>NC_061146.1:7358320-7998477 GCF_905220365.1 Vanessa cardui
AAATGTCCAGGGGTTTAGAAAATCAACTAAATAAGTATAATTACGAGAAATATATAGTTTATAGGTTAGTATTTTAGGTACCTGAATAGTTATTCTATCTGTATCAACTTTTGTTTTTTATAAATCAAGCTAAACAACGGAAATATTGAAGCTGAAGTAAAAAGTTGGTCAACCATCCCCGGTCTCCCCTACATAAATTACTTCACCCCTCTCAAACACGCTGGTTATGAGTACATTCAGCAGTGGAGAGTATATTGGAACAACTCTCTGCTCTTAAACTATTTTTATAGACCAAATATCTAGCAATGATCATCTTTTAGCTGCAGAACATATATTACAGAAGCTCCAAGATCCTACTACGATACTATTTTTGGAATTTTTAGATTTTGTATTACCATTATTTACCGATTTAAATAAAGAAATGCAAGCAGAACACCCGAAAATTCATAATTTATATGAAAAAATTACTGGAACATTGAAAACTATTTTTGATTGTTTTTTAAAAAGCGAATATTTAACTAGCACTTCAATCGAAAATGTTGATTTTAAGAATCCCAGATATTTTATGGATATTGATGACGTATACTATGCTGCTGCTGCGTCTAATACACTACTAAGTAGTTCAGAAAATCTAAACTCAGATCAAGTAAATTTGTTTAAATGCAGATGCCTAGATTTTTATATCGAAGCTTGTAAGTAAATAACCACGCGGTTTCCATTGAAAAATATTCCAATAAAAGGTTTAGACATAAAATTGATCCAAAAAATGTTAAAATTGGCAAAACTGCTTCGATAGTTCCTGTGAGTAGGCTCTTTCCCAATGTTGTTCACAGCAATGATTTCCAGGAAATTGAAACAGAGTGCGATCACACGCAACGCAAGAGCTAAAGATGGTAAACTTAACCTCTTCTTTTTTGCTGATGGCGCGGCAAATGGGTTTCTTATTGGACTAGAGGTTTCGCTATTGCTGGAACTAGCACTAGTACTTTCGATCGCCGATGTCACATTATCTGTTAAGAATCGGGAACAGCACGGTTTCTCGGAATCAATTGTCTCTCTGCTACGCAATGAACTTTTTTGTTTTCTTTCTTCTTTTTTCTTATTTTTTATAGTTGCAGCTCGATCTACACCACCTATTATCATTTTTCTTGTTGTTCTTTGATCGAGTAGAAAGGGTAATTCTTCTTTGGGAACACGACTGTCTTTCAAACAAGAACAGTTTGAGGTAAGTTTGCATTTGCAACTGCAAATATCAAATAATCTATGAGACTCAGCTGTAAATGTATTAATTTTCTGTTGATAGTTTATGTTGGTTTGACGACCATGATAAGGTTTCATTAAACTTCTGTATTTATCATGATAGGTGCGAATTAACTGTAATACTCTCTTACGGGTCACTGTTGGCAGCGAAGCTTTTTGCCATATAGTTAATATTTCTTCAGCCAATATTTCGGATATGTCATGGACAGTCGGCTCTTTTGTTTGAATATATAATACTTCATAACATCACTATAAGTAGGCAACTGAGACACTGGTAACTTCTCTGGCAAACCAAACACGGGACAAGACGTCGTTTGTCGAGTTTTGATTTGAGACATTGTACTGTAATAAACAAAATTAATAGGTATTAATTCAAATCAAAAGTACTGTAATTCGATCTATATTAAATTAACTGTCAACATTACATTGTAAATACTACTAACATGAGTTGTATTTTTAATCTCAGCTGTTAAAAACGAAGCCTCTCACAAATAATACAATAACAATCCGCGCGCGTATGTCGACTAAGTGGCGTTCAAACAACGTTTGATGAGAGTAGTGAAATGACCTCCTCCCCGCGTACCCCGCGTACTTCCGTCCCTCGCATCAACTAACACATCTCGGGGTTAAATATTTGTATCATAAACAAACAGGGCAACGTTCAGAATCAAATTAAGCGGAAACATGACGAAAGTATTTTTTTACCAATTTTCGCATTTTTTTCAAATATTTATGAGTTTGGGCACCTCTAAAGATATTAGGAGTTAAATGAAAAATTGTGTATGTCTTCGTGAAACAAAAGAGCAACTTTTTACAGGTATTCCAAAGCGAAAACAAAAAAAAAATTTCGCTCCACCCCAATGTATAACTTACGACTCGCATAAATATTTGCCGAAGCAGCCGTGACCGGTCATGGTCTGTGTTAAATGAAATGTAAGTGGGCCGTGCTTACGCTTGACCCACTGCCTTAAGACAGGCCGAATGGCCGCCACGAGCTCTCCACTAGCATCTGGAGCTCGTAGCCTATCCTCCCATCTACTTAAAAGGCGCTGACGAGCCTCTTTTCTCCAAAGCCGAATTCACGAGGGTGAGGTTGATTTTCATTCACTCTTGCGGCCTTGGCCCGCCAAAAGACACTACAGTTAACCTCCGCCTCCAGGTCCCATGGCGGGCTTCCGGACAGCAAAGTAGCTGCGGTGAACGACACCATCCGGTACGCCCGAGCCACCCTGAGCGCCATCGCCCGCTGCGGACGCCGCAGCAAGGCAACGTTGCGAGCGCTCAGAGAGTCCGCCCATATTGGCGCCCCGTACAGTGCCATCGACCGTACCACACCAGAATATAGGCGTCTGCAAATCGCAGCTGGTCCTCCAATATTTGGTAATATCCTTCCAAGAGCCCCGGCAACAGCTACAAGTCTCGGAGCCAATCGCCGAAAATGCTCCTCAAATTTCCATCTTCCATCGAGGACTATGCCCAAGTATTTCATAGCTGACCCGATGGATATGGAAGTTCCACTAACTTCAATAGTCATACCTTGAGGTGGAGCGTTCCGAGGTCCATGAAATACTAGGGCCTCGGATTTACGTAAGGCCACCTCAAGGCCCAGGGCACGAATACGGCGGACCGCATGTGCCACCCCCGCCGTAGCAAGACATGCCGCTTCGTGATGGTTACTGCCGTGGGCCGACACGAGGGTGTCATCAGCGTAGCAGAAGGAGCTGGTCCTATCCTAACCTATCCTACCTGATATCATCCTATTAACAACCCAACGCATTCATTATTTATCCTTACATCTATTATTATAAATAATTGTAATAAAATGTATGATACGGGCGTCACCCAAACAAACTCATTTTGTCGAACTTTAGGAACTTGTCATAACAGGGGACAAACACTAACTGCGGTTTACGCGCGCCGATAATTTGTATCAAGAATATTACTAGAATGAGGAATGTATTGGGTCACATTATCATTTATTTGAAGATTATTTCTTGTTTCCGAAAATGAAAAATCACTTGATGACAAGGTACATTCATCTGGTGTGGGCTCGCCATCATTGCTCGAATGTGATAAATACAAATCCTCATTTAAATTAAAAGTGATACATTTTCCAATGAGATTTATTTTCTAAAGTCGTCGTTAATTTACTAAAGGATGGTTGAGGACAAGAGCTTAAACAATTGTTGATGTCTTCAACGCCAGCAGAATGGTCTCCATTGAATGAGATGGTTCCTGAGACAAAATGAAACAAACTTTTTTAACTGTAAAATAAATAATATCATTGCTGTACGTATAGGTGCTTAATGTCGATCGTAATGAGTAAAAAGGGTTTGGTTTCATAACATTAGTAATAGAAGTATAATTTAAATTGTAAATTACACACATTTTATAATAAAATAACACAATATTTTTATTACCGTTTGTATTATTCGAGCTCAAACTCTGTTACTCCTTAATAAAAGTTAAATAAATATTGTTCATAAAAATCAAGTAATATCAAGTTGCGAAATTTACGAAAAAAAATCATCAAAATCTTGCAAAATATAACAAAATGCATAGGGTACTGGCACCGGTAGTCGGCCTTTTAGTGGTAAGTCTGGGTTCAAACTTATATAAGAAAATATTAGAAAGAGTAAATTGAAAGTCTTTTATATGAATTGACTTACTCATTTATTAAACTTTGTTACAAAATTAACGAAAATTACAAACTTATCCTTCAATAAATTGAAAAAAATGATAAAAAAAAAATACAGTTTTCACCAGTGCTCAGCCGACAAAAACTAGTACTCGACCATAGTGCCTCCAGTGGTCAGCCTCTCTTGAGATCAATAGTTTCAAACTTAAAGACTATGAACATTAGGTAATAAACAATTAACCCGGTCAAAGAACCTAATAGGGCTTAACTGTGCCCCAATAATCACAAAAATCGGAAACTTATGTAACTTATATTTAAATCAGTCGGAAAAATCTACAGTAACATCGGTATTTAAAAGTTTTCAAGTTCTTTTTCACTTGTAAAAGTTTGTCGCCGATTAACAATTTTTTTCAGGAGCTTATCTTCTTTAGGTCCGATTTCACCAACAAAGAATAAGTCTTAATCCCATACTAAATTGGTGTTTACTCTAGAGCAGGGATGGCGAACCTTTATGCGTATACGTGCCAATTTTCTGGAATAATATTTAATGACGTCGCAGCCGTGCCATCAAATATTCTTGACCTTGTGATCAGTGGAAAAATAATGTAAAAAACAATATCAATTCAAAGCTCTATACTTACCAAAAATACAATTACAAGAGCAATTAAAAATTAGTGCGACTTCTGTTGTTGCAGATTGGACGATAACACAGGTCTGCGAAAAAAAAAAATTGTCAGCTGCAGGAGAAATTTTTACTGAATTATATGTTTTAATGTGCGCTGATTTCAAAAATGACGGCCATTTTTTTCTATCACATAAGAATTTTTTGCAAATTCAAATACAAAAAAATGGTTAAAGGACTCTTTTATTCAAAATTTTCAAATAATAAGTATTTATTTTAAAAGCTAACGATACATTAATTTAATACATATACTTATTCATGTTCTTTATTAAACCTCTTCTTCTTTTGCTTGATACTTTGATGAGTCCTTTTCCTATTTTCATCTTCAGTTTCTCGCTTAAACAGCCAACAGTACTCAGCAAGCATAGTGACATCCCAGCGCCCTTATTACCTTCTCTCGATATCCGGACATCCTGGTGAAATCGCTCCCCCTGCTCTTCACTGTAAGCTTTTCCCAGGTTTTCAGGAAAATAGTCTATGTGAGAGTATAAAAAATGGACCTTCAAGCTCATCTTGCAGCCTTGAGCTTCGTATTCTGCTAGCATCCGTTGCACAATGGTTTTATAGTTAGGATCCTTAGTATTTTCCAAAAACTTTCGCACTACGTCCTTGAACGACACCCAAGCTTCTTTTTCCTTCTCATTCATAGTTTTCACAAATGAAGCTTCCGTTAAAAGTTTTCTTATGTCGTGGCCGGTGAAAACTCCTCTCCGCCTCTTACAACTTTGCGTCTGACAGCTTCGGGAATTTTGTACATAAATATTTGAAACAGTCTCCATCCTTTTGCAGCGATTTTACAAATTGTTTCATCAACCCTAATTTGATATGGAGAGGGGGCAACAAAACCTTTTCTGGTGGTACCAAGGTAGTGTTTATAACATTTTTCTCTCCAGGTTTAAAGTTTCTCGGGAAGGCCTATCACTTTTTTTCCAGTGCTGTTCTCTCTGGCTCTAGTATCCCACAAGCACAAGAAGCATGGGTATTTAATATAGCCTGCCTGCTGACCCAAAAGCATTGTCAGTATTTTGAAGTCCCTACAAATCATCCTTCTTCGTCAAAAGTTAAATCTGAGCTTGATTCACCCGGAGCCGGCAATGTAGCTTCGTCCTCCAACTCACTGGCGTATTCATCCAAACTGGAAGGTGGCTGCGGGATAGATATCTCGGAGCTATGGAGCACTGGACGTATAGCTGACGTCAACATTAGGATAAATTATGTTTCTTTTGTTTTTTGAATTGAATCCCCTGACGTCAACTGAGCAGAAGTAGCAGTCTTTGGTGTGATTTTTCTGCTCACGCCTCATCATAGGAATTCCAAATCGAAAAGATTTTTTCTTAGCGATATACGTCATTAGACTTGTCTCAACATGTTAAAACATTTCTAATCTCGCCAACAGCTCAGGTGCTTCTTCTCAATTATCAAATAAAAATCATATATGTTTATTACCAATGAACAAATAAACTGCAATATACATAAAAACTTATGTGATATAATAATTTGAATATTTTTTCTGTTTTTGGGAGGCTAAAATCTGTAAGAAAATGTAAAAAAATCCTATGCAGTTTTTTGGTCGCAGACCTGTGTATTTAATATTGTATAAAACTAATATAAAATTATTTATATATTTCCACATTAACTATTACGTTCATTTGAATAACTCTAAGTATATACATCATTCTTTTATATACAGCTTAGTATTATTTTATGAAACGGTCATATTTTGTGCATCTCATTTATTTTTTATCTCTTTGTATATTTTTTTTACTTACTATAAAAAATGATCAATTATAAAAATCTTAAATTGGGTTTGTTCAACCCGGGTTCGCTTGGCTCACATCACGACGAGTTTATAGTGCTTATGGAGCGCCATGAGGTAGATGTTATAGCAATTAACGAGACATGGTTGCGCCCGGGAGAGGAGGGCAGAGCTCCTGTTGTGCCTGGCTACCGGTTGCGACACATACCACGGCCAGCAGAAATACGTTCACGAGGTGGGGGTGTCGGTTTTTACGTCAAACGCGGTATATCTGTGTGTACACTTGTACATCCGATATCACCCCTTGTGGAACAAATGTGGGTAAGTATCAAAATAAATAGCAAAACTATAATTGTCGGCACAGCATACCGCCCTCCCTGGGAAAATATTACAACTTTCTTTGACGCCTTGACAGAATCTATAGGTAGCTTACCCTATCATGATAATCTGTACTTATTAGGAGATTTTAATATTAATTATATTGGCACTCGAGATCATCATAAGCAGGCATTGGACTTGTTCCTTTCAACTCATGACTTAACACAATATGTCACAGAACCAACACATTTTACACCTAATAGTGAGACTATGATTGATCTTATTTGCTCAAATACTCCGGTTGGTAAAATTACAGTAGACCACGTAGCGGAATTCGGTGGCCATGCCTTTATATCCTGCGAAATAACTATTAAAAAAAATAAAATCTTACCAAAAACTATTGCGTTTAGACCTTTGAAAGATATTAATTCAGAACACCTTACTGAAGCACTTAATTTAATTAACTGGCAGAGCGTGAAGAATATCGAGGATATAAACGACATGGTGGCCGTATTCACTAGTAATTTGCTGTGGGTATTTGACTTAGTTGCGCCTATTAAAATGATTTATATTAAGGAAGATCAGTACCCCTGGATAACGTATAATATAAAGTTATTGATGGATCGTCGGAATGAGGCACACGTTAAGGCAAAAAGATCTGGGTCGGAAACAAGTAAAAATTATTATAAAGACTTAAAATCGCAGGTCACTCAAGCAATTTATCGAGAGAAGTCGGCTTATTTTAATTTCCATATAAACTCAAATATCAAAAACTCAATTATACTTTGGAGTCACTTAAAAAAGCATGTTAACATAAAACAAAGGCATAATAATATTATACCAGAAGAACTTAATGATCCGAATACGATAAATAACCATTTTTTGAACATTCCTGGTAGCAACTACGTTTCTCCGTCGACAATCGATTATTATGAGATGCATAAATATGGCTCAGCTATTTTCACGTTGGTTACTGTCGATGAATTTGAGGTCTTAAAAACGGTACACTCTTTAAAGTCAAATGCTATGGGTATAGACAGTATCTCATTGGATATGCTCCTACTGACTTTACCGACTACACTGGCACATATCACTACAGTTATAAATAAATCTATTACAAGCAACACATTTCCGACCTTGTGGCAGACGGCTCTAGTGAGACCTATACCCAAGAAAGACAACGTTAGTGAATTTAAGGATCTTCGACCAATAAGCATATTACCTTGTATTTCAAAGATATTGGAGAGAATTGTGTGTAACCAGTTAACAGGATTCTTAGAGGCTCACAATATCTTACCCACAAGACAGTCCGGGTTTCGAAAACATCACAGCACTACTACCGCGTTATTGGATGTGATTGACAATGTGTTATGTGCACAGGATAGGGGTGAGGGTACGATTCTTGTTTTGTTAGATTTCTCGCGTGCCTTTGACACAATAAATAGGACTTTATTTTTAGCAAAACTGAGATATTACGGGTTCAGCTGTAACGCAATTAAATGGTTTTCTAGTTATTTAGGAAATCGTAAACAAATTGTAGAGGTAATAAATGAGGATGGCTCGAGGGCTCTCTCGGATTGTTGTTCCGTTCACAGAGGCGTCCCCCAAGGATCAATATTAGGGCCTATTATCTTTGCGCTTTACTGTGCGGATATAGTTGAAAATATAAAACATTGTAATTATCATATTTATGCTGATGATATACAAATATACTTATCTTTCAAAAATTCAGAAGCAAATATGGCTATACGAAATTTAAATGATGATCTTAAACGTATTTCAGAATGGTCAGATTGTCATAATCTCATTTTAAATCCGATAAAAACCAAATATATAATTTTAGGAACAAAAAAACATGTCAATTTAATTAATGACCTAAATCCATTCTTGCATATCAAAGGAGAAAGAATAGACCGAGTCACGGAAGCACGAAGTTTGGGCTTGTTGATCGACGAGCAATTAACATTCGAAAAGCACACTATAAATACAGCTCGCAATTGCTTTTACAGGCTAAAAGTCTTATATCAGATCCGGGACGTGCTAAGTAAAGATATGCGTATAAAATTATGCGACACTTTAGTGCTTTCGAAGTTTAATTATGCTGATGCGGTCATCGGGCCTAGATTACTCACACGCACCAAAAATCTTATACAGCGGGTACAAAATGCATGTATAAGGTACTGTTTCAAAATACCGCCTCGTGCACATGTTTCCCCTTACCTCAACAACGCCCGAATAGCGAGGATGGAATACCGTAGGCAACTGCACTTTGCAACCTTGTTGTTTGGTGTAATTAAAAATAAAACGCCTATATATCTACATAATAAACTGAGCTGGGCCAATGAAAGTAATAGAAGTTACCAAACGAGAGCTTCATCTTATATGCTGAATGTGCCGTCACACCGCACAGCAGCATTCCGCGGCAGTTTTCGGTACGCAGCAACGAGGTGTTGGAACAACATCCCCCCTCCGCTTCGGATCCTAAAGACCATAAAAACATTTAATATTAAATACAAAAAATATTTATTTAATCTACAGTTAGAATCGGAATAATAAATATATATTCGTATTTGTGTATATGTATAATTATATATATGGTTGTATGTGTTTCTATGTATATATGTTTATATTAGTTATATATGAGTATTACATATACATAATCTTAAAAAATTGGCTTCGTTCTCGAGTTACATAACTATGGCGTGACATCGGCTTAATTACCTTGTAATTTTTATTTTATTTGTATGGCTTCGCTGCTTGCATGGTGTTGTTCCAACTACTATACGTTAGTTATGCTGAGAAAACTGCCGCTAATAATGAGGTTTTATTATTTGATTTTATCGTTGGGTAGTCTAGAAATCAAAGAAAGTATCTCATTAGTTATTTTTAATATAAGCTCACATACTTTATTATTATATGTAATATATTTATACCTTAAACTCTTACGTGCACCGAGTACTTTTCTTTTTGTGTCCACTGAATTCACTATAATTATAATACAATTAAAATGCACGCGTCACGCGACCACCGGCGCGCGGCGCACGTGGCATTGTAATAACATTCCCAGTGATCCTATTTCTCCACAACTGGTTTTGCTTTATACAAAATATAAATATATTTGCGTGTAGTTTTATTGAATGAATAAATTATTATTTAATGTATGCAATTTATCTTATAAATAAATTATATGTGTAATGTCTATTGTCTTTATTTTAAATTTTAGTATTTGTATTTTAATTGGGTCACCGCCCGTCAGTAGGTATATAAAAAAAAGGGTACCATTGAAAATCAGCATTAGGTGTCCACACCTTTGAATTGCTGAATGGTATACCTATTTGGGACACGTCACGTATATTGTAGTTGTTCTTTTTCTTTATATTTGTTTTTGTATCGTTACTTTTTTTTATTGTTCATTTTATTTCTTTTTTTTTTGTGTAAATGATAATTTATTAGTACTTAATTATTATTATTTTTTTTATTATTATTTTTACTTTTTATTTTGTACCAAGTGTCATGTTGTCCCAAATAAAAGTGTTCTTTCTTTCTATTTGTTGCATAAAATCTCAAAGTAGCTAGCAACTGATTTATTGGGGATATTGAGTTGTTTCTGAAACAATTTAGTTCGTAAGATTATCAAGTAGGTAGATATCCTGAGGAGGTGTTAGTGGTACCTACTGGAGGTTTACATTTACTCACCTATCTGTTGCATACTCCAAGCGATGCTCAATTTTCGTGAGCAAATTGTATGTCGCTGCTTTTGATAAGCGAAATCTTATAGCGAAATCATGATCATCATAATCTTCAAAAAAGTTGGTTCTTTCCTTGAACCACCTTTGGCGCGGCCCCACATAATCTTCATCACTGTCAGATTCCTCAATTAAGTCATTCAGTCGCCTAGCCATTACTTATTAAAATCAAGAAATCAATTTTGACAGACTGACAAATGACAATACTAATCTCCGAATTACTCGTTTACTCGGCGATAAATGGCGGTATAAGGAATTTGCTCTAGGATAGTGAAATATTCTTGGTATAAACGTTGGTAAAATGTAAAACACATTTACTCTAGAGCAGGGATGGCGAACCAATGGCACGCGTGCCATTGCTGGCACGCGACGAAATAATTTCGGCACGTCACTGATCACGAGTTTAAAGAAAAAAGTATAAATTATGATTATGATGTAGTATAATACCTACGAATCTTTGAAAAGCAAACGCGCGCGAGCGTTCGGGTCCGGTGCGCGGGGTGGAGGCGGGGCGTAGTTGCTATGCTAGCGCGGGGAATGCGGCGGAGGCGCGGGGCGCGGGAACGCAGCGCGGGGGCTTGACTTGAGTAAATAATAACAAACGAGGCGCAGTGCCCGCGCAAATTGTTTGTTTACGCAAAAAATAGTTGAATTTCATTGTGAAAATGAACTTTAAAGTTTATTTAAGTTATTATTTGCTGTAATTTAATATGGCTAGTTCAGCAAAGAAACGAAAAGTGCAAAATAGCAAGGATACTAGAGAATTTCAGACTTGGTGGACTGATAAATTCGGCGTGATTAATAAAGGTGACAAAGAAGTGTGTGTTTTATGTTCTGGCACCATGGTATGTAGAACATCTTCCGTTAAACGGCATTTTGAAACAAATCACAAATCAATTTGTCAAAAAAGCGAAGCAGAGCAAAAGGAATTAATTGCGAGTGCTTTGATCTTTCAAAGCACTTTGATCTTTCAGAAACAAACAGTCAACATCAATAAATAAATTTGTTGGCGAAAATTGTCCTACAAGTGCGGCAAGTTACACGGCTGCAAATGTCATTGCTCGGCATAGTAAACCCTTTCAAGAAGGCGAGTTTTTAAAGGAAGCCTGGTTAGCATGCGCGCCTTCTCTTTTTGATGATTTCGAGAATAAAAATAAGATAATTCAGCGCATCAAAGATACTCCTTTGTCCAGAAACACAATAAAGGAAAGAATCTTAAAATTGGCTGAAAATGTTACAGTGCAACAAAAGCTTGACATTCACTCTGCTTCATTTATATCGCTATGCCTCGACGAAAGCACTGACGTCACAAAATCTGCACGTTTAGCTGTTTTTGCTCGATACTGCGTAGGAAACGTCATTAAGGAGAAATTATCTGCGATAAAATCGTTACCAACAACTACAAAGGGCGCAGATATTTGTACGGCAGTTAAAAATTCGATAGTCGAAAAAGAAATTGATATAAGTTAATATATATATAAGAAAAAAAGTTGTTTGTGTAACAACTGATGGTGCTCCGAGTATGGTGGGTAAAAAAATTGGTTTCATAAGTTTATTTCAAACTGAAGTAGGAACATTCGATTCTTGAATTCCACTGCATCATTCACCGACAAGCTTTATGCGCTAAGAGCGGTTTAACATCTCTTGATAATGTTATGGCAGTAGTTACGAAAATAGTCAACCTCATCTCTGCTCAGGCTTTGAACAAGCGAAAGTTCGACGCTTTGTTGGATGAAGTCAAATCCGTGTATAATGGCTTACTGGTGTATAATAATGTTCGGTGGCTGAGTCGAGGGTCTGTACTTGAAAGATTTGTTGAATGCTTGGAAGAAATCAGACTGTTTCTGCAAAATGAGGGAAAAATTGACCCACCACCACCCTACCCTACCCACAGCTTTTGGACGTCATGTGGCTTTCAAAATTGATGTTTTTTACAGACATATGCCAACACTTAAATACGTTAAATGTGAAGCTTCAAGGCACAAACAAAACAATAATCGTCATGATCGATCTCATTCGCGCCTTCGAGGCTAAACTGCAAGTTTTCAGAAACGATATTATCGCAAAAAACTACAAGTATTTTCCATACTTGAAAAAATATATCAATGAATCTGATATACATGAGACAACAAATGCAGAAAATATTACTGAGGAATTTATCTCTGTGATTGATTCTTCAATTAAGGAATGAATTAATTGAATTTTCAACAAGATTTTCTCAGTTCAAAGAATTATCAGAAACGGTCAAGTTTATTATGTACCAAGATATAACGACCTTTCATACACTGAACTTCTCCCAGTTCGATTGGTTGGAAATTGAAGATTTTGAAATGCAGCTGATTGATTTCCAATCTAGGTCAATTTGGATACAAAAATTCATAGACATGAGAAAAGAATTAGAGTTAATTGAAACAGAAAGATTGACCAGTAATATAAGTAAAGATGCCAATAATAAAATTTTAGAAACCTGGAACGCGTTGCCAGAAACATTTAATTGTTTGAAGAAGTTGGCTCACGCTATTCTAACTGTATTTTCATCAACATATGCCTGCGAGTCATTGTTTTCAGAGTTGAATAACATCAAAGACTCTGTTAGAAATAGACTGACTGATGAATCAAGTTCAGCATGCATTCTGCTAAAAGTAACATCGTACAACCCCAATATAAGTCAATTATATCGTCCAATCTGCAACAACAGAAGTCGCACTAATTTTTAATTGCTCTTGTAATTGTATTTTTGGTAAGTATAGAGCTTTGAATTGATATTGTTTTTTTACATTATTTTTCCACTGATCACAAGGTCAAGAATATTTGATGGCACGGCTGCGACGTCATTAAATATTATTCCAGAAAATTGGCACGTATACGCATAAAGGTTCGCCATCCCTGCTCTAGAGTAAACACCAATTTAGTATGGGATTAAGACTTATTCTTTGTTGGTGAAATCGGACCTAAAGAAGATAAGCTCCTGAAAAAAATTGTTAATCGGCGACAAACTTTTACAAGTGAAAAAGAACTTGAAAACTTTTAAATACCGATGTTACTGTAGATTTTTCCGACTGATTTAAATATAAGTTACATAAGTTTCCGATTTTTGTGATTATTGGGGCACAGTTAAGCCCTATTAGGTTCTTTGACCGGGTTAATTGTTTATTACCTAATGTTCATAGTCTTTAAGTTTGAAACTATTGATCTCAAGAGAGGCTGACCACTGGAGGCACTATGGTCGAGTACTAGTTTTTGTCGGCTGAGCACTGGTGAAAACTGTATTTTTTTTTTATCATTTTTTTCAATTTATTGAAGGATAAGTTTGTAATTTTCGTTAATTTTGTAACAAAGTTTAATAAATGAGTAAGTCAATTCATATAAAAGACTTTCAATTTACTCTTTCTAATATTTTCTTATATAAGTTTGAACCCAGACTTACCACTAAAAGGCCGACTACCGGTGCCAGTACCCTATGCATTTTGTTATATTTTGCAAGATTTTGATGATTTTTTTTCGTAAATTTCGCAACTTGATATTACTTGATTTTTATGAACAATATTTATTTAACTTTTATTAAGGAGTAACAGAGTTTGAGCTCGAATAATACAAACGGTAATAAAAATATTGTGTTATTTTATTATAAAATGTGTGTAATTTACAATTTAAATTATACTTCTATTACTAATGTTATGAAACCAAACCCTTTTTACTCATTACGATCGACATTAAGCACCTATACGTACAGCAATGATATTATTTATTTTACAGTTAAAAAAGTTTGTTTCATTTTGTCTCAGGAACCATCTCATTCAATGGAGACCATTCTGCTGGCGTTGAAGACATCAACAATTGTTTAAGCTCTTGTCCTCAACCATCCTTTAGTAAATTAACGACGACTTTAGAAAATAAATCTCATTGGAAAATGTATCACTTTTAATTTAAATGAGGATTTGTATTTATCACATTCGAGCAATGATGGCGAGCCCACACCAGATGAATGTACCTTGTCATCAAGTGATTTTTCATTTTCGGAAACAAGAAATAATCTTCAAATAAATGATAATGTGACCCAATACATTCCTCATTCTAGTAATATTCTTGATACAAATTATCGGCGCGCGTAAACCGCAGTTAGTGTTTGTCCCCTGTTATGACAAGTTCCTAAAGTTCGACAAAATGAGTTTGTTTGGGTGACGCCCGTATCATACATTTTATTACAATTATTGATAATAATAGATGTAAGGATAAATAATGAATGCGTTGGGTTGTTAATAGGATGATATCAGGTAGGATAGGTTAGGATAGGACCAGCTCCTTCTGCTACGCTGATGACACCCTCGTGTCGGCCCACGGCAGTAACCATCACGAAGCGGCATGTCTTGCTACGACGGGGGTGGCACATGCGGTCCGCCGTATTCGTGCCCTGGGCCTTGAGGTGGCCTTACATAAATCCGAGGCCCTAGTATTTCATGGACCTCGGAACGCTCCACCTCAAGGTATGACTATTGAAGTTAGTGGAACTTCCATATCCATCGGGTCAGCTATGAAATATTTGGGCATAGTCCTCGATGGAAGATGGAAATTTGAGGAGCATTTTCGGCGATTGGCTCCGAGACTTGTAGCTGTTGCCGGGGCTCTTGGAAGGATATTACCAAATATTGGAGGACCAGCTGCGATTTGCAGACGCCTATATTCTGGTGTGGTACGGTCGATGGCACTGTACGGGGCGCCAATATGGGCGGACTCTCTGAGCGCTCGCAACGTTGCCTTGCTGCGGCGTCCGCAGCGGGCGATGGCGCTCAGGGTGGCTCGGGCGTACCGGATGGTGTCGTTCACCGCAGCTACTTTGCTGTCCGGAAGCCCGCCATGGGACCTGGAGGCGGAGGTTAACTGTAGTGTCTTTTGGCGGGCCAAGGCCGCAAGAGTGAATGAAAATCAACCTCACCCTCGTGAATTCGGCTTTGGAGAAAAGAGGCTCGTCAGCGCCTTTTAAGTAGATGGGAGGATAGGCTACGAGCTCCAGATGCTAGTGGAGAGCTCGTGGCGGCCATTCGGCCTGTCTTAAGGCAGTGGGTCAAGCGTAAGCACGGCCCACTTACATTTCATTTAACACAGACCATGACCGGTCACGGCTGCTTCGGCAAATATTTATGCGAGTCGTAAGTTATACATTGGGGTGGAGCGAAATTTTTTTTTTGTTTTCGCTTTGGAATACCTGTAAAAGTTGCTCTTTTGTTTCACGAAGACATACACAATTTTTCATTTAACTCCTCATATCTTTAGAGGTGCCCAAACTCATAAATATTTGAAAAAAATGCGAAAATTGGTAAAAAAATACTTTCGTCATGTTTCCGCTTAATTTGATTCTGAACGTTGCCCTGTTTGTTTATGATACAAATATTTAACCCCGAGATGTGTTAGTTGATGCGAGGGACGGAAGTACGCGGGGTACGCGGGGAGGAGGTCATTTCACTACTCTCATCAAACGTTGTTTGAACGCCACTTAGTCGAAATACGCGCGCGGATTGTTATTGTATTATTTGTGAGAGGCTTCGTTTTTAACAGCTGAGATTAAAAATACAACTCATGTTAGTAGTATTTACAATGTAATGTTGACAGTTAATTTAATATAGATCGAATTACAGTACTTTTGATTTGAATTAATACCTATTAATTTTGTTTATTACAGTACAATGTCTCAAATCAAAACTCGACAAACGACGTCTTGTCCCGTGTTTGGTTTGCCAGAGAAGTTACCAGTGTCTCAGTTGCCTACTTATAGTGATGTTATGAAGTATTATATATTCAAACAAAAGAGCCGACTGTCCATGACATATCCGAAATATTGGCTGAAGAAATATTAACTATATGGCAAAAAGCTTCGCTGCCAACAGTGACCCGTAAGAGAGTATTACAGTTAATTCGCACCTATCATGATAAATACAGAAGTTTAATGAAACCTTATCATGGTCGTCAAACCAACATAAACTATCAACAGAAAATTAATACATTTACAGCTGAGTCTCATAGATTATTTGATATTTGCAGTTGCAAATGCAAACTTACCTCAAACTGTTCTTGTTTGAAAGACAGTCGTGTTCCCAAAGAAGAATTACCCTTTCTACTCGATCAAAGAACAACAAGAAAAATGATAATAGGTGGTGTAGATCGAGCTGCAACTATAAAAAATAAGAAAAAAGAAGAAAGAAAACAAAAAAGTTCATTGCGTAGCAGAGAGACAATTGATTCCGAGAAACCGGAGTTTCTGACAGAGCCGCTGCTATGATAGCTTCTTCGGTGTTGAAAGATGTGGGAATTGTTTCTTCAAACGATACCGGTAGCGTCATTGATAGATCTAAGTTGCGCCGTGAGAGAACTAAAGTCAGAACAGCTTTACAGAATGAAGATTGCGATAAAATCATATGTGGTATTTATTTTGATGGTAGAAAAGACAAAACTTTGGTTAGTATTCAAAAGGAAGGTAAATATTACAGAAAAAGAGTTACAGAAGACCATTATGTGATTTTATCGGAGCCAGGAAGTGAATACTTCGGACATGTCACGTGTGACTCGGGCACTGCGAAAGTTATTGAAAGTACTATTTTAACTTACTTAAAATCCAAATCGGTAGAACTCGGCGAAATATCTGGTGTTTGGTTGCGATGGAACAGTAGTTAACACAGGTTCTAAAGGTGGTGTGATTCGCTTGATGGAAGAAGAACTTAAAAAACCATTACAGTGGTTTATCTGTCAATTACATTCAAATGAATTACCACTGCGTCACCTGTTATTGCGTTTGGATGGAAAAACTACAGGGCCTAAGTGCTTTTCAGGTCCCATTGGATCCGAATTACAAAAATCTGAAATTATGCCAATAGTGGAATTCACTGCCATTTCGTCAACGTTACCTGAGATAACAGCTAATGATTTAAGTACGGACCAAAAATATCTATACGATATAATGACGGCTGTAAGAACTGGTGTTTGTTCTTCCGATTTAGCTAATATGGAACCTGGGCCTCTCAACCATTCTAGATGGCTTACGACAGCGAACCGAATTTTAAGATTATATAGGGGAGAGTTGGTTATATCGTACTGCCATTTAAATCGTACCACTTCCAAATTTCCAATTAAATCAGTATTTTTTTCAACATTGGCAACACCAAATCATAGCCCTGCGCAACCCCCCGCTGCCCGCCAGTTGCAATTGATGTGAATTGACTAGCGTGCGCGTGAGTGAAAAAATATTTTTTTTTGTCAATGTTACTGCAAATTTTGTCGCAAATTCGTAAGGGTATAACTCGTAAACAAGGTAAGATACAGATACTCAGTTTTCTCCTTTCTACTACAAATATAAACTAGATTATTTATGATTTTCATTGCGTGGCTCAGGTTTGAGGTTATGCCGGAATTTTGATATTATTTTTTAAATTACCTTGTTCGTTAAATCGTACCACTTGGTAGTTGGGTAAATTGTACTGGTACGATTTAGCCGACTAGTCTAAACGCATATATTTAACGGGCTTTATTTATGTTGTTATAGATGACCGACACTAAAGCTAAAATTAAATATTACAATTGGAATAAGGAGGACCTAGAAAGGGCTATTGCAGCTTACGAAAACAAAGAATCAAGTTTGAACCAAATTTCAAAGACTTATTCTATACCAAAACCTACAATTCAACTTACAATTCACGGCATGTAAAAAAGAAGAATAAGATTGCTATTGATAGAAAAATCCAAAAAGGGAGACCGGTTATCTTCGATGTCGAAACTGAAAATAAGTTGGCTGAGCATATTCTTCATCTCGAAACACACATGTTTGGTCTCACAATAAACGATATTCGACGTCTTGCATTTGAAATAGCTGAAATCCATAATATTCAGAATAATTTTAATAAAGAAAAACGCATGGCTGGCAAAGCATGGTTCTATAAATTTATGAAAAGGCACCCACAACTAAGTGTTCGTCAACCTGAAAACACATCTCTGAACAGAATTAAAGGATTCAATAAAGAAAATGTTTTTCACTTTTTTGATTTGTTAGAGAAGATTATAGATGAAAATGGTATAGAACCTACCAATATCTTCAATGTAGACGAAAGTGGATTTTCAACCGTTCAAAAGAAAGCTCAAAAAATTGTAGGGTTAAAGGGAAAGAAGCAAATTGGCGCTGCTACTAGTGGAGAACGAGGTGTCAATACCACGGCCGTATGCTGCGCTAGTGTATCTGGCCAATTTATCCCTCCAATGCTAATATTTAAAAGGATGAGACAAAACCCGGAACTAGCAAATGGTGCTCCGTTAGGAAGCGTTGTTACTGTTTCTGAAAGCGGTTACATTAACTCTGCGCTTTTTGTTGAATGGTTAAAGCACTTTATTAAAATAGTGAAGCCCACACTTGAAAACAAAGTTCTGCTGCTTTTGGATGGACATACGACTCATTCAAAAAATTTTGAAGCTCTGTGTTTAGCTAGAGATAATGGCATAATACTGTTACAACTACCAGGTCACACCACAAATCGAATTCAGCCTCTTGACGTATCATTTTTCAAACCACTGAGTACATATTACATGCAAAGCACAGAAAAATGGCTGAGAACCAATCCTGGGCGACAAGTAACACAGTACCAAGTTGCACAATTATTTGGAGAAGCTTACGAAAGAGCAGCAGTGATTGGCAATATTGTGAATGGATTCAGAGCTAGTGGAATTTGGCCTGCAAACAGACATATTTTTCCGGAGCATATGTTTGAGGCTGCTGACAATTTGCTTACCGCTGAAACAGCCAATTCAAGCAACGAAAGCGTATCAATTTTGCAAAATTTAACGGAATTCGAAAAAGAAGATAACTTTAAGAAAAGAAAAGAGGTAGAAGGTAATGATGACAAAGAAAAATGCAATCAAGAAAAGGGCAATAACGAAAAGAAAAAACAAGATAAGGAGCTTTTAAATTCACAGCCATCCACGTCTAAAGTTAAAGATATTCAACTAAAAACCACGCCTGCTGATATTAAAAAAACAATAAAAGTTTTATCACCACTACCAAAAAATACAATGAAAAAGAAGAACACTATACAAAAAGCTATTGAAATTACATCAAGCCCATATAAAAATCAACTAGAAGACAAGATAAAGCAGAAGAAAGATAAAGTAAAAAAAGAAAAGGTTTGTAAACCAAAGAAATATAAAGCAGCAAAAAAAGAAAACAAGATAACAGCTATATCCAAGGGTAAATGCAAAAGTTTCAAGAGAAAACGATCCCCTTCTATCACTAGTAGCGATAACTCAGAAGAAACACTTGTTATGGAATTAGATGACGACGATGAAAGCGATGAAGATCTTGAAAATGTATGTGGAAAGTGCAATCGTTCCTACTACGATAAAAAAGGTCCAAAGGTTGATTGGATTCAATGCGTTCGCTGTCAGCGGTGGTTACATGAAACTTGTACTTCCAATCCAGATATTTGCGATGATTGTTTCCAATAAGAACTATGCACAATTATTTCTACTTTACGTTATTAATATAGTAATACTTTTCTAGTTTTGTTAAATGTTGATTGATCTCAATACAATCCAATCATTATTGTGATAAGAAAGCTTATAAGATAGACCTAAGATTTAAAAATAATGTTCCTTTTACCTAAGAGGTAGTTAATAATGTTGCAATATTACCAAAAAATTTAAAATAAATAATTTAGTTGAAAATTTTACTGTCTTTAATTGAGTGGTACGACTTAAACATCTATGGTACGATTTAAAAACTCGGTGGTACGATTAAAACGACGAGATGGCTAAATTGTACCGATGGTAGTCCTTTATAAAAAAGCATTTTTAAGGATGTTAGAGTAAACGTATGGAACTGATTTCTCTGTATCAGCAAGGTAAAATATAAAACTTTATATTGTATATTCATTAATTATTGTAAGTCTTGACATAGTCCAAATATTTAAGAGAAAGTAAAAATTGATACGATATAACCAACTCTCCCCTATATATATATATTACTAGACAGGTAACACTGCTCTGGGTGACATGTCAAATTTAAATTTATTTTAAATTATTTACTTTTGAGTGTTTTAATAACAATTATTGTAGTAATTCTGTATTACAATTCTTTAAAATAGTGTTAATAGTGTTTGTGACGCATATACGCAACTAAATCTGAACAAAAGAAGAATCGAGTCGACTGTCATACTCTAACGGCCGTTTAACTTGAAATCTTCTACGTAAATCTGGGGAGTATTTAGTTTTAAACTTATTATGTAGTCATTTTTACACGTTCTAAATCTAATTCGAACAATGCTTACAAGTTGTGGACAGCGTCTGTCTTCTTCTTTGGCGTGATTACTGTCTCACTTTGCTTGACAACTGATTAACATAGTTTACCTGTAGTAACTGGCATTTCATAGTATAAAATATTATATTATACTATAGTACGACACAACTTAGATGTAGCATCGGCAAAATTCGTAAAACCGATCACATCCGAATTGAGTATGCTATCCTAAATTATCAATATTTATTTCTCATGCGAATATGATCTTTGCACAAACGTAATAACTTGTAATGTCATATGACCTAATAAATTCGTCAATTTGACACGTCGATTTACATGCACTTGCTTTCTCTGACGTGAGAATCTATAGCGACGAATAGCGTCGAATGACGCGATAGGGAGCTATTTCTATTGGTCGTGTAAATCTGCAGTAATCGGTTTTATTTTCATTCCATTGCATTTTCTGATGCTACATTTAATTAGTGTCGTACTATACTTAACTTTCGACAAATTCATTGCCATTACCTCAATTAATAATATAAGTAATCCCACTTTGTTATATCACATATTATTAAAATAATCAACCAAACATAGATTTGAACAACATTGATTATATTAAATCTCTCCAATAGCATTTTAAAACACATATTTAAATTATTTTAGAGCAATATTAATCATATTATCAATACTATTACTTTTTTATGCGTTTACTTCTTTTGCGTTAATCATACGCCGTCGACGGCGCGTAGGTTCCATGCAATTATTTTGTTTCTCGGTCAATTTATTTACTAAAAATATTTATTAGATTGAAATGTTTTCGACAAGGATTTTTATTATTTTTGATTACAGGTTGTAATTATGAGCGCACCAAGAAAAAAGCTATTGGGAGCAGAATATAGAAAAAAAATGCTAAATCTAAGGCTTGCAGGGAAAGATAATATGAAAAATTGGCTTCGCAGAGGGGGTGACCATTCAGTATCTGCTGCAACTTCCGAAGTTGAGATTGAATTAGAAGATGTTTCTGGCACTATCCCCGATCAAACGGATCAAGATTTTTCACAAACAGTACAAACTTCACCAACTTTATCGATATGTGAAGATCAACCTCAGCAATTTAAAAAAACAAAGCCAGATTACGAAGGATCTAAATCCTCGTACTCGAATTCGGATGAATTGCAAAAAGCCGGATTTGATTTGACGGACACAGGTAATCGGCCAGGGGTGGAAAAAATGACTGACCAACAACGGTCTTTCTTTAGATAGCAGGCTGTATTGTTAGCAGAAAATCACCCCAAAAACATTGAATTTAGATCTACTGAACGCAATGGCAGACATTTAACATCTTCTATGTGGTACAGGATGTTAGCTAATTGCGAAAGGGTTAAAAGATCTTGGCTTATATTTTCTAACACAAAAAATGCAATTTTTTGTGCGTGCTGCAAGATTTACCAGAAACCGACTTCTACCGCCACATCTGCGTTGTGTTCTACAGGGTTTATTAATTGGAAAAAAGTTTCAGAGAGATTAACCGAACACGAGGCAACTCAAATGCACAAAGAGTGTATGATCCAGTGGAAAACACGGGTACAACAAATTAAATCTTGCCAGGGTATTGATCGAGATATTGCAATTCACTCGGATAAAGAAAAATGGAGACAGATTTTGCGTATTGTTATGGATGCTGTATTGTATCTGTCCACAAACTGCCTTTCTTTTCGTGGATCTCACTAAACTCCTAGCGATCTCATCACACACTATCCTCAACCTAGTCAAGGTAACTCCTTGAACTTAATTTCCCTGCTCGCCAAACATAAAAACATAACTTAAGAGTTGCTTAAGTTTCAATTAGAACACTTAAAAATGGACGAGTATCATATTTATCAAAAACAATACAAAATGAAATAATTGACATAATGGCAAAAAAAAACTATTTCTAACTGAGAAATAGTATTCTAAATGACATGAAAGAAGCCAGATACTACACGATAATGTTTGACTGCACTCCAGATGTATCCCACACAGAACAAATGAGCCAGGTAATTCGATATGTAAAAAGAGCTGGCGATGTGTGTGAAATAAAAGGGAAAGACAGGAGAGGACATTTGTCAACAGATTTTAGAAAAATTGGCAGTTGATGATTTAGATATTGGACAATGTCGTGGCCAATCTTATGATAATGGGTCCAATATGGCCATCATCCATAAGAGAGTACAAGCTAGGATTGCAGAAAGGTATAAGCTGGCCGAGTTCGTACCATGCTTGGCTCACTCCTTAAATCTTGTAGGTGTTCATTCTGCCTCATCGTACCAGGAAGCTATTAACCTATTTGGTCTAATTTAAAAAGTATATTCCGTTTTTGTTGGCTCCACTACTAGGTGGTACATTATGAAAAAATACGCTAAAACGAATTTAAAAGGAGTAGTCAGACGAGATGGTCTGCAGAGCAGGTTGCTGTGAATGCCCTATTAAATAATTTACCAGATATAGCGGAAGCCTTAGAAGAAGTTAAGCAAACTTCTCGTGCTCCAGAAGCTAAGTACGAAGCAGGTCATCTCTTAACTGTTACAAAGGATTTTAAATTTATTCTAAATTTAACCATTTGGGCGAATATTCTCTGCGAAATCAATCGAGTGAATATAGAAATTCAGAAAGTAGACATTATCCTTGCCCGTTCCTTCGCACTCATGGATGGTCTGCTCAAAACTTTGCCAAAAAATGAGACATAATCCGATGGAATATTGGATAAAAGAGGCTGGAGAAGTTGCTAAAAAAAGTGGTGTTGACCCTATTTTACAAAATAAACGAATTCCGAAACGGAAAAAAAATTCAATAAGTGTGCGAAGACGAATTACAAACCCTCCAACCTATTCAATTGCTTTCAAAAGAAATAATGATGGTGTTTGATAGAATTATAGCAGAAATTAAAAAAAGGTTTGAATGTGCTACCATGCTGAATTTGAATTTTGCTTTTCTTAATGGTAGTAATATTTTGAAAATGACAAATGAAGAACTTCAAAAGTATGGAGCAGATCTGGGTCGAAAATACGAGCGAGATTTAAGCATCGTTGAATTCTGAAAGGAACGTTTCGGTTTTAAAGAACAAGCTCCGCTCAACTGGCGTAGCCGGTTTTCTGTTACAAAAGGACAAAGAAGGTTTATTATCCAGTTTCTTATTTCAGCCGTAAAACAACTATAGATGAGTAAAAATTACACTCATTTGAAGTAGAGACTCTTGCTGTTATTACGTCATTGGACCGGTTTCGCGTATATCTCATTGGAAAACTCTTCAAAATTTTTACAGATTGCAACGCCTTAGGGACAACTCTTACTAAACGAGATCTGGTACCACGCATAGAACGTTTGTGGATTCAATTGCAGGAGTTTGATTTTGAAATTGAATACGGGGAGGGGAAGGGGATGGCTCGTGTTGATGCTCTAAGCCATAGCCCATTTGAAGCAGCAGCCGCTGAAGCACGTGTTTTGGATTTATTTCATATAGGAACGGATGAATGGCTCAGTACTGCTCGGATGGTGGATGAAGACATTTCAGCAATCGGGAACATTCTCGAGAATCCAAGCAAAAACGAAAGTATTGACGTAGCAAAGATTATAGACAGCTTCACTAAGTTTGTGAACATTGCTGCAGTGAGAAGTGCAAGGGCAACAACTGCGGTGCGAACAATGAAAGGTCACATAAGCTATTTGTGCGCACCGACAAGGCTTATTACAGACCGTGGCTCTTGCTTCACGAGTCTGGCCTTTAAGAAATTTATACAAGGTACTGGGATCAAGCATATTTTAAACGCCGTTGCGGCGCCAAGATCAAGTGGCCAAGTCGAGGGATACAAAAGGACAATATTAGACGCGATAGCTACAAAATCACATGGAAGAGATGAAAGAGCATGGGATGAATTCGTGCCTGGGATCCAAATGGGACTTAATACAACGGTAAGTAGGACAACGCAGAAAAGTCCTTGTGACCTTCATTTTGGTTATAAGTTTGTAAATGTACCCGAATCGATATTCAATGACGTTTTGGAAGATACGAATGTGGTTGCGTCATCTGAAGAAGTGCAAAACATGAGGAGGGAGAGCGGAGACCGTGTAGAAGTACAACAAATGGAAAATGGAGGTTGTTTCGATGGAGAAAAGGAAACTAGCGCCGCATTATAGGGGAGTGGGGGACTCTCGGCACTCAACTAAAGACTTCCACAGATGGTGAGGAGAACGATGGTGATACTGACGATAGATAGAGATATAAAGAGTAAGATCTATTTGCCATAATTTCGCCTACATAAATGAAGAAGTTATTGTATGGTATTGTGTGGTACGTATTCATGTATTGTGTATTAACTACATATACCTATATAATTTAATTCAGATTGTTTATATTTGTTGGTACGGGGACGTACCGGAGGTCTGATGGCCGAGCTGTTAGCATATTTATTTTAATATGATCATATTTTATTGTTTTAATGTATTAAAGTATTATCAGCATAAATAATTCGATTTAAATAGTTGTTACAATTTGCGTTGATTGTCAACATCCGGTTTTGACTAAATTGTTTTTTAAAATGGATCGAAACCGGATGTTGCTACAGTCGAAGGAGGGGCGTGTAAACATTAAATACTATTAGTAAGCCTAGAAATGGTCATTCTTACTTTAATCGTCGAATTGGAAGGATCGAAAACCACTTCAGGAGAGATAAAGTATTGATTGTGAAGAGAGTTTTTGTATTATTCCAACAATATATACACAGACGCATAGACACCACATATATTATAATAATATTTACATTATGTATACATATACGTTAATATATTTTATTAAATTGTATTTATATTATAATTATTAATACACTATACAAAAACACACACAGTAACACGAATACATAATATTTATATATATTTAATATTATTTATAAACGCACGGTTATTCTCCCGCGCGCCGGCCGCGGCGTTCATATTAGAGCCGTCTGAAGCGGCAGTATGTCTTAGGGCCTGTCCGCACAGCGATATTTCACCGCGCGGTTTTTTTTCGTCATTCTGTAACACATTGAATCATATGGAAGTATCCGCACAGGCAATAAAAAAGTTCGCGCGATAAAAAAATCTGTGATTTCATGCAGAATTGACGCGATGCGGTGCGGAAATAAATCCGCGAATGTTTTGTGCAGTATAAAGTAGCTATGGCTACGTCCGCACTGCGAAATAAATTCGCGCGTTTTGCTCAGTCGTGCAACGGTAGCGTTAAGGAAAGGATGTCGCGCGCCTCTTCTCCCGCCCGATCGGTGGTCGCGCAGGCCTTACCGGAAAATAACGATATTGATGTGGAACAATTAATCTCACTGATGCACATGAGACCTCCTCTGTGGGACAAATTTGATCAAAAATACCACGATAGAACATTGAAGGCGAGGTTGTGGGAGGAAATTCATCAAAACTTATATTTTACTTGGGAACAGTGGAGTGATGCTGAAAGAAAACCAAAAGGTAAGAAAAGTGAATACTTTATTTTACTATTTCAATGAAGCTTTTAATACGCGGCTCGTAAGTAGAATCTAAATGGCAGTATTTCTTTGTATGGTACGGAGTCACACATATTGTATACCCTATCGGTTTAGGTAATTAACTAAATGTAAACAATCTTGGTATGTATTTTATACGAAAAATGTGAAATTGTTTTTATTACGTAACATTTTTCATAAAAAGAGATACCACGAATGTTTACCTTTAGTTTATTACCTAAACCGATAGGGTATAGGTACCGCCATTTTGTTGCAACTCATGGCGCTGCGTATTATAAAAATGTATAATAAATTACAGGTAATACTTTTTTATCTGTGTACAGATGTAGGATAGATTTATATTCTTTCATATTGCCATGAAATTGACCCTTTCGATGAATCAAAATATTCTGCAAAATATTTTCTGTTTTCAATGCTGGGTATTCTAGATCTCACAGGAGTAGGGCACAAACTTTGAAGCTCGCTCCCATACAGTCTCTCTTTAAACCTAATTCCATCATGTTTGCGAACGTAATTATGTAAAATGCAACACGCTTTAATTATTTGATCACAAGTTGATAGTTTTACATCTAAAGCTCGATGTAAAATTCTCCATTTATTAGTAAGTATGCCAAACGTGCATTCTACAAATCTTCTTGCTAGTGTGAGTCGGTAATTAAAAACTCGTTGAGTTACAGATAGGTTTCTTTTAGGGAATGGTCTCATTATGTGTTCTGAGAGCGCAAACGCTTCATCTCCAACAAAATATAAGGCATTTTTTGTCTATCTTCATCATTTGGCAGGCATTTTGGTGATGGAAGTATGAACTGGTCACCTTCAAGTTTCTTCTCAAATATAGAATTTCTAAAAATCGTAGAGTCACTGCTGCTGCCGTAAGCACCTATGTCAACACTGATAAAATAATAATTTGCATCAGCAACCGCCATCAAAACTAAGGAGTGATATTGTTTATAATTATAAAATTCAGAACCTACGCAATTAGGTTTTTCGCATCTTATATGCTTTCCATTCACCGCTCCCAAGCAGTGTAAAATAGGTCTTTTCATAAAAAAATTCAGCAATATTAGACCAAGTTCTTTCATCTGGTTCTGGCATGTATGAAGGTTGTAAACATGACCATAATTTTTCACACGTGCCTTCTATAATTTCGCCAATTGTAGAGATACCAATTACATTCGTAATATAGCGAATAGTAACTATTTCCTGAAGCCAAATACATAAAATACAAACAGATAATTCAATACTCTAGATAAAATAATACTAAATAAAATCGTTTGTTTTCTTTCAAAGGAGCTGATGTTCAAAAAAATGGAAAAATCTTAAAGACTTTAATCTTAAATTTCAAAGAGGTGGCAACGGATAAAAAGGTAGTTTCTGGTCAAGCGACAAAGAAAAAAAAGAGACCGTACCGTAAAGTGTCCGTACCATACACATGAGAGCACTTTCATTTTTAGCCACTCAAAAAACATTCAGAGACACTACAAATAATATTAGAGATTCAGGAATCACCAACAGCAATGCCGGAGACTTTAGTAACTTAACCGACGAAGATACTGATACAGAAGCTCACAACAACTGGAAGGCCAGTTCATGATCGCAGGCATCACCAACGATGCAACAAAATTCTTTTACGTCGTCTCACAATTAGACCGGCAATACGCGCGTGCAGTCAAGGACATTATTACCAATCCTACTGCTCGGGATAAATACGAGAAGCTCAAGTCAGAGCTAATCTGAAGATTGTGTGCTTCAAATGAGAAGAAATACAGCAACTTCTGATGCACGAGGAACTGGGTGACCGCAGACTGTCACAATTTCTTCGGCATCTCCAGGGCCTAGCAGGTCAAGAAGTGACGGACGAGTTCCTGCGCACCATCTGGACGAGCCGACTTCCTGCAAACATCCAATCCATACTAGCAGCTCAACCTCATGCGAGTCTGGACACCCTGGCCTGCCTGCCTCGCGGACAGAATCCACGACATTGTGCCGACACCAACTCAAGATGTCGATGCGAGGAGCAGCACCAATCCGGGATCCAGCATCGAGTCTCTGGCTCGAGAAGTCGCCGAGCTACCTATGCAATTACAAAGCCTCACTACCAGAGACCGCAGACCCAGGTCTCGCAGCAGTACGTGGAGCCGTCCACGCTCGCGGTCGAACTCCAGGTACAGTAAGTTCCCGCTTTGCTGGTACCACTCTAAGTTCGGCAGCGGAGCCAAGAAGTGTGTCCGTCTCTGCGACTTCAAGGCGGCGGAAAACTCTCTGGGCGGTCGGTAATCGCGACAACAGCCCCATCACCTCTGGTCGCCTGTTCGTCACGGACAAATGGACGAAGACGCAGTTCCTGGTCGACACCGGTAGCGACTTGTGCGTCTTCCCCCTCTTCATGCTACGGGAACGTCGTGAACCAACGACGTACAAGCTCACGGCAGTCAACGGGTCGACCATCAATACGTACGGGTACAAACAACCTGAACCTCGGACTTCGGCGTGACTACCCGTGGTGTTTCGTGGTGGCAAATGTGACAAAGCCCATTATAGGAGTAGACTTTCTATCTTTTTGTAATTTAGTTGTAGATTGTAGGAACCAGAAAATTAAAGATAACGCTACTTCTTTATCTATTAGCGCTTGTGCGGCTTTAAATTGTATAGATGTGTTGTCTATAAAGGTGTCGACTGGCGATACGCGGTATCATCAACTACTCTCACGCGAGTTCGCTGATATCACGCGGCTTTTACTTTTAAAGAGACGCAACAAGAGTTAGTAACAAATTCAAAAGCGGCGGGTGTTTTGCTAGATGATTTTACACAGAAAATTTCCGAGCAGGTTAACGTTAGTAATATTCCCGTAATAGTAGTACCGCCCCCAGAAACTATACTTCTCACACAAGAAGCTATTGTGGAAGAATCATTATTTGTCATATAAAAAAAGTGTATGGTTATTCCTACAATCGTACGTTCCAATGAAATAGTGGCAAATACAGACAACGATAAATTATTTAAGCCATCGGGAACATTACCAACCAACAATTCAACTTATTCTGTGACTACGCCAGTTCCTCAAGAAAGATTCTCACCACCGAATGAAACGGATAGAAAAGTAGAAAATAGCAAACCCATCATTTCCAAAGAAGCACTAACTTCTCAAATAGCATCTGTAGTACAAAGTGGTATGAATATAGTTGGTGATAAACACGAATAATGCGTAACCCCAAACAATCGGACTAAAAAAAATCATCCAAATCTGGTGAACTGTCTTCATCTCACCCTATAAAGATACTTACTAGATCTGCTGATATATACATTGGAATCGTCTTCGATTTCGACGTCCCAGAATAATAAAAAATATGAAGATAGTTCTACCAATATTCAGAATTCAGTTACTGAATCAAATTTCCCTACTCAAGATCAAAGCGAAAATTCTCAAAATTCCAAGAAATCTGTATTTTACACACCCTTCTAAAATGCTTTGTTGTGGCCAGAAACTCCGTCGACCAGTAAAGATAAAATACTTATTAAAAAAAACTGGCTCTCATTATAGGAACTGATATAGGATTATAGGAATACATTGCATATGAAAAGAAGCTTAAAGAAGAAAAAGATGACAAGCTAAAGCAAAAATAAATAAGAAAACAAGACCGTGAAAATAAAGCCAAAGAAAAAATAAAGGCGAAGAATATTATATATTTTTTTTCATAATTTACGCTTCATACTCTTCATTTTGTGAATGCAGTCTACAGTATGGTTTATAAGTATTACGTTAAAAAAAAAAAACAAGTCTAGTTAGACAATCACAGTGACTAATAATAACATCACGGGTGTTAATTTTCATCAAAATCAACAAGAAGAACCAACATAGAATCATTTAAAAATTTTTCAGACCACTTGACGTTACGTAGGGTTTCGGGACAAAAATATCTTGAATAGTCTTTACACAGATACGTATGATGTAGTTAAGTGATTTTTATTGTTTTTCTTTTAGGAGGAAATGAAGAAAATTCACGTGATTTATTTGATTCAATGTTGAGGTTTGTACCTACATATCTACATGATTTTTTTTAATTACCGTATCTGTTTCATGCTTGCGACTTATTTAACGACTGTGTGTTCTTTCCAGGAACAAATATCTGTTTCGAGTCCAGTTTTTTCTGACACAGATTCCAAATTATACCTACTACCGCCTGTACAAGATGTATGTAGAAATTTAAATAACCTACGATTTATAGTTAAGAAATTTCATATTGTTGATGGTCATATTGTAAAAATTTAATAAATTAAAAACATAAACCATTATGTTAATTTAATTTTTGCGGGCTTCATCTGATGAATCTTACTTATACGATGACAAGATTTTAGATCGAGCTTGCTCATTTGGCAATGTACCTCATTCATCAGAAAAGTTTCACCAAAAGAACTACTCATGATTAGAACTCAATCCCTTATCTGACAAAAACATTAAGCAGCCTTTAAATGAAGAAACCTCGGTAATCTGTAGAGATAGTATTTTAAGTGACATTAGTAATTCACCTGGCGTAGCTCTTACTGTGAATAGTAGATTATTAAAACCGGTATCCATATCGACACATAAATCTAATTCTCTAGTAACTATATCCAAGAAGATGAGCTTACAAACGATGATGATGTTATAAAACCAAAGAAACCACCTAAATGCAACTGTGTTTTCCTAGGTAAGGACTACTGTTTTTTACTGCGAATGTTTTATTTTAAATTCTGCCAGACATTTGACATCATTTTTTTGAACCTGAAGTTCAAAAAATTTTATCGATGCCCAAAAAACTCAAGAAAGAAAAGAAAGAAAAAACCTTATCATGGCACTACGAAAAAAAGAAATTTTATTCAAAATTCAGTAGAAGTTACTAAACCCATGCGAAAACCAATATTCACAGATTATTTGCCCTGTACAAACTGTCTCGGTTTCTACTAAAATAAACTTTTGTGGAAACATAAGAAAAAGTGCACACAAAATTCGAATAAAACTACTGTAAATGTTATCTGAAGCCCAAAACCTATTGAAAAGAAATTTAAAAATAGATGAAAAACTTAAGGATACTGTATTTCTGCGAATGAGACCCGATAAAACATCACTTGTTGCCAAATCAGATGTCCTAATATGTTCTTTTGAATCCCAGTACATGAAAACCCACGGGGAACAACATTTTGTTAACGTAATTACTCGAAAAATGAGGGAATTAGCGAAATTATTGCAAGAAATGAAAAAGATTAATCCTTCCATAAAAGATTTATTTGACGCACTTAGACCGTAGTGCATACTACGACACCATTGGTAGCCACAAAAATAGTGGTAAAGTATGACTCTGAAAAAGATAGATTTGAATCACCTACATTTGCTGTGAATATTTCTACTAGTATAAAATAATGCTGCAATATAGCCATTTTATTTGCATTAAAAAAAACAAGGACCTTACATGGAAACAAACACGGCAGAAATAGAGGCAGACCTAAAAACTTTAATTCAAATCATTGAACCTAATTGGAAATTTGATATATCTAGCCAAGCAGCATCTGATCTAAACACAAATAAGTGGAATAAAGTAACTATAGTCCCGTTAGCTAATGACTTAAAAATACCTAACAGAATACCTCGGAAAAAAAATCAGAAGAAGCTGCGAACAAAATCAAAGAAGGTTTATTTAATGTTTCGACTTATATTCAGCTATTAGAGTCTATATTGAAGGGCTTAGTTACTGAACAGACGCAGGCCTGGAGAGCTTCAGAGAATCAAAATTAACGATTATGTAGAATCTGATAATAATGCTGCTGATAAATACGAAGAATGTGACCGGACTCTTAATGTATCGGAAAGGGTCTTGCTATAAAAAATTAAAAGAGCTGTCATTACACTGAGACGTCACTAAAATATTTAAGTCCAACTCAATTATTTGAGACGCTGTTAAATTAAAATTTCGCATAATCAAACGTCATTTTTGAGCATCACTCAAATTTGAGAGTGACTCAAAATAAATAGCCTTTAAATTTGAGAGTGGTTGCTAGCTATCTTAAATCGTTTTTCAGTGTTTTATATGTTTTGAAAACTATCTTCACTTTCAATTCGTGGTAGCAAGATGGCCGGGCTCTGTTCATGATACTTTTTTAACGAATCGCCTTTATGTGCACAATTTGAGCGTGGTGATTATTCAAATTATGTGCTCTTAGGAGACAGTGGTTACCCATTTCCACATTATTTGCTTACTCCTCTATTAAATCCAAACACAATAGCTAAAGAAGCATATAATAAAGCTCAAATATCATCGAGGAACCCTATTGAAAGGCTTTTTGGTGTTCTAAAACGTAGATTTCCATATTTACATAATGGCCTAGGAGTGAATGTTAAAAATATTCCACCAATTATTGTGGCATGTACAGTGCTTTATAATATTGCACTGTCTAGGCAAGATAACATAATAGTTGAAGAGGAAACATTAAATAGTGTAGAGGAAACACAAACTGATGAAACAATCCATGAAGGCAGAATTTTGTTGTTTTATCATCAATTATTAATACACATTTTACTTTTTAAACATTTTTTTATTTTCTATTTAGTATGAGCAGCTTATAAACAATAAACTTAATGAAATTAACAATAAAAATCTGTCTTATATTTTCAACTAAATATCTTAATATTAATATTCCTTAAAAAATAAATAAATATGTTTATAAAAATATAGATAAATTTACAGAAATACTATGGTGGACCCTGTTATCTTTTCTTCCTCAAAAGACGTAAACAAATTGTTGAAAATAGTAAGGATAAAGGCCTCACAGTAGGAATGTTGTTGCTTGATTCCCCTAAGTAGAAAGCGGATAACAGTGTATATATAAGAGAAGCCTTGATCAAGAATGTAAAAAACCTTTTGTACAATGCCAAAACTCAATTAAGAGGTTCTTTCCAGTTTGAGACGGTAATGTTTGTGTAAGGAAAACAAGCGAAAGTAAGATCTACTGCATAAAATCCGACCAAGACATAAAGAAACTACTGGTTAACTATTTAAACATGTACATGAATATATACACAATAATAATAATACACAAGTACATGAACTGTTCGATTGCCATTCCACGAAGGCGTTTTTCCAAAGATTACCAGCCAGTAATAATTTAGCTTTATCTTGTTTACATTTTAATATTAGGTCTATAAAAAAATTACAAAACTACTCCAAGTTATTCATAGTTGCCCGTTTCCCTTAGATGTAATTGCACTAACAGAAGTAGGAATTTTAGACGGACTCGAAAAGTTGTTTAATATACCTGGGTATAACATGTTTTCACAACTAAGAAATAACATGCGAGGAGGTGGTATTATATTGTACGTGAAGAACTGTATTAAATTTACTGTTTGTGATGATATATGCAAAACGTTGGAGTGCCTATGTGGAATTATTAAAATAAACTCCCAAGATGCTATTGTAAGTGTGTCATAAAATTCTTAGCCTGTGTAATGTAATTGTCAAGGCGACGCCTAAAAAAATTATTGTTTGTACCCTCCTCTCTAATCTCAATTAAAGGCGGTTGGTCTTATAGAAGTGTTACAGGTTGTGTATGTCGGCAGAAGTCATGTTACATATAATTTCATGTGAGACTTCGGCTAGTATGTGGCGGAAATTACTAAGTGTGTTTGAACAAAAGTCTGAAACAAGCATTTACATCATTCAACAGCGTTTCTTTCAATTCAAGTATGATGAAATTCGGATATCTCTGTATACAGGAAATGCAAAACCATCTGAAACAGCTCGGCGAAGAAATATCCGACAAGTTTGTTATAACGAAAATTTTGATATCTCTGCCGGAAAATTATAAGCAATTTGTTTCGGCATGGGAATCGACTCCGGATGATAAGCAAACCTTTGATAATCTAGTAGCTAGAATATTAATAGAAGAAGAGAGAATTAAAGAGAAAGGCGGGAGTTCGTCGCAATCATCGGCGTTTGTGGCTAAAAAAACAAACAGAAAAACTATCAAGTGCTTTAAGTGTAACAAACTAGGACATTATATGAGTGAGTGTCGATTTAATAAGCCGGATGATTTTCGAAACCACAAGGATCATCATGTGGAAGTTCGGTGTTATTATTGTAATAAACCAAGACATTCAAAAAGTGAGTGTCGCTATACAAAGGAAAAAAACATAGAAAGGACAGAAGGTAAATCGGTAATTGTGGGTAACGGAACGCAAATTAGTGTCAAGGGCTGCGGACAGGTGGCAGTACAAGTGTGGAACAGGGAATTAATGGATCGACACTACCATAGACAATGTACTACATGTTCCCGAACTGTCAACTAATTTGTTCTCTGTGAACCGTGCAACAAGTATGTTATTGTGACAAGGTAAAATAGGTGAAGGAGGTGTTGAAAAACAGTAATGTAAACATTACTCTATTGACCGACTCGGCAACATGCGAGAGTTGCACGAAGGGAAAAATTCACCGACTGCCTTATCCTAAAAGTGAAATTGTTAACTCTAAGACCTGTGAAATAATTCATGCAGACACATGTGGACCGATGGAGGAGAGTTCTGTGAGAGGTTTTCGTGTCACAAGGCTATATCCTGTTGATAGAAGTGTTTTTAAAGATCATGATTTTATTGAATTGGATAGTAACGAAGAAAATATCACTGATCACTATCAGAAATTTTCGCCAGAAAAAAGATGCAACTTTACAGCAACAGCTTTAGATTACGCCAACAAGAACAATGTCGTACTTTTATCCTTGGCCCCACACATAACTCATAAAAAGCAGCCCATGGATGTAGCTACGTCTACGGCCCACTGAAAACTTACTTTGAAAGGGAGGTAAATTTCTTCCAAGAATCGCACCCAGGACGCATTATAAATCAATACGAAGTAACCAGACTGTTATCACCACCTTTTCTGAAAAGTGCAGTAGCTCAAAATACCGTTCATAGATTTGAAAGACCTGGTATTTGGCCAGTGAATAAATATGCTTTTGGTGACGTAGATTACGAACCAGCCGCTGTGATTGCAGGCACGTCTAATATGAGTATTGGCACAGAAAGTATAAACTCAATAGAAACGATCGATATTCCCAGACCTCTTGCAGACACTTCTTCAACTCCATCGCCTTCACTTCTACAAGAACTGATTCCATCAAATTCAGTAGATCCTTTATCAGAAATATTTCCATCTCGAAATAGAGCTCCCTCTTGTGAGTTTCAAGACTTTGTTGCGTCCATTGTTAACACGTCTGAAAAGATTCGTAGCGACGGGTGTACACCTGAACCAGAACCTGGATGTTCGCAAATTGTCTCCGTTTTTGGGCATGCATGATGTGGATATAGCTACTCAGAAAGGTGACACAGTGATGCCGGAAACTGAAGTAAATATTCGACTAAATACTAGCCGTGACAACTCACCTGATCCGAAACCGGAATACTCGGCCTCCCACTGCAGTCCCTTGATGTTAAGACCTATTTCCAAATCCTGCCAAACCAATGACCACGCGTAAACGGAAATTACAAAAATCAGAAATATGACAAAAATAAAGTTAAGAATATTACTAAAAGACTGAATGATAAGTCAAAAAATGTTGTTAAGAAGATTAATACTTAGAATCTCTTTTGATTGTATCAGTCATGATTCAAAGATTGGAAAGGTGATCGAAATCTTTCACAGGAATGGTTTTATAAAAAGATATCTAGTGGTGACAAAAATTTCCGATCATAGATGGATTCTCCGATATCAAATAATCTGTATTGTTTTTGCTGCCGTTTATTTGCTGTCAGTAACATATAAAGAACATTTACAAATGGATTTCAGAAATGGTGGAAACTAAATCCATGTATTACCATACCCATAAAACTTCATGTGAACATTAAGAAAATTTCGATAAGTGGAACACTTTGGAAATGAGATTAAAATCTCACACCACAATAGATGACACAACCCTGCAATTATTGAATACGGAAAAACAGAAGTGGAAAAATCTATTATCTAGATTATCTCATATAACTTTGTTATCGGCGAAACAAGACCTAGTATTTCCTGGGCATGATGAAACCCAAGGGTCTTCCAATAAAGGTAATTTCTTAGAGCTAGTTAAACTGCTTTTAAAGTATGATGCTGTACTTAAAGAATATATTCGGAGAAGGAAAAATCACCTAAAGTAACATATTTATCACCCGAAATACAAAATGTATTCATTAATGTTATAGCTAATCACGTAATCACGAAATGAAATTGTCGAAGTATTTCGGAATCGTGTTTGATAGCACACCTGACGTTTCACATGTCGATCAAATGTCTGAAGTAATTCGTTATGTAAAAATTAATAATGGAAAAGTTACACACACAAAAAGCTACACAAGTGTATGTTGTATTTTAGTTGGTCTTAACGAAAGTTAAAAGCTGCCAGTAAGTTATTTTTTGTAAATACTGTATATATTTATGTACAAACGGAGGGCCCGTTATGAGCATAGAAGGAGTGGTGGTCCACCATAGGCACGTGGTGGACCGCTTTAGGTATGGAGATACACCGGTGGTCGGCGGCGGAGCCTGTCATCTTATCCGCCGCCGCCAGGGCGTCAGCATTCTTGGCGCCCAGCCTCCAGTGGTGGACTCGGGGGAATCCGTCACGTTTACGGGACGGAGGCAACGGAGGAAGGCGCGCCCTTGGGCGTGCGTTCGCCGCGGGGGGGGGGGGCCGCGGAAGTATGCTTTAGCGTTCCCGTAGCCCCTCTATTACGCGGTACGGTGGAAACCCGAGGAGGTTTTAATGGGTAGGACAGAGCCTTTTGCCCTGGCACGGGGCCCTTATGGCCCCGGTCGAGTCCCACATACCCGCCCCGGTCCCCCGGCCGGGCGGGAGGCGTAAATGCCTTTCCACCACGTAAAACAAAAAAAAAAGGACCAGCTCCTGGTGGTGCATGTCAGTCACCTCCTCGTGGCGCACCCTGGGCAACGGTGTCGACGATCTTTTGTCGTCGGCAACGGCTAAGACTGACGCGGAGGGCATGCCACGGGTCGCTCCCGGTATTTCTCTGTTTTCAGAGTGGACTGTGTGCGCGGCCTCGTGGCAAAGAAGGAGTTGTACATATTTTATAAATATACTTCACGTAGGATATAAATATTATGTTTCTTTATTTAAGTTTAAGGTGTCTGTAAATATTTTGTTTTTATATATTTACTTTTTAAGGAGTTTTTACATTTTGTAAATTTTGTTTTGTTTAGAGAAAGAAAACCTCATCAAAAATCACCCCGAATCCCAAGTGGCGACGCAGCGCGATGGGATGCATGGCCGGAGGGTATTCCGGTCATGACTGCGTCTCGCCGGCAGCCCCGGCAAACCCTAAGAAAAATCAGTGGAACTAAAAGTAATTATTCTCCAGGAGGGTGTCACTCCCTCTCAGACCCGCTTCACGGGTCGGACCGTCCCAAATCGAAATCTGGAGGGGACAAAGTCGCACCAGAACCTTTTAACGACGACCACACTGCAACCACAATGGACACCGAAACAGAGAGAGAAGGAGTAGTTTTAAGTAGAATAAGTAGTCGTAGTAATAGTGTAAATAAAACTGTACATTAAGAAGACCCTGGCCAACTTAAAGGCCTCGTAGTCCGACTGGAGCGGCTCTCAGAGTCAGACTCGTCGGTTTGCAGCATTGAGACGGACAAAAGAAGGAGGAAGGGAGAGAAGCGGTCCCACGCAATGGACAGCCCCTCGGGATAGCGACGCGACAACTCAGCGCAGCGACTCGGAGTCAACCATCAGTAGATGGCTCAAGCCAGCCAACAAATGGGGGCGCGGGCGTCCAGCTTCCCATGGACTTTACGTTGGGCTCGGTAGGTCGATGGAGGAGCTCAACTCTTAAAAAAAGATCGGACCAGCGGTTCGAGATGGAGGACTCACTGGCCGCTTACAATGAAGCGGCCAGGGTGGCCATGGAAGAGAGGGCAGCCCGTATTAGAAAGCGTAACGTCGGCCGCATTGGACGCAGCTGTCCAGGAGGCGTGCGACGTGGTGATGCAGGTTGCCAATAAATCTGGCAACCTGAAGGGCACGTTTGTTAGGGCACTAAAGGCGGCCGCGAATTCAATCAAAGGCGCGGTAGCCGACCTCAGGGCCCTAATCATGACGGAGGACGTGGCGCGTCTCGAAGCGGCGAATGCGCAGCTCTCAGGCCAGTTGGCAGAGCTGCGCCGGGAAGTGGCTGAGATGTGAAAAACACCGGTGACAACAGATCGGTCCAATTTTAAAGAAATCATGGAGGAGGCGCTACGCTCCAACCGGGAGCAATTCGGCAACATGCTGAATGCACGGATGGAGGGCATCGAGAGCCGCCTCCTCCCGGAGCCTCGACTTCGACCTCCGTTGGCCGCAGATCGCAACGGGGCGCGGACTGCAGTCGCTCCTGAAAGAGTGACAACACCATCGCAGTCGCCCGACGCTCCAGTCACGGATAGTGCTAGGAGCAAAACGGGGAAAAAGAAGGGGGAAAAGAAGCAGAAGAGGAAACCCAGCATGGCTGCACAAGAAGCAGCAGCAGCTGCAGCCAACAGAACTGCCCCACCACCACCATCGAAGCCGGGCAGTTCCGGCACGTCATAGGCGGCCGTTGTTCGGAAACAGCCGAACAAGCCGCCCAAAAACCAAAAACCTATGAAGGAGAAGAAGAAGGCCCCTAGACGAAGGAAGCTTCGCCCTCCTCGCACCGCGGTGATCACCATCCTGTGCGCTTCAGGACAGCGGCCACGGGGGCAAGGATTCTGGAGGTCCCACCGGGCACGCGCGATGCAGAGAAGGCGGCGGATGCCCTGGCGGACAGGCTCCGTGAGGTCCTGAGCCCGGACGAAGTCCAGATCCATCGACCAACTAAATATGTCGAGTTGAGAGTCAAGGATCTGGACGACTCCGTGACGGAGGAGGTGGTCGCTGCGGTTGCCGGAGAGGGGGACTGTGCCGCTGGGGCAATCAGGCCGGGCGCCATCATCTGGGGCCCACGCGGCTGTGGTTCCCTCTGGCTGAGCTGTCCTGTATCAGCCGCCAAGAAAATTGTGGAAGTCGGCCGCATCAGGGTGGGATGGGTCTCGGCGCGGGTTACGTTGCTCGAGCCGAAACCGCTCCGTTGCTTCAGGTGCCTGGAGGGGGGCCACATGGGGGCAAATGTGACAGTGGAGTCGACCGCAGCCGTCTGTGCTTCCGCTGCGGCCTTCCCGACCACAGAGCGCGTGACTGCACCGCCGCTGAGGCAAAGTGTGCCATATGCTCAGCGGCTGGCAAGCCAGCGGCGCATGCCGTTGGCAGCAAAGGGTGCCCGGGCAGTAGAGCTCGCCCTGCGCCAAGGAAAGGAGGAGCGATGGCGAAAGGTCCTGTTGCCGCGTCCCAACGGCCCGCGCAGGAGCCCATGGAGACAGCATCGTAATGGCCCTACGCTGTCTCCAGGCCAACATCAACCACTCTGCCAGAGCTCAGGACCTTCTAGTCCAGAGCATGGCTGAGTGGCAAATCGACGTAGTGGTGGTATCGGAGCCCTACGTCGTTCATTTACGGGACGACTGGGTCTCCGACCATGATGGTGTGGTGGCCGTCGTCGCTCCTGCCGTCCCCTGCTATCGAAGGGGTAGCCAGGGGCAGAGGGTTCGTGGTCGCTGTGGTCGGGGGTACGGCAATCGTCGGCGTTTACGCCTCGCCCAATCGGAGTCTCGCGGAGTTTGAACAGCTACTCGTGGAGGTCGGGGGGGGGGGGGACTCTGGTGGGGCAAGTATCGCCTAACCCGGTGCTAGTTGCGGGGGACTTCAATGCCAAATCAACGGCTTGGGGTTCCCCTGCAACAGACGCCAGAGGCGAGGCACTGGAGGAGTGGGCAGTATCGCTGGGTCTCGTGGTGATTAACAGCAAGTCGGAGAGCACGTGCGTGCGGCAGCAGGGCGAGTCGATCGTGGACGTAACGTTCGCGTCCGTCGCCCTAGCCTGCCGTGTTCGAGAGTGGAGGGTGGAGACGGCCGTGTAGACTCTATCGGATCATCGTTACATCCGATTCGATGTCTCCGCGGTCCCAGTCGCCCGGCCCGCTGTTGAGCGGCCAGAAGGTCCGCGGTGGAGCCTGGGCCGTCTCGATAGCCAGTTGGCAAAAGAGGCGGCCATCGTGGAGGCCTGGTGCGCCGGTTCCGATCCGGTGGCCGAGGTCGACCGAGAGGCTGACCAGTTCGGCGCAGCCTAGTCTTAAGTGCGCTCTTTCCGGAGCGCGGCGAGTTCGTCCCGCCGTCGATGGCGCCACGTTCGCATTTTAGCGAAATGCGATGACAACGTTTCAGAAGCATGTCGTCAATATGCGATTAAATTTCCAAATGTGCCTACTCCAAGCTGCGTGACAATGCTAGCTGCCACGCAGCGATTACGCGATTACGGCCAATTCCGTTCTCCTTTAAGAGATAGTGGTCGTCCGCCAAGGCGCACAGTCCGAGAGGAAGAAGACATCCTGGAGTTTTTCGAAGCCAATCCAGCAGCGAGCACCAACGATGCAGCCCGGCGGTTTTATGTATCGCAATACTTCGCATGGAGTGTTGTACACAATGAAGGGAAATATCCTTTTCACCTTCTTCGCGTCCAAGAATTAAACGAACCCGATAAACCCGCGCGAGTTGCTTTTTGTAACTGGGTGCTAAACGAGAGGCCAACTATTTTATGGACTGACGAAGCAACATTTGGCAGAGTCGGTTTGTTCAATTCTCGCAATGAGCATTTGTGATGCCATGAAAATCCACACGAAACTAGACCTCATCATTTTCAACACCGATTTAGCGTCAATGTGTGGGCAGGAATTGTAAATTCCACTTTACTAGGCGCTTGTTTTTGGAGCGACTCATTGGAGAAACATACCTGCGTTTTCTCACTGAAACACTACCCGATTTAGACGAAGATATACCCCTCGCTGATTTACGTGTTATGTATTATCAACATGACGGAGCGCCAGCGCATAATGCTCGCGAAGTCCGGAATTTTTTAAACAACAATTTTCCTGGTCGATGGATTGGGCGCGGCGGACCTCGTGCCTCACCCGCTTGGTCGCCGGATATCACGCCATTAGATTTTTATTTATGGGGACACGTCAAAACATTGGTGTGAAGTGGACGTGAAATCTCAAGCCGTGAAATGTTAGTGGAGAAAATCACTTGGGCTTTCGACCAGATTAAGCCAAACTCACAAGTACTATCGAGAGTGAATGAACAATTAAATTTTTAGGTGTGGATTATGTGTAGGTTGTGAAGGTGATTACATAGAACAATATGTGCGGGACACACACAGACATCCCCGGGATTTAACCCTTAGAGGTACCATGTAATAAAATTTAAATTAAATTAAACATCATTGTATGGGTTCACCCATACATTAACATAATTTCATTGTATGTTTCACATTCTTAAGCAAATATAAATGTAAGCATTGTTATAATTGAGTCCATATCAATAAAGCGTTCAAACAGACAAGTCGTTCTCATTACCTAAACGCGATACTCACAAACTAGCTGGTCTCCATAAAACTATCAATTCTAAATGGTGTGTGGTTCAGTTTCATGCTTTGCCTTAAAACAGGAAAAGTGATAGCACCTCGTGGGTACAAAAATGTGTACCAAATAGTAAGAGGTAAAGAAAAAAAGGCAAACACTGTTTTAGTGTTTTTTCTACTTTGGGTGATATTTTACCCCCATGCGTAGTTTTTCCGTACATCCGACCACCCAAAGATGAAGCATGCCAGACAGTTGGTTCCTTGGTAAATCTGACACAGGTTGGATGAAAGTGGATATAATCTATGATTATATAGCTAAATACCTAACTAAATGGATAGAAGACAATGAAGTGAAGACACCCGTGCTTTTTTTCGTCGATGGTCACAAAACTCACATGGCAATAAAACTGTGGGACCTACATTACCTACCACACGCAGCGTCCATACAAAACATTAAGCATGTAACTGTCGCGAGCCGAAGGCGCGCGTTTGACACAGACAGGCGCGTATTTATATAGTGTCCCCCGTGGCGACGGTGCGCCCCTCACCTCTCGTACAATTCGTAAGAAATAATTATCATTCTTACATACTCACTCGCTATTAGTAGAAAATCCAATGTTTTGATTTGTAAATAATTTTCTTAAAGAATTTTATTCTTATATATTATTTATCTTATATATTTTCTTAAATAATTTTATACTTGTTATAGCCCTACTGATTGGTAAACCGGTAATTAAATTGTAACTCACATTATAATCCAATTTCATTGGTCATAATGTGAAACTTTTTATTGGAGACAAATTTCTGTAAATATTGTTCTTGTCATTTAATTCTCTCAGTTTTTGGAGTCTGTATTTTTATAGGCCTTTTAAGCTTCATCGATGCTATGAGTAGTCTATGTTGGCTTGTAAGCGGTTCACCTGGTATTACTTTACAATCTTTGAATTGCTTTATGTTCGACTTGTCGGCAAGAATATAATCAATTTGTGTTTTGTTGTTTCCGCTTTTATAGGTTATAAGATGCTCATCCTTTTTTTTGGAAAAACGTATGTACTACTGCTAAATTTAGTAAGATGGCAAATTCTAAAATTGTGATTCCTTCATTATTTTGTTTCCCATACCCAAAGCCACCATGATGTCCTCAAAAGCCGCTCCTGTCTAAACCCACATGTCTATTAAGGTCTCCACAGATAAGTCTTTGTTCTTTTGTGGGTACCGTAAAATGGGGGGAATAGAATTCACGGGGCAATAGAAAAAAAAACCGAACTAAGTTTAGACGACTCTCCTACATACAGTCTCTTCAATATTATTTTAGTAGAAACTATATTTTATTTTGGCAATACCGTTAGTTTTTTTTTTACCATAGACAAATGACTCAACTGTCATTTTGATACAGAAAATTACCGATAAAGTTGCCGTTTAAAAACAGCCGAAATTTAGCTCCTCAAAACTTTAAGTTTTTAAAATTAATACTGCGTTTTTGAGAGTTTTGATTCTTAATGCTGAATGTAAGTACAATATTCTTACTAGATTTCACTAAAGTTATTGTTTTTAAAGCAATTTAAATTCATAAAATTATAAAAATACTCTGTCAGGTAAATTTGGGTACAAAAAGGGGTCAATAGAAGTCTAGAAGGGGGGTAATAGATATAGTAAAGGGGTGAATAGACAGAAGTACGGGGTGAAAAGGATCACTTACGGGGTCAATAGATTTTGTTATGCTAGGGTTGCGTCTGCTGTGTAAATGATTTTATTTCGTATTGTAGGTTGCACCATGCCGCGAAAATATCAGCCAGATCCCACAAAAAAACAGTACAAAAAGTACGATAAAACCATCATATGCAAGGCAGTGGAGGAATTGGCATTACCAGGTGCCAAATTAAAATTGGTTGCCGAAAAATATAATATAAATATTTCCGTGCTGTACCGTCACAGCAAAAGAGAGATGAAACCTCAAGGCGGTCAAACCGCTTTAACAGAAGCGGACGAAGAATAAATACCTGATTACCAATATAAATGCATGCTCAGAATGGGGGTATCCTCTGGATACAATGGATCTGCGATTTATTGTTAAAATGAATCTTGACAAATTAGGTATCAAGCATAAGCGGTTTAAGAATAATTTTCCTGGACCTGACTTGGTGGAAGGTTTTCTCAAAAGACACTCGGATAAAATTGCAAAACGCATTTGTCAAAATATAAAAAGAAGCAGGGCAGCAGTTTCACCCGATACCATAAGAGAATACCATTCAGAGTTGTAAAAAAGTTTAGATGGCGTACCGCCTACCCACATCTTAAACTACGATGAAACGAATTTAAGCGATGACCCAGGTCGAAAAAAAGTTTTGATGAAACGTGGCACCAAATACCCCGAGAGGGTAATGAATCACTCAAAAGCTTCCACATCTTTAATGATTGCCGGAACAGCTGCAGGGAAACTACTTCCTCCGTATGTTGTGTACAAAGCTCAGAATCGGTATGATTCATGGGTAAAGTACGGACCTAAAGTCGCGCGATATAACTCATCTTCGTCTGGCTGGTTCGAAGGAAAGACCTTTGAAGACTGGATAACAACTATTGCTATTCCATATTTCGACAGGCTGCCAGGAAGAAAGGTTTTAATTGGTGACAATTTGTCATCTCATCTTTCTGCGCATTTGATTGCAAAATGTAAAGAAAAAAATATCGATTTTGTATTCCTGCCAGCAAACTCAACACATTTGACGCAGCCTCTGGACGTCGCTTTCTTCCGTCCTATGAAGCATGCGTGGAGGGAACTGCTACTAAAATGGAAAAAAAATGATGGGCGTTGTCTTGGAACTGTCCCCAAGGGATGTTTTCCAAGATTATTGAAATTGCTAATGGAAGAACTTTCACGCAATGCGGAAACCAATTTAAAGGTGGGGTTCAAAAAATGTGGTATTAATCCTTTGAACGTCGATGAAATTTTGTCGAGATTGCCACAAAGTGGTCAAGAGGGTCAAGACCCTGAAGCTCACAGAGAGGTTATCAATGAATCTGTCTTAACTTTTCTGAAAGAAATGCGATTCGGAAGCATGAATATTAGAGAACCAACAAAAAAACGAAAACTAAATGTTGTTGCCGGTCAAAGTGTCTCTGAAGAAGATTTGGAGCATATCTCTAGTATTGATGCATCATCATCATCAAGCCAAAGGCGGATTATCCATAAGGCAAACTAGGCACGTGCCTAGGGGCGTGTAGTTACAAGGGGCGCGGGATCTCAGAATTTTTAATAAATAAAGACAATAACATATCAACGATTAAGAATTAAATGCTGATCTGTAATAGATTATATTGCACAACACAAGCATCGATATACTCGTATTATGCAATATTGCGCGTTTGTTGCGTCGTTGCGTCGTTCTCGAGCGTCGGATGCAATGAACTTTGCATGCAATAGATTCCGGAGATCCCTGCCGCCGGGGTAGAGGCGCGGCTAGCGCGGGGGCGGCAACTAAGTTTTGTCGTCACGTCGTCATTCAGTTACGCGCGCTTCGACGCTCCTATTGTTTACTTTCTCGCTGTGGTATTTGTGTGTATCAATTACCTTTTAGAGTATTTCTCAAAGAATGAGTGAATTAAAAAAGAAACCTAGTGGTGCATCATATAAAAAAAAAGCTAAAGAAAAAGAAGAAAGACATCAAAAAGTAATAAAGCACACGAAAAATATTGAGACATTTTTTTCCAAACCAAAAAGTGATGATTCGGAATTGTCTACCGCAATTATTATTGACAGTGTGTCTGCTACCGACCCTGTTCAATGCGAAACTCCTACTAGTTCTATACAGCCACCAGATTTGTTCGTGCCCACGCCGTCTACTTCGTCAGCACTGTCAGCAGTAGATGTTGTGCAGCAGTCGCAAAATACAATAATTATCGTGGATTGTGACCCAGCCAAGTGGAGTATCAATAACGAAACACAAGAATATATTGCATCAAATGGTTTCAATCAAAATATCAACGTAGATTTTTCATTGAGTAAGAGAATATATGAAGATAAAGCCTCACGTTTTTTGACAAAAACAATGTTTGAACGGAAATTGTTAAACAGAGAAAAACGTCCAAGAAAATGGCTTATCTACTCTCCTAGCACAGGGAAAGTTTTTTGTGGACCTTGTTTATTATTCGGTGGTGGAACTAGCTTTGGAAAACAAGATGTAGGTTTCAATGATTGGAAGAACGCGTCGATTAGATTAGAAAGCCACGAAAACGCATGTGAACATAAAACATGTGTTTTGGCTTTGCAACGTAGATCTGACATTGGCGGTCGTATTGATCAGGAGCTCGTAGCTCAAATTCAAGAAGAGCTAACTTATTGGCGTGAAGTTTTGAAACGAGTGGTTGCGACTGTAAAGTCTTTAGCATCGCGTGGATTATCTTTTAGGGGACATGAAGAAAAACTTTGGTCTCTTCATAACGGAAATTATTTAATGACGCTGGAACTCATAGCAGAGTTTGATCCGTTTTTAAGTAAACATATTGCTCAATATGGCGGCAAGGGAAAGGGATGTACCAATTATTTGAGTTCTACAATATGTGACGAATTTATTGAGTTGATGGCAAAAAAAGTTTTAACACAAATAAAAGATGAAATCAAGATATCAAAATATTATTCAATGATAGTGGATTCAACACCAGATATTTCCCACATTGACCAATTAACTCTCGTGATCCGGTATGTTAAAGCCGATGGTACGCCCGTTGAACGTTTTCTGAAGTTTATCGCACACGTCGGCCACAAATCACAAGACGTGGCAGATGCTATAATTAAAACATTAGACATGTTTGAAATTAATATATTGGACTGTAGAGGCCAGTCGTATGATAACGCTGCAAATATGTCTGGCATATACAATGAATTACAGGCGAAAATAAAAGAACTATGTTCCCTAGCAGATGCGTTCAAGAAGCTTGTTGGTTCTTTGGTCTCCTTCAAGAAATTTACACATTTTTTACAGCTTCAACTCAAAGATGGGAAACTCTACAATCACAAATACGTCTAGGTCACACGCTGGTCAGCTCGAGCCGATGCTTGTAAAAGCTTAAATGAGTCATTTTCAGAAATTCACGATGTTTTGATTGCTATCGAAAGCAATCCTGCGCAAAAACGTTCTACTCTGTATGTGAAGCTAAAGGTATAAGGTTGAAATTAGAACGGCTAGAAACTGCCTTCATGACCGTGTTTTGGAGTTTTATTTTGGTTCACATGAACAAAACCAACAAAAAATTGCAATCCGTTGATATTGATATTTGTACTGTTGTTCAATTGTATGACAGTATAATTCACATAATTTCTACAGAAAGGGGAATTCATTCTCGGGTCGGGACAAATTCAGAGTATCAGTATATCTAGGAATTATAGACCGAATTGTCGTTGAACTTGAAAAGAGACGAAAAGCGTACAATAACTTTTGCAATAAATTTTCATTTTTATGTAATTTAACAAATTTAAACATCGAAGAAGTTCAAAATAGAGCAAGTACGTTGGTAACAATGTATTTTAATGATTTAGAAAAATGCTTTGTTGACGAATATATCCATCTACGTTCTTATTTAATAACAATAGCTCGAGAGGGAGAACTGCCCCGAACAATGAACGCGGTATTACAGGTTCTGAGAAATAAAGAGCTTGAAACAATTTACCCCAAAATTGACATAGCCTTACGAATGCGCGTATCGACGGCAGTCAGTAATTGCAGTGGTGAGCGGAGTTTTTCATGCCTAAAGAGAGTGAAAAACTATCTTCGCTCAACCATGACAGATAAGAGATTAAATTCGTTAGCAATACTAAACATTGAATCTACCTTATTGATGTCTTTAAACTACGACGATGTTATTGACAATTTTGCGAAACAAAAATGTAGACGTAGAAATTTTTAATTTTTAAAATTGTGTTTGTTATTCTTTTACTACTTACGTATAATTTTTTTAATAAATAACTCAAAACTTATTTTGTTTCATTTATTAATAATAATAAATTATTTAAGCTTTTACATAATCTATATCTACATGCATTAGCGTAAGTACAAGGGTCCTGGTCTACTAAAGTCTAGGGTTTGATGATACAACGTCATCGTAATTGCAAAAACAACTAGTTAAAATTTATAGTATTAGGATGGCCATTTATGGCTGGTACAGGGGCGCCGATAAAGTGATTGCCTAGAGCGCTCTGGACCTTTAATCCGCCACTGCATCAAGCAAAAAGGAAAAGAAAATAAAGACAAAAAAGAACAAAAATAACAAAGCTAAAAATGCAAAAACTGTGACGCTGGAGAATTTTGAAGATGATGAAGAACTTCCTGATACAGCAGAAACCAATGTACCTGTAACGCCGAATAAAAAAAGGAAACACGAAGATATAGACAAAGAAACCCTGGAGGAAAAAAAAGAAAAATTTAGAAGATGCGCGTGCGTTAGAAGAAATTCATATGCCTTCAACATCGGGCTCGGGCTGGAAGGGGAAGGGGAACGGGAAGGGAAAGGGAAAATTATCACAAATACCTGAAAAAGAAGACAAAAATACGTCGAAAAAAGTAATCGTTGAGATAATAGACCAATTTAGACTAAAATCGAAGGGACTGGAACATGGATGTGAAGAAACGCAAGCGAACTTATGTAAAACTGAAGATGACGGGACAGGCGCTAGGGAAGAGGCTACGCATGATGAAGGAGTTAATTTATTCGAGTTAAGCAAAAATTATTTAAGAGAAGATAAAGAGCTTGAATTGGCTGTTATTTTAATTAAATTAAGTGGAAATATTTCAGAGGAATTTGAAAAGATTGAGACGAATGTTCCATTTGATATTGAATCAATGCCTGTTTATTTTTTTGATGAAAATGCAGCCCAGGAAGTCGTTATTGACGATTCACCGTCTAAAAGTTGCAAAAAGAATAAAATAAATATTACTAAGGTACAAATTATCACAGATAAAAATATAAAGAAAGTGAAGAAAGAAATAAAAGTGACATCAAATTTAAGACATGTCAGAAAAAAGACAGAAGAAGGAAAAAACACAGAGATAAAAAGCGACAAAAGATCAAACTTACGACCTGTTACGTTAAAAGAGAATCTGAAGATACCTCCACCTAATGAATGTAAACGAATACAATCACATGACAATGTTAAGATTAAGACTGAAAAACAAAGTCTGCTAGCACATAGTAAAAAGAATTATTACAATAACAGTGAAGAAATTTTGAAAGTTTTGTCTGAAAATGAGAATTAAGTTTGAAAGTGATAACTGTTTTAAACAAATTTTAAGTAGTAATGTCATGTTCCTATTTTGATCTCAACTTAGTAATTTAAGGTACCTTGGTATTGTAGCTTTTAAGTTTCACTGATCATGAAGATTTCTGAAATTTACGCAAAGAAATAAGTAGATCATCATGATGATGATGATGAGTAGATAAGTAAGAAAGCACTTAACAATTGTATTTTTTTGTTGATTTTATTTTGAGAAATTACTGGAAGGTTTTTTTTAAGTTTTTGTTTATTTTACTAGAAGATTTCTTAAATTTTTGTTTGTTTTCCATTTAGAATTTTGATATTTTGGAATTACTGCATACTTTTATACTTTTGTTGATGTCTATTAAATTAAGTGTAAGGCTCGAATTATATTTCGTAACAAATGGTGGCAGCCCTATCATTTTTTTCTAATAACCCCTTTTACATTTCTTTTCACCCCAATGGCGGGGTGAATAGAAAATCTGCACATTTTGGTATTTTTTTCGTGAATATTACACGGGACATCCGATTTTACGATTAATCCATAGTAATTAAGATCCCGCACACCTGATAAAACCCTAAAACATATCAAACTAAGCTGTTATATCTCATCACATACACTCAGATCATCCCAGAATTCCTGTTTATCCGCATCGAAGAAATTAATCTAGGATCATTTGAAGTAAATAACACTAATAGTGCCCAAAAATAACAATTCTCTGATTCAAGGAAACGAACTTAGAGATGACAAAGTACAGACAGATTCTATTATACAAGTTAAGTCACCAAAAGTATCACCTTTTGTACGAAAACATCTTATTATAATAGGTGTACAAATAAGTTTTAGGACACTTCGATTTTGTATCATAACAGCTAATCGAAATTAATTCACAATTCCCGCTCACTTATCATAAATAGAACTTGATATGTAGTATCGAAACGTAAAGGAGTTATAAACATAATCTATAAATTCTGTAAATTAAACATGCATACCGATAAGCTATTTATTAGACATTGCAGTCGCTATGAATTCCATCAAGGAAAAAGTGTTAGGAAAGCGTGTGAAGCGATATGTTCTGTTCTTGGAGACAAAATTGTATCTAAAAGTACATGTGAGTATTGGTATAAGCGATTTAAAGAATTGATTTCGATTTAAAGAAGTGATTTCGACGTTAGTGACCGTGAACGCACCGGGCCTCCTGTAAAATTGGATGATCAGGAACTGCAAGCGTTGCTGGATGAAAACTCTTGTCAGACGAAGAAAAAACTTTCGGAACAGCTTGGAGTAACTCAACAAACTGTTTCTTATCGTTTAAAAGCAATGGGTAAAATTCGGAAAGGAACAAAGTGGGCACCACATTTTCTGACTCAAGACAATAAAAACCGCCGTCTTGACATTTGTTTGAGTCTTTACAACAAGCAACTTAGAAAGTCTTTCTTGTGGAAAATTGTAACCGGCGGACAACATCCACGCCAAAGCGCAATGTTCATTGTCACTAAGTCATGCTGTGCATATGGTGGGATATGAAAGGCGTACTGTATTATGAACTTCTCAAACCTGGTCAAACAGTTACTGCCGATCGCTATTGTCATCAATTGATGCAAGTGAATGAAGAAATTGAGAAGAAACGTCCATTTTTGGTAAGGGAAAACGTCAAGTAAAACTGCTCCATGACAACGCGCGGCCTCATGTGAGAAAACCGGTCAAGGACACGTTACTCACGCTTGGATGGGAAGCTGTACCACACCCAGCATATATATATATAAATTTTTGTATATATGTAAAGAAAAAGTATTTTCTTTAATTTGAATTCCGCGTATGAACTGTCATCGAACGCATCATGACAAATAAATTTTGTTAGCTATAAAATATCGATAGAGAGTTCTTAGAAAAGTAAAGAATTTTGTAATTTAGTACAAAGACATTGTTAATAGTAACTAAATGTCGTTTCTTTTACAGGTGCGTAAATATTATTTTTTTTTCAATGTTCAATGTTATTTTATTTTATTTTTATTAATGTGAGGTATGTAAAACTAACCATTAAATTTCCTTTTACAGAGAAACACAATTTTGTTTTATTAACCGTGTCATCCTAGACAAAAGAATAAAATTTTATAAAACGACATTTATTTTTAAAAAAATGGAGTCGTTGAAGTTTACGTTTGAAATTAAACCATCGATAGACGGAAAGTCAAACTATATCGCCCTAACCGCAATTGCCACAAAAGATGGAAAAGTTTTCCTTATGCCTGAAGAATATCAAGCAATAGCACTTCACAAACATATCCAAACCACGAAAACCTTCTTTGCCGTGAAAAATACATTGAAGAAAAGATATCAAACGAGAAGTGTATGGATAAAAACAACTCAGGATATACTACAAACTTATTTTGATGATGACGGAAACATGATGTTTCAGGAACAATTTTTAGAGGAAACTACCCAAGAACAAATGGCTATTGGCAGTAAAAAGTATTCAGAAGAACCCATAGTAAAAATTTTGGAAACATTTGTTAAAAGTCAACAAGACAAAGAAAAACATAGTATTAAAAATTTAGCTGACAAGTTTGTTATTGGAAAATTTGATGGTCTAAGTTCAAATGCACACCAGTGGATGGAAGTATTTGAAAAAGAATGTACAAGGTTTAGTATCGTAAAAGAAGAAGAAATAATTGAAATCTTCAGATTATTTCTTGAAAAATCATGCATTGATTGGTATTCTTCCATGATGATCAAACTTAGTTTACATTCCGAGTGGTCAAAATGGAAATCAAGTTTTTTGGAAACATATGCTAATAAAGGTTGGACTGCTAGCAAGTATGCTTTATCTTACAAGTACCAATCAGGATCTTTACTAGAATATGCGGTAAAGAAAGAAAAACTTTTATTAGAGGTAAGAAAAACAATAGATGAAGGGACTCTTATTGATATCATTGCTGCTGGGTTACCAGATTTTATAACAGACAGAATCAACAAAGACCAAATCGTAGAAACAAAAAATTTGTTTAGTGAACTTGGAAAATTAGAACATTTAGTTTCAAGAAGAAAATTTATCAAGAAGAAAGAAGATACTAAGCCAGAGAAAAAAAAATGTAGTATTTGTGAAAAATTAAATAAAGGTGTCCGCTATCATTCAGAAGATTCTTGTTGGTTTAAAACATATTCAATTGCTGAAAAAGATAAAAAGCAAATAAAGTTCATTAATAATTCAGAATTGGAATGTGAATTGCAGTGTGAAGATCCAAAAAACTAATAGTACCGCCATTGATCAAAGTGAAATTAGTACTGAATAAAAATGTTGAAGTGTCTGGAATCTATGACTCTGGATCGAATGTTTCATTAATAAATTCTAAATTGTTAAAAATATAGAATAAGGAAAGCAGTCATCGCAATAATACTAATTTAAAAACGATTAATGGCGTTAAAAAGGCAAATGGAATAATTACACTTGATATAGCGATCTTTGATGTAGAAAAAAAAATGAATGTTTTCGTAATAGACAAGGAAAATTTCGATTATGATTTTTTAGTGGGTCTTGATTGTATAAAAGAATTTTACGTAGTTCAAAACGAAAACTTAAAAATTACTCAGAAATTGCCAATAAAAAAAAGTGAAATGGTTTCCAAGGAAACAGACAAAATAGGTATAGTCTCTAAGGAGATTAAATATGATAATTTAATAAACTTCAATGAAGGTATACAAAAAGAAAACTTCAAAATTTGCATAAATCATCTAGACTTTCAAAAACAGGCAGTGATTGATGAATTAATTTCTAAATATAAGTCTGTTTTTGCAAAGGATAAATATGACATAGGACAGGTAACAGGTTATGAAGCACATATTGACCTACTGATAGAAAAATATTGCTCCAAAAGACCATATCGTTGCACAATAGAAGATAAGAAGGAGATTGAAGATCAAATTGCAAAATTATTGGAAAGAAATATAATAGAAGAATCATATAGCCCATTCGCAGCGCCAGTTACATTAGCTTATAAAAGAGATGAAAACAAAAGATCAAGATTGTGCATCGACTTTCGAGACTTAAATAAAATTGTTGTGCCTCAATCACAACCATTCCCTCTTATTGAAGACCTAATACTAAAGACGAGAGATTGCAAGTTTTTCTCAACTCTGGACCTAAATTCAGCATTTTGGTCAATTCCTTTACGTGTCACAGATAGACATAAAACGGCGTTTGTGACGCAGGAGGGACACTATCAATGGACCTGTTTGCCATTTGGTTTGAAAACATCCCCAGCTATATTCCAGAGAATAATGTGTAATATAATACGGAAACACAAGCTTGGAGATTTCACAGTATGTTTCATAGATGATATTTTAATTTTTTCAGAAACTTTCACAGATCATATAAGACATTTGGAAAAACTTTTTGAAGCAATAAAAAGCGAAGGTTTAAAACTAAAATTCTCTAAATGTACATTTGCAGCAGATACAGTTAAATACTTGGGTCATATAATACAAAATAATTCAGTTAGACCACTAAAAGATAACTTAATATCAATAAAGAACTTCCCGACTCCTAAAACTCAAAAGAATGTGAGGCAATTCTTGGGGAAAATAAATTTTTATCATAAATATGTGCCGAATATAGCTATTAAATTGGAACCGTTGCATAACCTATTGAGAAAAGGACAAACCTTTGACTGGACTGATGCATGTCAGGACTCATTTAATGAAATGAAACAAATATTATGTTCTCAGCCGATATTAACAATCTTTGACCCAAACCTACCTATTAATATATACACAGATGCTAGTATATTAGGAGTAGGAGCAGTACTTAAACAACCACAAAAAAACAATGAAGAAAAACCAGTAGCATACTTTTCGAAAAAATTGACTGAAGTACAGAAAAGGAAGAAAGCTATCTATCTGGAATGCCTGGCAATTAAGGAATGTGTAAAGTATTGGCAACATCTATTGATAGGCCGGAAATTCACTGTATTTTCTGATCACAAGCCATTAGAAAATATGAATATAAGATCTAGAACAGACGAAGAATTAGGAGATCTAACACACTACTTATCACAATATGATTTCGAAATTAAATATTCGCCAGGAAGATACAATATTGAAGCTGATTGTCTAAGCAGGAACCCGGTCCTTGGACCAAATGAAAACCTAGAGGAACAGTTAAAAATAGTTAATATAATAACACTAGAAGATATTCTAAAAGATCAGGTTAGCAATGAATATATACAATGCAGAAAAGACAAGTTAATGAAAAAACACAATGTTTACTACAAAAAAGTAAGGAAGAAAGAAAAAATTATCATATCAGAGGAATTTAGCATAGATTTCATGAAAAGTGTACATACAGATATGGGGCATATAGGAATTAAACAAATGCAAAGAATGATTAGCTCAGTGTATACAGCAGAAAATATGACTAAAAACATAAAAAGAATCTGTGAAAGTTGTACAGTATGCTTAAAGAATAAGTCAAGGGGACAAATTAAATATGGGTTGATGTCTCACTTGGGTCCCGCCACGAAACCTTTTCAGATATGCTCTATTGATACCATTGGCGGTTTCGGAGGTTCCAGATCAACAAAGAAATATTTACATCTTTTATTAGATCATTTCACTAGGTATGCGTATATTCTAACATCTAGTACTCAAAATGCTAATGACTTCATTAAATTAATAAGAAATTGTACAGAAAGTGAAGATATTGAATTGATACTATCAGACCAATACTCAGGTATCAATTCTAAGGAATTTAAAAGGTTTTTGGATCAAAAAAATATTCCCATCATTTTTACAGCAGTAAATTCTCCCTTTTCAAATGGCTTAAATGAGAGATTAAATCAGACATTAGTTAATAAAATCAGGTGCAAGATAAACGAACATGACACAAAAATGGCATGGACGACTATAGCCCACAATTGTGTGCAGAAATACAATGAAACGGAGCATACTATCACTGGATATGCTCCTAAATACCTACTTTATGGTACAGATGTTACGATTTTGCCAAATGAGTTAAAACAGAAGAAGACTGATCATGATTTAATCCAGGCTAGGAAAAAAGCTTTAGAAAATACAATCAAATCACATAATTACAACAAAACAATTTATGATAAAAATAGAAAACATATAGAGTTCAAAGTCGGTGATATTGTTTTTATAGAAAATGGAAACAAACTCAATCGAAAGAAGCTCGATGAACTGAAACTTGGACCGTACAAAATTTTAGAAAAGATTTCAAACTCAATTTACAAAATAAATACTGAACATAAGAGATCAGAGTCGATTATTTTCCACATTTCAAAGCTAACACCAGCTCCTATCTACGATTAAAGACTGTGCAAGAAAAAACATCTCCATATTACTTTCTTTGCGGAGGGGGGGAGATGTAAAGAAAAAGTATTTTCTTTAATTTGAATTCCGCGTATGAACTGTCATCGAACGCATCATGACAACTAAATTTTGTTAGCTATAAAATATCGATAGAGAGTTCTTAGAAAAGTAAAGAATTTTGTAATTTAGTACAAAGACATTGTTAATAGTAACATTAAATGTCGTTTCTTTTACAGGTGCGTAAATATTATTTTTTTTCAATGTTCAATGTTATTTTATTTTATTTTTATTAATGTGAGGTATGTAAAACTAACCATTAAATTTCCTTTTACAGAGAAACACAATTTTGTTTTATTAACCGTGTCATCCTAGACAAAAGAATAAAATCTTATATATATATATATATATATATATATATATACAGGGTGGGCCAGAAAGGCGTACGAATTTCAAAATCGCATTACTCTTGACCGGAACGCGGGAGCGGGGTGTGGGTAGCGGGGATAGGTAGCTTGCTTCTCGGAAATCAGTCGCCATGGAGCGTTTCACCGGTGAGCAGCGTGCGTTTTGTGTAAAAGCGTATTACAAAAATGGCGATTCGTGCACTATTGCGCGGCGTCTATTTCGCTCTAACTTTAGATTACATGATTTGTGATCAGATCGTGGGTTAGAAAGTTTGAGTCTTCGGGTTCGACGTTAAATGAAAAACCTGCGGGACGAACAAGGACAGTAAGAACGGAGGAGCATGTAAGCGAAGTCGTAGCGTCGGTCCGGCGCGATCCCCAGCAGTCGTCGCGAAAGAGATCAGCTGAGCTCGCCATATCAAGAACATCATTGAGGCGTATTTTGACAAAAGATCTTAAATTACACCCGTATAAGCTACAATTACTCCAGGAATTAAAGCCAAATGACCACCATTTACGTCTTGCATTTGCCGAAACAATGTTAGAGCGTTTTCAAAGTTTAAACAATATTCTCTTTTCGGATGAAGCTCATTTCCATTTCTGTGGATTTGTCAATAAACAAAATTGTCGATATTGGGCCGAAGAAAATCCCCAATTTAAACATCAAAGACCTTTGCATTCGCTTAAAGTTACAGTTTGGGCTGCCATGTCGGCTCAAGGAATCATCGGACCCCATTTCTTCGAAAATGAGCGAGGCCATACAGTAACAGTAAATTCCGATCGCTACACAGCAATGCTACGTAACTTTTTCTTTCCCCAACTGCATAATTTTGAAGCTTACAACAGTAGAACCTGGTTTCAACAAGATGGGGCGACATCCCATACATCTAATGAGTCTTTGGCAGTCGTTAACGAAGTGTTTATTGGAAAACTGATATCGCGTCGAGGGGACATTCCGTGGCCTTCCCGGAGCCCAGATCTCACGCCACTGGATTTTTTTCTCTGGGGATACCTGAAGAGTCGCGTTTATGCTAATAAACCGACGACGATTGCCCAGCTCAAAGAAAACATTCGCGAGGAATAGCGGACATATCCCACGAGCGATGTGCCAGAAAGTTTTCACAAATTTGAGGAATAAATTGGAAGAGTGTAAACGTGAAGAGGGCAAACACTGATGATGTTATCTTTAAAAAATAAAATTCCGATTTGTTCTTTTTATAATAAATATATTTTTTATTTCCTGAGCTTGGTATTTTTTTTTATATGATGTTTTCTTATCCGCTTAACTTTATGGCCCATCCTGTATGTATATATATATATTTAAGCATTTAATGTTGTTAATTTTTACAGTTAAAAGAGTTTGTTTCGTTTTGTCTCAGGAACCATCTCATTCAATGGAGACCATTCTGCTGGCGTTGAAGACATCAACAATTGTTTAAGCTCTTGTCTTCAACCATCCTTTAGTAAATTAACGACGACTTTAGAAAAGGAATCTTATTGACATTGGAAAATGTATCATTTTGATTTAAATGAGGATTTGTATTTATCACATTCCAGCAATGATGGCGAGCCCACACTAGATGAATGTACCTTGTCATCAAGTGATTTTTCAAAGTTCGACAAAATTTGTTTGTTTGGGTGACGCCCGTATTATACATTTTATTACAATACTTGATAATAATAGATGTAAGGATAAATAATGAATGCGTTGGGTTGTTAATAGGATGATATAAGGTAGGATAGGTTAGGATAGGACCAGCTCCTTGGGGTGCATGTCAGTTGGGGGTGCATGTCAGTCGCCTCCTCGTGGCGCACCCTGGGCAACGGGGCCGGCTTGAGCTTGCTCGCCGGCCACGGCTAAGACTGACGCGGAGGGCATGCCACGGGTCGCTCCCGGTCTTTCTCTGTTTTCAGAGTGGACTGTGTGCGCGGCCCCGTGGCAAGGAAGGAGTGTAGATATAGTTTGTAAATATATGTTAATTAGTTTTATAATTATTAGGTAGGTCATAAATATTTTATTTTATTTGTATTTTTATGTAGGTTGTAAATTTTTGTAAATTTAATTTTTTGTTTTGAGGAAGACAACCTCGATAAAAAATAACCCCGAATCCCAAGTGGCTACGCAGCGCGATGGGATGCATGGCCGGAGGGTAGTTCGGTCCCGACTGCATTTCCTTTTCCTTCTTGTTTCTTTCTTTCTTCTTTTATTCTTTTCTTCCGCCGGCAGCCCCGGCAAAAAAACTAAAATATGAGTGCAACTAACAGAATTAATTATCCAGGGGGGTTTCAGTCCCTCTCCGATCCGCCTCGTGGATCGGACAGTCCCGTCGAATCTGGAGGGGACAGGGATGCCAGATCGATCTTTTCCAACAACCACAACGCGACGACGACGGACAACGAATTGCCTACGATGAGGGTGCCAGTGGTAAGGCTGGAGCGACTGGGTGAGCTGTCGGACACCGACAGCGTATCCAGTCGGATGAGCGTGGCGAGCGCGTTGAGCGCCAATTCAAAGCGCTCACGAAAACGCGCGAGGGAGGGTCCAGACTCAGGGTCGGACTCTCCTGCCAGCGACACACCGGAGAGAGTCAGGAAAGGTAGACCGACCACTACCGGTAAATATGCCGGTATCGGTCTATCAAGACGTGAGGCCGCGGCTGCGACGAAGGCTGCAGCAGCCGCCGAGAAACTTATCGAAGACGAGCGGCAGATCGCGGCTCTGACCAAGAGGGTGGTGGAAGGGAGAGCCACTCCTCGGTCGGAGTCGTCAGACTCTGCTGCCTTAGGGGTCGAGGCAGACGAGCTACCTGCCTCCGACCTCAACCGGAGGATGACGGACGCGGTTGCGGCAATAAAAAGGGTGGGCAAGGTCTCCAAGGGCCTTAGCGGCTGCAGCCAGAAGGCACTGAAAGAGGCTACGGCCTCAATACTGGAGTGCGCCCAGGTGCTGCTCACCCGCACCGATACGGAAGAGACGGCGCTGCTGCGGGCCCAGAACACCAGGCTCGCAGCACAGGTCGAGGCGCTCAGGAAAGAGCAGCTAGAGCTCAAGGCCGAGATGGCCAACTTCCGCCGGGAACACCTCAGGCGGGAGGTGGGCCTTCTGAGCGCCACGCCTGACGCCACGCCACAACCGCAGCAGACACAACAGCAGCTGTCGTCGCAGGAGACGGAGTTGGCTCGCCTGATCCGTAAGGAGATGGCGAGTTTCAACGCCCGCTTCTCGGTGCTCGAGGGGAGGATTTTACGTCCCCCCCTAGCTGCAGACCAGCGCAGCGCACCGGCGCCGACATATGCGGCTAAAGCCGCAGCGCCCCGTGCCACCCAACCGGCACAAGCGGCTGCTGTTGTTAAGAAAGGGAAAGGGAAGGTGGCCAAAAAGGCGACTGCAGCTCAACCCGTGGCAACCCAAGCCACGAAACCGAAACAGACAGAAGGAGACAGACCGGTGACGCGCAACCCCCCGTCAACACCCGAGGCGGAGTGGGAGGTTGCGAGCGACGCCAAGAAGAAGAAGAAGGAGGCGCGCCAGCGGGCTAAAAAAGAGGCCCAGAAGAAGAAGGAGGAGAGAGTCGCGGCGGCCAAGCGCCGGCCTGCGAGGCTCAGGACTCCCCGCTCCACTGCAGTGGCTCTCACCCTGCAGCCAGGAGCGGAGGAGCGGGGCCTCTCCTATGCTGGCATCTCGGCCAAAGCCAAAGCCGAGATCTCACTGAGCGATCTCGGCATAACGGGCCTCCGGTGCAAAACGACTGCGACCGGAGGCCGACTCCTGGAGGTCTCGGGGGCCACCAGTGGTCCCAAAGCTGACGCCCTAGCGGAAAAGCTCAGGGCGTCACTGGGGTCGGACGACGTCCGAGTGTCCAGGCCCACCAAATGCGCGGTTTTGCGCATTTCGGGCCTGGATGACTCTGCGACGACAGAGGAGGTCGTCGCCGCCGTCTCCAGGACCGGAGGATGCCCGCCTGATCAGGTCAAGGCGGGCACGATACGTCGGGGGGTCTCCGGACTCGGGACTACCCACGTGAGCTGTCCCTTAGCGGCGGCCAGAAAGCTAAGGGACAGCAGACTCCTAGTGGGGTGGGTCTCGGCGCAGGTCACGCTCCTACCGCCGAGGCCTTTCCGGTGCTACCGGTGTCTGGAGGGTGGACATGCGGGGGCACGGTGCACCGCTGAGGTTGATCGCAGCCAATTATGTTACCGCTGCGGTCAGCCCGGCCACAAGGCTGGCACCTGCTCTGCCAAGACGCCGCACTGCGTTATATGTGCGGCGTCTGGAAAGCCAGCCGACCATAAGATCGGGTCGAAGGCCTGCACGAGACCCACTGCCAAAACCACGGCGAAGAAACAACCGGCTCATCCGCCGAAGACCGCCAAGAAGAAGGCAGCCAGCTCTTCGCAGCCGGTTCGACCACCGGCTGCTGTACAAGAACAGCCGAGGACTGGGGAGGAGGCGACGGCCATGGACACTCAGTAATGGCTCTACGTCGTCTCCTCCAAGCCAATATCAACCACTGCGCCAGGGCTCAGGATCTCTTGCTCCAGAGCATGGCGCAGTGGTCGATCGATTTGACCGCCGTCGCCGAGCCGTACTTCGTGCCGCCCAGGGATGACTGGGTGTGCGACGATAACCGCTCGGTGGCGTTGATCAGGAGGTCCGCCGCTGACACGCTTCCCTTCGAGGCCGTAACTCGAGGGCGGGGCTATGTCGCGGCAGTCTGGGGTGACATCATGGTCGTGGGGGTATATTTCGCGCCGATCTGGAGAGTGTCACCCTGGAGTTGGGCACGATAGTCCGTCGTGGCTGTCCTCGCCCCGTGATCGTCCTGGGGGACTTCAACGCCAAGTCTACGGCTTGGGGTTCCCCGTCTACGGACGCGCGGGGTGAGCTAGTGGAGGAGTGGGCGGTCGAGCTGGGCCTGCTTCTCCTGAATCGGGGTTCGGTGCAGACGTGCGTGTGGCAGCGGGGTGGGTCTATAGTGGACCTCACGTTCGCTAGCTTCGCTCTCGCGCGCAACGTCCTCGACTGGCACGTCGTTGAGGACGTCGAGACGCTATCCGACCATAGGTACATTCGGTTTAGCGTCTCTGCCCGAACTTCGATTCGGCCGATCCAAGCGGCAGGTCGGCACGGAGACGGTCCGCGATGGGCGCTGAAGCGGCTGGACAGAGAGGCTCTCCTGGAGGCCTCGATCGTCAAGGCCTGGCTAGATTCGCCAGAAAGGCCTGCCGACATCGACGACGAGGCGGAGTGGTTCCGGGAGAACATGTCGGACATATGCGACGCTGGCATGCCCCGAGTCCGGCCGTTGCCAGCCAGGCGCCTAGTGTACTGGTGGGCGCAGTCGATTGCGCAGTTGCGCAACGCATGTACGCAGGTGCGACGCCAGTACGCGAGGTGCCGACGACGGAGGAGAGGCCGCCGCCCCTTTACAGCGGCGGCCGAAGAAGCCCAGGATGAGGAAGAGGCGGAACTGTACGCTAGCTACAGGGAGGCGAAGAGCGCACTCCAGTTGGCCATCGTACGAGCCAAGGCCCAAGCGAACGACGAGCTGGTGGAGACTCTGGACCTAGATCCGTGGGGACGCCCTTACCTGATGGTGAGGGGCAAGTTGCGCCAGTCGGCTCCCCCGCTGTCCCGGAGTCTCCAGCCGCAGCTGCTGGAGGAGGTGGTGGGTGCTCTGTTTCCTTCTAGACCGGAGCACACACCACCGGCTATGGTCCCGCCTCACAGTGACGCGGAAGAGGTGGAAGACGACGTGCCCGCGGTCACCCGGGAAGAGCTCAGAGGGGCGGTGGCTCGCATCAGGAACACCGCCCCTGGACCCGACGGCATTCCAGGCCGTGCGTGGGTCCTCGCCCTGAGAGAACTCGGGCCACGTCTCTCAGGGCTGCTGAGCGCATGCTTGGAGCGAGGCCAGTTTCCAAGCCGGTGGAAGACCGGGAAGCTGGTCTTGCTGAAGAAGGAGGGACGACCCGCAGACTCGCCATCTGCGTACCGATCGATCGTGTTGCTGGACGAGGTGTGTAAGATCTTCGAGCGTGTCATCGCCAGTCGCATCGTTCAGCACATGACCAGGGTGGGGCCGGATTTGGCGGAGAACCAATTCGGCTTCCGCCAGGGGCGTTCGACGGTCGACGCGATCATGCGCGTGAAGGCCCTCGCGGAGGAGGCAGTCGCCCGGGGTGAGGTGGTCTTGGCGGTGTCGCTCGACATCGCCAACGCTTTCAACACCTTGCCCTGGAGTACCATCCGTGAAGCACTCCGGTACCACGGAGTGCCGCGCTACCTCCAACGCGTGGTCGCGGCGTACCTGTCGGACCGAGCGGTCGTGTACCCGGGTCGCGAGAGGTGGGGTCGTCGAGAGACGTCGTGCGGCGTTCCACAGGGTTCCGTTTTGGGTCCACTCCTGTGGAACGTGGGGTACGACTGGGCCCTGCGCGGTGCGTTCATCCACGGCGTCGGCGTCATTTGTTACGCCGACGACACGCTGGTTACAGCGCGTGGTAAGACGTACCGGCAGGCGGCCATTCGCGCGACGGCTGGTGTCGCGCATGCCGTGGGTCGGATCCGGCGGCTGGGCTTGGAGGTGGCATTGCACAAGTCGGAAGCCCTGTGTTTTCACGGGCCGAGGACGAAGCCGCCTCCCGGGTCCAGCATCATGGTAGGAGGGGTATCCATCGCTGTCGAGTCGAAGATGAAATACCTAGGACTCATCCTCGACAGTAGGTGGAACTTCGAGCCGCACTTTACACGGCTCGCCCCCCGGTTGTTGGGCGCCGCTTCAGCGCTCTCGCGCTTGCTGCCCAATCTGGGGGGAACCAACTCCTCATGCAGGAGGCTCTACATGGGGGTCGTACGGTCGATGGCGCTATACGCCGCGCCAGTGTGGGCGGATGCCCTGACGGCCCGCAACATCGCGGCGCTGAGAAGGCTGCAGCGCGCGATGGCCGTCAGGATGATAAGGGGATACCGTACGATCTCCTTCGAGGCAGCGAGCCTCCTAGCCGGATCGCCGCCCTGGGACCTCGAGGCTAAGCTCCTCGCGTCGCTCTATTGTCGCTCTATTATCACTAGTCCGCAAAATGGTTGCGAGTGATGAAGCGTGGGCGGCATTACGTGTTTTTAGCGATACCGTAATTTCCGCAAAGGAGGCGGCAGAAAGACAGCGGGAGGATGATATTAACTCTCTCCCGCTACGTCGTCGTCGTCGTAGAATGGGTCGTCGACGGCGTGATTACGTAGGTAGGATAGCGTTAGTATAACGTTAGGAATAGGTCGCCTCCTCGTGGTGCACCCTGGGCAACGGTGTCGACGATCTTTTGTCGTCGGCAACGGCTAAGACTGACGCGGAGGGCACGCCACGTGTCGCCCTGGTCCTTCTCTGTTTTCAGAGTGGACTATGTGCGCGGCCCGGCGGCAATGAAGGAGTGTACATATGTTTTGTTAATATATTTAAGTAATCGTAAGTTATACATTAGGGTGGAGCGAAATTTTTTTTTTGTTTTCGCTTTGGAATACCTGTAAAAAGTTGCTCTTTTGTTTCACGAAGACATACACAATTTTTCATTTAACTCCTAATATCTTTAGAGGTGCCCAAACTCATAAATATTTGAAAAAAAAAATGCGAAAATTGGTAAAAAAATACTTTCGTCATGTTTCCGCTTAATTTGATTCTGAACGTTGCCCTGTTTGTGTTAGTTGATGCGAGGGACGGAAGTACGCGGGGTACGCGGGGAGGAGGTCATTTCACTACTCTCATCAAACGTTGTTTGAACGCCACTTAGTCGACATACGCGCGCGGATTGTTATTGTATTATTTGTGAGAGGCTTCGTTTTTAACAGCTGAGATTAAAAATACAACTATGTTAGTAGTATTTACAATGTAATGTTGACAGTTAATTTAATATAGATCGAATTACAGTACTTTTGATTTGAATTAATACCTATTAATTTTGTTTATTACAGTACAATGTCTCAAATCAAAACTCGACAAACGACGTCTTGTCCCGTGTTTGGGTTGCCAGAGAAGTTACCAGTGTCTCAGTTGCCTACTTATAGTGATGTTATGAAGTATTATATATTCAAACAAAAGAGCCGACTGTCCATGACATATCCGAAATATTGGCTGAAGAAATATTAACTATATGGCAAAAAGCTTCGCTGCCAACAGTGAGCCGTAAGAGAGTATTACAGTTAATTCGCACCTATCATGATAAATACAGAAGTTTAATGAAACCTTATCATGGTCGTCAAACCAACATAAACTATCAACAGAAAATTAATACATTTACAGCTGAGTCTCATAGATTATTTGATATTTGCAGTTGCAAATGCAAACTTACCTCAAACTGTTCTTGTTTGAAAGACAGTCGTGTTCCCAAAGAAGAATTACCCTTTCTACTCGATCAAAGAACAACAAGAAAAATGATAATAGGTGGTGTAGATCGAGCTGCAACTATAAAAAATAAGAAAAAAGAAGAAAGAAAACAAAAAAGTTCATTGCGTAGCAGAGAGACAATTGATTCCGAGAAACCGTGCTGTTCCCGATTCTTAACAGATAATGTGTCATCGGCGATCGAAAGTACTAGTGCTAGTTCCAGCAATAGCGAAACCTCTAGTCCAATAAGAAACCCATTTGCCGCGCCATCAGCAAAAAAGAAGAGGTTAAGTTTACCATCTTTAGCTCTTGCGTTGCGTGTGATCGCACTGGAGTTTCTGACAGAGCCGCTGCTATGATAGCTTCTTCGGTGTTGAAAGATGTGGGAATTGTTTCTTCAAACGATACCGGTAGCGTCATTGATAGATCTAAGTTGCGCCGTGAGAGAACTAAAGTCAGAACAGCTTTACAGAATGAAGATTGCGATAAAATAATATGTGGTATTTATTTTGATGGTAGAAAAGACAAAACTTTGGTTAGTATTCAAAAGGAAGGTAAATATTACAGAAAAAGAGTTACAGAAGACCATTATGTGATTTTATCGGAGCCAGGAAGTAAATACTTCGGACATGTCACGTGTGACCCGGGCACTGCGAAAGGTATTGAAAGTACTATTTTAACTTACTTAAAATCCAAATCGGTAGAACTCGGCGAAATATCTGGTGTTTAGTTGCGATGGAACAGTAGTTAACACAGGTTCTAAAGGTGGTGTGATTCGCTTGATGGAAGAAGAACTTAAAAAACCATTACAGTGGTTTATCTGTCAATTACATTCAAATGAATTACCACTGCGTCACCTGTTATTGCGTTTGGATGGAAAAACTACAGGGCCTAAGTGCTTTTCAGGTCCCATTGGATCCGAATTACAAAAATGTGAAATTATGCCAATAGTGGAATTCACTGCCATTTCGTCAACGTTACCTGAGATAACAGCTAATGATTTAAGTACGGACCAAAAATATCTATACGATATAATGACGGCTGTAAGAACTGGTGTTTGTTCTTCCGATTTAGCTAATATGGAACCTGGGCCTCTCAACCATTCTAGATGGTTTACGACAGCGAACCGAATTTTAAGATTATATATTACGAAAACAGATCCCGACGAAAAACTGGTGATATTAGCTACGTACGTGATGAAAGTTTATGGTCCGATGTGGTTTACAATAAAAAGTAATCCTTCGTGTATTAATGGAGCTAAACACCTGTGGCAAACTATTAGTCTGAGTCGCTATTTGAAATCGGATATGAAGAAGATCGTTGACAATGTAATTCAACGAAATGGATATTTCGGTCATCCAGAAAATGTTCTTGTCGCCATGCTTGGAGATGACATGGAAAGCATACGTCAGCTGTCATATCAACAAATCTGGACAGCAAGATCAGAGACTGCTCCAGGTATTCGAACATTTGAAGTACCTACTTTAAATTTTGACGCCGAAGATTATACGCAAATTATTAAGTGGCAAGACTTGAAAATAACTGAGCCACCGCTGACTGCTAAATTATCGGATGAAGCTTTGAAATCAATTGTGAAAAGTGGTTTGGGTACAATTCCAAATATAAAAAAATATCCATGCCACACTCAAGCCGTAGAGCGCTGCATCAAGTTAGTGACAGAAGCTTCAAGTGCTGTTTGTGGAGAACATAAACGAGACGGTTTCATCAGGGCAAGGCTACTTTCGCGTCAGCAAATGCCACATTTCGATACAAAAAAAACAATTTCATGTTTAACTAAAATTATGTAATTTTATTTTTTCTTTTAATTAATAAATTGTTCGAAATAAGTTACGGCTCTTTTAATTATCGTATTTCCAGGTAATTATAATTATATTTATTAATTGATAGCAGAAAAATACAATAATTGAACAATTTGACAGTGTGATAACAAAATGTAAAAAGTAGTTATATTTACCTATTTTCAATCAAGCTGGGGCACCTCGAAATATTATAATAGATTAACGAGATTTCGTATGTTTGATTCTCTCATTCAAAGACAACTTTATATCGCTATGCCGTTAAAAAAAAAAAATTTTTTTTTTTTTTCATATATAATATATTTACTCCACCCTATTATACATATAATATTTAGTGTTTTAATTTTAAGATGTAAATATTGTATATTTTATTTTACTACCCGAATCCTAAGTGGCGACGCAGCGCGATGGGATGCATGGCCGGAGGGTATTCCGGTCATTACTGCGTCACGCCGGCAGCCCCGGCAAAAATTTTCATTATGAGTGCAACTAAGGAAATATATTCTCCAGGAGGGTGTCACTCCCTCTCCGATCCGCTTCACGGATCGGACCGTCCCAACGAATCTGGAGGGGACACAGTCGCACTACGGATTTTTTATAACGACCAAACAGCGAGCATAACGGACACTGAAACGGAGAGAGAAGGCGTAGGTTTAAGTAGTTTAGTAGGAAAAAATGTAAATACTAATAATTTAGGAGATATGGAGGTGGATGTGGGCGCCCTGACGGTGCGCGCGGGAAATATAGACCCTTGCCTGCTGAAGGAACCTGTGGTCCGGTTGGAACGGCTCTCCGAGTCGGATTCATCGGTCTGCAGCATATTTCAGCAGCGGCGACGAAAGGGCGAGAAGAGGTCTCACATGGGAGACAGCTGCTCTGGCTCGGACACCGACGGGAGTCAGCGGCAGGGCAGCAATGACACTGGACATTCGGTTAGTAGGTGGCTAAAACCTGCTAACAAAAGGGGACGGGGGAACGGAAATCGTTTCCAGGCGGAGGATTCGCTGGCCGCTTACAGCGAGGCGGCCAGAAAGGCTTTAGATGAAAGGGTTGCCCGATCGAGGAACCGGCAACCCGTAAGTGCTGAGGACGTGCCGAAGACGTCCGCCGCTCTCGATGCAGCCGTTCAGGAGGCGATCGGGGTGGTCGTGCAGGTTGCCGACAAATCGGGCAACCTCAAGGGCACTTTTGTGCGAGTCCTGTAGGCAGCTGCCGACACCATCAAAGGTGCGATAGCAGACCTTAGGGCCATGTCGATGACGGAGGAGGTTGCGCGCTTAGAGGTGGCTAACGCGCAACTCTCAGGCCAGCTGGCTGAGCTGAGGCGGGAGGTGGCTCAGATGCGCCAGCAACCACCAACGGATGAAGGCCACATCCAAAAGATGTTGGAGGAGGCGCTACGGTCCAACCGGGAACAGTTCGCAACTATGCTGAACGCCCGGATGGAAGGAATCGAGCGCCGCCTTCTTCCGGAGCCCAGGAGGCAGCAGCAGGAAGGCAGCGCAGGCGACAACTGCGGCTGCAAACCCGGCGAGAACGTCCGAGACCGCTGGCGTGGTGGTAGAGCCAGTCAAACTCGGGAAAAAGAAGAAGCGGCCACCAACACTAGCTGCCCAAGAAGCGGCTAATAGAAGGTCGGCTCCAACGATGTTGTCGTTGGAGCCGACCTGTGGAGCCGAACAACACACCGACGACCTGGAGCGCTGTCGTCGGTAAGAAGAAGAAGCCGAAGAAGCCGGCCAACAAACCAGTGCAGCAAGCGACCACCAGACCTGCTGCACAAAAGAAGAGGAAACTACGCCCCCCTCGCACGTCTGTGATCACCATCACGATCAAACCCGGTGCCGAGGAGAAGGGCGTGAAGTACGATAACGTCCTGGCGCACGCAAAGAGTCGCATCAAATTAAGTGATGTCGGCTTGACTGCTGTGCGCTTCAGGACGGCGGCGACGGGAGCGCGCATGCTGGAGATACCGCCAGGCACCGTTGGTGCCGAGAAAGCGGCGGATGCCCTGGCGGAGAAGCTGCGCGAGCTGTTTAGCCCGGACGAGGTCCAAATACACCGTCCGACCAAGTGCGCGGAGCTCAGGGTCCTAGACCTGGACGACTCCGTCACGGTGGAGGAGGTCGTGGCGTCGGTCGCCGAAGCCGGGGGCTGCACGACCGGAGCCATCAAGCCTGGCATTCTCGCCCGGCACTCGAGCGGCACGGGCTCACTGTGGGTGAGTTGCCCAGTGGCGGCCGCTAAGAAGATCGTGGCGGTCGGTAGGGTTAGGGTCGGGTGGGTGTCGGCGCGAGTGCTTTTGCTCGAGTCGCGGCCACTCCGATGCTACAGATGTCTGGAGGGGGGCCACATGGTTGCCAAGTGTGACAGGGGTGTCGACCGTAGCCGTTTGTGCTATCGCTTCGGTCAGCCCGATCACAGGGCCCGAGAGTGCACCGCCGCTGACGCAAACTGCATAATCTGCTCAGCGGCCGGTAAGCCTGCGGCACACGCCGTCGGCGCTAGAGAATGCCAGGGCAGCAAAGGTCCAGCCCGAGGCAAGAAGAGAGGAGTAGCGGTGAGGAAGGGCCCTGTAGCAACTTCCCAACGGCGAAGGGAGGCGGAGCCTATGGAGACCGCTCAGTGATGGCCCTAAGATGTCCAACTGAGCTCTAGCAGAGTGGTTGATGTTGGCCTGGAGGCCAGGACCTTCTTGTCCAGAGCATGGCAGAGTGGCAAATCGACGTCGCGGTGGTATCGGAGCCCTACGTCGTTCATTTACGGGACGACTGGGTCTCCGACCACGATGGAGTGGTGGCCATCATCGCTCCCGCTGTCGCAGACTCCCCGACCATAGAGGGTGTGGTCAAGGGGAAGGGCTGCGTGCTCACCGCCGTTGGTGGTGTGGCGATCATCGGCGTTTACGCCTCGCCTAACCGAACCCTCGCCGAGTTCGAGCGACTTCTGGTGGAGGTCGGCGCTCTGGTGGGACAGGCTTCGCCAACCCCTGTGTTAGTCGCGGGGGACTTCAATGCCAAATCAACGGCTTGGGGTTCCCCTGTGACAGATGTCAGGGGCGAGGCGTTGGAGGAGTGGGCCGTGTCGCTGGGACTCACCCCCATGAACAGCGGATCGGAGAGCACGTGCGTGCGGCAACAGGGCGAATCGATCGTCGACATCACGTTTGCGTCCAACGCCCTAGCCCGCCGTGTTCGAAGCTGGAGGGTGGAGACGGAGGTGGAGACTCTATCGGACCACCGATACATCCGGTTTGATGTCTCCGCGGTTCCCGTTTCCGCCCATGCCACTGTCGGTCAGTCGAGTGGCCCTCGCTGGAAGCTAAGTCGTCTCGATAGCCAGCTGGCAAAAGAGGCGGCGATCGTCGAAAGCTGGGGGACCGCTCCTGACTCTGTGGTGCAAGTCGACCGAGAAGCTGACCGACTCGGCTGTGCGCTGTCCCGCGTCTGCGACGGTGCGATGCCGCGGGCCAAACCGCTCCCGCCGCGTCGTCGAGTGTACTGGTGGCGGCCGGAACTCCGCCAACTGCGCAGAGCCTGTGTGGCTGCTCGCCGCCAGTACGCACGGTGCAGGAGGAGAAGAGTCCGTGACCACAATCTGGAGGCGGCCCTTTACACCGCCTACAGAGAAGCCTGCGTCACCCTGCAGAAAGCCATATCCCGTGCTAAGGAGGAGGCATGGCGTGAATGGTTGGCGACCCTCGTCGCCGATCCATGGGGCAGACCGTACCGGTTTGTGAGGCAGAAGCTCCGACCCTGGGCTCCTCCACTCACCAGCACCCTTCAGCCAGACGTCCTGGAGAGTGTCGTCGGTGCTCTCTTTCCGGAGCGGGGAGAATTTATACCACCTTCGATGGCGCCTCTCAACGATCACGACCAACTCGATCAGGCGTCCCCCGTTACCGAGGCGGAATTATGTGCTGCTGTCGTCAAGCTCGGGTCTAAAAGAACAGCCCCGGGGCCCGACGGCATTCCAGGACGTGCTCTTGCCATAGCTCTTGACGAGATGGGCGAGAGCGTCAGACACCTCTTCTCCGAGTGTCTTGCGCAGGGTAGGTTCCCCGACAGGTGGAAAACGGGTAGGCTCGTCCTAATCCGCAAGGACGGACGACCGCCCGATCAGCCGTCGGCCTACCGCCCTATAGTGCTGCTCGACGAGGCGAGCAAGCTTTTTGAGCGCATTATTGCAGCCCGCCTTGTCGCAAGCATGGAGCCGGGACTGAGCGAGCACCAGTTCGGCTTCCACCCAGGTCGCTCCACCCTCGACGCTATAGCGAGCTTGAGGGATCTCGCAGAGCAGGAGGTCTCTCAAGGTGGGGTACTGATGGCTGTGTCCTTGGATATTTCCAACGCCTTTAACACCCTGCCCTGGGAGACGGTAATGGAGGCCTTGCGGTACCATAGAGTGCCCCCAACCTACCTTCGGCAGATCATCGCCGACTACTTCGCGGGCAGAGCAGTCGCTTACCCGACAAAGGAGGGATGGAGAAGGAAGAGGATGACGTGCGGTGTTCCACAGGGCTCTGTTTTGGGTCCGTTGCTGTGGAACATCGGGTACGACTGGGTGCTATGCGGGGCCACTCTGCGGGGGGTCAGCGTGACGTGTTACGCCGACGACACCCTCGTGTCGGCCCGCGGTAAAACCCATCGCGAGGCGACCTATCTCGCCACGGCCGGAGTGGCGCATGCAGTCCACCGCATCCGCGCTCTGGGCCTCGAGGTGGCCTTGCACAAATCCGAGGTTCTTGTTTTTCATGGACCTCGGAACGCGCCACCTCAGGGAGCGGCAATAACCATCGGCGGAACTTCCATCACCATCGGGTCGACGATGAAGTACCTGGGACTCGTCCTCGATGGCAGGTGGAAGTTCGAGGAGCACTTCCGGCGCTTGGCCCCGAGACTGGTGGCTGCAGCCGGAGCGCTCGGGCGCATTTTGCCCAACATTGGAGGGCCAGGCAATCCAGCGAGACGCTTTTACATCGGAGTGGTGCGCTCGATGGCGCTGTACGGTGCGCCGATATGGGCGGACACGCTGAGCGCCTGCAACGTCGCTTCGCTGCGACGTCCGCAGCGGGTGATGGCGCTCAGAGCGGCTCGGGCGTATCGTACGGTGTCCAACACCGCAGCCTGTCTGCTGTCTGCAAGCCCGCCATGGGACCTCGAGGCCGAGATCAACTCGAGTGTTTACTGGCGGGCCAAGGATGCAAGAGCGGAGGGGAACTCACCCCAAGTCTTACAGTGGCGGAAGGAGGCACGACAACGCCTTCTTGAAATGTGGAGGGAAAGGCTGCGAGTTCCGGATGCAGGTGGGGATCTCGTGGCGGCCATTCGGCCTGTTTTGAGAGAGTGGGTCGAGCGCAAACACGGCCCACTCTCCTACCACCTGACGCAGCTCCTGACCGGCCACGGGTGTTTTGGTAAATACCTGTGTGACGTAGTCGGCAGAGAGCCTGCACCGACGTGCCACCACTGTGGCAAGGAAGCCGTGGACACGGCCGAGCACACGCGCGCAGAGTGCCCAGCCTGGGCGGAGCCTCGCGCAGCCCTGTCCACGGCCATTGGACCGGACATCTCGCTTCCGGCCTTAGTGCGCAAGATGGTCGCGAGCGAAGAGACGTGGGCGGCATTAAGAACCTTCAGCGAGGTCGTAATGTCCGCCAAGGAGAAGGCGGAACGACAGCGGGAGGACGACACCAACTCCCTCCCGTTGCGTCGACGGAGACCTGGTCGACGACGCCGTGACCATCTAGGCCGGTTGCATTGACCTGATTCGACACAGCGGTGGCGGACCTTTACATCCGCTGCCGCTTTACCCGGACGTGACATAGCGTAGTCGGCAGCGGACCTTTACACCCGCTGCCGCCTAGCCTCCAGTGGCGGACTCGGGGGAGTCCGTCACGGTTCTGACGGAGGCGGAGACGGAAGCGTGCCACAACATCTTGGCACGCTCTAGAGACGCATCGCCCTTCTACAGCGACGGCCGCTGGCGGGGCCGCGGTGGTGAGCCACGTGCATTCCCGCAGTCCTGCCGCCTTGCGGTGAAGGCGGAAATCCTAGGAGGAGGTTAGGTTGGATTAGGTAGGTCAAGTTAGGCCAGTTAGGTCAAGGTTTAGGTGTAGGTTTATGTTAGGTAGGTCAAGTTAGGCCAGTTAGGTTAGACTAGAGAAGGTTAGGTCAGAGTAGGTCAGAGTAGTCTGGTTAGATAAGGTTCTATCATCCGTCGACGCCCGGCCTCTACCGGTAAATATGCCGGTATCGGTCTTTCCAGGCGTGAGGCTGCGGCTGCGACGAAGGCCGCAGCTGCCGCCCAAAAACTTGAGGAGGACGAGCGGCAGATCGCGGCTCTGACCAAAAGGGTGGTGGAAGGGAGAGCCACTCCTCGGTCGGAGTCGTCAGATTCTGCGGCCTTAGGGGTCGAGGCAGACGAGCTACCTGCCTCCGACCTCAACCTTAAAATGACAGACGCGGTTGCAGCCATCAGACGGGTGGGCAAGGTCTCCAAGGGCCTTAGTGGCTGCAGCCAGAAGGCGCTAAAAGAGGCTACGGCCTCTGTTTATGGCAACACAAAATATATAATTTTTTAGTCTGTAAACGTTGCGCGTCTAGTTTTTTAGCTATGGCAATGTTTTTGTAGTCCGCCATTGATTGATTGAACCACCGTGTCTGTAACTAACGTGAGCATTAAAAGTGTTAATTAAAGCAAGTCGTTTCAATAAGGAATCAAGCTAAACCTAAATACCTACAGTCCACAAGAACACCGAAGTTAACATTGGTCATTCGAGCCGACAGTATTTGCAGCGAAAACACAAACACTTCTCACAGCGATTATCATACGGCGTGGACACGCGACGCCACAGGAGGCGGCCAAGGCGGAGCATACGGATTTTCGGCATATACTTGCACTAATAATTATCAAGTATCGATTGCTGCGAGAACAATAAAATCCGTAGGTACTTCAAGAATCCAGCATACATATTTGTTCAAGAAATTCCAATAATTCTAAGAAAAAATCGATCGGCCATTTTAAGAATCATCTGCGAGTGCGAAAAGGACAGCAAGATAGACTTTCGAGGGAGAGTGAAAGAGAGCACTCACGGCGACGGCGCATCATTTTCAAGTTTCAACGCCTACAGTCAACGGCGCGATTTCTCCAATTTGCCAGTATACTAGTGGCGTCGAATGGCGTCCGAGTTCGTGTTAAAGGATTAATTTTGCTTTTAGTCACAAAAATATATTGTATAATTGTATTAAGTATTAATTACAAGTGCGCAAATTAATTAGCTGTCAAGATGGATGATAATATGTTAAAGAAATTGCGAGTGAGTAGGGGATACTCCAAAGGTACGATCTCTAGACTTTATTCTTTCATAGCCGATTCGAACGAATTAATTGTAAGCTCACTTGAAGCGTTAATAACGAAAAGGGATAGATTATTAGCTGTTTTTAAAGAGTACGAAGTTTATAACAAAGAGATCTTGGCATTAGATTCGTCTGACAATGAAAATGTTGAAGACATGGAAAACAAATATTTCCATTGTCTCACTGTTTTAAACGAAAATATAAAATCTAAATGTAATAAAAAGGAAGGGACAACCTCGGAGTCAGGTAACAGTGTCGTTTCCAAAATAAGATTACCCCATATTAATATTCCTAATTTTACTGGTAAATATTCCGAGTATGTTAACTTTATCGAAATGTTCAAATCTGTAATCCACAGCGACACTTCCTTGGACAAAGTTCAAAAGCTCTATTACCTGCGATCATTCCTCCAGGGCCCCCCTTACGAATTAATTAGTAATCTTCCTCTTGTTAGTGAAAGTTATGATAGTGCGTTGCAATTATTAGAAAAGCGATTTTATAACAAATATAAAATTGTAAATGAGCATGTAAATACTCTCTTAGACTTGGACAAGTTTGCCAAGTTCCCTAGTGCAAATGAGATTAGGAATTTTGTTTCCGTAGTGAGGCAGACGCTAAGTGCTCTGCGCAACCTGAAGGCAGAGGTGGACAACTGGGACCCTATTCTTCTGGGCATCTTGGTGCGTAAGCTGGACCTCTACAGCTCCCGCTCTTATCAGCTGGAGCGTGATCAAGAGCATGACCCTACGGTTGAGGATTTTTTGGCTTACTTGGATAAGCGTGCTCTCGCTCTAGAGAACACAACAGAAGCAGCAGAAGGTGGGAAGCGGCAGGGTGCAGCAATACCAGCCAAAAATAAGGTAGCCCTAGCAACGGCAGCCAAGACAGCGATGGAGTGCCTATATTGTAAGTGTGCAGATCACAAATTATACTCTTGTCGAAAGTTTAAATTACAGAACAGCGAAGAGAGAGTTGCCTTCGCAAAATCAAAAAGCTTATGCAACGTGTGTTTAAATTCACACTCTGGCAAGTGTAAATATCACTTTAGGTGTGGGCAGTGCAAGAAAAGTCATCACACACTGCTACATCTCGATGAAAAGGGTAGTCCAGGCCCAGTGGTCCTCCTATCTGGGGACTCTGCTAATAATATTTTAGTTCCCACAGCACGCGTAAACGTGTTTGCAAAAGATGGGCGAGAAGTGCATATAAAGTGCATACTAGACACAGGTTCTCAGGTGTCACTGATCACGACAAAGGCAGTGAAAGTCTTAGGATATACTCCTAAGCGAAATGATATTAACCTCATTGGTGTGACAGAGAGCCAGAATAAAGTCAGCTATTGTATCCCATTAAAAGTAAATTCTTTGACATCCCAATTTAACACTCTAGTTAACTGTCACGTGGTAGATAAAATCACTTGTAACTTACCTCAATCACCAGTCAGCCTAGAAGACATACAAATCCCTGCTGGTATCACATTAGCAGATACAACTTTTAACCAACCTTCAGAAATAAACATGCTAATAGGTGCTGATATCTTTTGCCAGGTCCTCCTGCCGCTTGAGGAACCTCAGCGCTCACATGCATGCAGTGACCTAGACAACCAGCAGCAACCTTCATATCCAGGCATCATAAATACGAAATTTGGCCATGTCATTGCCGGGGCAATGACATCTAGCATCATAAAAAATCAGGTTGTATCTTTAATTTGTACCAAGTGCGAAACAGACGTAAGTGACAGTCTCAGGAAGCTTTGGGAGGTGGAGAGTGTTCCAGAATTGCTAGTAGAAAGGGATTCAGAGCAAAAGTTAGCTGAAAATATCTTTGTAAGTTCAGTAAAACTTGAAAATAAAAAATTCACTGTTGACTTACCTTTGAAGCTAGAAACCTGCAAAATAAATGAGACTTTAGGAAATTCTTTTGACCTAGCATTGCACAGGTTTCTCAGTCTAGAAAAAAGACTGCAAAGCAACATTAATTTACTTCATGATTATCAAAAGTTCATAGACGAGTACATAGAACTCGGACATGGGCACTTTGTTGATATTTGCTCTTACAATTTCAATGAAGATCCAATTTATTTTATGCCACATCATGCGGTTATAAACGAGCAAAGCAAGAGCAATCGTACTAGAGTTGTGTATGATGCTTCAATGAAAACTAGTAAAAAGATCTCATTAAACGATATTTTATTAAATGGGCCTACAGTACAGAAAGAATTATTTGATATTGTTTTGTTATTTCGATTTGGAGAATTCACTTTGAGTTCAGATATTAAGAAAATGTTTCGCAACATATTGATTAACCCGGAGCACACTTCACTCCAGAATATTCTGTGGCGGGACGACCCTAGTCAGGCTATAAAATGTATACGTCTTGACACTGTCACTTATGGTGTGAAGTCTTCAAGCTATTTAGCAACACGATGCTTACTTGAACTTGCACAAAGGCATGAGCATGAGTTACCACTAGCATCATTTATAATAAAAAATTGTATGTATGTTGATGACGTCATTTATTCGTGTTCTGATTTGCACAAATTGCTTGAAGCTAAACGGCAGTTATGTGAACTGTTAAGTTATGGGAGCTTTACTTTGCATAAGTGGGCTTCTAACACACATTCTATTCTCTCTGACATTCCGGAGGTGGAACAGCAATTTAGTGAGCTTGAGCTGCAAAAAGGCAACTACAATATGAAGGCTTTGGGGCTTACACTTGATGTTCAAAAGGATTTTTTTAAAATAGACAGCCCAGAACCATTTGATGAACATACAATGACAAAAAGAGGAGTTCTTAGCTATATATCGAAGTTCTATGATCCCATGGGTTTTGCTAGTCCAATTGTAATTAAGGCAAAAAGTATAATGCAAAAAATATGGTCATATAATATTGGATGGGATGAACATATACCTAATGAGCTAGTTGACGAATGGCTTCAATTTGCTAGAAGCTTAGCTGCCATGCATCCTATCCATTTAGACAGGCACATCCCAACCATCAATGCGGCAGCAGTCCAGCTGATTGGCTTCGCGGATGCCTCCAGCACGACGGGGTACGGGTGCTGCATATACCTACGCGTGGTCGACAAAACAGGTAAGGCTGAATTATCTTTACTCTGTTCGAAGTCGCGAGTAAACCCACGTGCGAACGCATTAACAATACCCAGGCTGGAGCTTAATGCTGCATTGCTACTTTCCATTTTAATAGAGAGAGTTTATGACACCTTGCATAAAAATATTCAAATTGATGATGTATACCTATTTACCGACTCCAAAATAAAAGCAAAAAACCGATAGATGGCGCTGGCTGTATGTGGCTTCTGCAGAGAATCCTGCTGATTTGAATAGTAGAGGCATCAGCTCTCAGGAGCTTCCGACTTGGGACCGAAGTTTCTGCAGTCAAGGTACGAATTTAATAATACGAAAATAGTTTTACCTGAAAACTTACCTGAAGTGAAGGTGAAGTTACCGCTCACTCCTCCGGCTAAAGTTGTCTTGACAGCAGGTACACAGCACAACATATTTATAGTAATAAATAAATATTCAGACATAGGAAAGATGACCAGGGTAATTGCATATGTGCAAAGATTTTGTCGCAACTTAAAAGAGAAAACAAAACTTCGAGGCAGTCTCAGTCCTAATGAGTTGCAACATGCGCTGCACTCAATAATTAAACATGAGCAATCAATACATTATTGTGAAGAGAAAGACTCTTTACAGAAAGGTAACTCCGTGCGAGGCCACTGCAAAATTTATATCCATTCATTGATACAGATGGCCTGATAAGAGTAGGAGGTCGTTTAGTCAATTCTGATATACCGATTGGACAAAAACATCCTATCATTTTACCTCGAAAATCGCGAATAACTGAGCTTATTATACAGAGTGAGCATGTTAGGTTATTACATGCTGGACCTAAGTCACTCCTAGCTAACTTAAATCAAAAATACTGGCTAATTAATGGCATGCGACAAGTCAAAAAAGTGACTCATAAATGCTTGGTTTGTTTTAGGCTGAAGGCTGGTGCAGCGAAGCAGTTGATGGGATCCTTGCCTCAACACCGCGTGACGTCATGCAGGCCGTTTCAAAAAGGGCATGGGCATGGACTTCGCTGGGCCAATCCAAGTTAAAAATTCGCGTGTAAGGAAAGCCATAGTCAGTAAAGGTTATGTATGCATATATGTATGCTTTGTCACGAAGGCATTTCACTTAGAGTTGACCTCAGATTTGTCAACTGATGCATTTCTAGCATCTTTCAAAAGGTTCATCAGTAGACGTGGTTTGCCCAGCGACGTATTCTGCGATAACGGTGGTTGTTTTCGTGGGGCAAGGAACCAGTTAGCTGAGCTGTACAAGCTTAATAGTTCCGCTGCTCACCAGACGCTTGTGCAAGCTTATGCCGCGAAAGAAGGTATCCAATTTCATTTCACGCCTAGTTATGCACCGGTATTCGCAGGGCTTGCAGAGGCGGCTGTGAAAAGTATGAAGTACCATTTAAAAAGAATTGTTTTAGATGCTGCATTAACTTATGAACAGTTACATACTGTTTTATGTCAGATAGAGGCAGTGCTTAATTCGCGCCCCATTTTACCTCTCTCTGAGGATGTCAATGATTACTGTTACCTGACTCCGGGACACTTCCTTATAGGTACAGCATTAACTATGTACCCTGAGGTAGATATTTCTGAAACCAAAGTAAATAGACTGGGGTTCTGGCAACAATGTATACAATTACAACAAAGGTTTTGGAAAGCTTGGTATAAATATTATTTAAATACTTTGCAGAATAGAAATAAGTGGTGTAAATCTATGCCTAATGTAACTGTAGGTGCACTTGTACTCATGAGAGAAGCGAATGTTCCTCCGCTGGCGTGGCCCATGGCACGAGTAGTGGATGTATTTCCTGGAAATGACGGCAAGGTTCGAGCCTTGCAGCTAAAAGGAGCTAATGGTCAATTATATACTAGGTCACTGCAAAGCATAAGTGTGTTACCCATTGAAAAGTAATTTTCTAATAAAATAAGATGTCTTTATTGTAATTTTAGCTATGTAACGTGTATAAGTGTTCTATTTTTATATAAAAGTATAAAAAGTAGTAACTAATTCAACAAAAAATATAAAATACTTATCTGTTATTGTTGTGTAATAGGTATTGTGTTACTAAGTGCATAATATTACATGCCTTACCTGGTTGTATTAGATTAAGTTATATGTAGGTTTAGTACATAACATATGGATTCACTTCTATGTATCCTATAGATTCGTAAATTTCGCTTTACATGCCTACCTACTAGGTTGAATTAGAGTAAGTTATAGTAATTTAAGTTACATAGCATTAAGACTCATTTGCATGTATCGTTTTTACCTTTAGATTCTGCTGTATGTAGAAATAAGGGATTGTTATTGTTTGATTGCCTGGGGCGGCAGTATGTTTATGGCAACACAAAATATATAATTTTTTAGTCTGTAAACGTTGCGCGTCTAGTTTTTTAGCTATGGCAATGTTTTTGTAGTCCGCCATTGATTGATTGAACCACCGTGTCTGTAACTAACGTGAGCATTAAAAGTGTTAATTAAAGCAAGTCGTTTCAATAAGGAATCAAGCTAAACCTAAATACCTACAGTCCACAAGAACACCGAAGTTAACAGCCTCGATTCTGGAGTGCGCCCAGGTGCTGCTCACCCGCACTGACACGGAGGAGACGGCGCTGCTGCGGGCCCAGAACACCAGGCTCGCAGCACAGGTGGAGGCGCTCAGAAAAGAGCACCTCGAGCTCAAGCGAGCGCCGTCGCCACCTTCTGCGAGTAAGTGATGCTCGCGAAGGAGGCGGCAGAAAGGGAGAGAGAGGCTGCCTCCTCTTTCCCCTCACGCAGCAGACGAACTGGGCGTCGCAGGGTGGTCGCCGACTATCGACCACCCTAGGGCGTGGCCTGCGGACGGCAGACTCGGGGCGTCTCGCCGTCCGACCAGCAACAGGCCTCAAGGCGGCGGCGTCGTGTTCCGCACGCGCGCCTCGTAGTGGAGTCCTGCGGCCGAGGTGACAGCCGCAGTGATTGACGGGGCACGCCTGACTCTTTACATCAGGCGAGTCAACGCCCGTCGGAGGGGTGCGAAGAATGCTTCGGCGATACCCTCCCCTCCGCCTTATGGGCACACGGAGGACACGGGTTGGGTTTTAGTCAGTAGGAGTCTGACAGTCCCCTTCGCTCTTCCCCCAGAGCGGAGGGGCTCCATGTAGGATTTCCCAACCATAAAAAAAAGGACCAGCTCCTTGGGGTGCATGTCAGTCGCCTCCTCGTGGCGCACCCTGGGCAACGGGGCCGGCTTGAGCTTGCTCGCCGGCCACAGCTAAGACTGACGCGGAGGGCATGCCACGGGTCGCTCCCGGTCTTTCTCTGTTTTCAGAGTGGACTGTGTGCGCGGCCCCGTGGCAAAGAAGGGAGTGTAAATTTATTTTGTAAATATATATTAATTAGTTATGTAATTTAGGTAGGCTATAAATATTTTATTTTATTTGTATTTAATGTAGGTTTTGTAAATTTTTTTGTAAATTTTACTTTTGTTTTGAGGTTACGATGAGGTTTGTTTCGATTTGTTTACATTTTTGCTTGGTTGCGGGTTTGAGCTTTTTATGCATTTTGTTGTAGCATGGAACGTAACAGAATTACTGGTAGAGATATTGAAGATTATTTAAGCCAGTTAGAGGATGGTTATTTGTCCGAGGATAGTAATGAAGAAGATGAAAACGATTTTGAAGATATTCTAACTACTGCAGAGCTGCGAGTCGTACTGGAAGAAAATGAACAATCTGAACCTGTAGCCGATGTGCAAGACCCCTCTTTGATAGAAGACCCTCCTTTGATAGAAGACCCTGCATTGATTGATGACCCTGTCCCAGGTCTAAACAATAATACTACTAGTGGTTGCCAACCAAATCGTGATGATATTGATGTGCAAAGGCTTATATGGAAAAAGCAGTCACTTACATTCCAAGAAGATAACATACGATTTCAAGGTTGTAATGATCTTCCTGCATCAATAATGACACTCGAAACGCCTTTTCAATTTTTCTCCTATTATTTTACTCCGGATTTCATCAGCAATATCACTGAAGAATAGAACAGATACTCCGTTCAAAAGCAACCAGATCGTCCCGATTGTGTGACTGACTTTGAGATACGTAAATATATGGAGATATTGATCTTCATGTCTGTATACCATTACCCGAATGTTCGTTCTTATTGGCATACCAAATTTGGCTTTCAGCCCATATCTAAGCCTGTAAACAGGTTTGAAAAAATAAGGCTCATCATTCATTTCAATAACAACAATATGCACAAACCCATAAACGATCCCAATCACGATAAACGGAATTTTTTTTAGCTGTTTGGGCGCATAACGCCTACACAATTAATTTTATATAATTAACTAAAACTAAAATACTTTTTTAATAACGTCAAACGTCGTAAACTTCATTAATTGTCAATTGTCATTCGGTCTATTCTCTCTCCGATCGCCACGCTGTAAACATCTTTTGTATTAAACCCAGTTATAAAGTTTTGGTTGTTTAATTTGGCACCAGTGTATAACGAAATATACACTAGCATACCGTTGGATCAACGCCTATCCATCGATGAGCAAATGTGTGCTACAAAAATACGGCATTTTATGAAACAATATTTGCCTGGAAGAGATCACTACTTAGTGATATGGCCCTTTGCATACTTTTGTAGTGATTTTGATTTTAAGCTTTTTTCTTGTATTTTGTTTATTTTCTGTGTGCAATAAAGCTGTTTATTATTATTATCTTTGAAACCACATAAATGGGGTTTCAAATTGTTCATGCTTTGTTCATTGATGGGCTATGCCTATAAATTCATTATATACTCAGGAAAGGACAATGAGCCCATGCTATAAAACTTTCGCGAGCCATTCCAAGAAGAATGAATCACATTGTCTACTTTGACAATTTCCACACCTCTTTGCCACTCATGTACTATTTGGCAAAACAAGGCATATGGTGTTTGGGAACCGTGCAAAGAAACCGTCTCGGCAAATCTTATAAATTGCCTACAAAGCAACAAGTGATGGCAAAGTCTGTGGAAAGGGGATCTTATGAAGAATATGTGACCAGCTACAATGGAATTGAAATGTCTTCAGTAAGTTGAAAAGACAATAGACAAGTGACTTGGCTGTCTACTTATGTGGGAGCTGAGCCTATATCCACCATTGAACGCTATGATAAGGTTGAGAAGAGGAAGAAATTTATACAGTGTCCAAAAGTTGTGGTGTGGATTTAATGGACTCGTACTTGGGCAGGTACAGAATCCGCATGAAAAGTAGGAAGTGGTATATTAGGCTATTTTATCACCTTTTTGACTTGACAGTCATAACTATATAATGACTACGACCATAACTAGTGCGCTGTTCGTGAATTTCAAAAATAAAAACGAAATTTAAAGAGCTGTTCATATTTTGCGGCTGTCTCGAAATACTGTGATGCGCCGTATAGAAACAATAAGTAAAAACTTAAACGAACAACTACAAAAAGATATCGTCCTATGCGTTGCTTTCACGCTTCAATTTGGCGAGTCAACAGATATCACTGATACTGCACAATTACTTGTTTTTTTTCGGATGGTCTTTGAAGATTTTTCGGCCAAAGAAGAACTGCTAAGTATGATTTCCTTAAAAGAAACAACTCGTGGCCTTGATATATTCACGGAATTCAAAGCATATATTTGTCAGATTAAGCTACCCTTGTATAAACTCGTATCAATGACAACTGATGGAGCTCCTGCAATGACAGGTATTCATAATGGTTTTATTAATTTGTGTCACAAAGAAGAAGATTTTCCAGACTTCTTTAGCTACCACTACATAATTCATCAACAAGTACTGGCTAGTAAGAGATTAAACACGAAACATGTGATGGATATTTCTTTCAAAATTGTAAATTCCATAAAGGGAAAGTCCCTCCAAAGGCGGCTCTTTAAACAGCAATTAGATGAAAAGGAAACAGAATTGGCATTGCACACTGACGTAAGGTGGTTGAGCCGAAGCAAGTTTTTCAAAGATTTCGAGATCTATTGGAAGAAATAATAAAATTTCTTGATGAATGGTGTGATGATTGTCAGCAATTGTGTAATTTAGACTGACAATGTGATTTAGCTTTCTTGGCTGATTTTACTGGAAAACTGAGTACATTAAATCTGAATCTACAAGGCAAGAATAAAACATTAACAGAAATGATGAGTCCTATTGCAGCATTTCAAAGTCAAACAGAATCTATGATAGTTGTAAACTATCATAGATATTTGTAAACATCAAGGATCATTTGGAAAAACCTACAATTTCATTTCTGAGAAGTACACGACAGAAATTAGGGCAGTGTTAGCAGAGTTCGAAATTCGCTTTAGTGATTTCAGAAAAATTGAGTAGTTGGTTCAATTCATAAGTTATCCGTTATATGATGCCATTGATTATAGTGATATCTATGAATTGGCTACAAACTTTGCAGATACATTTCAAATGGAGCAAATGAACAGACTCATGGCAACATATAACGAATTTTCGTCTAAGGGTGACATCGATATCTTTCACCCTCAAGATTGTGCCAAATTTGTTAGAAAGTGTTTAGATGTTATTTATGACGAAGAATGATTGTATAGTTAATAATTTTTTGTTGCACTTTACTTCTCTATCTCATCTAGATTAAGTGGATTAATTTGTTATTAATTTAATTCTTAATTTTTAACTTTGTTTGCACCTAGCTTTATTTTGTTTTGTTTTGTTTTGTTTTACTATTTAGATGATACCTTAATAGCATCATGTAATCGCACACAAACAAATGCCAACAATGTTGTATACACCTGTAAAGGCAAATCATACTGGATTGTATATTTAGTGCATTATAATATTGTGTTAGTTATTATGATAAGTCGATGGTGTATCTTAATAAATAAATAAATAAATAAAAAAAAAAAACGAAATTATTACTCTGCGCTGCGACATATTTCTAAAAGCAAGAACACCCGCAAGTCAAGATTTCTGGGTATTGGTTTCCAACGAAAAATATCCAAATTTGAAAAAATGTGTTGAACAACTTCATTCGTGTTTTGGTTCAACATATTTATGTGAGTCAACATTTTTCTACTTAAAACAAAACAAAAATAAACACCTCCTTCTCGCTTGACAGACGCTAGCGTTTTAGCATTTTACTCATAATTTAGATTTTTTTTTCGCTTTGCTTTCTTTTTTAGACAATGGGTAGAACCACGTCTGCTCAAATAATGAAAAAGTACAGAGAGAGACTTAAGAATAATCCTGAAAAGAATCAAATTCATTTATCTAAAGAAAGGGAGAGGGAAAAGAAAAGGAGGGAGAACATAGAAAAAGAGAATTCTTCAGTACAACTAAAAATAAAAGAAGAGCTGAAGAAACTGAAAGAAAGAGAAAGTATAGGAATAAGATAAAACGACAATGACAGACAAATACTACTACAGGCGAACAATCGTTCTCGTCATTGGGATCATATTCTTGTAATGAGACGTTTGGTAAGACTGTAAGCATAGTTATATAGAATAAATAACAAATAAATAATAACAATAGAACACTGCCTTCTAGCCCAAACAAAAAAGCATAGGAGTAATGCGCAAACTTGTCCTTGATTTAGGCATGTTAGGTGATGATTCTTTTTTAAACATGCTTTCCAGAAAAAAGTAACGTTATACAGTTCTTGCAAATCAGGAAGGCGAGTAGTTTTTATTTGTGGTTAAACGTGTACATGCATATTGCAATAGTGTGCGTGTCTGACGACGCGGTCAGTTGCGAGCGCGCCATCGCTCAGGTTAGTTGTGTTTATTGTTCCCGGACGCTAATTGCCGTAAAGTACTGTCAGCATGTCAAAGCGCAAAGTTATCCATAGCGAGGTAAATTGTTTTTTTTCTAGTTTTGACATTAAATAATATACCTACATACCTTTTAAATTTTGCTTTCCTGTGACTTATATATTTGTATCTGTACTGTATCTGGCAAATTTTAATAAACTGTTAAATAAATAAATAAATAAATAAATAAATAAAAATGGTTATTTTTTTAATTTAAGTTATTGTTTAGTTTTGACTTTTGATACTTATTCAATTGTATATTTTATTGTTTTTAGGGTCGAGCAATCATTGCTAAAGTCTTTCACTTTCTTAAAGATGAATATAGTTTTATGAAAGCAAATAACAGTGATGGATGTGACCTAAGTCCATTAGCAAACATATTAGAAAGAACTGCCCAAGCAACAGGCGTCAGTGAACGCACAGTAACTAGGATTTTAAAAGAAGAGAAGGAGTTGCCATCGTCATCAACCAAGTTTACTTCACCCATGAAAAAGCGACGTAAAAGAGACAGTAAATTTATTTTAGATAATATGAATCAAGAAATTATTCGAACTACAATTCAAAATTTTCATATAGAACACAATGAACTTCCAACTTTGGCAAAACTTCAGTCTGCATTAAGAGAAAAAATTGGTTTTGACGGATGTTTGAGCACATTACGTTCGTTGCTTATAAAAATGGGCTACAAATGGACCAAGACTGAAAACAATCGTAAATCTTTACAAGAAAGGCATGAGATACAATTGTGGAGATTTAATTTTTTGAAAAAAATTCATGGATACCGTGAACAAGGCCGTCCCATTATATATACAGACAAAACCTATGTGCTAACCTCGCATGTACGTCAAAACACGTGGAATTTAAAAATGCTAGATAATAAGACAAAAGACAAGTCATTTAAAAAAAAGTTGAGTACCGGTGCTCGTTTTATTATAGTGCATGCAGGTAGTAGTAGTGGATTTATTAAAGATGTTTCGTTAATATACAAAGCATCATCCACAACTGGAGATTATCACTCTAATATGAATTTTAATAATTATAACAAATGGCTGAATGAAAAGCTGCTGCCAAATTTACCAGATAAATCTGTTATAGTGATAGACAACGCATCCTATCATAATACTCGAAGTAGTAGTATACCTACGTCAAATTCGCGCAAGAGCGACATGCAAAAGTGGCTGACGGAACACGGTATTCCTTTCAATGAACGGTCCCGCAACGTAGAATTGTATGATTTAATAATCAGAAATAAGCAGCGTTTTATTTCATATAGAATTGACGAGATAATAAAAAGCAAAGGTTTCGAAATTCTTCGACTGCCACCATATCACCCCGAGTTAAATGCCATTGAAAACATCTGGGGTATTTTGAAGAATAAGATTGCCTCGAAAAATATTGGTCAAAATATGACAGAAGTACAAAATTTAAAAGCTGAAGGTTTAAACAGTATCGATAACAACATCTGGTTTAATACATGCAAGCATGTCGAAAAAATTGAAAAGGAGTATATGAAATATTTTGATTATGACTTTGAATTTATAATTAATGTGGGTGAATCAAGTGATAGCAGCACGACTGACTTTGAAACTAATAGCGACAGTTCCGTAGAAGATTAATGCGACACATTTTTCACATTCGTAAAAATAGATGGAAGTTTGTTATTAAATAGTTCCAGCCTAACCTTATTTTCATAATTTTGCCATATCTTGAGTTCAATTGGGTATCCTTAAGTCTTAAGTTTCGCTTAAATTACCGTCAAACTTAAACCCAAATGTAGAAAAACATAATTTTATTTTAATACATTCCCTTACTTAGTATTTTAAATAATAAAAATTTTAGTTAAAAAGTTTTATGTTTTATTTTAAAATCAATTGAACATATAAAAATATTGGTATTATTTTTATGCTAACCATACCCGCTTTCGTTTTCACGCACACTTAGACACGTATACGGACACGTATTTACCACAAGTAAATTCCGCTCGACTTCGTGATTTGCAAGAACTATACGAGGGGTGATCCAAAAGTAATGATAAGAGGATATTTCTAGACTTCATAAAAATCAAAAAAAAATTGTTTAGTTTCTTTATATACCCACTAGTTCAAGATAAAAAAATCATATAAATAGGTCATAATTCCTTGAAGATACAATCATTTGAATAGCGACTGTCGACAATAATTCATCAATATGGAGAAAAACGAGATAAGAGCTGTCATAAAGTACCTTTGTTTGAAGAATGTCTACCAAAGACATACACTGCGACTTGATGGAAACATTAGGGGAATCTGCTCCTCCATATTCCACAGTTAAGCGCTGGGCCAAAGAATTTAATTTGGGTAGAACATCCACAGACGATGAACATCGCGAAGGACGCCCATCCACGTTCCTCACTGAAGACAACGTCAAAAAAGTCGAAGATATCGTATTGGCAGATCGAAGAGTGACCATCAGGCATGTAGCTGAGATCACAGGGCTTTCATATGGCAGCATTCAAAGAATCTTGGCGAATGAATTGCATATAAACAAGGTGTCTGCGCGCTGGGTGCCGAGAATGTTAACTGACGAGCAGAAAAACAAACGAGTCGACATTTCTAGGGCGAATCTCGAAAAGTTTCAATGCGATAAAGACATTTTGTTACGTTTTGTGATTATGGACGAGCCCTGGATCCACCACTTTGATCCTGAAACCAAGCAACAGTCTATGACATGGAAGCGAGCTTCATCCCCGACGCCGAAGAAATTCAAAGTATCGAGTTCAGCGCGGAAGGTTATGGCGTCTGTTTTTTGGGACGCTGAAGGAACTATTATGGTGGAGTACTTGGAAAAAGGGGGGCACTATTACGGGCTCTTATTATGCAGACCAAATAAGGAGATTGTGGGAGGCCATCAAACAAAAAAGACGTCGCAAACTGCGAGCAGGTGTGTTGTTCCATCAAGACAACGCTCCGCCTCACAAAGCCGCAGTTGCGATGACTGCCATCCAAGAATCCGGGTTCGAAATACTCGAACACCCACCCTATTTCCGAGATTTGGCCCCCAATGTCTTCTCTTTCCTCGGCTTAAAGAACACCTGCGAGGCAAGAAATTTGAAGACAACAGTGAAGGCTGCAGTTGAAGAATTTTTGGAGAATCAGAGTAAAGATTTTTTTTTTAAAGGAATTCTTGGTTTAGAAAAAAGATGGACTAAGTGTAATTGACTTATTAGGAGACTATGTTGAAAAATATTTTATTTTAATAACATATTCACATTGTTTATTATCAATTATCATTTCTTTTGGATCACCCCTCGTAGCCTTGTCTGACGATCATAAAGGTTTAGTTACAGAGTTTTATCAACGTGATGATATAAGTCGACAGGCTCCAGGAATCAAAGATGTTAAATCTGTGAAAGACCGGAAATCGGGCGACAGAGTTATGTGCCAAAAGCGGCATATGAATATGACAGGCATTCTTCTCTTTTGGTGATGCAACAAAATTTGTTACATGCTTAGTCAGTGTATTCAATGTAAGGGCTATGATTTACGGTCTCTTCTAAATAACAATAAGGACTAATAAGGAGGGCGACCTACGGTTGTATCTACGGGAGGGTCCACTGAAGTGGCTATTGATGAATTGAATAATCAGCTTGATCATTTTAAGCGACACGTTTATATAAAGAGAGTGCAATCACAAGCCTTTAACGACGCAAAATGTAATATGCAACCAAATGAAGCAGTTTTGCAAATAGATTTCGCAGAAAACTATGCAGCAGTTACTCAAGATGAAATCCAGTCTGCTCACAGGAGTCACAAGCAAATAACTGTTTTCACTGCATGTGCCTGGTTACCAAATGATAGAAAATATTCTTTTGTCCTCATAAGTGACGTGTTACGTCATGATAAACATGGAGTTTTTGCATGATTGAAAAAAATATTGACTTACATAAAAGAAAAGATTGAAGATTTGGAGATTTTAAAAATATTTTCAGATGGTGCAGCATCACAATTTAAAAAATAGATTGACTTTATCAAATCTGTGTTACATGTCCCAGGAATTTGGTGTCACAGGATCCTAGTACTTTTTTGCTACATCTCATGGCAAAGGGTGGCCGTAGGTGGGGTAGGTGCAATTGTGAAAAGAGCTGTGTGGAGTCAAGTTAAGCAACGAAAAGTTGAAATCAACAATGCTGAGAATTTTGTAGTGGCAGCGAGTAAGACTGTTAAAAACATCAACATTTTACATATGTCAGAAGAAGAAATCGAGGCTAACAGAAAAATCTTAGATAGTAGATGGAAACTGGTATTGATAAAATACAGTCGCTCCACTTTTTCAAAGGCTATAATCAAGTGGACTTAATAGTGGGCACTACTGCTGATTCGGATCTGAAAAGATGCAAAGCTGTCAAACTCATTGTTTCAAATATTTACTCCGATACAAACTCAAGCATCTGGAGTTACTTGGATTGTGAAACTTTAGCATCCATATCAAGAAAGAAAAATATATAAGCGGCTCATTTCCCCTAATGAATTGTTCATGTCTCACCCGTGACAGTGTTAATCCCACACATGACATACTGAATTTATTTTTTGTAGAAAAATGTCTAAATAATAGGACAGTAATTCCTATGTAAATGTTATGTTTAGTTCATTGCCTCAAAGAAATATGATAGTTTGCATTAACCAAGTTTTTTTGAATATGGTTCATGGGAAAAAATAATGTCAAATTTTTGCCCCACCCATGACAAACATTTATTGGTTTTTTTTATTAATTTTTTCCCAGTTTTATCCACGTTACAACCGTAAAAATAAAAGTTCTTAGCTTAATTTGTTACTTTTTATAAAAACCAATTTCATATCATTGATACAATTAGTATAAATAAGTCACACATACTGTAAAGGTACAAGTGTCCCACCCGTGACGGTAGAATCCCCCGACTGTAACTAAGTGTTGATTTAAAAGAATGTACTATATTCTTTGAGTTCCTATCATAAAACATAATGATTTGTTAAACATAAAAGACAAATAAAACATTTTCAATAATGTGAGTGACATTTTATTCAAGTATTTGATAAATATATGACTTGGTTATCATGAAAATATAAACCAATATACAAAATTTGTTGGTCAGTCCCACCCTCCCCTGTTCTTATTTGGGTTAGCGTTGCGCAAAACATATCATTGTGCAAAGCTCACTGCAATATTAATTATAATAGAATAGTAAATAAAATAATAGTTATTATGATTATTACCTGGTTATTTAAAACTTGTAGAATCATGATAGATACAGAAATAGATGTACAAATAACTTTAATCCGTGGTTCAATTTTTAGTTTATATTTACAGATATTAATGACTAGTTTAGTGACTCAATTACAGAAATTACAACTTAAACTTAATTTTATAAACTACTTTATAAACGTTAGGAAGCCTTTCACTTTTTTAAATAAAAAATAACGATATGTATGTACATGATACAAATTAATGTATCCAATAAAATGCGTATTTCGTAGTAGTACCACAGAATACAGATTAAAAAAAAGTTACAAAATAAAAAAATATACAGCCCCCGATACACTGATGAGCAAATTCTCGTTCGTAATTTGAATAAATTGGTTTATTTCAAATTACGAATTTAAAATATTTTACTAACTGTAATAGTAAATCCTAAAACTCCATAAAAGAAAATAATTATATTATGATTTTCTTATTTCAAAACGAGTATTATTTATACTTATAAAATATGGAAAAGACCCATACTTTACAATTAAAAATTAATATAATTAAGTTTTATAAAAGTATATTCTTACTTTTATTTGTTATTCTTTTTTTATCACAATTTCTTGTGATTGTCTGGCTAATTTTTGCAATCAATTTCAAAATAATTTTTGATTAGCTTGAACTTAAAATACGATTGCAAAATTTTAGGTATTTTGTCATAACAGCTACGTTAATTAGCGAACTACTATTTTACTGTACCGTATACTATATTAAATTACATAACATCTAAAGGCTAGGAATATATACTACTATAAGTATACACTATAGTAGAGTGCTCCGAAATGTTTTGTTTTAGTTTTTTCTTAATTTAAATAAATATGTTAGATATTTTTACTGGCTCTTTTGAAATTGACGTCAAAATTGACAAATATGTACAAAAAGAACTAACAATAATGTCACTCTCACTGTCATCCGTCAGTATATATATCAACATTCAACAATCACAGAACAGTTAATTCTAAAGTAAATAAGATATCAATAGTGTCCCGTCTTTCTTTATTCACAAAAAGTTTCAAAAGTAATCGTGTGGTATATGTCTTGTAGAAATTTTCTTTTAAATAATTAAATAGAGAAATAGATAAATAAAAATGACTCAAGCTCGTCTTGCCTCCTGTATTCCATTGCCTTTGGAGCATAAAGTGCTAGTCACCGTGATAGAAAAAGCCAAAGATTGGGCGTTAATGCATGGTGTCGGTATGAGAGATAAGAAGCACTTTACTAAAGATGCCATACAAGTAAGTTTTATTTGATGATAATTTAAATATTGACTGTTTTTTTTGGGTTGTGCCTACATAAACGAGTAAAAAAAAATAAAGATGTTAGTTGTATTTTAAAGTATGTTAAAAAAAAACAAAATATAGCCTTCTCTAATTGAAGAAGTTATAAAGATAAACAACCTTTTTATTTATGTATTTCATGTGTTTTTGTATAAGCACTACTATATTATGCTTCTCCATAGAATTTTCCTTATTTATAATACAACACTATTAGACTTAAATACTGATTTCCACTTTAATAATAAAAATACAAATAAAAGCTTGTTCAACATTCAGAACATCATTTTGTTATTAATCCATTATGAATATCATAAATATTTAAGTTTGCTGAATGCAAATATAGCATTAATTAAATATAAAATATAATTCTTTCTCTTTATACATTAATTGTTAATTGTAAACTTTCAAAAGTATTTTGTGCAAAAATTCATTAATTTAAATTACACATTAATAAATTGAGGTTATTAAATGTAAAAGAATTTGTTAAAAATAGATAGATTTTTTTAATTAAAATTGTTACTGAGAAAGATAGAAGATACAAAAAAAATTTACCCCAAGTAAATAATATGTGTAACAAAGTTTTCCAGGCATTGATTTGTGTATTTTATTTGTAACAACCAACATTATATACATAGAAAGATGAACAAATAGTGTAAATATTTATTCTAAGTATTAATGTTATAGATAACAGTGTAGAACTAAAGCATTATTCATTTAAGCTCAATTAGTAATCTTGGTTTGTTATCAAAAATTGCATATTCAAGTCAGAACGAGGACCTCCTAATTTAACACACCAAATTTGTGTATTGGATTAAAAAAAAATCAAAATCAAAATAAACTTTATTCAAGTGGGCTTTTTTATCATCTACAAAATCTTGTATCAAGTAATACACCTTTTTTACCAATGTATTTTTTATAAACAATTTGAATTTTCGAAACGGCAAAGTTAAAAATGTTAATTTCTGATATTTGTAGATCCATTAATCCTTATACCAGCAGTGGGCAATATACAGGTTGCTACATAACTATAAAGGAAAAAGTAATTGTAATAATGAGATACTCTATCATAGACTAAAAAAAGAATATAAATATTACAAATAATGCAATCTTTATAGAGCTGTACAAATGAGTGGTTTTATTGCAATGAGCAATTTTTAAATATTACTTCAATCATCTTGTACTGTCCGTAGTATTGTTTTGATCAATCAATAGTTGATAGATTCAATAGCTCTCTGTGGGCACAATTGATAGTATCAGTAGTATTGATAGTTTTGGACAATCTTTAGTCTGAATGAATTTTTAACAAAGGATAAAGACAGAAACAAAGTTTTCACTAATGTTTCTTGAATTTATGCCCTGAAACTCATCTTTGGATATCTACGATCATATGTAATTAAGTAAATTTTACACTTCTACAGGAAGACACAATTGCTAAACTAGATTGTATACAGTAATGTTTTTTCCTAAATCAAAGCAAGAAGTTTTATTTCATTCTTATACTCTTTACTGTTGCAAATTAAGTCAATACGATATTAAAATATAAAATATAGTATCGTTACCTGGCCTACTAAATAACATATCTTAAGAAAGTAATACTATCAAAATTTGAGTGGCTATCCATAGTTTAGGTTCAAAGAAATGTTTTTGATATACTGTCGATAGTATAGATAGTATTAGATTTTAAATTAACATAGTTATTTTTATTATTAAAGGTATTAATTTTGGGATATTTATTTTAGTCTCGTGAACAAGACATTCGTATATAATGCCGAACTAACGAGCTCCACCGAATAAAAATAAAAAACATGGTAAATATGCCGAAATTAATACCTTTAGTTATATAGTATTACTCACAGGCAGCTCAATACTTACGATACTATCGCTGAAACCTTATGTATTGATAGTCTTTCGATAGTGGCCTATTGATATACAACACTATTTCCAGGTGACTTACAGTACGACACAAATTAGATGTAGCATCGGAAAAGGCAATGAAATGAAAATAAAACCGATTACTGCCGATTTACACAACCAATAGAAACAGCTCCCTATCGCCCCATTCGAGGCTATTCGTCGCTATAGATTCTCGCGACAAAGAAAGCAAGTGCATGTTAATCAACGTGTCAAATAGACGAATATATTAGGTTATATGAAATTACAAGTTATCACGTTTGTGTATAGATCATATTCACATGAGAATCAAATATTGATAATTTGGGATAGCGTACTCAATTTGGATGCGATCGGTTTTACGAATTTTGCCTATGCTACATCTAAGTTGCGTCGTACTATACGACGTTCGAAATTTTCCATTTTTTATTATAAGTTTATTTGCTTTTGCGATTTTTAAAATGTCATTATATCAACGACTTCTAACTATTGTTTTATTTAATGTGATGACGTCGGCACTTTTGTATATGAGCACACACATATGTAATAAATTATATGTTTACTTACAACATTACAATTAGCCGCTAAATCATTTTATAATAAATTATTGTCGCTGTACATAATTACATAAAAAAAATACAGACGAATTGATAACCTCCTTTCTGAAGTCGGTTGAAAAGAGCAATGGCTGTATTCAAAAACGATTAATCCTATACACATTATTAGAAGCTGAGATGACCCAGTGGTTAGAACACGTGCGTCTTAACCGATGATTGTGGGTTCAAACCCAGGCAAGCACCGCCATATACATATATATATGTGCTTAATTTGTGTTTATAATTCATCTCGTGCTCGGTGGTGAAGGAAAACATCGTGAGGAAAACTGCATGTGTCTAATATCATCGAAATCCTGCCACATGTGCATTCCACCAACCCGCATTGGAAAAGCGTGGTGGAATATGTTCCAAACCCTCTCCTTAATGGAAGAGGAGGCCTTATATCAGCAGTGGGAAATGTACAGGCTGTTACTGTTTTTTTTTTTTATTTTTTTCTTTAGAAGGTAGGTTTGTTCGTAACAATTTAACGACTTAACTGCTCAACAGATCTTACAACACCAGGTATAGATCAAGATCAAAATACAAGCACTTTTGAATCGTCATTTTATACACACATAGCGACTTTTGCAGGAGTAGCGACGATATGCTACATTCGGTTGAATTGACGAATGAAACGAGTTCATATGTAATATCGATGCCTTAAGTTATGTCTTTGAGTGTGGTGATTTTATGTGTTACTTTTAAATAGATAAATATGTAATATGAACTTGTATGAACTCTATATAAGATTTTAAATTAACATGGTTATTTTTATTATTAAAGTTATTGATTTCGGGATATTTACCACGTTTTTAATTTAATTTTTTTGCGTTAAATTTTCTATATTGCAGTAAAATAATCTTATTTTTTAATTGTACAGCCAATTTTTTTGCTAAATCTTTGTTGTTTTGAAATAATGCAGTTGTATTATATGGATGCTGTAAGTTATGCCTTTGAGTGTGGCAGTTTTATGTGCTTAGTTTTAAATAGATAAATATGTAATATGAACTTGTATGAACTCATTGCTTGCTGTTGTATGTTGCGTCATGTAAAAAAATAGTAGCCGCCCTCTGCTTAGCTCGCATTTTAGGGTGTTGGTTGTCACGTGTCAGGCAAAAAAGTAGCCCAGGTCTTTTCTTGGAGTTAAAAAAATTTCATCAAATTCGGTTCAGCGGTCTGGTCGTTAAATAGTGACAGACAGACAGAGTTACTTTCACATTTATAATATAGTTTGCACTGTGTAATCACAGTTTAAGATAATCTGTAACAAATTGAGTATTTTCGAAATAGTAATGTTTACGCAAGCTGATAAAGACTCAACCTCGACGCTTGAAATTCGAAATGGTAGTTATGATTGAGCTTATTGATGAAACAGTGTCATTGACCTAGCCTCTGTCATAACGTCCAGGGGCCTTTAGGCAGCCTGTTCTGCCTGACGGTTACAGGTGTGTCCACCATTAAAATGACCTTTAAAGTTAAGGGTACGAAAGTTTTATCACAAATCTATATTTTGTATTTTAATTGCACTTCGATAAAACATGTAGCTATTAATAAAACACATCCACGGAATGTAGATTCTATCCAGTCACTACTTTTTTTCAATTTTTAGGGCGTATTCCAAAGAACGTTATATTGCCTCAACAAAGTAAATGAAATAATAACTAAGGAATTCCTGTAATAACTATGTATTTATTTTTAATTATCTCTCTCACGTCTTTGTTTTTGTTTTTTTTTTAATAATATAGTATTTCTTTCAGATAGCACCGTTTGTCCTTCTGCCTTCGCCGTTTCCACGAACAGAATTCAATAAAGCGATCGAACTACAGCCTATCTTAAATGAACTGATGCATAAGGTAAAGTTAAACTTTAAATTATTACTCAGATATTTGAATTTTTTTCCTCAATGACGTAATGCTTCATTTTAATCGCTACATAGTATAAAACAAAGTCGCTTTCTATGTCCCTATGTACATATGCTTAAATCTTTGAAACTACGCAACGGATTTTGACGCGGTTTTATTAATCGATAAAAGTGATTCCGAGGTTTTTTTATATAATACATAAATTAAAATAAAAGTAAAATTAGCTTCTTTTTTACTTTTTTAAGCTATTGGACGAGCATATGGGCCACCTGATGGTAAGTGGTCACCATCGCCTGTAGACAATGGAGTTGTAAGAAACATTTGGGAACTAAGATATTATGACCCTTGTGCCTGTAGTTACACTGTCTCGCTCACTCTTCAAACCGGAGCACAACAATAACAAGTACTGTTGTTTGGCGGTAGAATTTCTGATGAGTGGGTGGTACCTACCAAGTCGGGCTTACAAAGCAAAGCCATACCACCAAGAAAAAGTAAAGAAACACTGATAATTTTAGAAGTTTCTACTGTGATGTCATATCATTGCTCCGGTGCGAAGCCGGGGAGGGTAGTCGAGTAGTGTATACACCGATTTTCATGGGTATGCCACACAGAGGTCCCGGGCTTGATTCCCGAGCGAGTCGGCTATTCAGTCATTAGTCTTGCATGTTGTCTTTGGTCTGGGTGTTTGTGGTACCGTCGTCGACGACGCGTCGTTACTTCTGATTTTCCATAACACAAGTGTTTTAGCTACTCATATTGGGATCAGAGTACTGTATGTAATGATGTCTCATATTTACTTATTTATACAATTACCCACTATCAATAGAACTTATATAAACATAAATCCACTTAGCAGTTAGCACCTCACAAGTTAGTCATCATCGACCTAGACAGCCAGTCAATATGTTTGGAAGTTTGCTTACAAAACGAATGTCTTTTTAACTTTAAATTAAAATTAAATAAATGTATGTACTATTAAGATTGTGAGCTGAGATGGCCCAGTGGTTAGAACGCGTGCATCTTAACCGATGATTGCGAGTTCAAACCCAGGCAAGCACCACTATACATATATGTGCTTAATTTGTGTTTATAATTCATCTCGTACTCGGTGGTAAGGACAGATTGCAGAATTTCTGGGAAATTAGACACAACCTGCATGTGTCTAATTTCCCAGAAATTCTGCAATATGTGAACTTCAACCAGGTTTGGATTAACATGGTGGAATAGGTTTCAAACCTATTCTTCCATGGGAGAGAAGGCCTTAGTCCAGCTGTGGTCAATTTACAGGCTGTTGTTGTTGTTGTAAATTATTATTTCATCGTTTTTCTAATTGCAGGTAGCACACGATGATGATTTTCTCGAGCACACGCTGCAGAGCACTCTCCAAGTCGACGAGTTCACGGCAAAACTATTCGAAATATGGGTGAAGGTGAAAGACGAAGGCATAACACAGGTGAAGAGTCTTTACAAATCATACCTTTGTCATTTAACTTGAAATTGGAAAAAAAAGAAAAAAAAAAGAGTGTTCGAATTGTCAGCGTTCCATTTTTGAATTGTTATAATAAGTTTGCATTTTAATTTTACACGATATATTTTGCTACTTTACCTTTAGACACAAAATCGACGGGATGAAAATACTTGCTATCCCTTTTTCACTAGACACGACAAAGGCAGGTAGAAAGGGATGGCAATCATTTTTATCCTGTGGAGAAGCGAATGGCTTCTTTATGTTTGAATACAAATGAGATACATTAAGATGTAACGTGTTTAGGGATAAAGCCATAACTCATCATGACGTTGAAATTTTCGCAATTTTTTTTTTAATTATTTGAATATCGAATTGAATTTATTTTAATTAAATATTTATATGTACGTATCTTGTACTCTGCAAATTCATATATACATGCTATGTTATGAATTAAGGGTTCTTATACAAGAATGAATAAGTTTTGTCGGGAGGGTATTTGGATAAAATTGGTGTCTGTCCGGCGTAGCCGATATCACTAGGGATGCTGAGGTCAGACATCATGCTGGAGTCAAGGTGTCCGCACACAGAGAACCAGTGTGCGAAACACACGCCATATTGTTCATGGAAACAAGTGGAGATCAACAGTATTGCGTCCGGTTTCGGCCATCTTGGGCCAGTGTCGCGAGAGATTCAGAGGTAGCCACGTCATAAAACTCGTATTAACAATGGAAACCAGCTTTCGTGGTATGTGCCTTGAGTTAATGGATGCTTTTGAAATCTGGTTATCCATGTCATCGTGATACCGAGTTTTATCACTTTATGCTGTTTAAGAGCAATTCGTTCGAAACTTCGTATTAAGGATCGCACACACTGCACGAGCAAATTGATTAAGCCGCGTTCACACTATTTCATTATCTAGCTTCAATGCACAGGTGTGGCCGTTGTTTTATATATAATTCCGCGTCACGCTTACTTTATGCTTGATCAGAGTTGTGTTCGATCCTTTATATCTTAATTAATTTAAAAAAATATTTATATAAAATAAATGATCTTAGTTTGAACGAATTGTTCAAATTATTTTAATGTTTAAATCGGTTGAAATTAATTAATTAACCAGCCATATTTAATGTAAATTGACAGCAAACTAAATAATAGCAATAGTGAAATATAAACAAAAGGGTTGCAAATATATTAGAAATTGTATGAATTTGTGGCAAAATAACTTCCAATTCGATGAAAATATATAAAGTAGTTGGAAATAATTGAAACCGAATGAGACGTTGTTTTGCCTATACGTAACGATACAACACCGGATCGCGCTCGATTTAAAAACGCCGGATCGCGCTCGTTTAAAATATTTGCGGGTCGCGCTCGTTTAAAAACCAAAAACAGTTATATAATTTGTAACCCATTTGTTAATGTAGACTGTATATAAAATATCAGCTTATTATGTATGCAGTTGTTAGATATATTTAAATAGCATCAATATTAATAAAACTCATTTTAAACTTATGTATAACTTTAGTAATGTAAAAATGAACTTGGTAAGTTATTAGTGGTCAGCCACTTTATGGTAAGTGTTGTGGATTGTCACATGGTGGTCAGTGATTCATATATATTAACGATCGTTGAATTGTAACTAAATTATTATGTGATATGTGTACTTTTTTACACTGACTCGCCCAACACGTGAAGAAACTCATACATGAAACTACAATTGCGTTGAAATATATTTGGGGAGTGGTTTTTGACATCGGTTGTGTATTTATTTAGATTGAACACCAGATATCGTCCTGTTTCTGTTTGACTTAACATTGTACGATATGTGAGAAAGAGACGACACGACTGTGATTTCGAAATCGGCTTAACATTCACTCCATCTCTTTCTCACAGATGGGTTACTGTAAAGTTAAAGAGAGATATAAGATATAGGACACATATTAGTTACCACATTATTTTCAGAATCGAAAAGGCTCTTTTACGTTTTATTTTACGTATTTTTTTATTTTTATCTTTACATAGTATAAAACAAAATGGCTAACGGATGTCTGTCCCTATGTATGCCTATATTTTGGAAATGACGTAACTGATTTTGTTGCGGTTTTCTTTAAAAGATAGATTGATTCGAGGGGAAGGGGTTTTGTATATAATATGTCCATATTTATATACATTTTGACGTGTAATTTAAATGAATATTTCGAAGATATTATTATTATTTCGAGATTTAAAAGTCAGGGATGTAGCTTTTTGTTATTGTTTATTTATTATTATTATTAATAGCGTAATAAGCCTAGCTCTGGTATATTTACTTTCAGCAGTGCACCCGTGCAATACTAATACTTTGATATTCCAAAGAATCTGTTTATTTACGACATCACATTAGAAACATCTAAAATGATCAGTGCTTCTTTACTATATTGTCCATAAATAAAAACCTTCATCTCGAACAAATCTCATCAAAATCCGTTGCGTAATTCTAAAGATCTAAGCATACATAGGGACAGACAGCGGTAAGCGACTTTGTTTTATACTATGTAATGATTATGATGTTTGTGACGTAGGTATTACGATCCATTTTTGTATTGTTTGTTGATGTTATGGGTTTTATATTATTCGATTGTTCTCTCCGGAAAATGGATCATTAATCATTTAAACATTTACACTGATGGTTTACAAATACTGTAATGTGTTGGTTTTAGAATCTATCAATCAATCAATCACATATATACTATATGTATTCAAGTAGGCTTTTACAAGAACTTTTGAATCGTCATTTAACAATTAAGTGAAGCTACCACCGGTTCGGAAAGTAGATTCTACCGAAATTAACCGGCAAGAAACTTAGTAGTCACTCTTTGACGATCTCCGTGGTCGAGTAGTGTGTATACCGGTTTTCATGGGTACGCCACTCTGTGGTCCCGGGTTCGATTCCCGGCCGAGTCGATGTAGAAAATTCATTAGTTTTCTATGTTGTCTTGGGTCTGGGTGTTTGTAGTACCGCCGTTACTTCTGATTTTCCATGACACAAGTGCTCTAGCTACTTACATTGGGATCAGAGTAGTGTATATGATGTTGTCCAATATTTTTATTTTATATTTTTTTCAATATTTAAAAAAATAGTCATGTTAGTTAATTACAATTATATATGTATGTAATATATCCTGCCTGGAAGTCAACAAGTATTAATTACACGCTTTTTTATTGTCTGTATAATCTCGTATTGAAGAATATGCCGTATTTACCTATGTATTTTTTTACAAATGATTTTCTTTTATGAAACGGCAAAGTTAAAAATGTCTGTGGAATTTTATTATGATGATTTTATTATCTTAGCTTAACTCAAGGTATTAGTCTTACGCGGCTTAACTAAGTTTGAGGGGTGATGGGAGGTCAGGTGTTAGATATATAAATACAAATGATTCCTTTTCGAAAGTATATATAGTGAAAGAACTCAGGATCTTCTGATTAACCATAATATAAATGATATACTACCTAATTGTCGCTCGCGGTTTCCCTCGCGTTTTAGGATGTTGGCAACAATGCTCCAGTCATCCAATTGTTCTCTAGTGACAGATCAATGATTTTTAAAATAAGATTGTGTTATTTGCCAGTATTAAATACTATGCCACATATATAAAACAATCTACATTAAAGTTGTACAAATTATTGTACAATTACATACAATAATAATTGTGTATATAATACAGTAAATTTAATAGTTTGTGTTACATTTATTAATTTGTAATGATAATGACATATCGTATTGGAGGCTAGGGTTAGTCTAACAATTTATTTTAAAAATGGTGGAAGGTTTTAACAGTGGATTATTAATGTTTAATGATTTTGTAAGTTTGTAGATACGACGTTTAATAATTGGACAAAATTGTCGTGAACTTTCAGTCGCTCAGCCTCGGCCTCTTCAGATCGGACTATCTATTGCAGTATCCCGAGGGGAACAAGATAAAACAAGTGGAGTTTAACACGATCGCATCGAGTTTTGGCGCCATCTCGTCGAATCTACCAGACATGTCTCGGTACCGGCACTGCGCCGTGATGGGCTAAAACCTTCGTTCATTCGTGCCACAGATTAAATATATTGAACTGCTTTTATTTTGACGGATTTTTTTTTTTAATATTAATTATCATAAACAGACAAAGGTATTTATGTGTACTGCCAATGAAATTAATGTACATTGGAGCTTTATTGAACCCAATGCACCGTAATAATCTAAATTGGTTCATTAATATAAACAATATGTTTTCTTCATTGAATGTTATTTTTTTTATTGTGACATTTGTCTGTCATGCTTCCATTTTTAAATATTTAGTATTTTTTCAAAACTTGTACTACTATTATGCCTCTATATCGTGACATTGGCGAAATAAAAGAATATTATTGTTATAAAATTAAGAGTCCGATGCAGTTCATTATGTTTTTTTTTTAAATAAAGGTCTTAACCCATCACGGAGCAGCCATGATATCAGTCAACATCTCTCATGTGACTGCTTATGCATATGCACGCTGTACATTCATGCCCCTCACCGCTTGTATTCTATTGTCTATGCACGCTTCGCTTTGCTTCTTTATACGCACCGAATGTTTTGACACGTACCATTTATTATTTATCTGTGATACATGCTGTACGGAATTTATATTTTTTGAAAAAAGAATAAGATTTGTTTTGTATATTGAAAAGTTTTGCGTGCATGTATTTTAAAGCGTAGTTTGATCACTTGAGAGATGTTCCCTGACATTTGTCGGTTATTTTTTTTTTAATAAAAGATTTTTTTTTTAAATAAATTTTCGATATTTAAACATTTATTTCCAATTTTGTCCACTTATAAACGGCTTAGGGTACACATCTTTCAAATTGCATACCATCTCATACGTACATGCACTTGTGGATTTGATATGATGAAAAAAACTCTTTTGACGGATTTATGTCGTAGTTGTTCTTGAGTGTAGACTTTTTGGTACATGTAAAGATTTTTTTTTATTGTCACAGACTACACACTCACAATGATTTTTTAAATCTTAAATATGTTTTGTGACAAAGGAATATACTTAGTATATATTTATTTAATAGTCTGTAAACAATCTCAAACTAAGGAAACGCATGATAGGCTATGATTTTTTTTGAAACGGAAAGTACGTTTTCAAAAGTTGGATTATCTTTGAATGAGAACAAGAAATTGGTTTGCTTGTGGAATCTTTGTAATGCTTGGGGAATATTCTAACAACGTTTTATTATGTTATAATTCTTATATTCGTTGATTTAAAAAGAAATAAATAATAGGCTATTACAAGCTTGTAAATGGGTCTCACCTTATAACATTCGATTGTATAGATATAAAATAAATAGAGATGACACCAGTTAAAATAAAAGTGACGAAAAGTCACACAGTCTCAAATATTCACATGTAAGGATTCCCTAGGGCTGTGGGCCCTCAAATTTCGTGATTTTTGGATTACACTACAACTAAAGCTTTGTGGAATTTAAAATCAATTCTACACTATTAATTGTGTAATACCAGTTATAAATAATTATACCATCGTTAGTAATTTTCTTATTCAACTAAGAGCCAGTAACAGACAACACTGGCCTTTTTTTATCTATCTATATGACATTGTAGTACTATTCACCAATACCATTCCAATTGCAAATATTCACTATTAAATGTCATTTTTTATTTAACGTTCAATCTTCATCTTGTTTATTCGATCGCACGTGACATTGGCGAAATAATCCGTGCATTTTTTATAATTACCACAAAAATAGTTCTAAATTCAAAAAATATATGTCATACATAATTGCAGATGTTCGCTATTATATAACACATATAAGTTGCTCATCGCGTTATTTATATTAAACTTTTTTATATACATGTGTTTCGTCACAGATAAAAAAAAACAAAGTTATTATATGATGACAGATGTTAGAAAAATGCTTCAATTTTCTATCAAAACTAATATTACTGGAATATACTAAAATCCACTAATTATGCATTTGGTAAGAATAAAATTAATGTGCATTCATTTCATTATTGTAGTATATAATATAGAAAACTATAGCAACAGAGTATATATAGATAATAATTTTTTCATGTACAAAATATATAGCATGATAATTAATTTCTCTATTTAAAATTATGAATTAATTAAAAATATACCTCAATATGGAAGACACATATGTATTTCGTCAACGATTAAATCTAGAAGTTGTTGAAAATATTTACAAATATATAACCTCCTTTAATTATAGATTATGTGAATATAGGCTTAAAATAAGACAGCTCTACTTTTCATTTTGTCTATGAAAATGTACTGGATCGAAAGATTCTCTATACACGTATATGACGTCACAAAACAAAAAACCGCCATGTTTGTTTGAAATTATGTATATTGATAATTTAAAAATGAATTGTACCATATTGGCGTATTCATAAATTTTTAAAGAGTAATTTTAATTAATTTGTTTTTTGAATAGAGAAAATTTTAAAATAGAATAATATTGTTAGCATGTGTAGTGGCATGTGTTAGTCCTGTATTGTTTGTAAAAAAAAACTAAACATTCGAACACCTGTATGGAAAATAATAATAAATGTATGTTTATTGTCAGCTTTGTCAATGTATAAAAGATTTTTTTTTTATATTATTTTCCACCAGGAATATAATTTTAGTGCTTTTTTGTTCTTTTTTTTAAATATTTTTCTTTATTTTTCAGCTACATTCTTCGTCAATTGGGACACGGTGATCTTATTAAAAATGTAAGTGTTATGATTTTCTTAAAATTATTATTTCAAAACTTAGAACTAGCCTTTTAAGATTAAGATAGAATTTAAATATTTTTTTATTTGTTAATGTATTTGCCAGTTTGCTAACCTTGCAAAATAAACCACATGGTAAGTGGTTACCACCGCCCAAAGACAATGGCGCTGTAAGAAATATTAAGCATTTCTTACATAACCAATGCGCCACGAACCTTTGTATTTGGGACCTAAAATGTTATGTCCCTTGTGGCTTTAGTTACACTGGCTCACTCACCCTTCAAAACGGAACAGTACAGAGTATTGCTATTTGGCGGTAGAATATCAGATGAGTTGGTTTTAACTATCCAATTGGGCTTGCATGAAGCCCTACCACGAAGTTAATTATAAAATATAAATTAATTATTTTACATAAAATCCTTTTTTATCAGTCGGTTTCGAGTTGCATATTTATGGTCGAGTACAACGACCTCCGTGATCGAGTAGTGTGTACACCAGTTCTGAATCGTTTCTTCTTTCTTCTTCTATATCTAATCTATTATTCTAATCTTGAATCTGAAGTACACCCTTCATGGGTACTCCGAGGTCCGATTCCGAGTCGATGTAGAGAAAGTTCATTAGTTTTTTATGTTGTCTCGGGGTCTGGATGCTTGTGGTACCGCCGTTACTTCTGATTTTCCATAACACAAGTGCTTCAGCTACTTACATTGGGATCAGAGTAATGTATGTGGTGTTGGTAGTGGTTATATATCTGTAAGAATGCAATTTTCAGATGCCCGAGAACCGCGCATTATCCGGCCTGTGCTCGGGTATAATCGAAGCGTACGATTTATTCGGCGTACCGTCCGCTATCGTACTGTTCGTGGTCGAAGAGGTCTCGTACAACATATGCGACCAAAGGTTCCATGAATTTGAAATATCCGAAAAAAGGCCTGATATCATGGTGAGTTTTTTTTTACCTATTTTTAAAAAGTTCAGGGTCCGAGAGCAACCACATCGGCCCTAATACTTCCACAAAAGTTGGGCCCCAAAATATGGCCCTATGGTCTCTTATGGCCATTGGACCATACGACAACGAGTTGACAATTTAAATGTAATATATTTAGATATCTTCGTTCAAATAATTAAAAGTATTACTCATCGATCAAGGTAGCTTTACTTAATTGTAAAACGACGATTCAAAAGTGCTTATAAAAGCCTACTTGAATAAAGTTTATTTTGATTTTTGATTTTTTGATCGCCTCCTGGCTATTTCATCTCGTATTAAATTGTTTATATAATATACGAAACAAACAAACAAAAAACCCCGCTGACTTTCTTTCGTCGGTTCTTCTCAGGTCAGGGTATTTTCTTTTCCGAACCGGTGGTAGTGTTTCAATTGACCATCAATAAGAAAGTGTAATTCTATATTGAATAAAGTTATTTGAGTTTGAGTTTACTAGATACTGTTTTCAAAGCTACTGATATTAACACTGACAGAAAGGTACCTGTTGCAAACCGGATCTGCACTCCTCAGTGCCTTTCAGACCTTAAAATCGGTCCTGATAAAGTTGTATCTTGAAGATGTTTAACGAGATCATAGGGGGTTATATAATTACACATACATAGGTAGGGGACCAGCAAAGAAACGCTGGATGGATTGTGTGAAAGAAGATATTATATTATTATTCCAGACCCAATAATTATTGACACATAGACATTCAGACAGCTCGAATGGCAGCCGATGATATTGGGCTCAAAAAGGGCCAATTTTCATGTGAGCATGGATGTGGATGGATATAGAGGTAGAGGACGACCAAGGAAACGATGGATGGATTGTGTGAAAGACGATATGGTTAGAAAGAATGTCACTTGTGAGATGACGTCTGACAGAGAAGTATGGAAGGAGAAGAGAGCTGCGCCGACCCCAAATAATATTGGGATAAGGGCAGGAGGATGAGGATGATGAATTCGTCGTTCTTGGTGGAGGTTAGAACGCGTGCATCTTAACCGATGATTGCGGGTTCAAACCCAGGCAAGCACCGCTGATTCATGTACTTAATTTGTGTTTATAATTCATCTCGTGCTCAGCGGTGAAGGAAAACATCGGAGGAAACTCGCATGTGACAAATTTCATTGAAAATCTGCCACATGTGTATTCCACCACCCGCATTGGATCAGCGTGGTAGAATATGTTCCAAACCTTCTCCTCAAAAGGGAGAGGAGGCCTTTAGCCCAGCAGTGGGAATTTACAGGCTGTTGTTTGTTTTTTTTTTTGTTTTTGGTGGAGGTTAACATTGTGGGGAAATGTGTCGGATGATGATGAAGGGCAGCTACATGTGTTGGTCCAAGCCGCGTGTGATGGATTAAATTCCATTTAAAGATACAGAAGACCTAGTTGTAGTGTATTGTATTGTTAATTGTTTTTCAGATTTATAGGAAAACTCTAAATGAAATATTTGAAGAGACGACGCTGAATGACAAGAAGCAACTTATGCTGTAAGTAAATAGAAAACTCAAAAATAATAGATAAAAAAAACAGTCGGAGTTCCGTAGCAGCAAACAACATCATATAAAAGTTCTGTGTATTTCGTTATAACTTTGACCGATGTTTACAATAGTGATTTTTTTATTAGTTACGCACCTGTTATGGATTTATTATTAGGAAGTAGTAGTTCACCTAAATCACCTAAATCAAGCTGGTGATCTTTGTCTACTTTCCAAAAAATCCCTCAATTAGAACAGCATAGTGGAGTTCGATCTAAAGCTCTCTCTTTTCTCCTCGGAAGAAAAGACAAGGAAAAGGAATTACATTACAGGTTTTTTTTTTTTAATTTACTTTACAGGGAAGGTTATCCGGTGGCTGTTGTCTACTACAGGTCGGGTTACGAGCCGGCTCAGTATCCTTCCTCGAAGGAGTGGGACGCGAGGCTACGCGTCGAGAGATCGTCGTAAGTGGAAGGAACATTTATTACCTCGTCTCAAGAGTTTTGGTAGACTGGTTACTTTTTAAAGAAGAATATCGCGAGCGATAACTAATGTCCGTGGGTGGTCCCGACTTATGCCGAGGTGGCTCAGTGGTTAGAACGCGTGCATCTTAACCGATGATTGCGGCTTCAAACCCAGGCAAGCACCGCTGAATATTGACGTGCTTAATTTGTGTTTATAATTCATCTCGTGCTTTTCGCTGAAGGAAAACATCGCGATGAGCGTCTAATTTCAGAGAAATTCTGCCACACGTGTATTCCATCAACGCGCATTGGAACAGCTTTGGGGAATATAAATATAATATGTATATATAATATGTATGTCGGAATATGTTTATATGTATATATAATGTCGGAATATGTTCCGAACCTTCTCCTCGAAGGGAGGGGAGCCATCAGGGGGAAATATACAGGGTGTTGTCGTTGTGGTCTCAGGGCCGTGAAGTGCCCGTCGATCCACTACCAGCTGGCGGGCACGAAGAAGGTCCAGCAGGCGCTGGCGGCGCCGGGCGCGCTGGAGCAGTTCGTGCGCGCCGAGCAGTGCGAGCGCGTGCGCGACATCTTCACCGGCCTCTACGCGCTCGACTTCGACGAGAGCGGCGAGCGCGCCGTCGACATGGCGCTCGAGGACGCCGAGAGGTGGCGCCACCATCCTAAACTACAACCACTAATTTAAATAAAACTAATTATAACGGATGAATCGCGTATATTAATTATTTTTAAACATCCCGACGTTTCGAGCACTTTGCAGTGTTCGTGGTCACGGGTAGACTAAGATGACATCTGTCTATTTGAAGAACATAGGAAATATTATTAACAACTACCGCCGCTTTCCTTTGTTCTTCAAATAGACAAATGACATCTTAGTCTACCCGTGACCACGAACACTGCAAAGTGCTCGAAACGTCGGGATGTTTAAAAATAATTAATATACGCGATTCATCCGTTATAATTAGTTTTATTTAAATGTGTAATAATCGCGAAAATTATGACAACATTACAACCACTAATCTCAAAACTCTATTCCACATAGAACAATTTTACATTGGATTTTGGTTTGGTCGAGTCAGATCTTTCGGGGTCACTAACCGTAGTCAGAAGAAGCGGTGGTGGTTGATTCTCTAAAGCGCGAGCCTCGTGCACGAGATGAGGGAAATGAGGCGGCCGGTGATAGATTGCTCTCAATCAATATATTTGCGAATTGGAATTGGGTAATAAACACCTCAGACCGGGGAGGATCGGCTAAGTGTTTGTTTGTGACCGGCCCAGTGTGTTTTTTTTTAATATCATTATCAAAAGTATTTATTTCATACAGTAACATTAATTTATTTTCGTTATACGAAACCGCCTGGTAGCAATCATCTCACTCTCAGGGTGTCCAAGTACCACTAAATAAGTAACTTTTAAGCAAACGCCCCACTTTTAGGAAAAGTTCCCTACTCTTTCTGGAGTCCATTTCATCAGATCACTTGTTGTAATCTGATGAATGAACTTAAATAATGAAGTAAGCGCAATGGGTCTCAGGTTCGTGCTGAAACCGCAGCGCGAGGGCGGCGGCAACAACCTGTACGGCGCCGACGTGCGCGCCGCGCTACTGCGCATGCGCCGCGCACGCGAGCGCGCCGCCTACGTGCTCATGGAACGCATCCTGCCGCCCACCGTACGCACGCACTCTATACTAGCCTACGGGCATTCTGTTACACGGAGTCGGATAGGCTATTTGACAATGCCAAAAAGTGTAGTGTAGTAGAGTCAATTATTGTAAACAGTATATATAAGGTTAAAAGTGGTCATTTGTTAACGAAAGATCAGAATAATAATTGATCTAATGAAAAATCCATAAATAAAAATTAATTTTGGAAAAATTCATCAATAAAAAATAAAAATTCTTTTTTATTAAACATATGTCATGACCCATGACGTCACTTGCTCGTTAACCTCGTTTGCCTACTGTATGTGGACTATATGCGCCACAACTTACAATACAGTCAAATGACGTCACCAACGCCATTGCAGCGCCATATTGTCCAAGTAGCGTTTTCGCGCATGCGCCGCTCGCGCGAGCGTGCCGCCTACGTGCTCATGGAACGCATCCTGCCGCCCACCGTACGCACTCACTCTATGCTAGCCTACGGGCATTCTATTGCACGGAGTCGAATAGGCTATTTGACAATGCTAAAATAAAGTGCCAATCATTGTAATCAGTATATATAATGAGGTTAAAAATGGTCATTTACTAACGAAAGTTGAAAATAATAATTGTTCTAATAAAAAATTCATAAATAAAAAATTAAAATTCTTTTTAATAAACATATGTCATGACGTCACTTGCTCGTTAACCTCGTTTGCTTACTGTATGTGAATTATATGTCACAGATTAAAATACAGGCAAATGACGTCACCGACCCCATTACAGCGCCATATTGTCGTTACTATACATATGAACTAGAATTTAAATCAATTTTTACTGGGATCTTTAATCTCTACTAAGTAATATAAAATGGATTTTAAAAACCAGTCAAATAGCCTATTCCGTGATATAACGCAACTCCGTGCTAAACCAAGTTCGCCCGGCAGGTGGCGGGCTACGTGGTGCGGCCCGGGGGGGCGGTGCCGCCGCCGGTCACCGACCTCGTGTCTGAACTGGGCATCTTCGGAGTCATCATTGGGTCAGTTGTTTATCACTTGCTTATTTAACTCAAACTAGTCCGTCATATAATTCCAATTTTGTTCATGAAATTAATTTGTCGTATAAATAGTAATTTCTGTATGTACTTTCTCTCATCTTTCATCCAATTCACCCTTGACCCTTTGATCTTATTATCAGCCAATTCGCCAATCGATTATTGTTTCATTTGTCTAGAGGATAGCTTACCTCTAGACAAATGAAACAATAATCGACTTGGTGGTAGGGCTCAGTGCAAGCCCGTCTGGGTAGATACCACCCACTCATCAGTTACGTGTACGCCAAATAACAGTACTCAGTATTGTTGTGTTCCGGTCTGAAGGGTGAGTGAGCCAGTGTAACTACAGGCACAAGGGACATAACATCTTAGTTCCCAAGGTTGGTGGCACATTGACGATGTAAGGAATAGTTAATATTTCTTACAGCACGATTGTCTATGGGTGATGGTGACCACTTACCATCAGGTGGCCCATATGCTCGTTCGCCAAACTATACCATAAAAAAAATCGATGATCTCCAAGGTCCCGGGGTCGATTCCCAGCCGAGTCGATGTAAAAAAGTTAATTAGTTTTCTATGTTGTCTTGGCTCTGGATGTGGTGCCGTCGTTACTTCTGATTTTCCATAACACAAGTGCTTTAGCTACTCACATTGGGATCAGAGTAATGTATGGGATGTTGTCCAATGTTTATTCATTACAGGACCAGAGACAAAATATACTGCAACCGTCAGGCGGGTCACATGCTCCGAACGAAGCTGGCGGACGCAAACGAGGGCGGAGTCGCCGCCGGGCTTGGGGCTCTCGACTCGCCCTACTTACTCGACATGTGAATTATACACTCATAATTATTTTATACAAAATTAAAAATAAAAATTGCAAAATAAAAAAAAATGAAATGTTTTTCAAATTTCAGTTGTGTGGTCTTTGAATGAAATTAATATTATTATTATTTAATCAAATACTACAAAAATATTAAGTAATAAATTTAATGGTTTGACTGCCATACGCTATTGTATAAAATTATTCCTTTTTGTTGCCATTATAAAATATAAATAAAACTTCAAAGCACTCAAAGACAATTATGTAATTCAATTAATAATATATATGGCAATAAAAATAACTTTAAATACTTTAGTAGGAAGATAAATTAGAAGAAAATATTTTTAATTTGTCTCTGTTCTAAAGCCGTTATGAATTCATAATTAGTATTGCAATATTTTGTTTCCTATTACAAATATAATTTAAATTAAAACATTTATCTCACTTTTAATTGCAGCAATAAACATTTATAATAAAAACAGACTGAATTGAAATGCAATATTTATTAATTAAAAAAAAATAGCAAGAAATATAACCGTGTACTTAGCAAATTATTTTTGTATTTAACTATTGTTTAGAGAGTGAATAGTTAAACAATGCTTTCTCTGTCTTTCGAATATCAAAACGATGATACAGAAAGAGACAACAGTGTTTAACTAACGCTAAAGTTTATAAGTAAGGCCGTTAGTATTTAACATTCCAATATCCATGTCATCGTAAGATTACGAAATTTGTTAGATTACAATCTGTCTCATCAGAAATATTGTAAACCGTGAAATATGATTACAATTTAATGCATTATTTTTCGCTATAATGTAATCTATCGATGGGAAATGGTCTAATTGTGAACTACCGAATAATAACGGTGACGTTGTTGTTCTCTCTTACAATAGGGTCAAACAGGATGACCTTTCGACAATTGACAATTTGACGCGTTACAGATTGTGATGTTACAGTTTAACTTCGATAGATTACAATACAGCTAAAAATAATGCGGTAAATTGCAATCATATTTCACAGTTCACGATATTTTGACAGATTACATCTCGTCAGATTGTAATCTTACGAATTTTGTAATCTTACGGTGACATATAGACAGATAAAGTAAAAAAATTGTAGATCATTCCACGAGTCGAACTCCTAGGGAATATTATAGTCGCACCTCATTGGTCGATGCAATTGAAAAAAGTCAAATCCGGCTTGTAAAACTATTGTATCGTGTGTTAAGCAATCACTAACAAGGAAATTACTACTACTATTCTTGGCTATTAAATTAAATTGAGTTTATTATCTCAACCGTACCGATCAATCTCATTCGTGTCTTCTCCATCCTACGTGACATTGGCGAAATAATCTGTGCCCTGTCACAACTAAAAACCATTAAACTAGGAATTGAATTGAATTGGTAACCAATCACATAAGGGCAATTTATTTTAGCATTTCTTGCGTGGAATAACTATAAATTCTTGTATTTTATAACCTAATCTAACAAAACTAATTAGTTATAAATGTGTTACCTAATTTTTAATCACAGTGTGTTATTATTAGCACAGTTTTAGGCATGTAGTTCTTTCAGCTAGTGAATAATATGGTATCTTGGTGCACTATTTGGGCTAGGTGATTGTACAGTCAGAGTAAGAAAACCTTCGTCAGTTTTCAAATTCATTCCTTTATCAAGTCGTTAACTCTTAGTACCTTTTGAAACTAAAGCACTAAACTGACAATTGCATATAAAATTAAACTTACATTGTATGATAACTTGGTTCAAAATAGTGTAACATCTTTGGACTACGTCTAGTTTTATATCAACATGGAATCTTTTTAATGGCGTAATTAGTCATTACAAATTTAAATTAGATATGATATCTTTCACTGAATTGTCAAAATATGTCTGTCAGTGTCGTATATTCTCGATCGGTAAAGCAGTACGCTCGTACTGAGCACACGAAAATAGATCTTAAGGTGACGAACCTTTTCTTACCCCGACTGTACACAGTTAAGGGTTATGTTACCAACGATATTCTATACTGAACTTCTGATTTGCATTTGTTTTTTTTTTACTTACAAATATACCAATATTGTGATAATTATAGAACGAGGTTTTATTCTAAATTTAATTTGTTCCATATGTGTGTGTGTTACAGTTTTTGTTATGACTTGTTTTATATAAAAATTAAAAAAAAAATCGCTCAGTAAACATTCAAATATTGTATTTTATAAATAATATACACAATGGCAGTGATTACCTGCGGTGCTATTTCTAGAACTAATGAACATTATTTTGTAAATTTTATAACGGAATATATAAATGCTGACGATTTTGTTTGTTTTATTTTTATTTTAAGCGTGTCCCGATAATGTGTGATTAAAACCTCTCTAATTCTAACCCCTACAGGGTTGCAAAAAAACTTGGGCACAATGGTTAGCTTCGTCGATGTTGGTTAAGTCTTGATCCATAGGAATTGGACCATTGAAATATTTTTTGAAGAGGAATGGCGATTAGTAGTAGACTGCTTCCGGGCACTTTTTTGCTTAACACATTCAATGCGGAAGGAGTTGTAATACGCCTCGCCTACCTTTTTTATGGTATGGTGGGTGGACGAGCATATGGGCCACCTAATGATAAGTGGTCACCATCACCCATAGACAATGACGCTGTAAGAAATATTAACTATTCCTTACGTCGTCAATGTGCCACCAACCTTGGGAACTAAGATGCTGTCCCTTGTGCCTGTAGTGTGTCTGTACACTGGCTCACTCACCCTTCAAACCGGAACAAAACAATACTGAGTACTGTTAGTAGGCGGTAGAATAACTGATGAGTGGGTGGTACCTACCCAGACGGGCTTGGGCTCTACCACCAAGTAACCTTACGGTATGGCTAAGAAAAACATAGATTTCTCTTTCGTGCAGAGGCAGTAACATCTATTTGATATATTGTAGGAAAGTAATAAATATATTTATATGATGCCTTTTGAAAACAGAATGCTATGGTGTACCTTATTAATATGAGGTCTCATTGAGCGTGTACCGCACTGAAGAAATAAAATTCGATCAAATCCACCTTGATCCACCATTCCACGCGGATAAGATGTATACAGTAACTTTTTTTAATTAATGTTTGTATGAATTTAAGCATTCAATGTTATCAATTCTTGTGTAAATAATATATATCTGTAATCGTTGAAAAAGTAATGTCCTTCCGCTAACTCTAAATATGTATGTGTGTTTTATTTTTGTAAAATCAACGACTACCGTTTCTATTCGATTGCGATTTGACAATTCGTTAGTAGAATTGGGACGTTTCATGTTTCTGAAAATTCAACACAGGATTAATATTTTATATACTTATTGTTACGAGAGTAACCTTAGCCTTCAATACGGTGTTATGACATTTGATTTAATATCATAATTTATATCACATTATTATTGCATATTATGTATATAGCAGGGGCTTTTGAATTTTCTTTATTATACATAATTATTATTATAATTAATTGAACTTGATACATTTCTTAAAAAAATCGAGCCAAATCAGGATTTATTTGTATTGGGAGATATTAATTTAGATTTAAAATCCAATAGCCCTGTAAAACATAAATATTATACTGTTATGTATAAGCATGGCCTAATGTGTGGAATCTTGGAGTATACTCGGATTGAACATAACAATAAAAAATTAAGTAAAACTTGTATTGATCACATATACGCTAGGTCACGCACCCAGGATATGTACACGACTGCGCTCGGAACAACACTGGCAGACCATCGCGCAATAGCACTCGCATGCATCGGCTCGCAGTGTATACAGGCTGTCTCAAAATTTAAAACTATATTAGACACAAAAAACCTTCATAAATATCTAAAAGAAATTGATTGGCAACCAATAAAAAACATAATATGTCCTTATAAAATATATAATATTGTCTTAAATTTTCGCGATTATTACACATTTAAATAAAACTAATTATAACGGATGAATCGCGTATATTAATTATTTTTAAACATCCCGACGTTTCGAGCACTTTGCTGTGTTCGTGGTCACGGGTAGACTAAGATGACATTTGTCTATTTGAAGAACAAAGGAAATATTATTAACAACTACCGCCAACGATTTCTCAATTGATATCTTGAGTAACGTTCCGGTTGCACGCAGAAGGCACTAACTGTATATTTAGGTCTTGCAGTCTGTTGGATTTGGGATTTTAAATTTTTAATAAGTGGATCCCAAGTGTTAGAAAGTCTCCAACCATCTTCTCTATTGAAGTTCGGATGTTTTTGAATTTCAATAGCCTCGCGTATCATTCTAGGAATGAATCTGTGTTCTCTAGCGAGGATCTGTGGTTTATCAAATCGGATAAAATGGTTAGGTTTATCCAGAGCATGTTCACAGACTGCAGACTTTGAAGAACGCCTATTTTTGACATCTCCTATATGTTCCTTGACCCTGGTACCGATGCTTCTCTTTGTTTGGCCTATGTAAGATAAACCACACTCACATTCGAGTTTATATACTCCTGCAGTTTGTAAAGGGATATTACTCTTGATAGGTCTCAAGAACTGGCTCACTTTGAAAAAATCACTCGTGCCTACATGTGCAAAGCCGCCAAAACTGTATGGGTTACCTAAGATCCATAAAACTGGTGCTCCGCTGCGTCCTATTGTAAGCCAAATCGATACACCAACATATAGATTGGCTCAACACATAGCAAGGATATTATCACCCCTCCGAGGACACACTGCGGCGTATGTCAAGGATTCTTACCAGTTTGTTGGTGAAATCAAAGACCTTAAATTAACCAACAATGAGACAATGGTTAGTTTTGATGTCCAGTCATTGTTTACATGCTTACCCATACAAGACTGCATCGAAATTGTTAAGAGGAAGCTACAGACACACAACATGCCTATTGAATATGCAGAGCTGTTACATCACTGCCTCACATCAGGTTATTTATTGTGGAATGATGAATTCTATGTACAAGTCGACGGGGTAGCCATGGGTTCTCCAGTATCCCCCGTGGTCGCCGATTTATTCATGGAAGACCTGGAGGAGAGGGCTCTTCGCTCCGGACCAATAACACCTAGGTTTTATAAACGGTACGTAGATGACACTTTCACAATATTACCTAGTGATTTGACATCTGCATTTTTAGTACATCTTAATTCTATAAATAAAAACATCCAATTTACTATGGAATTAGAGGCAAATAATTCTTTAGCTTTCCTTGACATCCTTATTATCAAGAATCCTGATAATACATTAAGTCACACAGTTTATAGGAAACCCACACACACCAACAAATACCTCAATGGTGACTCGCACCACCACCCTAGTCAGTTAGCTACCGTTGGCAAATCTTTGTTTCAGAGAGCCCACCATCTCTGCGATGCTGAACACCTAGAGGACGAGCTACGTCAGGTCAAGCTTGCACTCCACCAGAACAAGCTGCCCGTGCCTCACCAGCATCGCAGAAGCCGTATCAAGCCACCCACAGTTGAGCGACAACCTGCATTTCTACCATATGTGAAAGGAGTTACAGACAGAATTGGCAACATCTTGAAGCGAGCTTCGATTAAAACCGTTTACAAGCCTCATAAGAAAGTGAGCCAGTTCTTGAGACCTATCAAGAGTAATATCCCTTTACAAACTGCAGGAGTATATAAACTCGAATGTGAGTGTGGTTTATCTTACATAGGCCAAACAAAGAGAAGCATCGGTACCAGGGTCAAGGAACATATAGGAGATGTCAAAAATAGGCGTTCTTCAAAGTCTGCAGTCTGTGAACATGATCTGGATAAACCTAACCATTTTATCCGATTTGATAAACCACAGATCCTCGCTAGAGAACACAGATTCATTCCTAGAATGATACGCGAGGCTATTGAAATTCAAAAACATCCGAACTTCAATAGAGAAGATGGTTGGAGACTTTCTAACACCTGGGATCCACTTATTAAAAATTTAAAATCCCAAATCCAACAGACTGCAAGACCTAAAGATACAGTTAGTGCCTTCTGCGTGCAACCGGAACGTTACTCAAGATATCAATTGAGAAATCGTTGGCGGTAGTTGTTAATAATATTTCCTTTGTTCTTCAAATAGACAAATGTCATCTTAGTCTACCCGTGACCACGAACACTGCAAAGTGCTCGAAACGTCGGGATGTTTAAAAATAATTAATATACGCGATTCATCCGTTATAATTAGTTTTATTTAAATATATAATATTATAATAAGTAATATTAAAACCTGATATAAAAAAACTGAAATCGAAATTAAGCTTCATAATAATTGTAATGGTTCCAATGTAATATTCAATCCAAGAATTAAAAAAGCGTGTGTAGATAGAGATAATTTATTTATGAAGTGGCTAAAAGATCCTGGAAATAAAATTTTAAAACTTAAATATAATAAATCAAGAAATCATGCTAATAATATAATTTAAAAATTCAAAACTGAACAAATAAAAGCAAACATCATCAAAAACTATAAAGATCCAAAAATGTTATATGGCACATACTTAACGAAATTACTGGTAGGATCAAAAATTCCTTAGATAACACTATAATTAATGCACTTGAAAATCCAATTACTACTGTTAAAGATATAGCTAATAGGTTTGCATTTATATTTTGTGAGAATGTCAAAAATATCATATCAAATTGTAAAACTACCTTACTAGATCTACTACTACTACTAAATCTACGTATGTCGTGCCTGCAAACGTATCAATACGATTTCAAAAAGCAACACCTGGGTCAATTCTTAACATAATAAATAATATAAGATGCGATAAGGCACCTGGTATAGATGGTGTAAGAGCATCGGATTTAAAGGTCATCGGAAATAAGATATCACCAGTCATAGCAAAGCTCATAAACACTACGGTAAATTCAGGAAAATACCCAGTAGAACTGAAAACAGGTATAGTTAGACCAATACACAAAAAAGGAAGTCGAAAAGAATACGAAAATTACCGACCCATAACGATTCTTCCAACCGTAAATAAAATCATTGAAAAGTATATAAGTAACCAAATTTCTAAGTTCTTCACAGACAATAATATAATAAACAATACACAATATGTGTTTCAGTCTCAAAAAGTACATCACAACTCTTGTCAAAATTCACCAATACTATCAACAAATATTTAAATGACAAAAAACATGTACTAATTGTTTTTATCGATTATTGTAGGGCGTTTGATACATTACGACATGATAGACTGATAGAAAAATTAGATAACTGTGGAATAAGAGGACCCCTAAAAAATTGGTGCGAAAACTACTTAAAAAATCGATCGTATCAAGTCAAAATTGGTAGCGAATACAGTGACAAAATTCAAGTTTCAGAAGGCACGGCGCAGGGCTCAGTACTAGGACCGCTACACTACATTTCGTATGTAAACGACGTAAACAGTTTGGTTAAAAACTGTGATATTTTCCAGTATGCTGATGACACATGTCTTATAGCAGCGTACACTGACATACGTACAGCACTCACAAAGTTACAAACAGATTTCACCTTACTAACAAAATGGTCTCATGACGCAGGCCTTGTATTAAAGGTTAGTAAAACTAAACTAATGTATATCAGCTCCAGCCAAAACAGAAGCACTGTATCTCCAAAACTAATTGCTCATAGCCATACATACATGTTTGCATTTAAACAAACTAAAGACGTCATGTAGTTGTAATTCAGTCGACTTAGTTAATAAATATAAATATCTTGGTCTTATAATTGATGATCGCTTTAAGTGGACAGAACACATAAACAACGTTTGTGATAAACTACGTACAATGTTGGCAAAATTTTCGATTATAAAAAACAAAATTCCGATCAAAATAAGATTACTATTATATAAATCACTTGTGGAGTCGACTATAGCATATGGTCTTAGTAGCTACGGAAGAACGTGTAAATCACACCTAGACGCAATTTACCACCTTCAAGTGCGACTATTAAAATCCTTAGTACCGTACAAAATTAAAAGTAGGTGCAAAAGCAATTATGACCAACTATTCTCCTATTGTGGAGTCATGCAAATACATGATAAAATTAAACATACATTGCTAATACAAAATTACTTTAAAAAAGACTTACAAACATTGACTGATATCCCAATAAGAACACGAAATGTTACAAACTCTAGACTTATTGTCCCCCGGTGTAATGATATTTACGGTAGGCAGACCCTAGAATACCTTATACCATCATTATTAAACGGTCTACCATACAATTTAAAACAGGAAATAAATATAAAAAACATTAAAAAAAAGCTTGATGTATATTTTACAAATATAAAATAATTAACACAATACATGGAACACCTGTATACGCTATACTAAACGATGTTATTCTTCCTTTATCGCTGTTTTGTTTATTGTAAGTTTTGATATGTGCCTGCGTTTTGTTTATTTTATAGTTATTTTGTTATTATTGTATAAGTGTTGACAACGAATACCGATGTACGGATAAATCCAGTGGGGTTTTTGTTACATCGTTGTCTATATAAACAAAGCATGTATAATGATATTCGATGAATAAAAAAAATTAAAAAAAAAATTGATCAACAACTTGTAAAACTGTAATTAATATTATTTTATATGGCATAGCATTTAATACTGGCATGTAACACTATTTCTTATTTTAAAAATGATTGAGCTGTCATTAGTAAACACATGGACGATAGCGTGGCATTATAACAAGAGATAGAGAGATTGGAGCATCGCTGTAAAATGATAGTATTATTTTGGCCATCCCGAACTACTGAAATTACATTATGTTTATATTTCTCAGTTCACATAGAAAAAGTCTCATAGATTACTAAAAATTTTCTTCTTTTCAATTCAATTTACTTCTTAATATCATGGCTTTAAAGTATATTTTCCATTACATCATTATTGTTATTAATAAAGGTATCAAAATATATTTAACGAAACCCGAATTTAACAAAAAAATGGCAGATTAAAACGTAAACGAGCAATTTATCTAAAGAAGTTGGATTTGACTTGATTTGGGGAGGTAGGTTTAAATTAAACAAGTAATAGTAATGATTTTATATGTAATTATATTGTTTTATTCACAACTACTGTATAGATCGAATATTTTAAATACATTCAGTATATTTGGGCACTTTGTTCTTGAACAGCTGTCCGGAGTCGTTCCTGCCGTAGCCCTCCACATACTGGAAATCTGGGTGATTGAAGATTACCTGCAAAAAATATTATTATTAAAAACTAATATTCTACAAGAGTTTGTAATAATTATTACAAACATTTTTAACTTCGCCGTTTCGTAAATTCTAATCGTTTGTAAAAAATACATTGGTAGGAAAAGCATATCATTCAATACAAGATTTTATAGATGATAAAAAAGCGCGTTAATACCTGTTGACTTCCAAGCAGGATATATTAATTTAAATAATTGTATTTAACTAACATAACTTTGTATATTTTAAATGACAAAAAAGAGTAACTACTGAGTTTCTTGCCGGTTCTTCTCGGTAGAATCTACTCTTCAAACCGGTGGTAGCTTCACTTAATTGTAAAATGACGATTCAAAAGTGCTTGTAAAAGCCTACTTGAATAAAGTTTATTTTGAATTGATTTGATTAAAATCCTTGTTTTATGTTGAGCAATCTTGAAGTATTTGATTCCTAAAATCATTTATAAAAATGCTTGTTACTGTATTAATTTAAGACTAATCGTTAGCTACTATTTCATCATTGATCAGGAATGTTGACATGTGTAATCTTTTCTTGGAAAACGTTCGTTTTACTCTGTAGGACTTTGTGAAGTCTGTCTGGGTTTGTACGAACCAGTGATTACGTATTCATCAAACAATAGCACTACTAAGTGTTGCTGTATTCCAGTTAGAAGGGCGAATTAGGCAGTGTAACTACATTTACAAGGAAGTTATGCCATAGTTCTGTGTCGGTGGCAAATGGGCGGCGAAAAGATTGATTAATTTTTACGCGCCAGTGTTTATGGTTACCACATACCATACATACATACATATATATTTATACATATATATTGTTATAGCTCACAAGATGGTGCCAGAGGATATAAACTTCTCACCCTAACCTATTTACAATTACAAAAAACAAATTGTACAATTATAGTTTCAGAGGTGTATAGATGTACAGCTGTCATACAATATTATTCAACGTTCAAGCCATACCCAATAAATTTTTCATCACCTATCTCTTACACAAAGTTAAAATATTATTAACTTGGTGGTAGGGCTTTGTGGTAGCCTCTGGGTAGGTACCAAATAACAGTACTCAGTATTGTTGTGTTCCGGTTTGAAGGGTGAGTGAGCCAGTGTAACTACAGGCACAAGGGACATAACATCTTAGTTCCCAGGGTTGGTGGCGCATTGACGATGTAAGGAATAGTTAATATTTCTTACAGCGTCTTCGTCTATGGGTGATGGTGACCACTTATCATCAGGTGGCCCATATGCTCGTCCGCCAACATATACCATGAAAAAAGAGGATTATTTAGATTTCGACCTTGTCTCTCTCATATCCGTCTTCAGCGCCGGTGATCAGCTCGGGCACGTCGTAGCGCGGTATGTTGAAGAGGTTCATGAGGTAGTTCTTGTTGTTGGTGTAGATCATCCTCTTGTCGGCCCAGTCCACCTCGCGCGGCAGGCGCCAGTCCTTCATCTTGGGCTCCTCGCGCTCCGTGTACTGGTCGAAGTTGAGACGCTCGATATCTTCAACGACCTGAAAGTTTTAATGAAATGCTTAATCCATACAAATAAATAAAATCGGTGTGTCTGTTTGTAATATTAAAATAACCGCTTTCTGCTACATGCATTTGTCTTTATATACGGTACACATTTGGTATGTGTACCGTATATAAAGACAAATGCACACACATTTTTAGAATTTTTGTCTGTCTGTCTGTCTGTTCCGGGTAATCTCTGGAACGGTTGGGCCGATTTGAACAGGACTTTCATTGGCGGGTAGGTAATGTATTAAGGCGTAACTAAGGCTACTTTTTATAAGCAAATAATACAAAGTTTTGGAAATATAAGCGCAACTTAAGTTGAGCTCTTTCTGATATGGTTGTCGATATGAATTGGGGGTCAGCTTATACTGGTACTTGATGTTGCGTTGCGTTTTGCAAATTTCCCACGCCACGCGGACGTCGTCGTCTGTTTGTAATTTTCTACTACGTGGACATGAATGTATATACGGTACACATGCCAAAACGTATAATTGTAGAAGTTTGTAATGAGATGTCGTAAGCAAACAGATTCTGTAGTATGTTTAGTATCAGTATTGTACCCGTGCGAAGCCGGGGCGGGTCGCTAGTGCTTTATATAAATGGCCCAGTGGTTAGAACGCGTGCATCTTAACCCATGAATGCGAGTTCAAACCCAGGCAAGCACCGCTGATTCATGTGTTTGATTTGTCTTTATAATTCATCTCGTGCTCAGCGGCGAAGGAAAACATCGTGAGGGAACCTGCATGTGACGAATTTCATAGAAATTCTGCCACATGCGTGTTCCACCAACCCGCATTGGAACAGCGTGGTGGAATGAATATGTTCCAAACCTTCTCCTCAAAGGGAGAGGAGGCCTTTAGCCCAGCAGTGGGAATTTACAGGCTGTTGTTGTTGTTGTTGTTTATATAAATAGGAAAAATACGACACACCTTAGATGTAGCATCGGCAAAATTCGTAAAACCGATCACATCCGAATTAAGCACGCTCTCCCAATTCATCAATATTTATTTCTCACATTAATATGATCTTTACACAAACGTAATAACTTGTAGTATCATATGACCTAATATATTCAATTTGACGCGTCGATTTACATGCACTTGCTTTCTCTGACGTGTTAATCTATAGCGACGAATAGCGTCGTATGGCGCGATAGGGAGCTATTTCTATTGGTTGTGTAAACCGGCAGTAATGGGTTTCATTGAATTTGCCGACGCTACATCTAAGTTGTGTCGTACTATACTATTGTAATTGGTTCTATATGGTTTAACTATGGCTCACGTGATACTTTACACATTAGTTGAAGTTAGATAATTCAGGATTATCATTCATAGATGTAGTTTGTACAAAAATGAAATGTACTAATTCATTTACATCATAACTAATATTATAAATACAAATATAAGTGTCTGTTGCTTATTTTAACTAAATCTATTTTGATTAACTTTGGCATGGAGCAAAGTTGAATGCCAATTAAAGACGTAGGCTACATTTCTCCACACAACACCTGACGACCGAACCATTAAATGTGAGAAAGTTGACGACAATTATTATTCATATTAATTACTACATCAGCATCATCACCATCATCATAGGCCTCTCCAAATGCCACTATGTTCTTTCTTCATCTAAATTACTACAAAAAACAGAATTTATACACGGATAATAGTTAATAGTCCTTGTTGAGTACTTACCACTTCTACGTCACCACCACCACTCCAGTCGTACACAAGCAGCTCGGCATGAGTCGCAATATCACGGAGATACTTGTTCTTGTACTGATGTTCCAACTCAGTCAGGAATGGCTTAGTCAATGCCTTGCCTTCTATCTCATGCTTGAGGTTACGTTTCTTGATAGATTCTTGTACCTTTTGGGGTGAAATTTTGTAATTACTTATATTTATTTGTAAAGTCTAATATTCTTAATGGATAGTGGTGGATTTACCAATAGGCTAAGTAGGCAGATTTAGACGGGCGGCAAATTTAAGCCATTTTCTTATCTTACAAAAATAACTTATAATAATAATATGTATACACATTACGTCCATTATCCGTATACTCGTCACTATATAGCATCACACAAATCATAAAGTTGCAATTTCAGAATAAATGTAATTGATATGTGAACTAAACTAACAGTAACTAGTCAGGGGCTGCAAAAATTTAACAGCCTACTAGTGGCAAATTTGTAAATGCGCCACTGATAATGGATGATTAAATAGTACAATGTAATCACTAGAAAATAATTAACGGCAAAATTGAATTTTCAGGATATAAGGCTTACTGATGTAACTTAAAACTGTTTGCCAAAGTACCATTTTGTTGCTTTAGCTTTTCTACCTTTCCTCTGTTTATATGTTAATCTACAGTAAAATAACTCTGTTTGTCTGTCTGTCGCTGTCACGACTAAACCACTGAACTGAATTTGATGATATTTAGTATGAAGCAAACTTAAACTCCAACATGGAACATAGGCTACATTTTTTAGGCCTAACACATGACAACCAAATATGAAATGTTTTAATAGAATGTCTCATTTGTCTAATCTTTGGTAATTATATAAAAAATAATCTTGTGTTATACCTTATCCACGGCCATGTCAAGGTAGATGACTAAATGTGGTCTCATCAAGTCCTCGATAGTATTAGCTCTCAGTTCATAGTACACAGACTTGATACCCTTGCTGACATACTTCTGAGCAAACATAGCTTCTAGGAAAATGAAATCAGAGTACGGAGATCTTTCTAGAACAACACCTTGGCCAGTGTTCAGCAGATGAGTGAGAGCATCGATGTATTGACTGTATCTCGCGATATACATCATGATTTGGTAGTTGCCAGCGAGACGGTGATTCGGTGACATGTTGAAATTTACATGGTCGAAAGTTCTCGTATCTTCTGGAATGTCCTTGTCGAAGATACGAAGGTCGATACCATTTGGCCGGACATAGTGAATGTCCATATTTGCCTCGGGAAAATGTTTCATACCGAGATCCTCAGCGAGGCTAGCAGCGAACTGCGTCTTGCCCACGGCCACGGGACCTTCGACTACCAAAACTTTTGAATTCTCATCGAATCTATGTGTGGTTCGGTCAACGAGGCTACGTAACCATCCGTAACATTTATTTTCGTAGTCAAACGGAGGGGGCTTTGGTGGACGGGGCCCCAGAGATTCCCGCATGGTTTTACCCATGATGGTCCTGTTCTGGACAAGTGTACATCCTGCGATCTTCCCACCTTGGGGGCTAAACTTTACCAAAGTGGTTCTGATTATAGTCGCCATATTTCTTGGCTAGAAAAAGAAAGAAATATTAACTAACGATTAAATTTGATTAATATTGAAATGGTTTCAATTAGTTTCTTACCTTTAATCAATACATAATAACAAAAAATAATTTCAGAGATGTGACATAACACCTCTGTGAAATTTTTGACATTCGCAAGACACAAATTACGTTCCATTCAACAGTTAATTCTGAATTCTTAATAATTACTTTGAAATAAAATAATTAATGAAATTAATTTAAAAAAACTTAGTCATTATCTTAGTCTAATAATACTAAATATTTGCCTATTGTACATAAAAAATATGATAAAGACAATGGTTTTTAACTTCAGTATGATGCATTGACATTATTTCACTTTTAACATTTTGACGTTTGATACTTTCCTTTACTCTGTGGTCGTTTTATTAAACCATGTGAGAATTATTTAATAACAAAAAGAAACACATTTTGCAACATTAATACTTATAAGTGACTAGTTTATATAAACACATAAAAATGGAAACCGAAAATATTAACGTCGATGAGTTTCTGCCAGCGAAAAATCCCATCAAATTAAGTAATATTAAAAAAGGGGTTGTAACGGAATCTGGCGAGGGTATGGATGTGGAAGAGCAAAATGTAATTAAAAAAAAAACTAAAAAATTTAAATTGAAAAAGGTTAAGAAAAACGCTGAACCTAATGAAAGTAAAATTAAGATGAGAAAAGTTGCAGTACCAGCTCACAGGTAACCTCTAAATAATGATATTTATAGTTTTTTTTTTCGTAACTTTAATTGAAGTTCTAAATATTGCTTAAGATCAATATTGCTTAGATATCGATAACTTTATGTATAGATTTAAAACAATAATATTTATTGTATACACATATATTTATTTCATTTAGTATGCATCACTTTAACTATTCTTAATATTTTAATAGATATACGCCTCTACGAGAAAACTGGTTGAAAATCTTCACACCAATTGTGGAACATTTGTTACTTCAAGTCCGTTTCAACACCAAATCACGTAATGTCGAAATCAGAGTGGGTCCCGAGACAAAAGATGACGCAAATTTACAGAAAGCTGCTGATTTTGTTAAGGTAACTAAATGAAAAAAAAAGTATTGAAATTATTAGATTTAGTATATATATATCTCTAGATTATCACACTAGAAACTAACAAACAAGCAAACTTTATTATCTTAGTGTACTTTAATTTCTTTTCTTATTAATTTAAAAGTTAAAAATCAATCCACCATCATCAACCACAGCCGAGCTAGTACTAGTACTTTGCTAGTGTACATTTACTTAGTGGTCCAATGATGGCAACTGTTTCAGACATAAATAATAATTATAGTTTATTTGGTAAAATAGAAGCCATTATAGAAGTTAGTTATACAGCTAAAAACTAACTGAATATAGTTATAACAATATTTCGAAGTGATAAGTTGGATAGGGATGTATGGATGAAGACATACTGCATTGATCCCAAGTAAATTAGGATAAGGGCAGGAGGACAATGATAAAAATAAAGTTAACTACATATTTCTGTCTTAACTGTCTCCTTTAAAAACTTTTTTAAACATGAATTTGTTATTTCAGGCTTTCCTTTACGGTTTTGATGTTGAAGATGCATTGGCCCTTCTGAGATTAGATGACCTCTTTGTAGAATCCTTTGAAATAAAAGACGTCAAAACATTACAAGGTGACCATTTGGGCAGAGCTATCGGAAGATTGGCAGGAAAAGCAGGACGTACAAAGTTCACAATAGAAAACGTAACTAAGACGAGAATAGTGTTGGCAGACTCAAAAATACACATTTTAGGTAGTTACCAAAATATAGCACTGGCGAGACGTGCTATATGTAATTTGATTATGGGATCACCACCCTCTAAAGTATATGGTAACCTGAGGAATGTTGCTAAAAGAGTCGCTGAAAGATTTTGAATGTAAATAAAAGTTTATTTATGAATTAAATATTGTTTAATTTATAATTGTAAAATTTTATACGTAGGTTTGCCCAATTTTCAAACTATTAATCAAAGTAAATTAAAGTGGCTTTTACAATAAGTGACTCCATTTCTGAAGTTGCTTACAATATTAGATTAAATTTTTAGCCATACATAACATATATACTATATTTAATTAAATAGTATGTCTAAGAAAAACATAGTGAAAGAGAAAATAACAAGATGTCAGATAATAAAAAGTATTGGTATAGCAGACATTCTTGCTCTCAATGTGTGTTTTCGCTGAATAATGTAACCCTTTGTAAATGAAATAAAATATATATTGCTTAAATTCTTAGCTCGAGTTTTAGTCGGAAATCTTTTATGATTTCTATTAATAAATACGCCAGTAGAATGTATAGTATTTATCAGTGTTGGGCAAATTTTAATTGCAATTAAAATTAAAGATTAACAATTAATTAATTGTTAATTGTTACTACTACAGTTAACAATTAATCAATTGTAATTGTGGAAAATCACAACTAACAATTATTTAATTGTTAACTGTATTAGTAACAATTAACAATTAATTAATTTTTAATTGTTTTGTTAATTTTAATTAAAAATAACAATTAAAAATACTGCTGTAAAATATAAAGACTTGAGCGAAAACGACGACTTGAAATGTTTTTGTTTTATACCTAAGCTGAAGAAATATTTATCAATGCAACTTTATATTATATAATATAAAAATAAACACTTTTTTTTTGTGGAAAGAGACATTTAGAAAAAATAAGCTTAAAACTTAGAGTCTTTGACCACATTTTTATTCGTCTGAAGTCTAATACTTATAGCTTAATTTTCCTAAAAATTTACTAATTACATTTTGATGTATAAAGTTAATTGTTAGTTTTAATTGTTTTATAAAACAACTAAAAAAGTTAATTGCAATTATTTTAATTGTAAGTTGCAATTGACATACGTTAATCAAATTAATTTAATTGCAAGGTGCAATTAAAAGTGTAATTGCGATTAATTTAATTGTAATTAATTTAATTGCAATTACTTTTTTAGTCAATTAATAAAATAATTAACAATTGCTTGATTAATGCCCAACACTGGTATTTATTTATTGTTGGTTTTATTTTTATAAACTATTATTGCCCTGAACAAATCGAATTTTACAATATTTTTTTAAATGTTCCATGCGCGACTCTTTTGTTTTTTAATAATCCGTTTGCGCGGGAAAACATCATGTATTATTTTACACAGCCTTACCAATGACGTTCTAAAGTCGATTACACTTTCACGAAAACGGATATACTAAGAAAATATGTGTTTATTAAATATATAATTATAATATAAATGTATTAGCATAAAGAAGTATTTCTAACACTATATTTGCCTATTCGAACCAAAAGAGCTGAAAACTAAAGAACATTTGAAACGATCCGATTGATTATATAATCTATGATATTCATTATGGAATCGAAACAAAATGGCGTTATGACGATGAAGCTGTCATCGAAACTAAGACATTCAAGGTGGTTTTAAGATGACCTTAGATGTAAATTTAAAGTTGATATGAGTAGTTTTAACCTATACATATAATAAAACTGGAGTGTCTGTTTGTAAAATTAAAGTAGCACTATTTACTCAATGCAAATGTATGTATACTGATTTTGACGGGACTTTCACTTAGGCTACAATAATATATTTTTTTGTCAAATTCAAACGCGTACAAGGTCGCGGGCACAGGTAGTAAATAATACAGCAGAGCTATTAGCAAATCGCCTTTAATATATAATTAAAACTAAGCTTTGTTTAAATAAAGTTTTACTGCGATTGGGTATAAATAAATATTTATATAGTCTGTATTCGACACAGAGTAACCACAAACTTTGAAAAATAAATAAAATGTAAACAAGTAAATACAATAGTTTTTATTATACCATTATAAATTACATGGATATAGTAAAATTATAACAGGATTTTGTATTTAAAATGTCGGGGCACCCTCGAAAGGACAAGCCTCGCGTCGTAGCTGAGGGAGGCGAAGGTCCAGGGCTCCGCTGCGCTCCACTCGGCGCAGTACACGGAGTCCTCATGCTGTTCATAAGACTGGAGGACGCCATCCTCTAGGCTGAAAAAAATTTGCAATATATAAAAATATTATAAATGTGAAAGTAAAACTGTGAGCCGAGATGGCCCAGTGGTTAGAACGCGTGCATCTTAACTGATGATTGCGGGTTCAAACCCAGGCAAGCACCGCTATATACATATGTGCTTAAATGTGTTTATAATTCATCTCGTGCTCGGTGATGAAGGAAAACATCGTGAGGAAACCTGAATGTGACAAATTTCATCGAAATTTTATTCATTGGAACAGCGTGGTGGAATATATTCCAAACCCTCTCCTTAATGGAAGAGGAGGCCTTCAGCAGTGGGAAATTTACAGGCTGTTACATTTATTTTTACTTTACGCTTTTAGTATATTTCCAAAAATCTAATATATAATCTATAGTCAAAGTCAATGTCAAAAACCTTTATTCAAAATAGAAGTGTTTACACTTTCTTATTGACTGTCGATAATCTACCACCGGTTCTTTACCACCGGTTATAATAATACCGGATGGTTACATCAGTATAATAGTTACGTACACCTGGCTGAGGCGTCGGCCCTCGTCGTCGGCAGCGCAGACCCCGGCGGCGGCCGTCAGCAGCGCACGCGCGTCCGAGCTGCCCGACAGCAGCAGCTGTTCGTGGTACGTGTTGTAGCGCACCGTCCAGACCCTGACCACCATCATACATCACCACCATACAAGAATAGGGAAGCATCTTGAGTCGAGATGCCCCAGTGGTTAGAACGCGTGCATCTTAACCGATGATTGCGGCTCCAAACCCAGGCGAGCACCGCTGAATCATGTGCTTAACTTGTCTTTATAATTCATCTCGTGCTCAGCAGTGAAGGAAAACATCGCGAGGGAACCTGCATGTGACAAATTTCATAGAAATTCTGCCACATGTGCATTCCACCAACCCGCATTGGAACAGCGTGGTGGAATATGTTGCAAACCTTCTCCTCAAAGGGAGAGGAGGCCTTTAGCCCGGCAGTGGGAATTTACAGGCTGTTGTTGTTGTTGTGAAAAGCATCTTGGTGGGCTTGGTCAGAGTCAAAGGTCTGGAGGCCCCCGGGCCACAAAGCAGTGGGGGCCCTAGACAAACAGAAGCGTGAACAACCTAATAATTATATTATCATGAATTCATTACTTTTTCATTTCAATCACTAATCTATGATTTATTGTATCGTTAACTTTTAAAATATTAAATAATAACAATATTATAATTTGACTGTATCTCGGTATTTGTTAACTTGCTGAAAAATATGGCCCACACTAATGTGGAGGCCTCAGGGCAGTTGCCCCGATTACCCTCCCCTAAATACGGCCCTGGGCTTGGTGCAAGCTCGTCTGGTGTACCCATGTACCACCTTTTTATCTCACTCCAAAATGCGTCACGCATCTCCTAATTGGAAGTGGGGGGTATGTGGGACTCACCGTTACACCGGATTACACACTAGCGATACCCCTTTTGCACGGGATCGCTTTCGCATGTTACAGTGACGCCCTGAGGATAGGTACCACCTACCACTTATAATAAATAATTAGTAATATTATTTTCCTATTTATAGGGTGAGTAAGCCAGTGTGTAGGGACGTATGTACGTCACATTTTATTATAAATTATATTGTGAACTTGTAACTTCAGTCAGTCGTCTTTAGACGCTTGAACTAATAACGCAATAATAGCCTGCGATATAAAATATGTATTTTTATAATCAGTCGTCAACGAAATAAAACCCTGAGGTACGTCGTTTGTTTTATTACTAGGACTTCTGACTCAATAAATGTGGATACGAAATATATTATATATCATATATATAAACATTCACAAAAACTAGAAACATAATATTTTTGTTTCCAAGGTTGGAATGGCTCATACTTGAGTATTTGGCCAGTGGTACTGGTACATGTTGGCATATTCGGCCACCAGCCTACCTAAACTATATACAAACACGAGCCTTACCAATGAGAGTGATCGGTTCTGCTGAAAATGGGCTCCTTCCCATTCCGGTAATCCCAAATGTTCAAAGCGGCGTCGTCTCCCGCACTAGCTAGATGGAATTGTCTGAAAATAATATACAAATATATATATATATATATATATATATATATATATATATATATATATATATATATATTATATATATATATATATAATATATATATATATATATATAACAAGGCATTTGACGACTTGTTATATATATATATATATATATAACAAGGCATTTGACGACCTCCATGCTCGAGTGGTGTGTACCGGTCCCGGGTTCGATTCCCAGCCGAGTTGATGTAGATTACCATTAGTTTTCTATGTTGTCTTGGGTCTGGGTGTTTGTAGTATCGTCGTTACACCTGATTTTCCATAACACAAATGCTTTAGCTATTTACATTGGGATCAGAGTAATGTATGTGATGTTGTCTCATATTTATTTCAGATTTCGATATACTTGTTATCAGACATAATAATATTCAAAATATCAATCTTATCCTAATTAAACTTTTTGATGCTTCGACATGACATGACATGACATGACATTATTTAAAAACCCAAATTAAATGATAAATAATCGGAGCGTAAAAAACACTAACCGTTCACTGCACCAACTCACCCTAAATTAAATTTGCATTGAAATAAAACTAGTTATAACGGATTTGAATCGCGTTTATTAATTATTTTTAACATCCCGACGTTTCGAGCACTTTACAGCGTTCGTGGTCACGGGTAGACTTTAAGACAACATTAAATTTGCATACAGATTTAAAAAACTATCCCAGCAGCTAATCCCAGCTGTGGGAAGTTTACAGACTGTTTCTGTACTGTCCTATTGGTAGACAAAAATGACTTATATATAAATATATAAATAACTAATAGTTCGTTACCTGTTAGGATTGAAATCGATGTCTCTGGCCAATTGTCTATGCGCGTTGTCTATGTTCCAAGAGGACTTCACGCAGTCTGTTCTGGTATCGAAGCATTTTATATGCGTGTCTTGTAATACTGTGAACTATTAAACGATTTAAAAAAATAAATAAAAATAAATATTAATTTATTTATTTTAATAATTATATAATTAATCAATTAGATCAGCATTAGGCAACGCGCGATATCTTCCTTGCGGCCCGTGAATGTTTTGTAAAAAAGTTGACAAATATATTAAACATACAAAAAACCTCAAATGCAACCGCAGACATCACACTAAAATTTGTGTAAAGTCAGTTTCCTATTTAGGTCGTTTGTAGTATTCATTTCTTTATTTTCTATGCTCAAACATATAAACATAATGTAAGTATTATAAGTACGAATTAAATTCTGTATCTTTTAACAATTTTCAATAGTGTTTTTCGTTTTATCTATGGAATATGACTAATAAACACTGATTATGCGTAGGTATGTTGGGCTTCTAAGGTTAATATCATGACTGCGGCCCGCCTATATTTTATTTTGCCACCTTGTGGCCCTTCCGTACCAAAAGGTTGCCGACCGCTGGATTAGATCATTACGTAGTATAAAACAAAATCGCTGACGTCTGTCCCTATGTATGTTAAATCTTTAAAATCACGCAACGGATTTTGATGCGGTTTTTTTCAATAGATAGAGTGATTCGAGAGGAAGGTTTTTGTATCAAATACATAGTAAAGAAACACTGATTATTTTATAAGATTCTAATGTCGTAAATAAACATAGCCGATGGTTTAGAACGCGTGCATCTTAACCGATGATTGCGGGTTCAAACCCAGGTAAGCACCGCTGAATATTCACGTGCTTAATTTGTGTTTATAATTCATATCGTGCTCGGCGGTGAAGGAAAACATCATGAGATATCCTGCATTTGTCTTATTTCACAGAAATTCTGCCACATGTGTATTCTACCAACCTGCATTGGAGCAGCATGGTGGAATGTGTTCCAAACACTCTCTTCAATGGGAGTGAAGGCCATAGCCCAACAGTGGGAATTTATAAGCTGTTGTTATTGAAATGAATATATTCTATAGTATTTTATGTATATGATACCAACCTGACAATGTCCCTGTGGACTCCACTTCCCCCCTGTAAACTTCAGCCTGGCCCTCCCCTCCGGTGCCACGCTCGTCACCTGGGCTCCGGTGTCCACGTCCCGGATGCTCACGTAGTTTTCCAGGACGATGCCAACGCGGTTCTCGTCGGACGGATGCCATTCAGCGCAACGTATCTCCTCCTCTGGTTTCTGTTGATGATTTTTTATCATTGGCAATGTTAATGGCAGTGTTGCCTACTCAAAAAAAAAATTAAACCGACTTCAAAGTTAATAAAAACAGCTAGTAAACTGAAAATAAAAAATATATATCATGTTTAAAAACCTAAATAATATGTTATTTTAAGGTAAGAATAACATAATATAAGAGTTAGTATCCCTCCATTCTAAAGACGGTTTGGAGATAATTAAACAATTCCACAGTTTTTATTCATTGTCTATCCTATCTAAACTACTTCAAAATTAATAGAAACAGAGAGTAAACTAAAAATAAAAAAAAAATTCTATAAAACTACTACACCGATTTTAATGAAACTTACACTATTCCCTATTTACACTGAAAACTGTACGTAGGGAATAGTACTGTAAATGTGCAGGGAATAGTGTAACTTAGATTAAAAATTATCATCTCAATATGACTTTTAGTGTTTGAGAAATTCCTGGACAAAACTTGCAAACATACACTTACGAAAACAAGCACAAGTGCTTGGAAGCAATAACACAGTATGGGAATAAACAATTTTACAAGAGTAAAATACTTTTTGTGTTTGGTACATGTATCTAATTACGAATCTAATAAAATGTTTGTCATTCACCTTTAGAGATACTTACCTCTGGTGTAATCGTTTTCAAGATTTCCATATCCTCAGCATTCCTGCCTTGTATTGCATTGAGGTCGTCCAAATCTTTTGGTATTACCTGAAATTCATATGAAAAAATATCACTTTATATCACAAAATAAATTTTTTATACAGGGTTATTGGTAATTCGACGTAAATCTGTTAGGAAGTGATAAGGCTATTGCTATTTGTAATAATTTTACGCACAATCCAAAAGTGAACCATTTCTGAGTTATCACGTTTTTTAGCTTTTTTTCAAAATTTTTTTTTTGCAAATTGTCACCCCTATGACCTCCTAACGGATGTATGTCGAATTACCAAAGATATACAGGATATCAATACAAGCGACCCACCTCTGCTTCGCACAGATTCCAATGCTGATACTAAATATACTACAGAATGTCTAACTAACTCTTTTTAAGGTGTTTTGTTACTCCATGACAGATGCGTTTTTGTTATACCAAGTTTTTTACTGACTCCGGTCGAACGGGATACAGTATATGAGTCACCAACTACAGCTGTGATTATAAAAAGCAGGATTATATATAAATATTATAAATTACCTCTGTGGTTGGAAGTTTGAAAATGGAAACTCCCATTGTGCACTGACAGGTATCAGGGTCGTAGGCATTGTGTGTCGTCATCAAGATGGCTGCATCATGCGGGGAACAGCGAAGATGCCATATTTCACCAATATCATGTTTAAAAACCTAAAAAATAAATTAACCAAGATGGCCGTGAGATCAACAGCCTATAATTATCTCAATACTGGATTAGGTGTCCTTTGCTATAAAGACAGACCCCTGTTTCCAATAGGGTCCCACAATCAATGGGGGCCCCCCAAAGATCTAAATATTTTCAAAACAAAGATTCTGACTTTTCCAATACATTCAGAATCTACAAAGATGGTAATAAATCAGTAACTTCGTATTATAACAAAACATTATTAATTCACAATTTGAAGATCAAAGAAACTTTCTTTGTCTATTCTAACAAAAGTGTTCTGTTAAAGTCATGGGGGCCCCATTCTTAAAATGCTCAAGGCCTCCAACATAATAAAGAAGGCCCTATTTAAAGACAGTTTGGAGATGGTTAAACAATTCCACAGGTTTTATTAATTGTCTTTCCTTACTATCTATCGATCTAAGATACAAATGTCTTATCTACCAATCTCTCTTCCTAGGAATATGATATTAGAATATGAAAGTAGAGTTCATTATTTAATTAATATTTATCTGAAACTCTTTGTGTGGAAATACATAAGCATACAAGTTATTTGACATGGTAGGCCCTCTATCATGCATAAAATAATAAGGTATAAAAATATATAGGTATAAAAAGTAGCCTATGTCTATCCTTGGGTTCGAGCTTTGTTTAATATCAAATTACTTTAAGTTCTGTGGTTTAGAATATTATTTATTTCTTTATAATGTAACTGTATACATATCATTATAAGACATTATCCCAATTCAATATAATAGCATGTAAAACAATAAATAACAAAGAAAGTTAAAAGGATAATAGACAGTATTAGTTTCCCATCTATAATATGAACAAGACTTACTTTTGTATGCAATGCCCCTGTATCTTCCTCCAGTTCCACGACATGTACTTGATTAGCTTCAGGTTTCAAGCTTTGGGTACCGATCAGGAATCTAATAGCATCACTTTCTCCATATTGCGGGGACAGCGCTCTGGTCTATAAATCAAATCATATTTCCCTTATAGTGCTTACAAAACATACAAGCACAAAAAAAGAAAGAATGAAGAGTTCTTTACTTGAAAATAAAATATAATGTACCAGTAAAAGATTATAATGAGACTAAATCCATTGTCAATTATTTCGAAGACTTTCTGCTTGCTATCTTGTGTTAAATAATTCCGGGTGAGAAAGCATGAATGCGCGAACGAAATATGTTTAATAAAAACATATTTCTTTACCAATAATCGCCCGCGGCTTCGTTCGCATTTTACGGTGATGGTTGTCATGTTTTAGGCAAAAAGACGTCATGTCCTTTCTGGGAATTCAAGTTTGGTTCATACCAAATTTCATCAGATTCGGTCCAGCGGTTTGGTCATGAAAGAGCGACAAACAGACAGAGTTACTTTCATATTTAATAATATAGATTATAAAGAAATAATTATAACTGGAACCATGGCGCCTACAAGGTAGGTTTACTGTCCTAGATTATATTGAAATTAAAGTTATTATTATACGATTAACAATACCTGATGTTCAAGTCCATATATTATTGAATTCCCTTCTTCCATTATCTAAGATCTTTTAATGCGATTTATGCATACAACCTCTTCCTTTTCATTTATTACAAATGTATAGTAAATAAGTATCTTTTTTAATGCTTCAGATACTATTGGTATTAGTAAATAAAAGCAAGATAAACATTTAAAAACAACTTTCCAATGTTTTATTAGGAGATCGCTATTCGCTGTCACTGCTAAATCGAATTGATAAGATTGTCAATTTGACATACAAGTCGCAAGTAATCTGTTACGTTGACTATTGAGTTGACAACTTGCGTTTAAAAATTAAAAAAAAGATTGATAATAGTTTTATCAACAAGCGAGGTAGGGCACAAAAGAAGTTCACAAAATAATACTGTACACAAAAATGGCTAATGTGACCTCAATCATGACCAACATTCCTTGTTACCATTGTCCGTACAATATTTGTAGCTAATAAATATCTAATTAAATTACATAATTATTCAGTATGCTAATACAAATTATAATTCATTTATTTACATTAAGGCTTTAAATATATATTATCTTAAGAAATAGCAGCAGCATTTACCCGTTAAATCGCAATTTCGATCCTCCTGACAAAAAATAAACTAGCCTTCTTTTCACCAGTGGTATAAGGCGAAGATATTTGGTAACGTTCGGATTAAAAATAAAAAGCGAATTAAAATAGTATACATTTTACTTAAGATATGCCTGTTCGTTACAATTTGATATAATTTTACCAGCGGGCCATCCCGGTTTCGCACGGGTGGAAAGAAGTTTTTTTAAATGTTTTTTAGCTTTTTCTGACATGTTTAACAATTGACATTCTATTTCAACTTATTTACAGAATAACCATAATAAATCATTAACCTAAGCCTTTCTTATCCCTCTCTCTGTCTATTAGTAAAAACCGCATGAAAATCAATTAAAAAAAATTATTAAGGAACGCTTGTGTGCGAAAGGTACCAAAGGCACCTTGGGAATGAAACGATCGCCACCTGGCTATTTCATTTAATTTAAATTGTTTATACAATACATGAGACAAAAAAAAACCCGCTGAGTTTCTTTCGCCGGTTCTTCTCAGGTCAGGGTATTTTCTTTTCCGAACCGGTTTTCAATTGACCATCAATAAGAAAGTGTAATACTTCTATATTGAATAAAGTAATTTGAGTTTGAGTTTGAATGATTTTGATGACACGTCCTAGGTGTCACTTTAGAGAAGGAAAATTGTCCTTTTTGTGTTGTATTGCTGTCGCAAAGTGTGAAACAACTTGTGTGGTAGGAAATAGTGTGGAGAGCCGTAGGTTACAGCACGTGTCATATGCCCCAAGGTCTCGTATTCGTGTAAAACATTTTTATAAGCGGGATCGCGTTGCTTAGCCTGATTCTTCAACACTTTGGGTGATGCTTTCATCGGTATCTTATCAATTAACCGACCCTCGTCACCGCGCGTTGTACCAGAGAATAGGTCTTCGCATGCACGTTCAGCATCAATGCGCGTATCCTGATGTGGAAGCAGCTCTTCAACTTTTCAGAATAGGCTATTTGACTGGTTCTTTAAATCCGTTTTATATTATTTAGTAGGGGTTAAGGTACCCAGTAAAAGTTGTCTTTTTTAAATTCTACTACATATTTACTGAAAAAATCTTTCGGGTCGGTGACGTCATTTGTCTGTATCGTAATCTGTGGCACATATAATCCACACACAGTAGGTAAACGAGGATAACGAGCAAGTGACGTCATCATAAACTCGACCAATAAGGAGCGTTTTGTGTCTAGACATTGTAGATTTTTTTAATATAACGTCTATGAGGGTTAGTTTTTTTATTCGTTCCTGGAAGGCATATGACTACTCCACCTGATGGTAAGTGGAAGTGGAGTCAAAACGCGAAGACCTCGTCGTCTTGAGTCTACAGTCAGTAAGAATGAGCTGTACAAGTCACCCTCGCCATACCGGCCCGCAAGATTCTTCACGCTTCTTTTGAAGGCAGGTTAGAAAAGGAGGGGAACACGTGTGCTGGTAGAGTTCCATTTGTTGGTGGTGGTTGTTGGTGGTGAAATTTCTTCGTGCGCGATGGGATCGAAGTCACATTTGATTTGAAAGAAACTCCTTACTTTACAAACTTTAATGTTTCGAAAATCTACCGTTAAGATCATTTCTAAAATACGAATCTTACTATATTTCATTTTAATTTTTCTATATTTTAAACTTTTTTTTCGGTATTTTTTTGGTTAGATTTTTATATTTCGATATCGGATTTTAATGAATATAAAATACAATTATTATTCCATTCGTAAGAATAAATAAGCGAAATAACACATCGTAAACGTTAAATATAGTTTTGAGTGTTTTTCTAATTTCATAACGATACCGTGCTATCGATTTTTTCAAGTGGGTTTTCCCTTAAGTGCATTTGATTGGAAGGCGGCAATTATTCGATAATAATCTCGACTACAGCTGCACTTAACGTGCTTAAAGAAAATTGCTTACCGATTTACACGCAAAACGTGTGTGTGTTATTCTTGTTATAATTCTGACTATATTGCACGGTTTTCGAACCGAGATGGCCCAGTGGTTAGAACGTTCATCTTAACCGATGATCGCGGGTTCAAACCCCAGGCAAGCACCTATGAATATTCATGTTTCATTTGTGTTTATAATTCTGCTCATGCTCGGCGGTGAAAGAAAACATTTGTGAGGAATCCTGCTTGTGTCTAATTTCTGCCAACCCGCATTGTAACAGCGTGGTGGAAGATGTTCCAAAACTTCTCCTCGAAGGGAGAGGAGGCTTTAACTCAGAAGTGGGAAATTTATAGGCTGTTTTTTTTGTTGCTTGGTTTTGGATAGGTAGCACTACTTTTCGGTAGAGCAGAACTAAACTCAGTACATTATGATATTCTAGCCTTATTTATTATTACATTTGTGTTGTATTGAGGCAGCAAAACGGAATACATGGGCTTAATTTGTATTTATAATTCATCTCGTGGTTGGCGGTATACAAAACGCGGCAAATTTTATTCCTTTCGTCTGAAGTGGTCTTTAGATTGAACATAACTAAAGATGTCTTGTAAACATAATGCTGTATTAAGTACATAACATCCTTGAAGTCATAGTTATATATAAATCAATTTAAATTGCTTGTTCAAGCGAATAAATATGTGTTGTATTTACATTCTAGCTTTAAAGCGCTTTAAATTATAAATAATTAAATATGTACCATATGACGTATTATAGCCGTTCATTTATTTGTCAAATCGTGCAATCATAATTTGAGTAACATACACAGACTTACACATCGATTACAATGAACAATTATAATTATCATTATCATTACATATTGTAATTGTTGTCTGTCTCTATGTATGCTTAGATCTTTAGAATTGGGCAACGGATTTTGATGCGGTTTTTTTAATAGATAGAGTGATTCAATTCAACGCATTACGCACTTCCTCCACGTGATGGAAAGTAGGGGGGAGGGGGGGGGGTTACTCCCTGAACGGCGAGTACGCCCAAGCACACCGGGTTTACCCACTAAAAAACCAGCGGTACCCTCTCCGTCTTTCGGCGGACGCCACGGGATCGCTTACGCATGCTACCGTGACGCTCTGACGGTCGGCCCGCCTATACGGGCCTCCAACAGCTAGGGGGGATTCCCAGGGTACTGGGACCCCCCCTGGTCCCTACGGCGCCTATTGAGGCGGAGGGAGAAGGTGCGCGTAGCGCCTTTTCCTTCTCACCGGTCGTCTTCTGCGGAGCGAGTCAGCGGCGGCATTCCTTTCCCGCTCCCGCTCCGCGGCTTCCTTCTGCGACATGACACTTTCGCAGAAGGTGCGCATCTCCGACCAGCACACCTCGCTACCGAGCATGGCGTTGATAACGCTCGGCAGCGAGAGGTCTCCGCCCATAGTCGCCGCAAGGATGTGCCTCTGGGGCCCCCACGCAGCACACTCGTACAGGGTGTGGTACGCCGTATCCACTGGCGCACCACACTCGTGGCAGGAGGGTGACTCCTCCCGCCGCGCTATCCCGTGCAGGTACTTACCGAAGCATCCGTGCCCGGTAAGTACCTGCGTTATTCTGTACGACAGTGTGCCGTGCTTCCTCTTGACCCAGCGACTCAAGTGGGGACGAATCGTGGACGTGGGAGACCCCAGATCCTCCTGCCATCGGGCGATCAGGGCTTGCTGGGCTAGAGCCCTGATCCGCCCGATCTCCGCCGAGCAATATGTAGTATCCTTGTGTAGCCGGGGCGGGTCGCTTCTTTGTAAACGTATTTATTTAGTATATTCGTAAACGTTAAATATAGTCTTAAGTGAGGAGTAAGCTTTTCCAAACGAATCCTAGTCCTGTCCTTTCCGACATTATTAGTTATAATCATCAAAATCAAAATATACTTTATTCAAGTAGAGTTTTACAAACACTTTTAAATATTCGTTTAACAAGTGAAGCTACCAAATCTTCGGAAAGTAAATTCGTTTGAGGAGGACCCGCAAGAAATTTAGTAATTATTAAAGTTATTGATTTCGGGATATTTACCATGTTTTTTTTTATTCGGTGGGGCTCGACATTTCGACATTATATACGAATGTCTTGTTCACGAGACTGATAATAATAACTTTTTTAATAAAAATAACCATGTTATTTTAAAATCTTAATTCAGTAATTGTTCATTATCTTATAAAATTACGAAACGTTACCATAGTTTTAATTTTAGTATATACTAACCTTACCCTCGATTTCGTGCGCAATTGAATTTATGAAAAAAGTGTTTGGTCAGTCCGCAGATTTTAGTATAACTTATTATTTTTGTATTAGACAGCTTTTGTGTTATTAAGTCGTTAGAAGGCTCCCCACGTGACGATCGGTTGGACATGGCAACGTGACTTTTTATTAGCCATAACAGACAGATAAAAATTCTAAAATATGTTATTTTTGTATATATACCATGTATACATATGCATTTAGTAAAAGACGGTTTCTTTTTTATGGTATAGATTGGCGGACGAGCATATGGGCCACCTGATGGTATATGGTCACCATCACCCATAGACAATGAAGCAGTAACAAATATTAACTATTCCTTACATCGTCAATGTGCCACCAACCTTTTGGACTAAGATGTTATGTCCCGTGTGCCTGTAGTTACACTGGCTCACTCACCCTTTAAACCGGAACACAACAATACTGAGTACTGTTATTTAGCGGTAGAATAACAGATGAGTGGGTGGTACTTACCCAGACGGACTTGCACGAAGCCTTACCACCAAGTAATTTTAATATTAAAAATAGACACACCAATATTATTCCAATTTACAAATTAATTTCATTTTATTCTACTGACGGTACTCAAACGGCTACACAGATCAAAGTAATTATTCGCATGTCAACCATACAAACGTAACTAATCAAACACATAATAGATTCTTTGAACTAAACCGGATATACGAGAGATATAGACCGGAATACATAGATAGAGTCGTGAGAACATCCTGGAAAAATATGATTATATTTAGCAATCATTCGCGACGCACTGGCGCCAACCGATGTTTTAGTCAGAGAACTTTTACGGAGCGAAGTAAAAAGTTATTACTTTTAATTAGTTAGAGTCGAGATTGTCCAGGGGTTAGAACGCGTGCATATTAACCGATAATTGCGGGTTCAAACCCAGGCAAGCACCGCTGATTCATGTGCTTAATTTGTCTTTATAATTCATCTCGTGCTCAGCGGTGAAGGAAAACATCGTGAGGAAACTTGCATGTGACAAATTTCATAGAAATTCTGCCACATGTGTATTCCAACAACCGCATTGGAACAGCGTGGTGGAATATGTTCCAAACTCCTCAAAGGGAGAGGAGGCCTTTAGTCCAGCAGTGAGAATTTACAGGCTGTTGTTGTTTAATTACCATTGTTGGATAGAGACCATTGGGTAACTTTTGTAGTGGTTTTGTCATCCGAGAGCTTATATGGCCTAGTAATTAGAACTTAACTTAAGACGTCAATTGTGTTGGTCACACCAGCTCTGTTATCTTTCAAACCAGAAACAATACTAAGTAATGCTTTTTGACAGTATATCTTATCAGTGATACCTATCTATCCAGAGGTAGGTTTTGCACAAAACCAATGAATATATGGTAAAATAAGTAAATGAAAGTAACGGTCTGTAAATTTCCTACTGCTGGGATAAGGCCTCCTCTATTCTAATGCGGATTGGTAGTGGAATGCACATGTGGCAGAATTTCGATGAAGTTAGAGACATGCAGGTTTCCTCACGATGTTTTTCCTCTCCGCCGAGCACGAGATGAATTATAAACACATATTAAGCTATATACATAGTGGTGCTTACCTGGGTTCGAACCTGCAATCATCGGTTAAGATGCACGCGTACTAACCAGTGGGCCATCTCAGCTCTCGAATATATGGATGGAGTGTAAAATACATAAATATATATAGTATAATAGTAGTGTAGGATGTTCTCAGGCACGGTGGAGTGACGATTTACGCAAGACGGCAGGCAGGAGCTTGATGCGAGTAGCCGGAGAAAGACCACAGTGGCGTGGCTATGACCAGCAGTGGACAAAAACGGGCTGATGATGATGATGATAGTGACAGCCTTTGACATTCCCACTGGACTAAGGCCTGTTCTCTGTATGAGAAGGTTAGAAGCATAATCCACCACGCTGCTTCACATGTAGTAGAACTTCATTACAGGCACATGCGGGTTTCCTCACGATGTTTTCCTGTATCGAGCTCGAGATAAATTATAAACAGATTAAGCATATGAAAATTCAGCTGTGCTTGCCTGGGTCTGAGCTCGCAATCATCGGTTAAGATACACGTGGTTTAACCACTGGGCCATCTCAGTAAATATGTATATTACTTAGACTAAATTTCACCTGGTTAATTCAGGCAAAGAAATTTCTTAAATTATTTTTTACAGACAGACGAGGCCATTTACATTAATTATAAATGTGAAAGAAACTCTACCTTCATTCGCACCTAACCCGCTGAACCGAATTTGATGAAATTTGGTATAAAGCAAACTTAAAGTGCAAGAAAAGTCATAAGGCTACTAATAACAAATATATATGACGGCGCCACTGTATTTTAAGAGCGTCAAGACACGTCAAAAGCGATAATTTTTCAGAGCATATGTCTAAATCTAATTTGGGTCATTACTCCCCTCTCAATAGAATTATGAGAGCCTATAACTCAATAAGCGGAGACAAAGATTATATTTTCTGTAATATAAAAAAATTTAAAAATAAAATATTAATTGTAAATACTCAAAATTGTTTAGTTTAGTTGTTTACTTATGTTATCTTTATTTTAAATTATTGTTGTTATGTAAATAGTCTTTAATTAGCTTTTTTTACCTTCTGTTTGTTGTCGCTTAACTTTAATTTTGTGCATGCTGTTATCACCTATAAGTAAGATACCACTAGTCTTATTTTTTATTCATGTATTTGGATTTTTTTAGTGTGTATTTTTTGGTGATCTAATAAATAAATTAATAAATAAATAATAACATCGGATAGCAACCTTTTTTAAATTATGGCGGTTTTGACGTCTCTTCGCTCTGACGCGACTTCAGTCTCTTTTGTAAGAAACGCCAAACGGAAAACAATCCATTTGCATCTCGCGGAAACAAAACGTGCCTGGTGGAGCGTCATTACTTGAGTTGACTGTATTACTGATTTCGTTGTAATAATTATTGGATATTGTAAAACAATCTCATACACAACAACAACAGCAGCCTGTAAATTCCCACTGCTGGGCTAAAGGCCTCTTCTCCCAGGAGAAGGTTTGGAACATATTCCACCACGTTGTTCCAATGCGGGTTGGTGGAATACACATGTGGCAGAATTTCTATGAAATTTGTCACATGCAAGTTTCCTCACGATGTTTTCCTTCACCGCTGAGCACGAGGTGAATTATAAAGACAAATCAAGCACATGAATCAGCGGTGCTTGCCTGGGTTTGAACCCTCAATCATCGGTTAAGATGCACGCGTTCTAACCACTGGGCCATCTTGACTCAGCCACATATGGCTACCAAAAATAATGATAACGGCAATGTGCCGTTATATATGTGTTTTTGTAATAATTTCGAGAGAAGTCATATGCGACGACTAGTGTTGAATATAAAATGAGGTTTAAAAGTCCACTAATCCAATTTTAGATGTCTGTATCTGGATCTCAAATCTCGATCGTACGATGCCGCGCCGCGTCAAAAGCTCCATGCTTTTGATGGTATTTCGTACATACGATACGATACGTACTACTGTAAAGATGTTATATATTTAGCGAACATACGTGAAATAGATAGTAATAAGAATGTAAATTATTTTAAACAGTTTACTAATTAACCATAAATATGAGATTTTAAATTAACATGGTTATTTTTATTCAAAATCAACATCAAAATAAAAATAAACTTTATTCAAGTGGGCTTTTACAAGCACTTTTGAATCGTCATTTAACAATTAAGTGAAGCTACCACCGGTTCGGAAAGTAGATCCTAACGAGAAGAACCGGCAAGAAATGCAGTAGTTACTCTTTTTCAACATTTAAAGTTATTGATTTCGGGATATTTACAATGTTTTCTATTTTTGTTCGGTAGAGCAGTCTCGTGAACAATACATTCGTAGATAATGTCGAAATATCGAGCTCCACCGAACAAAAATAAAAAACCTTGGTAAATATCCTGAAATCAATAACTTCAATAACTATAAATATTTCGGACACTAGCGACCCGCCCCGTCTACGCACGGGTGTAAAGCTGATACTAACGACGTCACATTAGAAACTTCTAAAATTATCAGTAATATTTTCGCTATATTTTCCATGTATTTTATACACAAAAACCTTCCTCTCGAATCGTTGTACCTATTAAAAAATACCGCATCAAAATCCGTTGCGTAACTTTAAAGATATAAGCATACATAGGGACAGATTAGGTACAGACAGTGGTAAGCGACTTTGTTTTATACTATGTAATTATGATAATAAAATGACCAAATCATTCATACATATATATATTATAAGTAAATTAATCAATTGAGCTTACAAATCCTAATAAATCATAAATAACACTTTTTACAAATTACAAGTCGCGCCAATATTGATCTTACTGTCAATGCGAGCAAAAAAAATGGCGGCTTAGTGAGGTATCGTGCCTTTTTGTTTTTTTTTTTTTTAATTGATTCATTCTAGTCAATTGTATAGATAAAGGAATCTCCTAAACGTATTCTAATTGAATTACCATTGTTTCTTTGATGATTATGTCCTTATTGATTTTCAATCAAGGGATAACTAACTACGCAGGATGTGTACGAGCGTAATGACACATGTACACTCATAATCCGACGGCACGCCAAATTCGATAAGACCGGAAAGATAAAACCCATACTCGATATAATTAGAAAGTAAATAATAAATAATTGAAATTCAATTTAGTATTTATTTAAAATATTTACTAATTTTAAAAGAGGTTAGATTTTTTTTTAATTTTAATAATAGTTATATATTTTTTATTCTATTCGACATATTCAATACTATCTATATATATCGTATTGCTTGTAATATTTTGTTCACACCGGTCACTGGTCGTATCGTCCCGTGTAAACAAATCTCTAACTTTACTGCGCTTTTTACGACAGTTCTTGGTCTCTTTGGAATGTAACCGTTTAAATTTAGAATTCGCATTTTCCCGCTTTTATTCTTGTTTTTAAACCGACTGGCCAGTCTGTTGCTAGCTGCGGTTTTATATTATTTTTTTTCGCGAGCCTTTGAAGCCTGCGGCTTTAAACATAAAACTTCGAAAAAGTTTTTAATGAGCGAAAAAATAGAAATACGTGCTAAGAATAAAGAACGTACCGGGATTTTTTTATTTCGTCGGCATAAAAGACGTGTTAACTTCGAATAGTTGAATGTAGATGTTATATTTGAATGATGTACATTAACATGCGGCTGTAAGGTAATATTAATGATGTTTTGTTAATGACAAACAAATTCCTAATCACATTGTAACAGTACGTTATCGGGTTCCCACAATATTGTAAATATTTGGGTGGCATCGAATTAATAGAATTCCCTCCTATCCTCCAAGAGATCATTAATAACCACGCCCGCTGTCGGAACTTTTGATTACATTCCGTATTATGCGTTTCAAACTATTAAAATTATAGATAACGACAACATAACAACATTAATATTTCATCTGTCGAAAATCGACTAATGTAATATAGACCGTGTAAGCAGGTTTTAATGGGGGGATGATTAAAAAATGTGCGCGATGGCTGTATGATAGCATTGCATTGGTCAGCGGGAATTATAAGCAAAGTAGGATCAGTAGTGAACTGGCCGCGACGGGAGGTGGTCGTGCGACCGTTATAGGATTAAATTATTTTATAGTTTTTTGTGTCGTGATTAATTTAAGGACTTTGTGAAATGAAGTGGGTGGTGGTAGCCAGCTTTATCGTGTGTTTGGCGACGTTAAGTAAAGGAAGTGGTAAGTTTTTTTTTGTACTTTATGTCATATCCGATTTTAGATTAATTTTTGTTCAATATAATTTATTTTAAATAACTGTTATGTTTCTCGTAAAGATTTTATCTGTACTCCATATTCCACCCACTTTAAGAACGGATAAACGATATCACTGACTGGTAGAAAAATAAATAATAAAAAAATATATTCTGTTTTTTAAAGTTAAATAAATTGAAATATTAGTATTACCAAATCTAACTTGATTTTATTTAAAACGAAATTACAATATAATGTGAATCTAATTATTTATTACGTAATTGAAATGTATATTTTATTTAAAAGTTAAATATATAACATTTGTATATTTATATTATACAAGAGTAAATGACCTAAGAAATTACAAAAAATAACATGGCAATACGTTAGGCATTTACACCACAGACGACAATAACGTTAATAAATATTAATTAAAATCTATAATTACATTAATTTATACAAAAAGGAATAAATTGACATTAAAATTGTTTTGTTTTAAAACGTCTTTTAATTTTGTGGCTGTCAAAATTTAAATCTGTGCTTTAAAAAAAATATGTTATAATGGTTCGGCAAGACATACTTAGAACGGAAAACGTCAAAATCACTGCTTATTACATATTCTGCAAATTATTCAATTAATTCGAAAGTGTGAAAGCAAGAGGTTGTATGCCTGTTTAAATGATATCGGAAACGATTGAATCGGGTATGCGGTTTCTACACGGAAAATACCGGAAAGTCCATTGGGATTTTTATTTACGTAAATGTTTGACGCAATTCATCCTGAAGTTATAGTACGACACAACTTAGATGTCGCATCGGCAAAATTCGTAAAACCGATCACATCCGAATTGAGTACGCTATGCCAAATTATCAATATTTATTTCTCATGTGAATATGATCTTTGCACAAACGTAATAACTTGTAATTTCATATAACCTAATATATTCGTCAATTTGACACGTCGATTTACATGCACATGCTTTCTCTGACGCGAGAATCTATAGCGAGGGATAGCGTCGAATGGCGCGATAGGGAGCTATTTCTATTGGTTGTGTAAATCGACAGTAATCGGTTTAACTATACTACTTTAGTATAAGTATAGTATAAATATAGTAAGTATAGTAATGGGTACATCAATACTTACAAAAAAATTACTACATCGGATTTCTGTCACCCTAGTACATGGTAACATTACCTATATCATCTTTATTAGTATTATAAATTCGAAAGTAACTCTGTGTCTGTCGCTCTTTCACGACCAAACCGTTGAATCGAATTTGATGAAATTTGGCATGAAGTAAACTTTAACTCCAATAAAGAACATAGGCTACTTTCTTGCCTGACACATGACAAGCACCCCAAAACGCGTGCGAACCCGCGGGCGACTATTACTAATATTATAAATGCAAAAGTCTGCTCACGGTAAATCCGCTGAACCGCTTGAGATGAAGTTTGATATGGAGATAGTTTATGTTCCGGGACATAGGCTACTTTTTTTTAATATCTCGGGTGTGTAAAAGGGAGTGTGTTTCATTCGTCATTTGGAATTTTCAGAATCAATCGTCAAAAGTGAAACGCAACTTTTATGCTTTTTTTTAAATGTTATATTATACGAACGGTTTTCACGAGTACGCTCAGAGGTCCCGGGTTCAAATCCCGGTCGAATCGATGTACAATAGGTTCATTAGTTTTCTATATTGTCTTGGGTCTGGTGTTTGTGGTGCAATCGTTACTTCTGACTTTCCATAACACAAGTGCTTTAGCTACTTACATTGGGATCAGAGTAATGTATGTGATGTTGTCCAATATTTATTTATAATATTGCATATCAACTTCTATATGTTAATCGTGCACTACGGTGATAGTCGAGTTTACAGACAGAGCCGCTCTGAGCCTTATCAATAGGATTTCCATCTAATTGGATTATCAGTAAAATGGTAAATCTTCAAAGAGCTTCTTCCATTGATCATTCCAACATCTGATGTTTGTTAACCAACCAGTAACATTAAAAATTTACTTAACAATCGACCACATTAGATACTAAATCAAAAAAAGAATTTGAACTTTACTTAATTTTTTTAAATTCCATCTATCCATCCTCCTGCCCTTATCCCAATTTTATTTGGGGTCGGCGCAGCATGTCTTCTCCTTCCATACTTCTCTATCAAACATCATCTCATAAGTAACATTCTTTCTAACCATATCGCCTTTCACACAATCCATCCATCGTTTCCTTGGTCGTCCTCTACCTCTACATCCATCCACATCCATACTCAAGGCGTTCCTCACGATATCTTCCTCATCCTCCGCATTACATGCCCATACCATAATTCAATTTTTTTAATTGTGAAATAATAATACTTTTTACCTAACATGACAAACCTGTTTGTCTGTCGGTAAGTCATCCAGAAAGGGTTGAGGAAAAGAGAACAGTATTTGCACACACACACAAACATTTATGGACATATTACGTAGTAGGCGAGTATCATAATTAGTCACAATACTCGAAAATCGGTCATGAGGCAATAAGCCTTTTTATTTAAAGTCGCGTTCTTTATTAATTCCGTTAAAAAAAGATGATTCATTCCTTTTTTAAATCGATTTTTTTTTAATGGAAAATCGTTGGATTTTTTTCCTTACACATAGTGATGTGTAAAATTTGCAAAAAATAAACACTAATACCCAACCTTCACCACATAAAGGAGAATTATGGGAACTTTAAGAAAATCCCCGATTAATGAATTAGTAACAAACAAACATCAGCCTGTCAATTTCCCACTAAGGCTAAGGCCTCCTCTCCTTTGAGGAGAAGGTTTGGAATATTCCACCCAATGTTCTAATGCGGGTTGGTGGAATACACATGATACAGATGCACGCGTTCTAACCACTGGGCTATCTCCACTCACTATTTAATAACAAAAGACTAAGAACGTGCTAAAATGTAGAGTACCAAGTATGACTCAAGACTTTTTACTTATTTCTTATTTACTGTGTATTTCTGTGGCCTCTGGCCTTAAAAGTGTCACAATTTAAGGGTTTTATTGAGACTGAGCTACGAAAGTTGATGTGAGAGGTCAAAAAAAAATATCCTAGGGGTCTAATGTCTGCGAGACTGGACCTCGGCTTGGGCTGATTGTCGAAATGAAAAAAGACCTCTACAATTTATCTGAAGCCTATATTGAGTTTCCCACTCTCATTGGGGGTAGAGTTTGTGCAAGACGGAAGAGGTATCACCTGTATTCTATATTCTATCAGTTGACTACAATAGTATTGCGTTTTGGTTTGAACGGGCAACCAGCCAGTGTAACTCAAATACAGGCACAAGATACACCTCTTAGTAATGGTGTTATCATTGACCTCATAGTAAATGATTTACATTTCTTACCCTCTATAGACGATGGTGACGTCTTGATCAGACAGACCATTTGATATGCCTACTTATTTTATATAAAAAATTACTCAATTGACGTACTAGCTAAATCTGTAGTTTCATGCACTCAGAGTATAGTAACAGCCTGTAAATTTCCCACTGCTGGGATAATGCCTCATCATCCATTAAGGAGAAGGTTTTGGAACATATTCCACCACGCTGTTCCAATGCGCGTTGGTGGAATGCACATGTGGCCGAATTTCGATGAAAGTAGACACATGCAGGTTTCCTCACAATGTTTTTCTTCACCGCCGCCACGCGATGAATTATAAACACAAATTAGGCACATATATATAGTGGTGCTTGCCTGGGTTTGAATCCGAAATCATCGGTTAAGATGCACGTGTTCTAACCACTGGGCTATTTCGGCTCATACTCAGAGCATATAAAACTGTAATTATATCACACAAACCAGCACTCCCCTTTTATCCTATTGACGGTTAAAAAAGTCCTTCCCCAAGACTCGAGATTTTGAAATTTCATCTAAATAGCAGCTTAAACGTGAACTACAAACAGATATACTTTTGAATTTATAATATTAATATACTTTTGATGTGACAACGCAAACAAATTAAGAGAACGACATGATTTGGATTTGTTTGTACTGCTTCGACCAGACTTGCGGTTAAGTGAATACGAATTCGCTTTGTAACACGCCACTGTTGCACAAAAATCAAAATAAACTTTATTCAAGTGGGCTTTTACAAGCACTCTTGAATCGTCAATTAACAATTAAGTGAAGCTACCACCGGTTCGGAAAGTAGATTCTACCGAGAAGAATCTGCAAGAATCTCAGAAGTTACTCTTTTTCAACATTTAAAAAAATACAAAGTCATGTTAGTCAATACAATTATTTAAATTAATATATCCTGCCTGGAAGTCAACAGGTATTAATTCCACGCTTTTTTATCATCTACAAAATCTTGTATCGAATAATACGCCTTTTTTACCAATGTATTTTTTATAAACGATTTGAATTTACGAAACGGCAAAGTTAAAAATGTCTGCAGATCAAACCGATTAGGCATAAAATTTATAAATATTGGACTTAGTATTTGTGTATTGTTTGCACATTTTATAGTTATTTCTTATAGTAATTAATGGCATCACTGTCATTATAAATATTAGAAATAAATCTTCTTGAAGGCAATACGATAGTCAATTTCAAGGACTGCGTCACGGATTGGTATATTCCCTTACGTCATGAAAGAGAAAGAGAAAGATATATTTGAGATTATTCGCTTCTGTCATCAGTACAAGAATGTACGCAGTTTGTTTTTTTTTTTTTTAAGTATAATCTATGAATACGTCATAGAGCTTTATATGACAAACTTTTTTATTTACGAAGGCAAATTTAAATAAGTTTTTTTTTTTGTAAATTTAAGCAATGAAATAAGTATTTAATGCTATCCAACCTCTTTTTATCATGGTCTATTTCATGGTCTCTCCCACATTTGACTAAAATTAAACTGTATACATTTACTTAACGTTTCAATTCTAAAGTGTCAATTTGTTATATTTGTCCCCCAGCAACTGTTAGCGCAAGTCTGACCCAGCCATTAAGCGGTATACCGTAATATAAGTTAATCACATAGCTGTAAACGAAGTTAAACAAATAAAAAAAACCCGATCCTTGTGTCAAAACGCAAACAACTTTAGAAAGTATTTTGTAAGTTTTAAATTATTTTTTTACCGGTTGACAGTTCCACTTATGATATTGATAAATAAATAAATGTGTGTATCTGCCTTTGCCCTAAAGCTTTTGTGTTATGTATACTTTATTTACTTTGTACGCGTTTCAATTTATCAAATAAATACTGTAGCCTAAGTATACTATAACCTAAGTTACTTCTTATTATATCAATTATCTGCCAGTGAAAATCAAAATCGGTCCAGCCGTCCCAGAGATTAGCCAGAACAAATAAACAGTCAGACAGACAGAAATTGTAAAAAACGTTATTTTGGTATATGTACCGTGTATAAATATGCATTGAGTAAAAAATGGACATTTTAATATTACAAACAGACGCTCCAATTTTATTATATGTATAGATGTTCCATAATCGTAGTGGTAAGAACTCGTGCTTCTTAACCGATGACTTCGGGTTCAAATCCAGGCAAGCACTACGATATATTTGTGCTTAATTGTGTTTATAACTCATCTCGTGCTCGGCGGTGAAGGTAAACATCGTGAGGGAACCTGCATGTGTCTAATTTCATCGAAATTCTGCCACATGTGCATTATACCAACCCGCATTGGAACAGCGTGGCGGAATATGTTCCAAACCCTCTCCTTAGTGGGAGAGGAGACCTTAGCCCAGCAGCCCAGTGAAAAATTAACCGACTGTTACTATACTTTACTACTTTTTTTAATAGATAGAGTTATTCGAGAGGTATAATATAGTAAATAAACAAGAAAAAAATCTCTAGTATATTTAGTATCAGCATTGCACCCTTGCGAAGTCGTGGCGTTAGTATATTATAATTAACAATAGATAAGTTTCCTTATACAAACTTTACTACTTTTCAACAATTTATGTGATTATTTTCTCACGTCACACTATCAAAGAGCACGCATTAATTATTATATTACATAATATAAAACGTATTTGCGGAAAACGCAAGTAATTTCGCGTCCATTTAAACTTTTTCATTGTCAATTACATAACTCTGCGTGTGAATAACAATATAATTAGGATGCAACACAATAAAATGATTAATGTCATGACAGATGACAGAATTATCCTTTTTGCAATGGCTATAATTACGAATGTCGCCCGTTTAACACGGATGTATAGTACGACACAACTTAGATGTAACATCGGCAAAATTCGTAAAACCGATCACATCCGAATTGAGTACGCTATCCCAAATTATCAAAATTTATTTCTTATGTGAATATGATCTTTACACAAATATAATAACTTGTAATATCATATGACCTAATATACATTGCACTTCTCGGATTGAACTGACGCGAGAATCTATAGCGACGAATAGCGTCGAATGGCGCGATAGGGAGCTATTTCTATTGTTTGTGTAAATCGGCTGTAATGGGTTTTATTGAATTTGTCGATGCTACATCTAAGTTGTGTCGTACTATATACGAAAAGCCCAACATGGAGCGCAGAGGTTAAAACATTGTGAATTAAAAGTATGAAATTTAAACAGCGCTGGAATTGATAATGAGAAATCGTTCAGATTCACCCAGCGTTTGCAATGTGAGCGCCAATAATGTGTTTATTTTCGATATCACTTTTGGAAATACTAAAATTATCAGTAAATACTTACTATATTGCGCATGTATTATATACAAAAACGTTCCTCTCGAATCAAATTATCTATTAAAACAAATTGCATCAAAATCCGTTGCGTAGTTTTAAAGATTTAAGCTTACAAAGGACATAGGGACAAAGAAAGCGACTCTTTTTTATACTATTTATAGATGATATATAAAACTTTAACTATGTATATATACCCTTTTTTCAACTGACTTCAAAAAGGAGGAGGTTATCAAGTTGGAGGTTGTCAGTTTTTTTATGTTTGTCACCTCATAACTTTTCACTGGGTGGACCGATTATGATAATTTTTTTTTCGTTTGAATGGTAGTGCTTCCCGTGGGGTCCCATTTTAATTTTATCCTTTTCCGATCATGGTATCGATGCTGAATGGCTTACCAATTTGGGCATCACACATTTTTTTGTTTAAATTTCATCTTTATTTTAGTTTGCATTCTTTATTCTTATACGTTATATTCCTTTTATATATATTTTTTATATTGTTTGAATGAGGTGTGTAAGTGTCCAAATAAAGATTTTTTGATTTGATTTGATTTGAAAACTGTGCCAACCAATTTTAATGATTCTTGTTTTATACTATGTAGTGATATTTGCTTAATGTGAAACTGCATCGAATAACACCGAATACTTGAATGATTAGTGGTCTCATGATTTTACGTCACTATCAGAGGTCGGGGGTCGTGTTCATTCATGTATTCGTTGTGTGATAACGCTTATGACGTCACTGATTAAAAAAAAAACTATATTCAAACAAAAAGTTTAATACTTACGCCGTTTTTCTTTTATAATTTAAGTTTGTAATTGTGTAAGTAGGTATCTTATATTTTGATATTGAAATAATGGCCAAGTGCGAATCGGATTCGCCCTTGAAGGGTTCCGTAGTGGCAAGTTATATAATATAAATGTTCCTGTAGTTCATTGTAACTATGATCGATGTTTTAATAATAGTGTAGTCGTCGCTCTTTCAAGACCAAACCGCTGAACCGAATTCGATGAAATTTGCTAAGAAGCAAACTTGAATTCCAAGAAAAGACAAAGACTACTGTTTTGCGTGACACGTGACAATCAACAACCTTAAACACGAACGAAGCCGGCGGCGACTACTAGTGTGGATATAAAATTAGGAAAGACATTTTTAGTTTTAATTTAGGACCTTTTCCTACTAACGGTAGCATGCGAGGGATCCCGTGGCGCCCGACGAAAGACGGAGAGGGTACCGCTGGTTTTTTAGTGGGTAAACCCGGTGTACTTGGGCGCACTCGGCGTCTAGGGAACCGGGGAGTCCCATACCCCCCCCCACTTTCCATCACAAAAAAAGGACCTTTCCCTATTACAAACTAAGATTTCTTGGATACTGGTCAACTGCGCAGGAATTACAGTGCACAGCTGCACAAATCTGTGCGTAAACGAGTGCACTTTCACTCTCCTAATCAAATACGACTTATGTAATGTGCTATATGTATCATTTATCGAATGACGAACTTGGATGAATCAGCAGTTATATGCTATCTTATATAATAATAATAAATCTTTATTAGTTTCATACATGCCTACGATATAACTATATAATAATAATAAATAAAAAGCAATTGACAAATACATTATTAGTAGTAAAGTTAAATTTAAATGCATTATAATTATACTTGTGTGCGTAATATAGACATTTTATATTAATAATTTCTCATTAATTTGATTAGTATATATAAAATAGTAAAGTAACAGCCTGTAAATTTCCCACTGCTTAAGGTTAAGGCCTTCTCTCCCATTGAGAAGAGGGTATGGGACTTATTCCACCACCCTGTTCCAATGCGGGTCGGTGGAATGTACATATGGCAGAAATTATCGATGAAATTAGACATTTTAGGCATCTTTATTCTATTTTCTCTATTCCTGTGGTACGGGGCGTTCAAGGCCTCGTATGAAAACTATCATAATATCGGTACGGAGCTTATTAAATCCCGTAACGTTATCAAAACTAAAACTCAATGTAATGTAATGATATGATATAATGGAATTTTATTTCTTCTGTGCGGTACGTGGTCAAAGAGTCCCCGTATTAAAGTAGGTAGTAGGTAAATACTATCAAGATGAAACTCCGTATTTAGCTCTTTCACACGATTTAACACCCCCACTCCCTTCTGGTACATACTGCAAGGGAGTCTCCTGCTCCAAGAATATAAATAGACCGGACTGCTATTTCCACCAACCCGCATTGGAACAGCGTGCTGGAATATGTACAAGCCTACTCCTCAAAACGAAGAGGAGGCCTTAGCCCAGCAGTGGGACATATACAGGCTGGTTATGTTATGGACTGCTTTTATAAAATAAAAACAAAGAAAGTCGTAATAACAATTCAACGGGGAAATACCATCCTTAATCGCCGTCTCGATTACTGTAGCAGCTATTTTTAGTTATTTGTATTGTGTATTATAGTACTTATTTGTATAGTCATTCTATTTGTTATATTTATTTAAATCTATAACTGTCCTTATCTATACGTGTAAGAAAATTAGAGTGTCTATTTGTAATATTAAAATAATCGCTTTTTACTAAATGCATATTTATATACGGTACATATCACACATCTGTCTGTCTGTCTGTTTGTTTCGGCTAATCTTTTGAATGGCTGGACCGATTTTGACGGGACACTAGCCAGAAGCTGATGTAATAAGGAGTAACTAACTTTTTTGTTAAATTCAAACGCGGACGAAGTTGGGGTGGCTGGTTTGCATTATCTAATAATATAAGGAAAGTATATTAATGGCCTGTGAATGAACGCAAAGGCAATTTGAGATTATTCGTGATGCAGATATTCACACGACCATGCATGTATCCTCACGATATTCTCCATCACAATATAGCGAAATGAAATACAAATGTCCACTGAATCCAGCAAGGATTAGAACCGGCAATCTTTGGCTAACTTTTTTTGTTAATTTAATATTCCCACGAAGCCGTGGGTAGTGTTCTTGGTTTCCGTCGAGTATATTCTTTTGAGAAGTTGCCACATTCTGTCAGTTTACAGGAATATTAAAGACCTTTCTCGTCATCATGATCGAAAGATGAGTACTTCTCGGAAAAATAATTATAATTAAAATTGTAACGGGAAATCCAATAATAAGTTGATTTTAATGTTAATTTATTCACATCTTCATTTGTTAATGGTGCAGCCTGCAGGCTGTTCGGTAAAAGTGGAAAAGTTTTATGTATATATATTTATTATATATATGTATGTATATTTTTTAATTTTATATTCTTCACCTTCGTGCTCTCCGTGCCATTGATCATAATTATAAGTTGATTTATGTCACTTTAATGTATCTGCTTCTTGTTAAAAGTAAATGAAAGAGTAACAAAATATAGTGGGTTTTTATTTTTAATAGTTAGGCAGTCATATTCAAAAAGCCCTAATACAGATGTCCCAACCTTAGGAACTAAGGTGTTACACTGGCTCACTCAAAATTAAGTGCCAAACTTGTATAAAACTAGATTTAGAATACGAATATGTTATACATAGTTAAATATTATTAGTCCTGTGATGGAACCCGAGCCTTCCTTCCTTTTCCAAATAGTATTATTTTAAATTATAATAAGTATTATAACTAATTTAGTTTTAATAAACTTTTGTAATTGTTGTTCTTACTTAACAACAACACAAACAACAAATTGTTGTTTTTATTTAACAACAACTTACTTTTTAATACACCTTTGAACATGATGCTTTTTTTTTTGGTAAATTTGCCGATTAAATTTTCCTGTATCTTATTATGTATGTGTATAGCATTACCCAAATACATTCTCTATACTATATGCAACTGACAAGTAGTGGTCAGTTTATTTCTTATATTAATAGCATATATCAAATTTTATGGAATATTTTATGGGTATAATCGTAGGTACAAACATTACACATCTTTGTATTACATAATGTACATAAAGTAGGACGAATTCTATCAGGTAATTGTTAAAAACGACACATGCGGGCACTATCTAGCATATAGTATGTTACATGTCATATAAGTCATACATTATGTCAAGGAAAAAAACGAGGTAAATAATCAAACGTGTTTAGCATAACCTGATAAAATGAACCGTTATTAACCGAGAATTGAGAGTTACATGCTTTGCATAAGGATACGGTGCGATGCGGGTCGCCGGTATCGAATACAGAATGTAAATATTATTTACGAGTTTTATTTATCTGTGTAACATAACTTAGAGTTTTAATAAATACTTTTTGCGTTGGTTTAAATATTAATGCAAATAAGTTTGCCCTCATTTTATTTAACAGTGTTGCCATTATTGATTTTTTTTTTTAAATTTGATTTGAAATCATTACATAGTATGAAACAAAGTCGCTTACCGTTATCTGTCCCTATGCATGCTTATATCTTTATAATATCTTACTTAAAGACCGGCAACGCATCTGCAAGCCCCTGGTGTTGCAGATGTCCATGAGTGATGGTAGTCACTTTCCATCAAGTGAACTTCCTCCTGTCGACATCCGTGGTTGAGTGGTGTGTACATCAGTTTTCATGGATACGCCACTCCGAGGTCCCGGGTTCGATTCCCGAGTCGTAGATGAAATGTAGAAAATTCATTAGTTTTCTATGTTATCTCGAGTCTGGGTGTTTGTGGTGCCGTCGTTACTTCTGATTGTCCATAACACAAGTGCTTTAGCTACTTACATTGGGATCAGAGTAATTGTGATGTTGTCTGATGTTACTATTCGATTGCCCCCTAGCACATAAAAAAACTAAGTTCTAAGCGTTAACTCTGGTACGGTATAAAAAAGTATTAATAAATTAAATTAAAAACTAAGTTAATTTAATAATAGAATAATCAATCAATTTCAAATTATTAAGGTTATTAATAATCTTGGTTATTTTAAGTCACTACATAGTATAAAACAAAGTCGCTTTCTCTGTCCCTATATCCCTATGTATGCTTAAATCTTTAAACTTTGCAACGCTTACTTGGTGATAGGGCTTTGTGCAAGCCCGCCTGGGTAGGTACCACCCATTCATCAGATATTCTACCGCTAAACAACAGTACGCAGTTTTGTTCTGTTCCGGTTTGAAGAGTGAGTGAGCCAGTGTAACTACAGGCACAAGGGACATAGCATCTTAGTTCCCAAGGTTGGTGGCGCATTGACGATGTAAGGAATAGTTAATATTTCTTACAAAGTCATTGTCTATGGGTGATTGGTGACCACTTACCATCAGGTGGCCCATATGCTCCTCTGCCTACTTATTCCATAAAAAAAACGGATTTTGATGCGCCTTTTTTTCATATACTTACTTAATTAATCGACAATATATTAAAGAAACACTGATAATATTAGAAGTTTGTAATGTGATGTCGAAAATAAACAAAATTTGTAGTGTATTTAGTATCAGTTTTGCACTCGCGCGAAGCTGAGGCGCTAGTATGTAAATATTAATGGATTTCGTTTTAAACGGTAAAAGTCTTGACGGAAATTTTATACATCCTTTTTATACAAATGCGATGCCTCGTGTCCAAAGTATTATCATTTATCGAGATAACATATGCTAATGGTGTTGACTCCAAGCTGATTTTCATGCTGTTATTTTAGATCAAGAGCGGAGATGGCCCAGTGGTTTGAACACGTGCATCTTAACCGATGATTTCGGGCTCAAACCCAGGCAAGCACGGCTATATATATGTGCTTAATTTGTGTTTATAATTCATCTCGTGCTGGGCGGTGAAGGAAAACATCGTGAGGAAACCTGCATGTGTCTAATTTCGTTGAAATTCTGCCACATGTGCATCCACCAACCCACATTGGAACAGCGTGGTGGAATATGTTCCAAACACTCTCCTTAATGGGAGAGGAGGCCTTTTGCTCAGCAGTGGGAAATGTATAGGCTGTTGTTGTTGTACTGTTACAGCATATATAATATACTTATATACAATACACGCGTAACTATAAATACAAATAATTAAATACATTTCTACATAAATAACTAGGTTTAATATATGTAAACTTATTTAAATATAATAAATACGCACTTACCACTATAACATATGTTCAAGTAACAGGAGAAATGAACAAAAAAGGGTAGGTATATATGGTTAAAATAAAAAGGTATTAAGTTAGTTGCAATCTCTGATTCAAAATCGACCTTTTTACCAGGAATTAGCTAGCTCACTAACTCAAACAAGTGTGCCAATAAAATAATTGGTGAGATCGTGATAGCCCACATAGACCGTCACAAATACCTACTATAGATATGTCAAGTACTAACTTGTACGCGTTTGAATTTAACAAAAAAAAAATATTATTGTAGCCTAAGTTACTCCTTATTATATCAGCTATCTGACAGTGAAAGTCGCATCAAAATCGATACAGCCGTTCCAGAGACTAGCCGGAACAAACAGACAGAAAAAATTGGAAAAAAAATATACATATGTGTGTATTATATATATACATACATATATTGAGTAAAATAGGGCTATTTTAGTATTTCAAACAGACAGACATTTATTATATTATGTGTGTTGTATAAATAAAATAAATAGCGAATGAAAAAGTTTTCATTAAAAAATAATTAAAAGACGAACCGTGGGAAGAAAGATGCTCTATCTTAGTCCTGTTATGATAAAAAAAAAAAACTTATTACAATTATTATTACTGTATATTTTAATTATCGTTTAAAAAATGCTATTGCGTTTAATTTATTTATGAATTGTTTTTATGCTAATAAATCATTATTGTTTGTTATAATTGTATATGTAATTAGTATATCAATGAACACTTTGACGGTGGAAGAAAGATTCTATTTACGAGGAAATAACATGAACGAAATCTATGATATTATATTTATATATAATATCATAGATTTCGTTCGTTATATATTCGACGTATCCCCGTTAGGAGGAGGTTGCATTTTAACCGGTTGGTTACTCAAAAATGAACAACATTTTTGAGTTATCACGTATTTTAGGTTTTTTCAAAATTTCAAAAAATGTCATGTCTCTTTTAAAAAAAAAATACATTTTTGAAGTATTTAAAAAAAGTATCAGCAAAAATCTATTTTTTTCGTCAGATTTACAAAAACGATTGAGCGTTGGATATTTGTCAATATTTAAACAATCATTATCGGTCCGAATTAAAAAATGCGATAAAGAAAACGATGTTCAATATGTTTTTGGATTATTTTCCTTAAAAACGTCTTATAAAAACAAAAAAAAGTTTAGAAAAAATTCCTGCGGTTTATTTTAAAAACATAACCGTTATTTAGCTAACGAAAAATGTTCAAAAACTAGAAAGTTATTCGAATATTTCTATTCAAATTTGATGCGGTTTTTTTTAATTCTTTCTAGCAATCTTCTGCGGATTATATTGGTGAGATTATAGGGACCGACTTAGTACAACCAGTTCAGCAATTCTGCTAAACAGTTGTCACTTTATCCAAATCAATAAGTGACAATTACTTGCCTCTTAAGAACTAAGTATAAGTACTAGCAACACTGTTGTGATGTTCTTGCTTCACATATGATAATATCGCTGAAGACTATATATTTTGGTAGAAAATATTCAAATTCTTTTGATCCACTCCAATATACATATAAAAGTTAATAATATAATAATAATATTGGCATGTAATTACAACATCATATACATTACTCTGTTCCCAATTTAAGCTAAACTTATGTGTTATAGAAAATCAGAAGTAACGACGGTACCATAACCCAGACCCAAGACAACACAGAAAACTATAGAAATTTTTCGATCTTGGTAGTCGTCAAAAATTAAAATCCGTTGCGTAGTTTAAAAGACCTTCTTAGGTCTGCACTCTTGTGCAGAAGTTGTGAAGCGACTTTGTTTTATACTATGTATATCTCAATATCCTTATTTTAAACCCATACATCCTCAAAATTGTTATATTCTTTACATATAATATAATTAAGATATACAATGTGGACAAATGATTCTAAAACCGTTCTTGAAATACGTCACTATCGGGTTCCAGTACATTACACTAAGCATATTTATAAATTAAAAAAAAGAAAAGAAATAAAACCTCTTTGGAATAAACAAAATCATATACGAATCCATTCGAAATGTTAATTTTTCTTATCTGTAAATAAACCGGTTTTAACCAGTATTATATATAACAGTCCAGCTAATATCATGTGTACCTTTGCGTTACACTTGTTGAATACAAGATCGGCTTGTCGAGGGCAATAGCCGGCGCTGTCCTCTGCGATCGTATTACCTGCTTCAACTATTCTACTATTTCTGTAACACTGCGTAACATTGATACATCGTTTTAGGATTCAACTATCGAATAAAACATAAATAAATTGCATATTTGTAAGCTACTAGTGCGTCGAGATGGCCCAGTGGTTAGAACGCGTGCATCTTAACCGATGATTGCGGCTTCAAACCCAGGCAAGCACCGCTGATTCATGTGCTTAATTTATCTTTATAATTCATCTCGTGCTCAGCGGTGAAGGAAAACATCGTGAGGAAACCTGCATGTGAAAAATTTCATAGAAATTCTGCCACATTTGTATTCCACCAACCCGCGTTGGAACAGCGTGGTGGAATATGTTCCATACCTTCTCCTCAAAGGGAGAGGAGGTCTTTAGCCCAGCAGTGGGAATTTACAGGCTGTTGTTGTTGTTGTTGTTTGTAAGCTACTAGTAGTCGCTCGTTTTAGGGTGTTGCTTGTCATGTGTCAGGCAAAAATCTAGTCTATGACCTTTCGTGGAGTTCAAGTTTCATAACAAATTTCATCAAATTCGGTTTGGTAGTGAAAGAGCGACATACATACAGACAGAGTTACTTTCATTTATAATATTATTATACACTAGCGACCTGCCACGGCTTCGCACGGGTACTTGATATATTTTTTTTCTTTTTTTTTTTAAATAAATATGACCCAAAATCACATACATTACTCTGATCACAATGTAATTAGCTAAAGCACTTGTGTTATGGAAAATCAGGAGTAATTATGGTACCACAAACACCTGTACCCAAGACAATATAGAAAACTAATAATAATCTACATCGACTCAGCCGGGAATCGAACCCGGGACCTCGGAGTGGCGTACCCATGAAAACCGGTTTACACACCACTCGACCATGGACGTCGTCTATTATATTGACCATATCGTATATACATATTGACCAAATAACATAAAATCATTTTAAATTGTTACTGTGTTATTCTGCTGTATATAATATTACTGTAAAAAATATATAATACTGTATCCAAAACCGTTAAGTAGTTTTCTCGTGAAAGAATAACAAACATACACACATCCATCATTACAAACTATCGCATTTATGATATTAGTACTCCATTGGATTATACCTAGTATTCTTGGTACGCACTTGACTACCTGGGCATTTTGCTTTCAGTTTGCTGCTGGGTTCAAATCTCCTCTTCCTTTGAGAAGATTAGGAGTTCATTCAATCTCGTTGCCAGTATTTTTTATTGAAATTAGACACATGCAGGTTCCCTCACGTTGCCTTCCTTCACCGCCGAGCAGGAGATAAATTATGAAACAAATTAAGCACATATTAGTGGTGCTTGCCTGGGTTTGAACGCGAAATCCTTGATTAAGATGCAAGCGTTTTAACCACTGGGCCATCAGGCTACGTAATGTCTAAGAATCCGATGTAATCTAATCAAATCAAAATATACTTTATTCGAGTATGCTTTAACTAGCACTTTTGAATCGTCATTTAATACTATATTAAGTGAAGCTACAATAAAGACAAAAATATTCAGTGGTGCTTATCAGGGTTTGAACCTGTAATCATCGCTTAAGACGCACGCGTTCTAACCACTGGGCCATTTCGGCTCTGTTACATAGTGTAATATAGTATTGTGAATAATAAATGTCACGAAACAACCCCTCGCGACCGTGAGTCTTAAAATTAAAATAGCTCAAGTACAGGTCAATGTGTAAGCTCATATTACATTTGACCTTGGGGTATAAAATTGATCATAATAATTGTTATATGACCGCTTGATAGTGTTCAGTTTCACAAGTGAAGTGAAACCAAAGGAATATGTTATAAGTATAAATATATATAACCTATTTCAGTGGAAGAAGTCGTTGTATTACTGTTTTTTGTCTTATTTAACTACTAATTTCTGTACATAAGCAATCGTAGTAAAAATTAACCTTTATTTACATAATATTAATAGCATTAACTACATACAAATCAAATTAGAAATATAATTAGTTACTGTATAACTTCGACGACCTATGTACGTAGTCGAGTACTGTGAACGCCGGTGTCCCGGGTTCGATTCCCGGCCAAAAAGTTCATTAGTTTTCTGTGTTGTTTCGAGTCTGGGTCATAACACAATTGCTAGAGTTACTTACATTGGGATCAGAGTAATGTATGTGACATTGGCCGATGTTGTTGTCCAAAAAATAATTTTCCCCTTGAATCGCATAATAACTATTGGAGTTTGCGTGGGAGTGTGCGTGTGTGCGTGAATAATGTGTGCATGCGTGTGTGCGTGTGCACGTGAAAGAAATTTATCTAACACATGCACACATTATATAAAAATAGTCATTATTAAACTATAACTATTAATGTCCGTACTTGTACTATTAAGTTAAATTTCACGCTTGTTAAAAACTTGAAACTTTAATGCGTGATCTAGGATTAGCATGCCATCTAGTGGTGAAAAGCGCAAAGGACATCGGAGAGATGTCTATGCAGGCCCACGTGTCTTTGGGGTAACTGGTCGAAGCGATGGCCCCCTATGGTGGCAACGCCGTCTGCAACTACAGACGGGTCACTAGGTGGATTACTATCCTTGGTGTTTGATCCAAGTTTATCCCAAAGAGCGATCGGCTAACTGTGGCGGACTAAATATAATCTTCACACGAAGTCCTTAAGAAGGATACGCGGTCTTACAAGAATTCCTTTTCATATAATACTGAAATTCTAAATTTAAATTATATCTTTTTTTTAATGGCCACGTGTGTATTTCGAGACTGAGGTCAACGCGCAGTTTAATCTGTGGAATATGATAGCGTCAATAATAATTCGTCGCGATTAATCAGACGCGTCACATGTCGCCTGAGCGCCGCTGACAAAACTGTCTACATTTTTGTGTATAGTACGACATAACTTAGATGTAGCATCGGAAAATTCATTAAAAAGGATTACTGCCGATTTATACAACCAACAGAAATAACTCCCTATCACGCCATTCGACGCTATTCGTCGCTATAGATTCTCGTGTCAGTTCAACCCGAGCAAGCCAGTGCATGTGAAATTGACGAATATATTGGGTCATATGATATTACTAGTTATTATATTTGTATAAAGATCATATTCACATAAGAAACAAATATTGATAATTTGGGATAGCGTGCTTAATTCGGATGTGATCGGTTTTACGAATTTTGCCGATGATTTTTATATGTTAACATCAAGTAGTAGTTTTTTTAATATAATTTTAAAATCACATTTAAACATAATACAATGAATACTATTAGTCGCCCGCGGCTTCGCTAGCGTTTTAGTGTTTTAGAGTAGCCATGCATAAGGCATAATAAAATATTTTTTCTAAAAAATAACACCAACTTCAAAGTGATCACTAAAAAGTAATAAAATTATTTGATTTAAACATAACTATTATTGAAGTCAGAAGTCATGCCAGAAGCAAATGCCAATATAACGCGCTACATTTGCCTATAAAAATTTGAGGGTTCCCCTCGATTTCTACAGGATCCCATCATCAGACCCTGATATCCTCATCATTCCAGAAGTATCTTCTTTTTAACTAAAAAAAGTCATCAAAATCGGTTCAAATGGCGAAGTAGTCGGCGATAAACAAAAAAAATATATATAGTCGAATTGAGAAAACTCTTTTTTTGAAGTCGCTTAAAAAGTAGCCTATATCTTTTCTCGGTTAAAGTTGGCTTCATAGCAAGTTTCATCGATTTCGGTTCAGCTGTTTGGTCGTGAAAGGGACAGACAGACAGGCAGAGTTACTTTCAAATTCACAATACATATTAAAAAATTATAAGCAAGGCCGTCTCTAACCTATCGCAGGCCCTGCGCATATTATGGGGTCCCTATGACTTCGACGGAGCAGTAATTTGTTAGGACAGACATAGACTTTCAGTATTCTTCAATTTACCAATAAATAAAGTTGACTGATTTAGAGCTAAGATGGCCCAGTGGTTAGAACGCGTGCATCTTAACCGATGATTGCGGGTTCAAATCCAGGCAAGCACTATATATATGTGCTTAATTTGTGTTTATAATTCATCTCATGCTCGGCGGTGAAGGAAAAAGGTCATTTAACAATTAAGTAAAGCTACGGTTCGGAAAGTAGATAGTTAGTATATTTAGTTGGTAATTAATATATTTAAATTAAGACAACACATACATTACTCTGATTCCAATGTAAGTAGCTAACGCACTTGTGTTGTGGAAAATCAGAAGTAACGACGACACAAACACCCAGACCCAAGACAACATAGAAAACTAATGATAATCTATATTACATCGACTCGGCCGGCAATCGAACCGATGTACACACTCGACCATGGAGGTTGTCATATGTTTACAACAACAACAACAACAGCAACAGCCTTTAAATTCTCACTGCTGGGTTAGCCCAGCAGGCCTCCTCTCCCTTTGAGGGGAAGGTTTGGAACATATTCCACCACGCTGTTCCAATGCGGGTTGGTGGAGTACACATGTGGCAGAATTTCTATGAAATTTGTCACATTTTTATGAAGTTCCTCACAATGTTTTCCTTCACCGCTGAGCACGAGATGAATTATAAAGACAAATTAAGCACATGAATCAGCGGTGCTTGCCTGGGCTTGAACCCGCAATCAGCGGTTAAGATGCACGCGTTCTAACCACTGGGCCATCCCGATTTTTTTAATTTTATTTATTTAACTCGAACGAAGCCGGGTTTTCATATAGTTATTTATATTTATCTTTTATCCCCTTTAACTTATCGCATTATAAACCTACGTATAGTACGACACAACTCAGATGTCGCATCGGCAAAATTCGTAAAACCGATCACATCCGAATCGAGTACGCTATCCCAAATTACCAATATCTATTTCTCATGTGAATATGATCTTTACACAAACGTAATAACTTTTAATATCATATGACATAATATATTCGTCAATTTGACGCGTCGATTTACATGCACTTGCTTTCTCTGACGCGTGAATCTATAGCGACGAATAGCGTCGAATGGCGCGATAGGGAGCTATTTCTATTGGATGTGTAAATCGGCAATAATCGGTTTTATTTTCTTTCCATTGCATTTTCCGATGCTACATCTAATTTGTGTCGTACTATATGTATAATACACAGTGGTTTCACAGTCACGCTAGTGTGTTCGGTCCCTAATTAAATATCTTATCGAATTGCCCTCTAACCTTTAGTACTAATTATTACAGGAATTTGAGCTAATACACCATAATATAATCGGAGCGAGATTATTTACAAATTCTCGGTAAAAACTATTAACTCTGACTCACACATCCGGTTTTATACGAAACTCGAGCTAATTAAAATATAACGTTTTATAATAATTATGATTAGCGGCTTATTATCGAAGCGTTGATGGCTCAGTGGTCTTGTTGAATCGTAGCCAAAGATCGCCGGTTCAAATCCTGGCTGGATACTGTGGGCTTTTGTAATTGATTTCGCTATATTGTGATGGAGAATATCGTGAGGATACCTTCATGGTCGTCATCTGCATCATGAATAATCTCAAATTGCCTTTGCGCGAATTCACAGGCCATTAATATTAGATATTATTAGATATTGCTAACCAATCACGCCCAGCTTCGCCCGCGTTTGAATTTAACAAAAAAGTTAGTTACTCGTTACTACATCAGCTATCTACTAGAGAACTCCCATCAAAATCGGTTAAGCCATTCCTAAAATAACCCGAAATAAACAGACACACAAAAAATTGTAATAAAAATATTTTAGCAAGTATATGTTTCGTATTCAGATACATGTGTATTTAGTAAAAGCGGTTATATTAATGTTACCAACAGACATTCCAATTTTATTTTATGTAAAGATTGCACAGCGAATAACATCGGTATCCGTTTCTATCATCAGACGATTATTTTTCCGGCTAGGAATAATTAAATTCTAGGCTTTTCTGTACTAGAATATATATACCTAACCTTTCTCTGAATTATTCTGTTTATTGCTGAAACAACAACAATAACAGCCTGTAAATTTCCCACTGCTGGGCTAAACCTTCCCCTCCCTTTGAGGAGAAGGTTTGAGACCACCACGACGCTTTTCTTGGTGGTAGGGCTTTGTGCAAGCCCGCCTGGGTAGGTACCACCCACTCATTAGATATTCTACCTCTAAACAACAGTACGCAGTATTGTTGTGTTCCGGTTTGAAGGGTGAGTGAGCCAGTGTAACTACAGGCACAAGGGACATAGCATCTTAGTTACCAAGGTTGGTGGCGAATTTAAGATGTAAGGAATAGTTAATATTTCTTACAGCGTCATTATCTATGGGTGATGGTGACCACTTACCATCAGGTGGCCCATATGCTCGTCCGCCAACCTATTCCACAAAAAAACGACGCTGTTCCAATGCGGGCTAGTGGAAAATGAAATTAGACACATACAGGGATCCTCACGATGTTTTCCTTCACAACCAAGCACGAGATAAATAAACACAAATTAAGCAAATGATTATTCAGAGCTTGCCTGGGCTTGACCCCAAAATCATCGGTTAAGATCACGTTCTAATCACTGGGCCATCTCATCGTAAAAAATAACTTAAATGAAAGAACTGCTCGTGAACGTTAGCAAATAAAACAATTAGACACGTTATTTTAATTGTCGGACACGTTAATAAATTGATGGCGAGACAGACGACGCCGTTCTATTTGCGACTTGCAAATTCACAAACAGACAGACATTTTAGGTTATTAAAGAAACGACGTCGTTTCATTATAATTACTGTTTAAAAGATGTAAATAAAATTATTAAGTCGCAGTTTGCTTTTGGCGCGAAGTAACCTCACTGAAGTTCAAATTGGCTGGTTTTTCGGTGTCTTTGGACTCATGTTGTTTTTGTATATTTGCTGTCATTTATGTATTCTAAAACAACAACAACAGCTTGTAAATTCCCACTGCTGGGCTAAAGGACTCCTCTCCCTTTTAAGGAGAAGGTTTGGAACATATTCCACCACGCTGTTCCAATGCGGGTTGGTGGAATACACATGTGGCAGAATTTCTATGAAATTTGTCACGTGCAGGTTTCTACGATGTTTTCCTTCACCGCTGAGTACGAGATGAATTATAAAGACAAATTAAGCACATGAATCAGCGGTGCTTGCCTGGGTTTCAACCCGCAATCATCGGTTTAGATGCACGCGTACTAACCACTGGGCCATCTCTGCTCACTTTCACACACATATTCTAAAAAATTGTTGATTTATTTTATTGTATCTGTTGTTACATAGCGAAGGCAACTTCGATCAAACGTCCCAACATCTGATACGTTTTTCAATTAAAATCATATCAAACTTAAATTTTAAGTAAATATAATTTTACATTGCTTTACATTTATGGCGGTTAAATAGTTTTTGCGGTCTTAATTTCATGGTATATATTATGTGCAAACTTGAGATTAAATTGTTAATTTATTGACGGATAATTTAGTCAAACTAAGCTAAACCTCTAAATTAAGAAGGCGACTTATAGTAAGACGATACATATATTGACTTGTATTTTTTATTTATTTTATATAATTATATATATTCATAATGTGTAATGAATTAAAGTGCGGCTACGTCGGCTTATCTGAGGTCAAGTTACGCTGAATCCAATGGGAATAAACGCTCTGTTATTTCATAGTGTATACCTAAATATGTTATTATATGTAAACGATAAGAGTCAATTGATAAGTATTTCTTTGAATATGATTATTTAATTTGTACTCTGATGTGTTTATTTATTATATTGAGATACTAGAGACCCGCTCCGGCTTCGCACGGGTTATATTGGATACTAAATATTCTGTAGAATGTCGTACAACGTTCATAGTTTTTTAACCATTAAAAAATACGTAGTTTGGAACGTAAGCGCAATATTTTATTTACGACATCAGATTGAAAACTTCTAATATTATCAATGTTTCATTATTATATTGTCTTTGTATTATATACTATATGAGCTGAGATGGCCCAGTGGTTAGAACGCGTGCATCTTAATCGATGATATCGGGTTCAAACCCAGGCAAACACCGCTATATATATATATATGTGCTTAATTTGTGTTTATAATTCATCTCGTGCTCTACGGTGAAGGAAAACATCGTGAGGAAACCTGCATGTGTCTAATTTCATCGAAATTCTGCCACATGTGCATTCCACCAATCCGCATTGGTACGATGTGGTGGAATATGTTCCATACTCTCTCCTTAATGGAAGAGGAGGCCTTATCCAAGCGTTGTTAATTTACTTTTTTATTCTATATTCTATCTAATAAAAAACATTTTTTTAAAGTTCTAGGCATATATATGTAGGGATAGACAACGGTAACGACTTTGTGTTATACTATGATTTGTACGGGTTAAATAAGGATTTATTAGAGATCGTGATGACATACTCGTATGTATTTATGTCATACGAATAACATATAAACGTTAATAGTGCAATGGTTTGGTGGCCGTTTAGAGATGTCAAAGTCGCAGGATCGATCCTGAGCCTTAAAAGTAGGGGTAAATAGGAATATTAGTAATGCCTTAATTATAATAAGATAATTTGGGTCATCGCTATTATTCTTAAAAAAAAATTGCTTATACTCGTCCTTTTATAATGTATTTGGTAGACGTGAAAATGGGCCATTTGACTGCCTATAATCCACCAACCATGGGTTGAGATGCTATACCTCTATGCCTGTAGTTACACAGGTTCATTCATACCTTCAAAATATTATGTATATTAAATATTTCTCTGCCTTCGTGGTACCTACCCAGACGGGTTGCACAGTATTCCATAGATGCTTCACAAAATAAATAGTTCCAAAATTTAAAAATATTATTTTCCAATCTTATATATTAGCTATTCGATTAATTACTATCGACAACACAACACATAGACATATGTAATGCTTTGAAGGAAGCCGTAAGCGCTCGCCACTGTGCCCTGTAGCCTTAGTGTCTAAGTAGTAAAGTAAAGTAACCTGTAAAATTTCCCACTCCTGGGCTAACTCTTCCACTAAAGGGAGGGTTTGGAACATATTCGACCACTCTGTTCCAGGAATGCGCGTTGGTGGAATGCAATTGATAGAATTTCGCTGAAATTAGACATATGCAGGTTTCCTCACGATGTTTTCCTTCATCGCCGAGCATGAGATGAATTATAAACAAAAAATAAACACATATTAGTGGTGCTTGCCTGGGGTTTGAACACGAAATCCTCGGTTAAAATGCACGCGTTTTAACACTGGACCATCTCAGTTCAGTAATGTCTTATAATCCCATATAATCTAATCAAATCAAAATATACTTTATTCAAGTAAGCTTTAACAAGCACTGTTGAATCGTCATTTAACAAGTAAATTAAGCGAAGCTACGATAAAGACAAAAAGGGATTTTAGATCTGATCACCTATAATAATTCTTCCCTTTAGATTAATTTTATTTTTTATTAATAATATATTTATTTAAATACTTTATTGACTACCATATAGTAAATGGGATAAAAGGCGGACTTAATGCCTGAAGGCAGTCTCTGCCAGTCAAACAAATAATCATGAAGGCGATAAAAGTAAAAAACAGTAAAATAACAGTCTGTTAATTTGCCACTGCTGGGATAAGGCCTCCTCATCCATTAAGGACAGGGTTTTGGAACATATTCCACCACGCTGTTCCAATGCGGGTTAATGGAATATGAATGATATGAATATGCACATGTGGCAGAATTTCGATGAAATTATTAATTGACTCTCAATAAAAACAGTAAAAGAAAATGCATAGGTACATATACTTACACATATAGTATCTGAACAATAAAAATAGTGCAAACAGAAGTCATGGACATAATCTAAAATGTATTTTTTTTGCTGTTTCTACTTATCTTACGCACAGTAACATATCTTGTAAGCACACGTGTCACTCAACTAATATGTGCTGATACAAATTAAAACTGGAGGGGCGCGCCTTCGTTACTGAATGGATTTATATACTATTGTATAACTTTTATGCTTATTGTTTACTTGGTGGTAGGGCTTTGTGCAAGCCCGCCTCGGTGGGTACCACCCATTCATCAACTTTTTAATTTTTCTTAATTTGCCGTGTTTGAATTATTCTCAAGTTTGGTTATTGTTTATTTATTCCATACTTCTTTATTAATATTATAAACGTGAAAGTAACTTTGTCTGTCTGTCGGTCTTTCACGAATAAAACCGCTGAACCGAATTTGATAAAATTTGGTATGAAGCAAACTTGAAGTCCAAAAAACGACATAGCAACTCGGAACTAACCGAGTCTTCCACGACACATCTCATTTTTGAATAGGCTATTTGACTGGTTTTTAAAATTCATTTTATATTATTTAGTAGAGGTTAAGGAACCCAGTAAAAGTTGATTTTTTTATTTCTAGTACATATTTGCCGAAAAATATCATATTAAAAATTCCATATTTAAATATTATATTAAATAACGCGCGAAGACGCTACATCAGTTCGGGTCGGTGACGTTACTTTGCTGTATTTTAATCTGTGGTGTATATAGTAGAAAAGCAAGGTTTACAAGAAAGTGACTTCATCATAACCCGGCCAATCAGGATCGTTTTGTGTCACGTGACAAACGTTTGAAAAAATGCCTTTTTATTTATTGATTTTTGAATAAATTAAGTATTATTTTCAAGTTTCGTTAGTAAATAACCATTTTTAAACTCATAATATACACTGATTACAATAATTCACAATTTATTTTTCGTATTGTCAAATAGCCTATTATTAAAAAAAAATATTTTTGAACCAACTCAATCCCAGACGTTACTAGAAATGTCAAAAAGAAAAATAGTAATCTGTTGTATTTATAAAATCATCATCTTATTTTTAAATTATCAGTCCATCCAATAGTTTTAGTTTAAATATCGAACGTCCAAACATACACGTCGTTCAGAAATATCAATAACGAGATATAAAAATAACGAATCATAAATGTTTATTCCGAAGTATTCTCGTATTTCTGAACCCGTTATCAAACGACGGACAGTATGGCAGATCTAAATTGGTCCGTTTGAGTTGTTTAAGTTAAAATTTTCGACATTCCCGCCGACAAAGCTATCTTAGTCGTCGTGTAATTATTGAGTCAATTGTTGTGGCTATTAATAGAACTGCAATAATTGCGGGGTTAAAGGGCAATTTGAGGATCGTCGAGCCGATCCAACGAATCGTGTCACGTGACTTTCGGCAGCCATGATTGGAAATTATGGCGGGAAAGCAAACGTCAAACGTTACGTTATTGTTTGAAAATAGTTTATTATATTATAAAATAATATATTTAAAATAATATAACGAAATTGTTTTATTATTCGTATTTTTATTTAATAAAAAATTGGTTTCAATTAATTCCATCTCTAAAAAGTTTTTATTACGATATGATAATTTTTGTTTTTTTTTTTTCGTTTTCAGCACTGAGGAGCACGCCACAATCAAAAGATGCAGCGTCATCAAAATATTCTGCAAGAAGAGGTATTTTATTATTATCATTATAATTATATTTATGATGCGGTGGTGACCACCGTTAGCTGTACTGACCATTCCTTACATGACTAATATGTCTTCAAGCTTGGGAGTTATCTTTCTTATGCCTGTAGTTATACTGACTGAACCATTAAAAAAATTTAAATGCATTTAATGAAAAAAAAAAATAATTCATCTATCCACCAGCTGGCCATTTTTTTAATCCCCTTTGCAGACACCTACTAAGTCCAATCTTAACTATCTACATTCTATAAACTCTGTTCATTGGATCTGCAGAGTTTCGTTTTTCTTTTTCTCGTGGTATTTTTTTTTCCGAGCCGGTAGTAGTGTTTAATATGACTGTCAATAAATAAGTGTAACGCTTCCATATTGAATAAAGGAATTTGTGTTCTATATATCTATTTTGGACCGTTATAATAAATTTTATATGTCCCCTTATAGTTATATGTCGCATCATTGATGTGTGATTTAAAAAAAGGTTATAAACGTTCATACAACTTACAATAAAACAAATAAATACACACGATAGTTCATAATATTTCGTTTAAGTTAGGTTCGAGTTTTTATAATTTAACCGAAATTTACTTTGATAGATTATAATCTACCGGTTCACAATCTTTCGACAGTTCACAATCTCGCGAGATAGAATATAATCTAACGGCATCTACAATTTTATGGTGACATATATAAATGGCATTGCCATTCAATAATTCTTAAGTTATACCATTTGCTGATGTTTTAAGATCAACGTAACAATTAAGAATAATTTTGACATTGAGTCATTATAATAGGAAGATTTATTTACACTATCAATGGAGATAGAACGAAATTGTCCTGAATATGAACAAATGCAAAAATTATTTAACATGCCCATTATTAAGATGAAACTTAAAATGAGTTACAAGAAATTGTATGAAGTCAATATTTTTGAGACGTTTCTATTGTGATCGCGAACTCACTAATAGAATTTTTGACTTTATATTATGACGTTCTTAAAACTTTAAAAAAGTCCGTATTTTTAAATCTAACTTTTTATTTATTTGGTTTGTAATAGTTAGTTTATAAAATTTGTAGTTTAAAACTCCGTCAATTAATTACGTCCATTATTTAATCCATAAGGTAATGTGATTATAGTGGTGCATGCTGAAACGCCCTTCAACCCTTTTGGTGCATACATGTAGCACAATCAATTCTAGGAATTTTCATAACCGCTATGTTTTGTAATACCTATACTTTTGAGTAGTACTTAGTATATTGAAGATTTAATTTACAAGATATTTATGGAATACAAAGAAGTTCGAATAAAATCAGTTTTTAAACGAAAAGACGAAATGTAATAAAATAAATTATTTTTAAGATTTACTTCGTGTTAGGGCCTTGTGCAAGCCCGTCTGGGTAGGTACCACCCACTCATCAGTTATTCCACCTCCAAATAACATTACTCAGTATTGATGTGTTTCGGTTTGAAGGGTGAGTGAGCCAGTGTAACTACAGGCACAAGGGACATAACATGGCCCATGGTTGATGGCGCATTGATTGATGTAAGGAATAGTTAATATTTCTTGGTATCTACCGCATATTAAGTCTATTATTTTAAGTCTATCAAAGGTTATAACAGTTTAGAGCTCAAGGTGTATATTGTGTCTGTGAAAAACAGTGCAGTGAAACATTAGCGTTCAGAAAAGAAAAAAGAAATGAAGAAACAACTCAAATTACCCCTTAATTTACTTAAAAAACATTCAATTTCCGTAAATATATTTAATAAAAGACCTTATGACCTCCTTGATGTTATAAGCTTGCTTAACCAAATTTCAACAAATTCGTTTGTGTTTTGGTCGTGAAATTTGCAAATTTTACTATATTTTTAAGGTTTATTATTAGTCTTATCAATTTTGAGCAAATGTAGCATATAATAGCATATTTTTTTAATGAACATTGCCACAAATTTTGGTAACAGTACCTAATTTTTGGGTTTTTCTTACAGAGGCCAATAAATTACCGCGCGGCTTAGAATGTTTGCCGGGATCAAGATGGAAGAGCAAGTGTAACGGCTGCACCTGTTCTGAAGATGGTCATCCTGTTTGTACTGACATGGCATGTCCTGGTCAAGAAGATGGTAAATATTTTTATTAATTAGAAAAAGAAGCAGTGGCACATTTATAGCGATCACGTGATATAATCGTTAACTTATGATCATTGGCATGATGACCGCTGGGGTTAGAACGCGTGTATCTTAACCGATGATTTCGGGTTCAAATCCAGGTGTAAACCACTGAATATTCATTCATGTGCTTATAATTCATCTCGTTCTCGGCGGTGAAGGAAAACATGAGAAAACCGGCATTTGTCCAATTTCATAGAAATTCCGCCACAAGTGTATTGCAACAAACCACAATGGAACAGCGTGGTGGAATGTGTTCCAAACCTTCTCCTCAAAGGGAGACGAGGCCCAGCAGTGGGATATTTACAGGCTGTTGTTGTTGATCATTGGAGTCTCTAAGGGGACAGTTTTAGGCCCCAAATATTTCCTATACTTTATTATTGATACAACATTTGTTGTTAAGAAACAGTTGTTGTTAGGTTCTCTATTAGAAGCCATTATCTATTGTCATCGCAATTTGTGTAAGCTATTATTCATTGCCGTTGAGCTTCTAATCATGGGATCTAAGTCATTACTATTCTTGAGCCTGTAATTATACAATTTAATTGCCGTTAAATGAAACTATATATAATTACTTGTATAGTTCAACGATTACGATAAAAGTAGATAACGAACGGAATGATACAACCTCCGTGGTCGAGTGGTTTGTACACCGGTTTTCATGGATACGCCTTCAAGTCCCGGGTTCAATTCCCGGGTGAGTCGATGTAGATTATCATTAGTTTTCTTTATTGTCTTGGGTCTGGCTGTTTGTGGTACCATTGTTACTTCTGATTTTCCATAACACAAGTACTTTAGCTACTTACATTGGGATCAGAGTAATGTATGTGATGTGTCCTATTTATTATAATGATACGACGATAAAGAAAAAATGTGCAAAGAAAACAATCGTGAATATATATTTGAATCTATTTATAGAGACTGACTATCACATAGACAACATAATAGTAAGTGATTACTATTCCTGTATAGATACTGCGAATTATTAGCCAATGGGTACAACGTTAATACGCGCGTTCCAAAAAGGTTTTATTTCTTGTGCCCTTATCTAGCTAAGTCTAAGCTTAAATTGGCACACAGTTATATAATGTGTTACTGCTTATCAATGAAACATCAGTGAAGATGCTGTTGAATATTTTGAAGTAGAATTAAATGGATGGAAGTAGTTAAATGTAATGTTATATTTGCTTAAATATATATGTTAGTTATGAACTATTTGTAGTGCACTAGTGACTAGCCAGGCAGATACCAAGTATACAAAAGAATTTGTTTAATTACGACATCACATTACACACTTCTAAAATTATATTACTTTATTATATAGTCCATATACAAAACCTTCCTCTCGAATCACTCTACCTATTAAAAAAAACCGTATCAAAATCTGTTGCGTAATTTTAAAGATCTAAGCATTTATAGGGACAGACAGCGGTAAGCGACTTTGTTTTATACTATGTAATGATGATACAGCAGAGCTAGTTGCAAATTCCATGGAATATTTAAATTTACAGGTTGTTCATATTTATTCCTACTGTAATGGAATAATTTCATTTATTAACACAAGAATTAATAACATTAAATGTATAAATATATACAAATATGAACTAAAACTACATAGTTACTGTATAAATCTTGACCGCGTGGAATGGTGGCAAGAATGCTAGCAGAATTTCCCCGTTGAATCGCAATTCCGATCCTCTGGGCAAAAAACGAACCAGCCCTCCTGTCACCAGTGGAGGCAATGAGGCGAGGTGTTATACTTTTGATGAAGCTTTTTGCACCACTACTCCAAGGGCCAAACGTTTCGACAGCAAATGGAACAAAAAACCATAATTGGAATATAATGAATATAACAGCTGCAAAAGTAACTGATACTCTTCATATATCGCATTGAGCCAATAGGGTTTTTAGAAGTAACATGATACGTCACAAGTAATTGAGTATACTGTTAATGATCACTAATCTCCAGGTGACTTTGAGAATATTAGCATTATTTTAAAAACCGTATCTTTTCATTATAAGTTATATATTAGGACAAGCCGTGACTGTGCCTTCGTTCGCATTTAAAATTAAAAAAGGTTACTGTTTTAGCCTAAGCTACTCCCTGTTACATCAACTTTCTGCAAATTAAGGTCCCGTCAAAATCGGTCCAGCCGTTCCAAAGATTAGCTAGAATAAACAGACAAATAAAAATTGCAAGAAAGTTTACTTTGTTACATGTACCATATAAACATACATATTGATTTAGTAAAAAGCGCTTATTTTAATATTACTCTTTGTAAAAAACGAAAAACAGTAACCCGACGTCAAAATTAGAAACAGCTAATGAACTAAAAATAAAAATGTCTATGTAACTTGTAGATCGATTTTAATCGAATCGATCGATTTTGTAGTGTTCCTAATTCAAAATGATCATCTCAATACGACTTTAATTTTCGATATATTTGTGGACAAACACACAAATATACACTTAAGAAATTAAGTACACGCTTTGAAGCCTAAATGCCATCGCAATGGCAGAAGTCTGTTGATAAATTTACATTTGACGAACTCAACATTTGTGTAATAGTTCCTCTTTTTAAATTAATTACCGCCTTTACAAAACCAATAACTTTATTAAACAAAGTCATATCATAAGTCGATGAGTTGTAAACGGCATTTTAAAATACGAAAATTCGTTAGTATCACTAATCACTATCAAATATCAGCTGTTTCGATTGCGAACGCGGGTCAGCCGAGGTCACGGGCGTTGACGCATTAGTAATGAGCAGTATTCGTTCGATACCGCGACCGGAGATCATTTGATGCTTTAATTACTTACTACACAGTATAACACAAAGTCGCTTACCGCTGTCTGTTCTATGTATGCTTAGATCTTTAAAATTACGCAACAGGTTTTGATGCGGTTCTTTTTAATAGATAGAGTGATTCGAGAGGAAGGTTTTTGTATGTAATACACGGACAATATAGTAAATAAATACTGATAGTTTTAGGTGTCTCTCATAACAACAACAACAACAGCCTGTTAATTCCCACTGCTCGGCTAAAGGCCTCCTCTCCCTTTGAGGAGAAGGTTCGGAACATATTCCACCACGCTGTTCCAATACGGGTTGGTGGAATACACATGTGGCAGAATTTCTATGAAATTTGTCACATGCAAGTTTCCTCACGATGTTTTCCTTCACCGCTGAGCACGAGATGAATTATAAAGACAAATTAAGCACATGAATCAGCGGTGCTTGCCTGGGCTTGAACCCGCAATCATCGGTTAAGATGCACGCGTTCTAACCACTGGTCTCTCATGCGATGTCGTAAATAAACAAATTCTGTAGAACATTTAGTATCAGTTGCACCCGGGTCGGGTCGCTAGTTCATTATGTTTATTGATGTCTCTGCTCAAATTTAATGTACAGTTTCTTGTAATTGTCTCTTTTTTACATTTTCAGAGCCTGAACTGACCTGTGCTCCGGATACGGCGTGGAAAATCGAATGCAACACTTGTACTTGTTCACCAGAAGGGCGTGCTATGTGCACAAGGATGGGCTGCGGGCTATTTAGCGGTAAGTCTAACATACACTTCCCTTAGATACGTCCTTGCTATAGGAGGAAAGATCGGGGCAATCATGGGCACTCTGAATTGATTCTTGATCCTACTCGCACTAGGTCTGCAGAAGGTCTATTTTGGGTAGATTTTTTTTTACAGTGACTTAAATTAGTTTATAACTGTGATGACGATACACCACGTAGGAAAACTATAAATGGGCAATACGCTTAGATTGTAATGTGTAAAGCTGTTCCATAAGGTATAATTATTATATTATTTTGTTTGGATATCATCACATTGATCGATTGTACAGGTAAAATCGAAAAAGCGTAATGGTTTAAGGACCGCCTGAATAGATCGATCCTACTTTATGCTTAGTTGGAGGAATAAATAGGAATAATAGTCCTCAAAAAAATCCTTAAAATGGGGATTTTTTACTAAAATAACAATCGAGGAAAAAGGCAAATTTGTAAAATAATTTCGCTGATAGAATCATCTCTATTGACCACTTCAGCTACGCCGGCCGTTCTCGTCAGAAAATCACTAACTGCAATCAATAGAGTACAGAGACAGCAACAGTATAGATCTTATAATTCCAAGGGATGGCAACCCTAAGTTCAGTAACAAAGGAATCTAGAATCTAGGAATCGAAGTACAGATTAAAAATCTTTTTTAAAGAACTTTTAAATTTCGAACTGGTTCTGAAAATTATTGGACAGATTTAAATTTTTGTTTTTGTTTTCAGTAACCGATTTCGATCCTGTCGGCGACGAAAATGAAGAAGATAAATCTGAACTGGTAAGACGAAAAATCTTCTAAAACCATAACCTATGTTTTAACATTCAGCACTTTCACATTCATAATTTCTGTTAGTAACATAAACATTGCAGATTATTACGGAACAGTTCTTTTCCGTTTATAATGATGAATGAAAATATGTTTATTATTGATTATCTCCACTGATTTCAACATTGGTTTATTACGTACCAAGTATCAGGATTCCAATTCAACAAGGCTGTTTGCATTCTTGTTTGTTGTACGCGATTGATTCAAATACGGCTTCATTTGGTGGTTGGGCTTTGTGCAAGCTCGGGTAAGTACCACCCATACATCCACCCAACAAGCAGTAATCTTTTGTATTATTGTTTGGAGGCTGGGTGAGCCAGTGTACGAGCACAAGAGATATAACATCTCATTTCCCTAGGTTGGTGTCGCATGGCGATGTAAAAATTAGTTAAAAGTTATTACGTCATCAACAGTCATTGTTGTCGTAATAACCATAAAAATTATGATATAATTTATGACTACATCTAAATGACGGCAACAAAAAAAAAACTTGCAATGTACCTTTTTCTATTACACGAACTTCATTGTCTAATTTTAAAAATGTATTAATTGATTCATTATCTCGTTACCACATTATTATCATTAATAACAAATGTGTCAAACGTAACCAGCATCATTAATAATAAACCTTCATAAAACTTTAAACATAAAGTAACTTCCATGAAACTTTGTGGATTGACCGTTTAATCATCATTACCAAAAACCTTCGTAACAAAAACATAACTTCGGGTCAAACTTTTGGAAGAAATCGGTACACCTGATCATCATTTGTGATTAAAAACACTTTGGTTGAGGTACGCACATTCAACTATACGAAGGATAAGTATATATTTTTACTATAAATTAAATGATTTATACATGTAATAATCAATCGTCACAAATATCATAAAAATTGTGATAAAATGTTTTTCCAAAATTTTAGGGCAGCGACGATGATTCGGATTATTATTTCGATGACCACAACTTGGTGAAAAGGTCGTCCGTTTGCAAACCGAATGCATTGCTTAAAGCTGATTGCAATTTCTGTCAATGCGCCTCCGATGGTCAGAGCTACTCTTGCACCATAAACGAATGCATAGAGCCTGACGTTAGCGGCGACGTCGAAGTCTTCAAGCAGATTGAGGTAAGACCCAGGCATTGTCAATCTAACCAAAAATGTTTTGAGGAATATATCGTTCTAATCACAAAGTACAGTCAGAATAAGAAAACCTTCGTCAATTTTTAAATTCAATCCTTAATGAATTCTTAAACTCTTAGTACCTTTTGAATCTAAACATCGATGTCATTCTCGATCGGTGATCAGATTATCGCTCACACTGAGCACACGAAAATAGATCTTAAGGTGACGAACCTTTTCTTACCCCGATTGTACATAATGATTATTATATTATGTATAAATATGTGTGATATTGTTTCAACTTCTGGGTTCCAGGATGATGATGAGGAGGAAGCGAGTACAAAAGTCTGCAAGCCACGCGGTACTCTTTACATCGGCTGCAATACGTGCCGCTGCAACATTGATGGTACCAACTTCACTTGCACCAACAAACCATGTCCTCTGCCTGATGACGTCGAACTGTTCCACGAATTACGGGTAAGAGACTCACTCATGTATAAATTAAGTAATTTGTTAATGTTCTGCTTGGGAAATACCCTCTCTTCTTAAGGAGAAGATTACGAGTTTATTTTACTATACAAATCTAACGCTCAGGGTCGGATTTAGAGATGAGCAACCGACGCATATACCCTAGGGCCTTCGTAAAACAGGGGCTCCCATACTAAATATGTCGATACAAAACGTGAAATATAATTGACGGACGGGAATTAATGTGTTCGAATTAATTTGTAAAGTAATAACCAGGGGCCATCACTTCCCTGTAGTCTCCAGACTTCAAACCCGATCATGCTAATACCTTTGAATAAATAAATATTGCATTATTTATATTTAATTAATGTTTTTGTTACAGGAAATGAAACCGATAGTTCCATAATCTCTAGAGGATATCTTCTATCGAAAATTGTATATTTTTATTCAATAAATCAGCTGGATTTCTTTTCGTCTTTCATTGTTCCTTGCATTTTTGTTCTATTAAGTTGTGTTTAGGAATTTAATGATTTTATAGGTGTTAAGGTCATCAGCGAATAAATCCGTGGTTTGTGCCGCTAATCGGATGTTCGTCAAAGATTGTAACACTTGTTGGTGCAATGAAGATGGCACCAGCTATTTTTGTACGAGAAAAGTTTGTATAGCCGATCTGCCCGATGATACGAATGAAGAAAAGCCAGAGGTAGTTGGTACTTTAAATTTGGATCGCTGTTTCATTGGATTAAGGTTCTTTGGAGTTTGGATGCTTTATTCTCAAAAAATTAGAAGATTTGCTGTCATACAACGCGATAAAGATATTAGTCCGCATTCACGTAAAAGGCCCGTTTGTACAGGATCGTTTTTTAATGGTTCATCGCAAGGTATCATACCGTTTTTACAATAAACAATCTTGGTAATTTTTCCTGGAACTTATATACCATGCTGTGTCTGCAATCTTTCGTACAACGAAAAAAACGAATCTGTAAAATGGACCATAGTGTGAATGTAGCCTTGAAGATTGTCCGTAATGAAGTGCCTTCTATCTTATCTAGAATCTACAGGAAATCAAGCGTAAATGTAGACCCGATGAGGTGTTCGAACTAGACTGTAACACGTGCAGATGTTCGCAAGATGGAACGTCATTTTCTTGCACTAGGAAGGCTTGTATGCCTGAAGAAAAGGGCAAGGTGTGTTCAGATTTATTTGCAGAGGATGCTGGTACTTCTTTTTACGGTAGATTTAAACGCCCCCTACACTACTAGTCTTGATTAAAGTTTGATTCGCTTCAAGCAAACTATACCTTGAGTCACTTGATTGGTTTTTGTGTCTGCATCAAATATTTCAAGAGTATTTAAAATGGGATATTTACCATGTTTTATTTATAATTGATAGTACAACTTGGGAATTAAACGATCGCATCCTAGGCTATTCATTAATTTATATTCAATATATATAAAAAAGACCCTGAGTGTCTTTCGCCGGTTCTTCTCAGATCTGGGTGATTCCTTTTCCGAAACGATGGTAGTGTTTATATTGGCTATCAATAAGTAAGCGTAATGCTTCCATATTGGATTATGGAATTTGAGGTCAAGTTTGTTTTTTGTTTTTATTTGTTGAAGCTCGATATTTCGACATTTTCTACTACTGCCTTGTTAACGAGACTCGCTCGAAAAGTTCCATTTTAAATAATTGTATTAACAAAAATAAACATGTTAATTTAAAATCATATATCCCAAGAGTATAAGTTAATGGTATGTCCGAATGTAGACCATTACATACGTAAGGCTGTTTCCACAGTAGTGTGGAGAGCGTTTTAAAGTATAATATTGGTTGTGGTTCTTTAGTTCTATATTCATTGTATATAAATAAAGTTTTATTTAGTGGTGGTGGTTTTTCTTATCTCCTATACCATTTTTAGGTGTTCCTATATAGTTAATAATTTACTTATTAACAAAATCTTTAATATGGTTTTCTGGATTAAGTTTACAATATATTTATATAATAACAATTAACACTTGGGATTCTGCCTTCTGTTCTTTATATTGGTTATAATATTTAACATATACTATGTTTATTTACAGAACGTTTCGTTAAACAGGAGAATCCGAGCGACTTCGCAGGTATTGATAATGGCTTCTTATTATTAAAATTAGTTTTAAAACAATAAACTTGTAATATTTACCATTCTTACATTTTATTTGTTTAACATTTAATGGTTATCTACAATGCTGAATTCAAACTTCATTCTTCATCTCTAATATATATAATTAACTTATACAGTATCGATCTTTGCACTCTGAACAGTTTCCACTTGAATAATTTCAATATAATATGAATCCAATTATTAGAAATATTTGAAAAAAGGCGCACATTAAAATTCTCTGCCTATTTTCTGATATAAATTGATATGAATCGAAAAGGTTGTTTCATAATATATTGTATGGAGGGCTTCGAAAAGCTTATCTTTAACTTGTCGAACACCATTTGATATACGAAGGAACTCGAGCTCTTAATCAAAGTCGGCTATCGAGTTCATTTATTTTTCTAAATGAATATACTTAGTGCATTGCTAAAAGATCTTGAAGAGAATGTCCTTGAAACAAAATCCGCACAAACCAGATATAACGCATTTGGTGTTCAGTAGGGGACGCCGAAGGCTTGCCAGCCAGGTCAAGAGTTCAGGATGGACTGCAACAAGTGCCTCTGCAACAACGAGGGCCAGGACTACTCCTGCACGCGTATTGACTGCTTAGCCTTGAACAGCAACGGAAATTCTGGTGTTAGAACTAAAAGAGGTAAGGTTGTATAATATGCCAAAGACAATGATTCAGTTGAACAATTTAGTGATGGTTGTGATCCAATGATTCTTAGAGAAGGATAGGAAATTGCGCAAGAGTCAAAATTATGGGAGTCAAGCCTGTTGACAATAAGTACCTGGCATTATTTATGGCCCCGCTTATGTAACCCGTCGGGGCCGAAGAGAATTTCTGTCTATCAGCTCTACTTGTTTTCCGAGGCATGGGAATAACATTGACTCCCAAAGATTTGGCTACTATTGATTTCTTGAAGGATTAACTCTAAAACATTGAAATGCCTTTATCCGCGATTAAACCTCTGGAGCCTTTTTTTTATTAGGAAGCCATTTCTTTTGTCGAGTCTAGTAAGGTTTTATTGTTAGGATAATAAATAATGAATACCTAAAAATGGGAAAAACAAACCTTGATAAATTTGACCCGAGCATTATATGTGTTCCAGTATCGTTGGTAGTTTTAATTTATGTATATTTCAGAAGTGACAACGAAGGTGAAGACGGAATGTGAGCCGGGTAGCGTGTTCAACCAGGGATGCAACCCGTGCCGCTGCACCGACGATGGCAACCACGCGACTTGCGCCCTCAAACGCTGCAAAGAAGACGCCAATGAGACCGACAAAAATTTACCGGGTACGTAAACTTTTCCAAAGCATAAATATTAGAAGTGTGATATGGACTAGGCATGGCTATATCCGACTTTTGTAACATCGGTTGTGCATGTATCAAATTTCATGTGTATTCCACCAACCCGGATTGGAACAGCGTGGTTGAATATGTTCCAAACCTTCTCCTCAAAGGGAGAGGCCTTAGTCCAGTAGTGGGAAATTTAAAAGATGTTTTTGTGATTTTTAGTAATATGTTGACGTCTATTGCAGAATCCGACCCAAGTTTCCGTTGCAACCCTGGCGAGCAGTACAAGCGAGACTGCAACGACTGCACTTGCTCAGCTGACGGCAAAAGCGTCTTCTGCACACTCCGATTCTGTGACCAGGACTTAGCGCCCACAATATAATCGTAAACAATCATCAGAAACCGAACCTTAGTGTCCCAACAGCTATAACAGATCATACTAAATTTTAGCCACACAACAAAATATACGGTTAAAATTTTCATAACAACAAATCCATTACAGTATTTAAATGAAAATAATGATTAAATTTAACTCTGAACAATAAAGTTATAAATTTTATTGTATTTTGATTTTTAAATTCAAGAAGGCCTCTGTTAGATCCTTAATTTCATAAGTGTTTAGTTTTAAAATTGATGTTCTTGTTATTTACAAGAGTTTCGCAAAGTTTTTGAAACGAATCAAAGTGATCTTAGGACTTATGATCATTAACGGCTCTCACGGTTTAAGGGATAAGTTAGAGAACGTGTCTACGTCATTTGTGAAATCCATGATGAGAATGATAGGAATCGGTGTTTAACAAAATTCCTGCAACGTGTGAAGCCGTAATTTTTTTAAAGTATTTAATTCGTTCACTTAATTTAGTTTTCATAAGTATGTTTTCTTATATTATGTAATAAGTTCAGCTTATTTTGCATTTCAGTAAACAATTAAACATCATTATTGTCATTGAAGTAATTAAATCGTTTTGTAGTATAAACTGTTTCATTTTGCTATTATTCCAAGTGTGATATTTTTCTAGTTACACATACGATCACAATTACAATAATATTGACATTTTCGACATCTTTCATGATCATAACGCTGGTTTGCGAGTGCAAAATACTGCTGCATGTAAAATATTGATTATAAATAAAACACATTTTTATCAGTGTTGTATCTAGGTAAGATGTAGTCTGTAAGATTGAAACGACACTTTAGGAACTACCATCAGTAATTTTTGTTCCATCAGTTACTGAAATATTGTCTTTTTTCTTCAATTTCATGGTAGTCGTCAAACGAAACTTTTTTCATTGAATTAACAACACAGATCAGAACTCATATCAATATTGTTCGATATCATAGAATCAGAGATCTGAAAATCTTCATAGACAATGAAGATTTTATTCCAAACTATATATTGATGCATACTTTAGTAATTTAAAATTCTTCCACGGTTTCCATAGCAACCGATAATAATCTTATCCAAACCATGTTTAGTATAGAGAGTAATGTTCGTGGTTATTTATCATAGGTAGCGAATTATTTTCGGCTTAAAGTAGCTTTTATACTTTAACGTACTCATGTATTAGACAATATATTTTATATGTGTGAATTTAATCACGAAACGAATAAAGAGTTTTGATTTTATGTTTTGTTTTATTATCCCTGTTGTAATTTTCACATGAAACTTCGATTTACCGATCAGATTAAATGGCATTAGCATTTAAAACTAAATTATTTGTGTAAACCAATCGTACACCAGTGATAATTCACTGGTGACACCGTCACAGTTTGTTGTTCACTGTCAACCTTAAATATAATTAGTAAACAATACAATATCATAAATGACTTTAACGTAGAAAGGATTACATATACTATAAATAGAAAATTACCTAAAAGTGATCCTTGTGAAACACCCATTTTTAGTATAGATCCAGAAGAATTTTTACATAAATGAAATATTGTTATATAAAAGAAAGCCATTGGAGCTTTCGGGTTTCCGGAAGAGATTGAATATCTTAAAAAAAACCAACTACAATTATCTTTTTAGCAATTAATTAGAATTTACTTTACTGGAGATAAGACTTTAATTTCTACTACAAATATTAATCTAATCATTAATTTTGTAGTCATCGTTAAACTGATTGATCCCATAAAGTTCAATCAAGTCTAAATTTAAGAGCAATTATTTTGGGTAATGTTGATTGCGATGCGAATCATGCATTGGATATTGATAACAGTTTCCATTTTTCTTTTAAATTTATGGAAAGTGGAGACTTTACTAAGTGAGTATTGTTATTATTATTTTAAAATAGGATTTCGTCATTATTGTTTCGTCTAATGGATCATCGATAAAACGTAAATCATTAACATCTTTAAGATAGTCTTAATGTATATCAAAAATAAAAAAGGAGTTCCAAAATAATCCCTGAGGGACGCCCGTGCATTATATGTATGGAACTAATAACACATATATATATAGAAGGCATTATCCCATTGATTTTGTTTGTTATACTTTCACGTCTTCACTCAACCGAACATTATGAACTTTTGCTTAATCGATATCAAGAAGGAATAGAGTGCCTAACGCCGCACTTAACACTTACCTAACGTGCCTAACGCCTTACTTAACTGTTTGATAGATTCATACAATTGATACGCCAATATATACAATAAACTTGATTCGTTCTATGAAATTGAACTGTCAATGTATACTCTATTCCAACCATAGCATGAGAAAAGTAAAATACTACATCTGACCGAAAATTGACGGTACTAATTAACCGTAAATTGAAATGTGGAATGGTGGCAAGAATGCTAGCAGCATTTCCCCGTTGAATCGCAATTCCGATCCTCTGGGCAAAAAACGAACCAGCCCTCCTGTCACCAGTGAGGCAATGAGGCGAGGTGATTGATAATTTATTGATACTTTGTAGAGGCTACCTAGAAAAGCTTAACTTGAGTATTTTGAGCAAGATTTCCTGTGAGCTAAGGTCGACATCTTGAAAAGAAGGGGTAAAATTAGTTTCTCGGTAGTAACTGCCAAGTTAGAGAGATCGGACGATATTCGAAAATTTGTGCTCTATAATTAAGTTTCAGTTTTAGCGTATCATGCTAATCTTTATGCTAATTCTAGCGTATCGATCAAAAAAGTCATATTATAATAATACTTATAAAAGTATGATTTTTATAGATTTTTATGTAATTTACATGCCTAATGAAATTTGCTAGCAAATTTTCAGGCAACATGCGTGCCTACAGCATCAGTGAAAGGACCCTGTCACACGTGCGTTTGTAATTCGGAGTCTATGTTTGAATGTCACGCTACGACTTGCGAGAGATCGAAAAATGGTGAGCTAGTAAAAAAATATCATTCAAGATCATCAGGCATCTACTATCTTATTTATTATTAGGTCTCTATGTGATCCTTAAGAGCTAAGATGGCCCAGTGATGGAACGCGTCTTAACCGATGATTGCGGGTTCAACCCAGGCAAGCACCAATGAATTTTCATGTGCTTAATTTGTATTTATAATTAATCTCGTGCTCGGTGGTAAGGAAGGTAAGGAAAACATCGTGAGAAAACTTGCATGCGTCTGATTTCATAAAATTTCTGTTACATGAGTTCCATTCCAACAACCCAAATTGGAACAGTGGTGGAATATGTTCTGAACCTTTTCATCAAAGGTTGAAGAGGCCATAGTCATGCAGTGAGAAATTTGCAGGCTGTTGTTGTTTGTTGTCCTTATGTGATCTTCTTTTAAATATTCTCTCACAGTGAATCCAAAAAAATCCATCAAAGACGAATGTCAACCGTATATGATCTACAAATTCGGAGAACTCTTCTGCACATGCAACTATAATGGAAGATGGATGTCCTACAACTGCAGAGAAACTTTCCAATACCTTCGAACCAGTGAAACCATGGCCAAAGATACCTTAAGATCAAATATCACTTGTACACCCAATGCCTTATTTTTGGTCGACTGTAATGTTTGTCACTGCGATAAATCAGGTATCATAAAATCATCGTTTTGCACCAAAAGACAATGCTTCGGTGGACACAAAGCTGACCTCTGCAATTTCGGAGATTTCCTTCGAACGAATGACGAGATATGTATTTGTAGCGATATTAATTATTACATAGATCGACTTTGTGTTAAAGTTGACGGAGAGACCATCCAGGAAATAAGTAATACAAAAATCGATGAAATAATCCAAAATATAAATCCGATTCGTAAAAGTATGACGAATGAAACTTGCATTCCATATCAAAAATATACAATAGATTGCAACAGCTGTATATGTAGTAGTAAAGGAGAATTAGTTTGTACAAATAAAATTTGTAAAAATGACAAATTAGAATCAAAAACTAAATATAGAGATAATGATTTCCTTAAATTAACTAAAGTTGAAGACGAGGAAGATAAGTGCAATCCTGGACAAAAATATAGATTTAAATGCAATACATGTATTTGTACTCATAAAAAGACATTATCCTGTACTACGATGGTTTGTTTGGAAGATTATAATGATTAAAAAAATTTAGTTCTTATTAACGATTAATAAAATCAAATATTGGTTCCTTTTTTTTTATATTATAACTTTTTGATTTTTTTTTATATTTCCATTTTTAATTTTCCTTTCGTTTCAATTTTGACAGCTCATGGCAGCTTCTAAAAGTGCTTGTCAAAGCCTACTTAAATAAAGTATATTTTGATTTAGATTTTGACCTATAGTAATGTATCTATCAATGTACAAGAATTTGTTAACCTAATAATTTTTGATTATGCTGATGGTGTTTCGAAATCTATTAATAAATAAGGGCACACTCTATTTCCTTACTCTTATTGTCTAATACGAGGGAAAATCAAAACAGCCGTTCATGTTTTCTGAATTACGCGAGAAAATGCCACATTCTCGACTGAGAATGTGGTATCGAATATTGAAAATCCCAGCAACGTATAAAACGTTGCTGGCCGTCCGACCCGCGGCTCAGACTCAAGATCCCCGTTATCGCATTCTTATCTAGCCACTAGACCTACGACGAAATCGATGTATACTTGTATACTTACATATAGCAAAAGTTAGTCAAAATTATTTTAATGACGTCATCGATTTCCGAAGATCAGGCTCAGTGGCACACTATGTCCAACGATTATTATTATTATCGGTTTTCTATCATAATGTTTGAAAGTAATAAAATATTTAGTTTAAGACCTCTAAATTATGAAATATCAGTGACAGCCACAGATTAATTATTTGTCAATCAAGGGCAATTTCATGGAGATTAAAAACGTTTTTCTGTGTTTTATTTCAATCAAAATCAAAATCAAAGTATACTTTATTCAAGTGGGCTTTTACAAGCACTTTTGAATCGTCATTTAACAATTAAGTGAAGCTACCACCGGTTCGGAAAGTAGATTCTACCGAGAAGAACCGGCAAGAAACTCAGTAGTTACTCTTTTTCAACATTTAAAAAAATACAGTCATGTTAGTTAATTTTTAAGTTAATACAATTATTAAATTGATATATCCTGCCTGGAAATCAACAGGTATTAATTCTACGCTTTTTTATCATCTACAAAATCTTGTATCGAATAATACGCCTTTTTCACCAATGTATTTTTTATAAACGATTTGAATTTACGAGACGGCAAAGTTAAAAATGTCTGTGGCATTTTATTATAGAAATGGATACCTTGCCCCAAGAAAGATTTATTGACTTTGCGGAGTCGGAAACTTGGCGTTATAAGCTTATCCTTACTTCTAGTGCATATACAATGATTATCACTGATTTTATCAAAGTTATCAATGTTACTGTGAATATACATGATATTGTTGTAAATATATTGCGACGCAACAGTGAGTATTCCTACTCTGTTAAAAACATCCCGAAGAGAGTCTCTAGCTCCAAGATTATAAATAAACCGAATTGCTCTCTTTTGTAAAATAAAGACAGATTCAATGTCTGCAGCGTTACCCCAAAGTAATATGCCATATGACATAATACTGTGAAAATAACCAAAATAAACTAAACGAGCGGTATCAATATCAGTTAGTTGTATAACTTTTCTAATCGCGTATGCTGCGGAGCTGAGTCTCCCTGTTAGGGACGATAAATGGGGACTCCACTGAAGTCTGGAATCCAATTCTATTCCCAAAAACATGGTCGATCGGCTACATCAAGCGGGCCACCGCTTAAAGATATATTATGATTTTGCTTCCTAACATTGGGTAGGGTAAAAACTACACATTTTGTTTTTTGAGTATTCAAAACCAAATTATTTACATTAAACCAATCTTGTATCTGTGATAAGGCACCGTTCACATCGTCATAGTCAGTTTTTTTCCTGTCAACCTTAAAAATCAGTGAAGTATCGTCAGCAAACAATACTATATCACAAATACCTTTAACAAAGAAAGGAAGGTCATTTATATATACTAGGAATAGAAAGGGACCCAAAATTGAACCTTGTGGAACACCCATTTTTAGCGTAGATCCAGTAGACTTTATTCCATTAATGAAAACTTGCTGGACCTTTGACTTAAGTATGAAGCAATGAGATCAAGAGCCCTACCTTTAACGCCGTAATATTTGAGCTTATAAAGAAGCGTCTCGTGTTCTACACAATCAAATGCTTTAGATAAATCACAAAATACTCCAATAGCATTCTGTGATTTCTCCCAAGCATCGTAAATATGCTTAAGAAGCGCAATTCCCGCATCAGTTGTTGATCGACCTCTTGTAAAACCAAATTGCTCACTATGAAAAATTTTATTTGTACCAAAATGGATAAGAAGTTGATTTAAAATAATTTTTTCGAAAATTTTACTTAAAGATGGGAGTATTGAAATAGGCCTGTAATTACTGGGATCGCTCCTATTTCTATTCTTAAAAAGTGGTAAGACTTTACTACATTTTAACAAGTCAGGAAATGAACCCGTGTCCAAACTCTTGTTAAAAATTACTGCTATATACGAAGCAATATCGTGTATGATGTTATTTATGAATTTTACCGAAATGCCCCATACGTAGTTAGTTTTTTTAATATTGAGTGTTTTAAATACTTTTATAACATCTATTGCAGAAACTGTTTCAAAAGAAAAATCAGTAACGCATTTGGAAACATGTTTATTTAATAATCTAGCTGCATCTAATGCAGATGATTTTAAATGAGATGTTATTTTATTAGGTATGAAATCAAAAAATATTTCAAATAAATTTGCAACTTCCAAATCAGAATTTGTGTATTTACTGCCCGTGTTTAATTTGATAGGTATACTTTCCTTTTTAGGTTTTCCACTAACACTTCCAATAATGTCCCAAGTGGTCTTTATTCTATTATCGGAAGTCAAAATTTTGTTCTTTATGTATAAATACTTAGCATAAATACATACTGTTTTAAATATTTTGGAATATTTATTGACATATCCTAGAAAGGCTTCGTTTTGATTCCACTGCTTCATACCATATAGGTCGTATAATTTATTTCTACTTTTATATATACGAATAGTAGCCCAGTCACTAAACTTCAATTTTGTATTATTATAAAATGATTTCATTTTGAATATTTTATTAAATTCTATTAATATTAATTCAAAAAATGAATTATAAAGTTCATTTGGATCTTGTGTCGTTAGATCTAAATAAGCTAATTTACACGCCACAATATCTTTAAAACAGTTTACTTTATGAGCCGTTATTGGCCTGTACATTATTTTTTTTTGAATGAATAATTTCTTTGTGTTCTAAAGAAAACTTCTGACCACAGTGATCAGAAGTTAAATTATTTATAATTGAAAATTCATATATTTCACAGTCACAAAACACATTGTCAATACACGTAGAAGTATCGTTGGTTATTCGTGTTGGTTCATTAACTCGGTGCGTTAAATTAAATGACCTAAACAATGTGACTAATCGAACACTCAGCGAAGTAGCTTTTAATAAGTCTACGTTAAAGTCGCCACATACAATTATATATTTATTACTTTCGCTTATCTTTTTAAGAACATCCTCCATAGTGGTCTCAAATAAGCAAAAATCTCCCGATGGGGGCCGGTACACGCATACTATAATGTACTGCGGAAATTCCACGCAGGATAATTCGATAGTACGTTCGACAGAGAGAGTCACAATATCTTTTCGAGATTTACAAATGATATCATTCCGTACTAATATTAATGAGCCACCGCGAATAGCATTCCCTCTTACGAATGTACTTGACAATTTAAAGTTTGGGATATTAAATATGTCAAAACTTTTAATCCAATGCTCTGTGAAACAAAATACATGAGTTTTGTAATTTTCTGAAAATAATTCTATTTCATGATCTTTGCCACCTATGCCCTGTATATTTTGATGTATAATATTTAAGTAAGAGGGCATAGGTTTTGTCATTTTATTCAGTTTAAACTATGAATTTTAGTATCCTTACTTTTGTCAGTGTTAATGTAAATTAGGTTATTATATTTATTATATATATGATCCTTGGTAACATTACACATAAAATAATTATTAATATTGTAAGCAATTAGGTTACCAAGTTGTCTTCTGGATTTAATTGGTAGATACATAGTACCCTCTGTCAACTTAAACCTATAAATTAATTTATTAATATCAAATAACATGACATCATTACTACAATGTCGAGTCACATTGTATAAACATACATTTAAATCATAAATATGTAAGTTCTGTGCATCTGTCAAGGTGTGCGAATATGGAAATGTACTAATTATAAATTTACATTTCTTAAATGACTCTTCCAAAAGCAACCTTTTTGAATATAGCGGGACCCAATATGTGCCCTTGCTGAACGCCTCTATTAGAAGTAACATTAATTACGTTGTATTCATTTCATATCTATCGAATCGATTATTACGCCAATGATCAAACACCTCGCACATTATAAACTTTCAATTTAAAAGAAACAAGAAGTCTGCAGTTTATTTTATTATCAGTATTGCGCCCGTGAGAATCCGGGGCGGGTTGCTAGTATTATATTATATTAATTGCACACACATATAAAATAATCAAGTCTTTTGATGCTTATTGTACCTTTATACTTTACTAAGAATTTTACGTGATAGCCTGCAATGGTTAGTATGCAATAAAAGAATAAATTCGATTTTAATTTACTGTAGAAATCACTATAATTCTTATCGTCGACATGAATTTTTTTATCCATAACAGTTAATTACCTCTAACGTATGAAATTAGTTTGTTTAATCCAACTTTTAGGGACATTATTATTGGCAGCGTTTAATCGTTTATTAATAAAAGTGAAACATGCATTGGATAGTGATAATAATTACAATATTTCATGTACATTTATGGGAAGTAGAGTCTTTATTATGTAAGTAGTGTTACGTTTTTTTTACACTCAGTTTTCCAAAACTGGCTTTACTTGTTGTTGTTCTTTTGTAATAATCGATTTTTATCCATAAATTTATTACGATTTTTGTATATATTTCACTTAACTTACTAATATTATAAGTGCTAAATGTTAGGGTGTGTTGATGTTAGAAAGTCAATCACACCAGATTGGCTGAACGGATTTTGACGTAACTTGATTTTGATGTACTAACTACAAGGCACCTACCTCCTTAACCCTTGGCACTCCCTCCCCCTTCAAGGCAAATCCCAATATAACAATCACAGTTTACCAACCAAATGATAAACATATTTAATGAAATTTGCCAGTGAATTTCCAAAACTCATGCACACCTTCAGCATCAGTGATAGGCCCATGTCACGAGTGCGTTTGTAATTCAGAAGGTGTGTTTGAATGTCGCGCTACGACTTGTCAACCGAAAAATGGTAAGCTAATAATAGAAGGTGTAAAGTGATAATTTAATATAATGTGGCTAACATTGGTGTGGCGTATGATTTTCAAAATAAATCTTTTTTTCTTTTTGCTATCACTAGGACAGGCAAATATATGCACCACTGCCCATAGATATAAGGGATTTGTATTAGCAATGCGCCACCAACCTTGGGTACTGAGACAATAACCTTCCTTATACCTGTAGTTACACTGACTTACCATCAAAACTGGAACATAACACTTTCTTGGCGGTAGATATTGTTTAAAGGCGGGTCCTCTATGAAGACCAATACTAATTTTATACTTATTTACAGTGAATCCAAGCAAATCTGGTAAATACGAGTGTCAGCCGCATATGGTCTATAGATTTGACGATATCATATGCACTTGTAACTTTGAAGGGAAATGGATGTCTCATAATTGTAGGGAAACTTTCCAGTACCTGCGACCCAATGGAGTCAAGACCAAAGATACTTTGAGATCAAATAATAGTGGTAAGCATATTTTAGTAGATTGTGACATTTATCATAGCAATGTTTCAGATAACATATCTGATACAATTTCCTTTATTTAAAAAAGACAGTGCTTTAGAGGTTACTAAGTTGATCTCTCTATATTTTGACATACATTTTGCACTAATAATGCATTTATTTAGAAACTCTTTTTGAAACAGTGGAATAAATGTGCATTTGTAAAGGCATCAATTATAGCATAGACATAATTAATTTAATTTTTTTAATTATTTCTTAGCATATTGGAAATTCTTTTATGCCTTATAATACTCCCTGAAACTGCGGCTTTCCAACTCGTTTAATCCCTCGTTTAGTCCCTTAGGGATGGAGTTTCGTGAAATCCGATCTTATCGGGTGTCTACACCCTACACAGAACCTATCTGCCAAATTTCAATCAGATCCGTGTGTTTTCTGTATTTTTGGTTTTGAAAACAACCTTACCATTTATTTTACATTTTTTTCTAATAATACCAGTTAATCATTTCAGCGAAAGTCTATCAAGTCAAGCATAATGAATTGCCACAGATTCAAAAAGGACAGAGTTGTGTTCCCGGTAAATTATACAAAATGTCCTGCAATACATGCAGATGCGGAGACAATGGCTCCCTTTTCTGTACAAAAATGGCTTGTCTTGAGAAAATGATTTTAAAAGGAGATAGAGATGAGAGAAAATATGAACCATTAAATATAAGAACGAAGAGATATTACAAATCTAATAAAAAGTCTGAGAAAGAAACAGTCAAGAAGATTAAAAGTAATTTACCACCACTGCCCGAAGGCGAATGTGTTCCTGGTAAAGTGTACCAAAAAGGTTGCAATAAATGTTTTTGCAACGATCAAAAAATGGCTCTTTGTACGAGGATTTGCAAAACGACATTATCTAGTAAGTATAGAAGTTAAATTGTACTAGTTTTATTTATTGCTGTACTAAGCCATAGGATGTTGAGACTTATGCAAACATCGCAATTCTCATTATTTTATCAGTGTAGTCTTGAACAAATGACTATGCTATTTGTCAAAGACGGTGGTTACAACAGTTGAGGTTATTGGGCGAAGGCCTTCTCTCCCTTGGAGGAGAAGGTTTGGAGCATATTCCACCTCTTCAACAAACATATGTGGCAGAATTTCGTTGATGTCAGTCGTATGCGGTTTTATCACGATATTTTCGCCGCCGAGCACGAGATGAACTATAAACCTAAAGCCTATGAATATTCAGTAGTGCTTGCCTGGGCTTGAATTCGTAATCATCAGTTAAGATGCACGCATGCTAACTACTGGACGCTGCTCATTTTTTTTATAATTCATTACGTTTTCAGCGTTTGAGTAAACTTGCACTTGATATGCATCCAGACAATATGCATCACAGTGTAGTATGTATATAATCGTATAAATGAAAAGTTAAATATTAATTCGCTAAGCTTTTACGATTGTAAGATAGTCGTAACTCAGTGGTTACTCCGTTTGAATTACCTCGAGACAGAAGCTCTACTATAATGCTATTATCTTATAATTCGTATAACTTTTTAAAACTCTACACAGACACATACACAAATACACACACACACGCACACAGACACACACACACACACGTTTTTATTATTGTATAAGAATGTTATGGAAGAGCGGGACTACCTGCCACAAGTACTAGTAGCAATACTAGTTACTTACTAGTCCCACTTTCTGATTATAGCTGTAACTTGTTAATAATGATTTTTTTTATATGCAATTTTAAACAAACCTCAGAGTTTTTATTCAAAGAGTAATTGACTTATACAGAAGTACAGACAACGCATAATAAAACACATATAGTACGTATATACACAAATTAAGCCCATGAATATTCAGTGGTTCGCGTTCTAACCACTGGGAAATCTCGGTCTTGAATTGCAACAGCCAATGCAATTTGCACTAAAATGCACTCTCCCTATTGTGTAATAAGACACACTGTCGAATGATACAATTATTATTTATGTTCTTATAGGTCGTGTGAATGATGATGAAATCGCCCAAATCGAAACTCGTTCAGCGATTGACATACCACAGCTGCCACACATGGGCGCTGAATGCGAGCCTGGGAAAGTGTATCGAGTGTCATGTAACCTATGCTTCTGTTCAGAAGGACACAACCTCTATTGTACGATGAAATATTGCTTGAACGTGAACAATTATGCGGAACTACAGGCAAAAAAACTTACAGGTATTGATCATATGATTTATGCTCAATTAGTGGTCGCCGTTGCTTCGCTCGCGTTTTTGGGTGTTGGTTGTCATGTGTGTACAATTTTTCTGACAGTTTGTCTATCGCTCTTTCACAACCAGCCAATGAACCGAATTTGATGAGATTTGGTGCGAAGCAAATTTGAACTCCAGAAACTGAAGAAAAACAGATATAGGCTTTTGCTGTCTTACAGATGATAATTAAACACAAAACGTGAGTCGAGGGCCACAATTATTATTGTATATGTATATTAAGGTTCAACTCATCTATATTAAAAATAGTTACCTTGCAAATCAGCCATATGGATTTTGGCAAGAATGCTATCTCTTTGTGATAAATGAGCTAGCCTCCTGTCAGCAACGATAAGAAAAAGGCGTGTTATACTTTTAGTAAAGGTTGCACTGTAACTTTGATCGAAGTGTTTCAACTACAAATGGAACGATTACACATAGTTTGGAATACAGGCAGTCCTCGACTTAAGTCGTTTCAAGTTACGTTGAACAATATTTTGACACAATTCCTCAATCATACGTCACTTGTTTCGATTTCCGGCATAGGAGAGATAGAGAATAACTTGTCGCAAGGTCAAGGCAAAAAGTAAAATATAAAGCAATTTAGTATGTCTCGACTTACGTCGTTTCGATTTGAGTTGCGTCTTAAGAGAACTCAACATGCCGTAAGTACAAGGACTGCCTGTACACGATTGAAACGAATGCTTGTTAATTATTTCAGGGCAGGCGTGTACAGAGGATTACAAGGAGCTTTGCAGTGATTGTAAATGTGTGAACAATAAGAGCGAATGTAAGGCGATAGAGGAATGCAATCCGTCTGAAATACAAACGCTGTCGTCAACTCGGGCTAAAATAAAATTAACCCTCGACGTTAAGAAGGATACCTGCGAGCCCTTCGCGTCTTATAAGTAATTATATATTATTTTGTGATTCAAATGAATTATGTTCAATTATTAACTTTGATTATAAGCCAAATAGACTTGATGCATGTATCAGTACGTGTGTAAAGTGAGTTACGTCCTCTTTTCCTCTCATTGGCTATTGAACGCCAAATCGACAAGACACGTATATACACACAACTTAGATGTAACATCGGTAAACTTCGTAAAACCGATCACATCCGAATTAAGTACGCTCTCCCAAACTATCAATATATACCTATTTCTTATGTGAGTATGATCTTTACACAAACGTAATAATTTGTAATATCATATGACCTAATATATTCGTCAATTTGACACGTCGATTTACATGCACTTGCTTTCTCGGGTTGAACTGACGCGGGAATCTATAGCGACGAATAGTGTCGAATGACACGATAGGGAGCTATTTCTATTGGTTGCGTAATTCGGGAGTAATCGGTTTTATTGAATTTTGCCGATGCTACATCTAAGTTGTGTCGTACTGTAAGAAGTTAGGACCAGACTCAACGGATTTACGTGTACGATTTACATTTATCTATTATTTTATTTAAAGGCGGAATGTTTGTATGTTTTTCTTAATGTAATATTTATTGATACTAGACAAATTGATCCTAATTAGTTGATCATGTTGCTTTAATTAAATGAAATGCTGTTTAATGGGTATCTACAAATTATGACGACATCCGTGATCGAGTAGTGCGTACACTGGTTTTCGTAGGTACCCCACTCCTAGGGCCCGGTTTTGATTCCCGGCGAATTGATATAGAAAAAGCTCATTATTTTTCTATTTTGTCTTGTGCTGCTATTAGTACCGCCGTTTGCATTGTACTGCTTCCGATTTTCCATAACTCAAGTGCTTTAGTTACTTACATTGGTATCAGAGTGATGTATGTGATGTACAATATTTATTATTATTTTTTAGCTGAATTGCTATAAACTTTAAGTGAACCGTAGACAACCATCGTCAAACGGTCTCTTCAATATTAATGAACTATTATGAATCTTACAAAATTGATGTAATTTGTTTTTGTTTTAGAGTCCACTGCAATGAATGCTACTGCCAATCGGATGGCACTTTACGGTGCACTCAGAAAGTCTGTCTGAATTATTCACAGACAAAAAAGCTTAAGGAGAGAGAAAATTATTTGGAAAAACATGGCCTGTGATTATGTTATCGCATTTATTTAAATAAATTAAATCGATTTAAATAATTATATTGTTTCTTATAAATGAATAATCGTAAAATCTTTAAATGTCAAAAATCAAGAAATCTTTATATTTGTTTATAAATAATTATACCTACCTGTATACTTAAAAATCTAAATTTTAAAACGGAAATAAATTGTCATTAGGGAAATGGTAAACTTAAAATATAGCAACCTATTCTTTATGACCTTAATTTCAGGATATTTTCTTTTAAAAGATACGACTTATTATAACTATGATTCATGCTTATTAAAAGAAGCTCAATCGATAAAATGAAGTTAATATAGAATTTAAAATGATTAAAATAAAAAAAAAAATGAAGTAACGCAAATAACATTAAAAATAAAAAACATAAATCAAACATTATGTAAAATCCAAAAACAAAAACAGACGAATTCTTTATATATGAACGTGAAACTAAAAATTTTATCGGAGCAGAATACAAAAACGAAAAGTATTGTTTCAATGCAAAATAAACTTTGTTCACAGGTTATATAGTTGAAAATTAAATGAGTGTTGTTATATCATGTTTATCAATTAAAACTTGTTAAAATTAACGCGATCGATATTAAATCTACTGAACCATACGCTTGTTTCCTTTACCACAAGAACTATACATTAGTTATAAAACAAGATGGTAGGTTTATACTTGTTAATAACTATTTTGCATATATGTAATTTAAATACTATTAATGCTGGTAAGTATATCATTAATAATTTAATAATTTATATAACATATACATATATGTTTATAAAAGAAGTGTTTTTTTTTTTATCCATTAGAATCAACGGCATGTAAACCAAATGAGATATACAAATCAGAAAATATTACTTGCATTTGTAACGAAAATGGAGAATGGCCGAATAATCAGTGTCGTTTACATTCTCAAATATTAAAAAGTAACGATACAAATTGTGAACCTGGAAAACTTGTATTCATTGAATGCAATGTATGTCGGTGTGACGTAAACGGCAAGATTGATAAAGAGCAATGTACGAAGCACAAATGCAAAGCTACGGAAAAATCTAGACGATCGAACTCTTTAGATACTCGATGTGATCCAAATAAATGGTACTCCTTTGCCCCTTGCCGAATCTGCTATTGCATCAATGAACATAGACTAATATGCAATAATAAAAATAAAGGTTCGAAAGTGAATCTCGGTAAGTATGAATTAAGTCAGTGTGGTGATATTATGTCAGATATGAAAGAACTAAAAGATGGTAACAAACCTCTAAGATATGGGGAACAAAAAGAAAGCAATGATCACAAGCAAGATAATAAATCCAGCGCTGAATCAGATGATAACGAATCAGAGACTGCTGAAGAATATACTACCAAACATAACCAAATTACAAGCAAGAAAGCTAAAAGTAAACGATCCAAAAGTAAAATTGATTTGTCTGAATCAGAAAAGTCAAATATGAATAAACATGAAGTCAGAAAGGTAACATTAACCGATGCAGACAGCCAGTCTAAGGAGGATGAGGATCTAAACAAAAATAAAGTCTTGAGTTTCAAACTTCCGAATGTATTCGAAAATTTGTTGAATTTAGTTTTACGAAAATCAATGGTATCTCTCAATTGGGGAAATAATTGTAAACCAGGAACGACTATCAAAGTTAAATGCAATACGTGCTTTTGTTTAACAAATGGTAAATTGCTATGTACAGAAAAAAAATGTCAATAAATGTTATAATAACTTTTTACTCTGCATTAGTTCTTAGCCGCCCGCGGCTTTGCTCGTTTTAGGGTATTGGTTGTATCAGGCAGAAAAGTAACTTATGCCCTTTTTGGAGTTCAAGTTTGCTTCATACCAAATTTGACCAAATTCGGTTCAGCGATTTGGTCGTGAAAAAGCGACAGACAGACAGAGTCACTTTCACATTTATAATACTATTATTGATTTCTCTTGTCACACTTCAGACAATCCTTCAATAAGCATAGATATACTTGGACTAGTGATGTTTATGATTTAGGAAACGTATTTCTCAAGTAACACTCCCCTAGTTATAACCTTTCATCGAATAAATGAGCGTTAGTTACTTAGGTCTGGGCGTAATTCTTTAAATAATTTTCATAAATATGTAAAAAACTGTGTAAATCAAGTTGTGAATGGATAAAATTTGATACTTACTCTATTGAAATGATTTACATACGATATTACAGTTTTGTTAAATTCACAATTAGATAAGGTATTTCACGAACTTTATTTTTAATTTGTCATGATATTTTGTCTCATCAATACTTTGGCTAAAACATTACGTATCACATTTTTTTAATTATTGACTGATCTTAAATATGAAACAAGTTTTTTTTAATTTAATGTTACTAATCCAAAAAAAGTGCTTAAAATATTTTATTGCAGATTGCGAATTTAATTGAAAACGTCTTTTCAATAATGCCTTTTATTAATCAACAAGTCAATTCTCAGTACATTTTGAGCGTGAAATTAATTTTATACATCCAGGTTCACATTCAAAATATGTTTTTCTATTAAATATTAGAATATGTTCCATGGTGTGCTATTTCTAGTTTCATTATCACATCTTCCAAATAAATTAAACTTTCAAAGTAAGTTGAATTTCCGTTGACCTCGTATTATATTTTGATGGTAACATTTTCTCAATATATTTTTCTTTAAGGTGTTTGCGTGCCGAATACGTATTTTGCACTGAACGGTCGTGTTTGCTTCTGCAACCATCAAGGCAGGTGGACTGACGATAATTGCAAAACGTTACCCAGGAGGCAGTCATGTGAATCCGGTCAAATTATCTGGCAAGGTTGTAAACAATGCATTTGTAAGAACAACAGCGAACTTCAGTGCACCAGCGCATATTGTTATAACACAACAAAATCTTTAAGTCAAAGTCTATCTGAATACAGTCAAAGATGCACGCCTTTTCAATCATACTATGTCAATTGTAGTCTTTGTATATGTTCAGCATCAGGCATATCGTCTGATGCTAAATGCACTATTGACAAATCATGTAAGGTAAACTCACAGACTGTGGACATCGCAACAGTAACCAAAATGAAATGTATACCAAGCGTCATGTACTTATTCCCATGTGTGCAATGTCTTTGTTCTGAAAATGGAGATTTCGTAGCTGAGAAATGCTTAGAGAAATGTCAATTTCATGCTCTACAAAATAAGTGTATCGCTGGTACAATTTATAGAAACGATTGCAATGTATGCCGATGTCCAAACAACGGTGTACCAAATATGAAAGTTTGTACAAATGTTAACTGCAATAATTCAAAACGTTTGAACCTTCTGAGAAGCGGTTCGAATCAATGTATTCCGTATACTTTTACGGCACCAAAGTGCCTTTACTGCGACTGTTTAAATGGAACTGTTAATGAAAATTCCTGCCTAGAACTGGATTGCTCTATAACGTCTGCCTTCCAATATAACGTGCAGAGGGAATCCTGCATTACCGGAGAACTAGTTCCAATGTGTATGGAATGTTTTTGTTTTAATAACGGACTGACTAATGCGACATACTGTACCAGAAATTGCTCATCTCAAAGTAAATTAAATATTTTGGAAAAAGTTTTGAAAGATAAGCTTCTTGATCATTCAGATAAGAGCAAGGTATATATAGGAGCAAATGATACTTGTAAGACAAATCAAATATATTACAAGAATGGAAGTTACTGTATATGTCCAGAGAATAACAAAGATGATAAGAATAAACTGTGCATTTCTCTCATTGAAAGTAATAATATATCACGCATAAAACATTCAGATGATTTGAACTGTGAACCAAATACATTTGTAAATTTCGATTGCAACACGTGTTACTGTTTCAAGAACGGTAAGATCGATCCCAAATGGTGTACATACGATGACTGTGAAGCAAAAAAGAAGATACAAGAGTCACATAAATTGCAGCAATTCCGAAATTCCGTTGAACAACCGAACGAGACCTGCGTACCAGGATCTATTTCGAAAGTTAAGTGCAATTTTTGTATTTGTACCGAAAGTGGCAGATTAGCTGACAGGGCCTGCACGAAGAACATTTGTTTTGACAACTTCGAATATATAGATGACAAGTTTACATGTGAACCTCTTACGTATTACGAGGTCGACTGTAACGTGTGCTACTGTCCGCACGATGGACTTAAAAATGTCGATAAATGCACAAGTAACAAATGTGAAAAGAGTTTCCTGAGGAGCAACAACTGCGTGCCAGGTCAACTATTCAGTGATGAATGTAAGGTGTGTGTGTGTCCACGTAATGGAAATAAAGCTGACAAGGTATGCACCAATAGCACATGTGGTACACTACCATGGAATACCATCGAACTATCGCCTAGCTTATTGAAAAACCAAGTTCGTGAACAAATAACAAGGAAATTGGATTTGTGTTTTCCGGGCGAGGAATTTGCAATCGGATGCGATTTTTGTGTATGTCCAGATTTAGGTTTGAAGATTTACGCAACTTGTGAGCCTTTACTCTGTGATGAGAAAAGCGATGAAGGAAATGTGTCTTTGGATGCCGTTATGAAACCCGTGAGACACTGGGTAAAGTATTACTCACTACATATAAAACAAAGTCTCTTTCTCTGTGCATATGCCCCTTTGTAAGCTTAAATCTTTAAAACTACGCAACGGATTTTGATGTGGTTTTTTTAATAGATAGAGTGGTGGAAGGTTTTTGTATATAATACATGTGTCCATGTGTTCATATACAAAATATTATATAGTAAAGAACCACTGATAATTTTAGAACTTTGTAATGTGTTGTCGTAAATAAACAAATTCTGTAGTATATTTAGTATGAGTGTTGCACCCGTGCGAAGCCGGCGTGGGTCGCTAGTTTCTTGTATCTTACTTTTTTTTTATGTGATAGGTGGCAAACGAGCAGGAGGCTCACCTGATGGAAAGTGACTGCCACCGCTCATGGACATCTGCAACACCAGGGGGCTTGCAGGTGCGTTGCCGGCCTTTAAGGAAGGAAATATATACTTATATGTTTTAATTAATGTTCTGTGTTGTTTGGTAATTAGGGTAGTAGTCACAGAATATCCCAAACAGCTGGAATCAGAGTCCGTAGAGAAATTCACGAAGACGAAGATTGCTTCACATACAATATTTCGCATAGCGCCGAAAGGACAGAATGCACGCCTGGTTCAATGTACATAATCAGGTAAGTTATTTTTTGTTATGTATTATCCATATTTAAATATGTAAATATTATATTGACTGTGTATTTTAATGTTATAAATAGGTGTATGCAGTGCATCTGCCCTTATGTTGGCAACATTAACAATTTCTGTCGTCCGCTGCCCAAATCTTTCTTCTGTGAGGAGGCTTTCCCTGGGTTCAATTACCTGTCCATGGGTCGAAGAAATCTTAAAAATGGTAAACCAGTACACCCTTTATATTATATTTAAAAGTTAACTTATCTAACTTCGAAGATAGTCTTGATAGATACTAATACTGTGCCAGTCTATCTATACATACAAATAATCAAATACTATCGACCCATCCGTCTTCAAAAGGGTGCAATACTGATACTAAATATACTACAGAAACTTTATTTAAGACATCATGTTAGAAATTTTTAAAATTATCAGTGTTCCTTTATTTTATTATCCCAGTATTGTACAAAAACCTTCCTCTCGAATCACTCAATCTATTAAAACAACCGCATCAAAATTCGTTGCGTAGTTTTAAAGATCTAAGCATACATAGGGACAGACATCGATGAGGGGCTTATTTTAAAACTATGTCAAAAATCAAAATGTACTTTATTCGAGTTATCTTTTACAAGAACTTTTGAATCGTCATTTAACAGCTTAGGCACATATTAGGTGAAGCTACCACCGATTCGGAAAGTAGGAAACAACCGGCAAGTTACTCTTTTTTGTAATGATGATGATTGTAAATTGCAGCTACAAATGTCACATCTGAAGTCGAAAATTTTAGAATAGAAGAAAGTCAACTAACACTAAAAATAAAACATCTAAAGCATACCCTACATAAATGTCATAAAACAGGAAAAATAACGGACGAGTGTTATGTTTGCGAATGCGAAAATGAAGTAATTATAGAAGAACATTGCTATAAAAACGACGATGAGAAATGTGTTAAAGCAAAACCGACCTTCTTGAATGGGAATAAAGTTGAAAATTGAATAATCCTTAATATAGGATTTAATCAAATCTTGAACGTAAACGTTATATTGTGTTTACTGATTAATATAAGCTTGGTGTAAGATAATTATTTATACTGAAATTATTAATAAAAGCGTGATGGGAATGCAAGTTATTATTATTATATTTATGTAATTTGAAAGTAATTCATGCCTAGGCTTGATAATTAAAGAACCGCCCCCTTATATGAAATTTTATTACATTTCGATGTAGAACCTCTAAAAAGGTAGAAAAAGAACATACAACTTTTAGATTGAAGAAAAAATACTAAAAGATTATTTTTTGGTTTTATGCCAGCAAGGAAAGTTGTATTTCTGGGCTTTTTTCTCCTATAATATTCATGAAATGAATACCATATTAAAATCCGTTGCGTTGCTTTAATGATCTAAGCGCATTGAAACTCGTCTTATTCGATGTAGAGATAAAAAAACGATTTGAGTTTATTGCCTTGGCAATAATTATTAGTGGCCTTTGATTACGTACATGTTCATCGCTGTATAATATTCCTTTTATGATAATCTTTTATAAAAGTTTAACTATGAGTAATATCTTAGAATCTCTCATTTTACAGAATATGTATTCTTAACTATGTTAACACGTAGCCTTAATGGCTACTTTTTTTTAATGTTATAGATTGGCGGACGAGCATATGAGCCACCTGATGGTAGGTGGTCACCATCACCCATAGACAATGACGCTGTAAGAAATATTAACTATTCCTTTCATCGCCAATGTGCCACCAACCTTGGGAACTAAGATGTTATGTCCCTTGTGCCTGTAGTTACACTGGCTCACTCACCCTTCAAACCGGAACACAACAATACTGAGTACTGTTATGTGGCGGTCGAATGAAAATGAAATGAAAATGAAAAAATGTTTATTAACAAAAAACAACATTATACAATGAAATGTCCGGTGGTACCCACACTAGGTATTCCTGTGTCGTGGGTACCTATTGATAGTTTTACAGTACATGTTTATTGTTGTCGCTCGACTTAGAATTTAAATTAAATAATTGTTTAACATACATTGCATAATTTAAGTACGATTAACTTACAGATGGTCTTATGTTAATGAATAGGTACTATACTAAGTGCAAGAAAAGTCTTTCGGTGGTATCGTAGGTCAATGAGGAGAGCCAAGAAATAATTTTTGTTTTGGCTTGTTTAACGGAGCAATGTTTAATATCACAAGCGTTGGCTACTTTATTGTAAATAAAGGACTCAATGAAAGGACTGAAGCGTCTAGCAAAAGATGTTTTAATATTGGGCAGAGGGAGCCTATAGTCCCGACGTTTGAGTAAAATTTTGTAGTCTTTTGAAGATATAGTTGAGTGATGAACTTTAAGTGCGATTTTTAATATATATAGTTGGCGTACAGTTAGAACTTCGCTTTCCTGATAAAGCTTGGTTGTTGAATAGTCAAAGGGTTTATTCAACATCGTTTTGAGCACTGATCTTTGGGTTCGTTCGAGGTGAATTAAATGCGTTTTACAAGCGCTTCCCCAGGAACTGATGCAATAGGCAATCAGTGACTGACAGAGAGCAAAATATACGGGCCGCAAAGTGCCTAATGATGCTGACTGTCGAAGTATTTTCATAATATTTATGACTTTGCGGACGCGACCAGAAAGAGATTTGATGTGAGCTTTAAAGTTCAAATTTTGATCTATAAGAATTCCGAGATATTTAGCTGCATCTATTTTGGTCAGTGCAACACATTTGCATTTGTCACTGCGTACACAGGTGTGAAGTTTTAATTTTAAAGTTGGATTAGGTGCAGAAATCGCTGATTTATGGAAACAGATGTAATTTGTTTTCGATTTATTAAGCGTAAGGAGATTGTGAGAAAACCATGTAGATACGTGTCGTATACCTACCTCAGCTTTTTCAAATACCTCTGACCAAGTGGATCCTTTATATATAATAACTGTGTCATCTGCATAACAGATTATTTCACCGTCTATGTTGGCGTGTATGTCATTCATGTACATGATAAAAAGCGTAGGTCCAAGAATGCTACCTTGGGGTACGCCAAAATTGACTGTTACCTGGTCACTGTCGTAACAACCGACTCTAGTGCAGTGTTTCCTATCCGTAAGGTAACTTCTAAACCAATCTAGTACTACACCCCGTATACCGAATTGGGATTCCAGCTTTCCTAAAAGTATTGGTATCGAGACGGTGTCAAAAGCCTTGGACAGATCCAAGAATACAGCAATACTGGGCTTATTATCATCCACGTAAGATGCCACTGTAGATGTAAGCAAATTTACCGCGTCTTCTGTAGACTTTCCTTTTCTAAAACCAAATTGTCTGGGGGAGATCAAGTTGTTAGCCTCAATGAAAGTATTCAACCTTTTACTAACCACCTTATCAGGTAGTTTTGAGAAAGCGGATAGCAAGGAAATTGGACGGTAGTTTTGCGGGGAATCTTTTGTGCCAGTTTTATAAATTGGTTTTATACACGCCATCTTCCACTTTTCAGAATAACTGAGTGGGTGGTACCTATCCAGACGGGCTTGCAAAAAGCCACCAAGTAAAAGTGTTAACGTGTTAACATGGTTACAAAAATTGCGTTTCAGTAGAAGTTTGCTTAAGAATATTCAAATCATCTAGATGAGCAATATTAACATCTGTAAAAGTTAATTAAATTTCAAAGAAAAATATATTTTTTAATGATAGCAATCCGGTTGCTAAATGCTATGCGTATTGGTTAAGACATTTCAAGTGAGTGAAAATATTTCTGCTCTAGGTAGTCGAATTAAAAGTGATAAAAAAGATCTTGATTTTTATGAATATCTGAATTGATAATTTTAGTGTCAACTTTATAGGAAGCAAATTAAACAATAACGATGAAAAGGATGAATTAGCCGCTAGCCGTTAAAGCGACGAGACAGTTGCTTATATATGTACATACAACAACAGCCTGTAAATTCCCACTGCTGGGCTAAAGGCCTCCTCTCCCTTTGAGGAGAAGGTTTGGAACATATTCCACCACGCTGTTCCAATGCGGGTTGGTGGAATACACATGTGGCAGAATTTCTATGAAATTTGTCACATGCAGGTTTCCTCACGATGTTTTCCTTCACCGCTGAGCACGAGATGAATTAATAAGACAAATTAAGCACATGAATCAGCGGTGCTTGCCTGGGTTTGAACCCGCAATCATCGGTTAAGATTCACGCGTTCTAACCACTGGGCCATCTCGACTCTGAATATATATAATATATGTACATATATTATAAATTTGAAAGTAACTCTGTCTGTCGCTCTTTCACGACCAAACCTTTGAACCGAATTTGATGAAGTTTGATATGAACCAAACTTGAACTACAAGAAACAACAGAGGGTAACACTTGTAAGGTTAATTAGACAAGATATTATATTATGAAGTATTTATTTAATACAATGGAATATATACGTTTTAAATCCATAAGTTATAACTGGCCATAGTCACATAATTACTTTAATTATGTAACTATGGCAACGGAATAAAGATGAGGACTCTTAACACTTTTTTTAATATAATTGTGAATAATAAAATATTTCAGAAACAAAATAGATTATTTTAATATGAGATAAGCTTAGATCCTTTTACACGTGAGATTCTATAACTCGCGTGCGAAGCCGCGGGCGGCTACTAGTAATGTACATATTTTGATTTTCTCATCGTGGTCGTTTAATCTAAGTCCATTTTAAAATGATCAGCTTTTTACATTTATTAAAACAAACAACGCTTCTATGGAACCTTTTCCATGATTAAATCCATTTTAAGACTTGCATTAATACTTTTAATTACAAAGAGCAATTAAAATTACATTTAACTAGCGACCGGCCCCGGCTTCACGGTGCAATACTAAATATGCTACAGAATTTGTTTATTAACGACATCATATTACAACAACAACAACAACAGCAGCCTGTAAATTCCCACTGCTGGGCTAAAGGCCTCCTCTCCCTTTGAGGAGAGGGTTTTGGAACATATTCCACCATATGTTGGTGGAATACACATGTGGCAGAATTTCTCTGAAACTTGTCACATGCAGGTTTCCTTACGATGTTTTCCTTCACCGCTGAGCACGAGATGAATTATAAAGACAAATTAAGCGCATGAATCAGCGGTGCTTGCCTGGGTTCGAACCCGCAATCATCTGTTAAGATGCACGCGTTCTAACCACTGGGCCATCTCGACTCAATTAAAGCTAAAATTAGCAGTGTTTCTTTATTATGTTGTCCACGAATTACGCACAAAAACCTTCCTCGCGAATCACTCTATCCGCATCAAAATCTCTTGTGTAGTTTTAAAGGTTTAAGCTTACAAAGGGATATAGGGACAGAGATAACGAGAAATCCAAATAAATATGCACTGTTAGTATATAGTGTTTTATCGGTGGCAGGACTTTGTGCAAGCCCGTCTGGGTAGGTACCACTCACTCACCAGTTTGCTACCGCCAAATAACAGTACTCAGTATTGTTGTGTTCCGGTTCGAAGGGTGAGTGACCCAGTGTAACTACAGGCACAAGGGACATAACATCTTAGTTCCCAAAGTTGGTGGCACATGAACGATGTTATGTTAATATTTCTTACAGCGTCATTGTCTATGGGTGATGGTGACCACTTACCATCAGGTGGCCTATATGATCGTCCGCCAACCTATACCATTAAAAAATAAAATAACAGCAACGGATTGCTATTGGAAGAGACATTTTTTTATCTTGGAAGTAATTTAACTTGAAACAATTAAATTTTAAGTATTGACATAAATTTAATTATTGTTGGCTTTTTATTGATTTTACAAGGTTTGATTGGATCTTGTTGTTCGTTGAAATCAATTAATACGATCTTTGATAATTATTAAAGGTAATTTCATACTGTATTACAAAATAGTTTGATGTTAAGTTAACGATCTGACTTGTGACAATTGCTTAAACTTGTTTCTGATTATGACAGCGTTTGTATGAAGAGACTATTTGTAGCCGAAAAGTTGAACAATTGAAATGTATGTCTTATTAATATTTCTACTATTCCAGCTAACAGATGTTCTAACGTACTCTCATCAAAAACGTAAGTAATTTTTTATGGAATTTTATACATGTTTGTCAAAATTGAACTTTGATGTGATTTTTTTACTTGATGACCGCTACATCGGTTAGTTAGCTCTGATTCTATCTAATTTTGCTTTTCGATGCCTAAAGATGTATCAGAGACTAAGCTATAGTAAAAACATCCAGTCTAAAACAGATTTTAAAAATATTTTGGAGGTAACTAGGTAGGTAAAATATCGGTGAAAACCAAAAAAAAAATAACAAAAAAGATCTTTAAAAAAATGGATGGGGTCACGCCCACTTGATTTGTCGAATCCTCTACCAAACATACTGTATAAATAGCCAGAGCCGTCAACCTATTGGAGGCCCTGTATTAGGGCCCCATATGACTTTGAAAGAACACTATTTTGCTAGAATAGATAACTACTTTAGTTAAACAAGGTTATTGATTTATTTTTATTAACGATCACATATTTATATTATACTTATTTATTTGATCTGAGGGGGGGCCCTATGGATAGCGGGGCCCTGGGCTCTTGCACAAAGTGCCCTATAGAACATATTCCCAACGCTGTTCCAATGCGGGTTATTGGAATACACATGTGGCAGAATTTCAATGAAATTAGACACATGCATGAAAAAAAACGGTAATTTATGTCGAGGATGATAAGCATGACAAATATTGGATACGTCAAATATATGCATACACGTGTGGCATTTCATGGTAAACATCATACATAAACGAAACCCTTGTTTTTTTTTTCAGCGCTCGAAATTAAACTGTGGAGTGAAAAGTGTAAGAAAAATTCCGTCGTTCTGAACGACTGCAACTGGTGCTGGTGCGATGCCAGACAACGCTACCAGTGCAAGGCTCGCGTGTGCAACGAAATCGACATGTTTGGACACTTCAATGGTGACGATTTCAACTTTGCCGTTTCGTAAATAGGCTATTTGACTGGTTTCTAAAATCCATTTTATATTATTTAGTAGAAGTTAAGGAAAAATTCATATATAAAGAGCGCGAAAAAACGTTACTTGGACAATATGGCGCTGCAATGGGGTCTGTGACGTCACTTTCTTGTATTTTAATCTGTGGTACATATAGTAGAAAAGCAAGGTTAACAAGAAAGTGACATAAGCCCGGCCAATCAGGAGCGTTTTGTGTTAAGTGACGAACGTTTGAAAAAATGCATTTTTATTTATGGATTTTTGAATAAATTAAGTATTATTTTTATTTCACTTTCGTTAGTAAATAACCATTTTTAAACTCATAATATACACTGATTACGATAATTCACAATTTATTTTTCGCATTGTCAAATAGCCTATTCAAATCGTTTGTAAAAATACATTGCTAGAAAAGGCATATTATTCGATACAAGATTTTATAGATGTTAAAAAAGTGTGGAATTAATACCTGTTGACTTCCAATCAGGATATATTTATTTAAATAATTGTATTTAACTAACATGAATTTTTAAAACTAAATTTTTTAAATATTAAAAAAGAGTGACTACTGACTTACTTTACTTGGTGGTAGGGCTTTGTGCAAGTCCGTCTGGGTAGGTACCACCCACTCATCAGATATTCTACCGCCAAACAACTGTACGCAGTATTGTTGTGTTCCGGTTTGAAGGGTGAGCGAGTCAGTGTAACTACAGGCACAAGGGACATAATATCTTAGTTCCCGGTTAATGGTTTTAAGGAATAGTTAATATTTCTTGCAGCGTCATTGTCTATGGGTAATAGTGACAACTTACCAACAGATGGCCCATATGCTCGTCCGCCATCTATAACATAAAAAAAAAAATTTCTTTCCGGTTCTTCTCGGTAGAGTCTACTTTCCGAACCGGTGGTAGCTTTACTTAATTTTAAAATGACGATTCATAAGTGCTTGTAAAAGCCTACTTGAATAAAGTTTATTTTGATAGATTGATTCATATTTATTACTAGCTGCGGCTTCGACTTTTCGCGTTTTAATTTAACCAACAAGATATTCATTTATTTCTTTATAATGCAACACTATATGGTCTGTATGTAATTACAGGAAGTTGTCCCAATTCGATGTTACAGCACGTTAAACAAAACTATTTAAAATATGATTATCTATGTTATTTAATATCTATTATTTAATCAATGTTCAGTTCACAGTTTTTACTACAACTTTTTAATTATGTATTAAGCATTATTAAGACATTTCAGCGTGATATATAATTTAATAATAAAAACTATCTACCAGTGAAAGTCCCGTCAAAATCGGTCCAGTTGAACAGACATGAAGAAATGTTATTTTGGTACATGTACCGTGTATACATGCATATATATGCATTTAGTAAAAAACTGCTATTTTGATCTTGTAGAGACACTCCAATATTATTACATGTTTTAATAATATAGAACTCCAACAGAAAAAAAAACATCCCCAATTGCTGGAGAATACAAAAAAAAATAACATTGATCAATTGTTTAGAAAGCATGTACATACAATTATATGAGTTGCCAGCATAAAAAAAAGTAGCATACGTAACCAAATTTTATAAGAAGATAAAAAAACAACAAATGACTCATCTTTAGGGGAATACTAAATTAGTCGGTATTCCACTTGTTTTTTTTTTTTTTATACCCAGGACAATGTTTTATAATGATCCGTTGAATACATTAACATTACTAGTTGGCATACCATTGGATGCCAGAAACGTTTACGTTAATGTCAATATTTATTGAAGTCAAATCGTATAAGTTACGGATTATTTACAGATGCCATTCGGGACATAAATGTAGGAATGGAAGGACGAGGCGCTTGGCGTTCCAATGGAACATCCTGTTCGCCAGGAGTGCATTATCAGCGAGGGAAAGTATTGTGTGTTTGCGACGAAGACGGCAACTGGCCTAATGATGTCTGCAAAGCTCTCTTCCTTATCTTATACTCTGTTAAAATCACAGGAAAAACGAAAATAACATCTTTTGAACCATGCACTCCGAAGAAACTGTATCTCGTAGGTTGCAATGCCTGTTTCTGTCCGTACACGGGCTTGTTAGATCCAAATTTATGTACGAAAAGAGATTGTGACGATTTACACTATCCAGTTCTAGATGTAAAAGATGGTCCGCAGCTGATAGCGGAGCCGAATGTAACTACTAGCGATTTAGAAGTATACGCAAAATGTGATGCGGAATTACAATACAAACTTGGCTGCATGTCTTGCATCTGTATTGCTAATAACAAACTCATTTGTGACAATTGTCCGAACGACACTAACCGTGACTTGATAATTAACAGACCATTAACAGATCAACAGCCGATCGCTCGAAAGAATCGTAACAGTTACTGCAATGGAAAGAAACCTGGTGAACTATTCAACATAGGCTGTAACTACTGCCACTGTGATAAAAAACTGAATCTATTCTGCACCGCAAAGAAATGCATCGAACCTCGTAACGTAAAATTAAAATCACAATTCAAAATAAGTGAGAGAGTTAAATGGAGGAATGCAGTCGCACCGCCAGATGATCAAAACTGCATATCCAGTACACAGTACAACAGGGATTGCAATACGTGCAAATGCGTTAAGCTGAAGGGCGGCACTAAAGTTGTCGACTGTACAGTTCGAAACTGCGACAAGAAAAGTCCGATTGAGATCCAAAAGCAGGATTGCGTTGAAGGATTATACTATCAATTGGATTGCAAACTCTGTTACTGTTATGTAGAGGATAATGTAAAGCATCAGGTGTGTCAAATAAGCGAGAATTGCGTTCAAAATCTCGTGCTGAATGATCGAACGAAAAGACCTGCGATAAGGTCAGTTGACACACAAAACGGTTACTGTGAACCGTTGTTCAAATATAGGAATAGTTGTAACATGTGCCGTTGCTTGTCAGATGGTAAGACGTATATGTGTACGTCTAAAGTTTGTGCCAAGCGTTCTATAGATAACCTCCCAGTTGACATAGTTCCAGCACAGATGCCATACAACGAACCATGCCCGGCTGGGCATTCGTATAAATTGGATTGTAATGTATGTTACTGCTTGTTAAATGGAAATGCAATTTGTACAACTAATGATTGTGCCAATGAAGATGTTTAATATTATACGATACAATATAGTCTATGTCTTTCTTTTTGGTTCCTTTACATCGTTTTGTTATGCTTTCTATACTTTATTATTATAAAATTTTTAACTTTCTGAAATTATTTTATGTGCCATTCGTTCATTTTATGGTTAGAATGCAAAATTCCTGAAACGAGTCGAGACCACCACTACTAATACCCCACAAATAACGGAAATACAATCAGAATATTTAATTGTAATTAATTATATATGACTGAAGTTATTTTTATTATAAGTTCTTATTTAATTTAAAAAAAAAAACGTTTTAACATTCTATAAAATTGTTAATTTTATCATTTTTCATTTTTTAACTTTTTTACAAGTAATTTAAAAATGCAAATTGGTAACAAGTATTATAGATAAGAATATAGGTAATATATAATTTTAAAGGCAATCAAATCTAAGAATTATATTTATTTAAAATAAATAACAACTTTAATTAAGCAATATTTTATTTCCAACAATTTAGTTCTTTTAACAATTACGTCTTTTTGGAATTTAATCAGAAAATAATTATGAAATAAATCTTAAAATTAAAAGTTTAAATAATTTAAAACAAAATAAAATTTGTATCATTTGTGCTGAAGCAATGAAATATTTAAAAAAAAAAAAACAGATGAAATACAATAATTGTGATACATTTTAGTGATCAAAATTTATATCACTAAAAAACGAATGTTCATTATTTAATAATACAATAAAACATAATATTCGAAATGGTTTATATCCTTGTATATGTTCAGATTTATAAGCTTAATCTGTGATAAATTTAACCATAGCCTGTTCTAACCACAGATAATAAAATATATCAACAACTTTGACATTGCAATGACTTTGACATTGACACAAGGTCATTGAAATGAATTTGACATTGGTCGAGACCTTGAATAATCTGTGGCAATAATTATGGACTAGACACCCGCGAATCTTCGTATTAATTCAAAAACAAAATTAGAATTTTATGACAGGTCTTGTATTGGTTTCGTTATATAATGCAAGTCACATATGGGTCTAAAATGATAAATAGTATTAGTTCAGTGTAAACTTGTGTCTTTTGATAACAAGTCACTTTATTTTTTGTTTACGTTTTACGATTTTTTTCTTATAATACCGTTGTATCGCTTTCTAACCGGCCAGTAATTTTTTACTATTCAAAATGAGACCATATTTTTTTTAAATGTAGCTATCGTCCCATTATCATGGAATAAAAATCGGCTTAGGCTATTAATATATAAGATTCGCGAAATAATAGCGTTTTGAATGTCTATGTTGTTATTGGAACTTAAGTTTATACTATTAATCAAGAATTATTAGTAGTGCTTAACATAATAAATATGTGAGTCCACGTTTATCTCAACTCCTTATTCAATCTGAATAGTATATTCCGATTTTTTACTACCTCAGCGATATTGAACACTGACAATTCTTGACTACCTTTAATCATAATACAACACCATTCTACTTAACTATTAAATACCTACTTTAATGTTGTCTTAAATTTTCGCGATTACACATTGAAATAAAACTAGCTATTATCCCGACGTTTCGGTAGACAATCTACCCGTGACCACGAACGCTGTAAAGTGCTCGAAACGTCGGGATGTTAAAAATAAAAATAATTAATATACGCGATTCAAATCCGTTATAGCTAGTTTTATACCTACTTTAATTCAAATTTCAAAGTTCCAATAACAATTTCGTTAACGTTCCAATCGCCTTTTTTTACGAATCCATACTGAATATATAAATAAATAAAAGAAACTCTGCCCTCGATCAATGATATCGTATCATTGCGATGTCAAATGTTTATATTTAAATTTTTCCTCTTGTGGTTAGAATACTTTGTATGTAAGCATGTTTACCTTGTTGTATTAACAGAGTTAAATCTAAAAGCAACTTATATTGATGGAGTATAGTACGACACAACTTAGATGTCGCATCGGCAAAATTCGTAAAAACCGATCACATCCGAATTGAGTACGCCATCCCAAATTATCAATATTTATATCTTACGTGAATATGATCTGTGCACAAACGTAATAACTTGTAATATCATACGACCGAATATATTCGTCAATTTGACGCGTCGATTTACATGCACTTGTTTTCTCTGACGCGTGAATCTATAGCGACGAATAGCGTCGAATGGCGCGATTGAGAGCTATTTTTATTGGTTCTGTAAATTGGCAGAAATCGGTTATATTTTCATTCCATTGCATTTTCCGATACTACATCTAATTTGTGTAGTACTATACGCCTGTCCATTGACACATAAAAAAATATCCACATTGGTTGGTTAAAATATTATGTTACTAATAATAATGAATAAATCTTTATGTTAAAAATGACTGACATAGTTCAGTATTTTCTTCTTCCAGATTTACTGGATTTAAAATCTCAGTTTTTCTATTAATAATCATAATCATAATCGGTAAATTATCTTTAACATGAAATTTTAATCAAAGCATTATGATTCAATGAATGAATGAAATCCTTCATTCAATCTGACAGACGATAATCTGTCAAAACGCATACTGTCAAGTTTTTGTTTTTTAAATTGTTACAAATATTTTATTTTTAACAATAGCAGTGCTATATAATGCCTTCTAATTTTATTTATATTACGCAAAGTCATTTTAGATACAGTATAAGTTTAATTTCTAAGAAAATACTGCTTAGTTTTTCGAAGAATTCTTTTTAAATTGACATTCCATTCATTTGGACCAAGCTTCAAATTTCAAGCCAATAAATTTGTAAAATGACGTTTAAAAAGTGTTTAAAAGAGCTTGAAATTGTATGTATTGGCTCTATGGTCTAATATTTTCGTTCCATAATATTTTAAAAAGTTTCAAAAGCGAATATTTTTCTTAAAATATTTGTACAAATGTAAGTCAAGCTGTATTTAAAATTTAATACATTATTATAATAGAATGCATTAATATAATTTCATTGCAAGATCTTTAAGCGTTACAGGAAGAGTCAAAATCGTGCTTTAGACAAAAGGAAGCAGTGAAATATTTTTAAAATTGTAACCCTTAAATGACATTGGCGTTGTTTTCACTGAACATAAAAAAGTTTCAGAACTGAAAACTAAAATATCAGTGCTAAACTCTATTAAAAATGCTTGCAAATAATAATATAATTTGTAATTTAAAATCCGTGCTAAAAAGGTCTGGCCATATATAGATTTAAAGGCGTTAGTGAGAACATACTGGAACAGTAAAGTGCGATCTTGATTAAGAAAGTAATATGCGACATTGTCTATTATAAAATTATAACACAAATGATAAAGGATATACGCATCAAAATCGTATAACAATGTCAATCGGATCACCAATTCACGAGTGAGATTAGATATTAGTTCTTACGGTGTAGCGTTGTTGTTGTGTTCCCGCATAACTAAGCTTTGCGTAATTTCGACTTTATTTAAGTAATTTTATGGACTAAAATTGCTAAGCCACGATTTGCTCACGAGCGATAGAAGATAAAGTTTTTTTTTCAATTTCAGGCTACGTGACAAATCCATAAGTACGGAATAAATACTTAAGGATTTTTCCCGCTCATTTGAAGCATTCGTCTTTCTAAAAAATTAAATGTTTTTTTTATTGGTAAATTACATCACTTATAATAAAATTAGGCACATACATTTAAATTAATTTATTAAAATTAATGCTTTTATCAATTTATAAGCTCCAGTTAAAAAATCAGAAATTTACCGATTATTGTTCAAAAGTGAATTTTGAGCCTCAAATTTTATACCATTGCTTCGACGTGAATTAACTACATTAAAAATAAAAAACGGTCGTCCTTTACGTTGACTTAAAAATCAAATATACGCAGCATTTTTTTTTTAAACATATTACTTGTATATTTCAACTAGCAAATATGAGATGTCAACATATTTTTGTAACATTGCTATCTAATTTAGAATTATAATCTGCATTCCATTCATGTTCGATATTCAAAATTTCAACACATCCCGCTCATCCAAGTACCAGGCTCCCATAAGTTAAGAGAAGACATCGTTCGCTTGCCTACAGCACCTAATGAAGGTGGCTCGCCTCGGGAGTTCCCTTAGCCGGGCCGCCCCTACGTACGTGCACGCTGACCGGAGGCCACCCAGGATATCCTTGACAGTCACTTCGACATCTCCTCGGTATTCCACTTCCACTGTTTTTCCTGAAAGTTAATTTACCTTATAATTAATATATTATACGCATTTTTTCAGTTCAATGATAACTCCTTTGTTCCTCTGTTATCCTGGTAGCATAATATTTGTTTTAGTAAACACGACGAATGTTCAACAACAACAACAGCCTGTAAATTTCCCACGGCTGGGCTAGGACCTCCTCTCCCTTTTGAGGAGAAGTCTTGGAATATATTCTACCACGCGGTTCCAATTCGGGTTGGTGGAATACACATGTGGTAGAATTTCTATAAAATTAGACTCATGTAGATTTCCTCACGATGTTTTCCTTCACCACCGAGCACGAGATTAATTAAAAACACTAATTCAGCACATGAATATTCATTATGCTTGCCTGGGTTTGAACCCGCAATTATCGGTTAAGATGCACGCTTCCTAACCATTGAGCCATCTCTGATTAGGTAATAGTTAATACGTTATACAAGATCCTTACCTTCAGAGGATCGGTAGTCCGCAACGCCGCCCGAATGTTTCAACATGGCGGTGGAAGAGGACATGCCGTAGAACAGCTTGACCTTCTTCCCGTCGGGCTTGGTGACCACCTCCCCCCCGCACTGGTCGTGTCCCGCGAACATCCCGCCGGCCATCACGAAGTCCGCGCCTGCGCCGAACGCCTTCGCCACATCGCCCGGGCACGTGCACCCGCCGTCCTGTGCACGGGAGTGTCATGAGTCAGGTTAGTGTAAAAACATCTTATGACATTTAAGTTATTGTTAATAGTTTGATAATTAAATGAATGTAATAATGTTTTCTTTTGTTGGTTATTCAAATAATAAAAATAAAAAATAAAATCACTAAATAGTTTTGTAACCTTTTTAAAGTAATACTTCTTTTTGGCGCGATAACAAAGGTGATTGTTTTTTAGATGCGCGCGCATAGGCTGTCATGGAGTTCGTTGAACTATCAATTAAATGTCAAGTTTACAAATTTAAATTGTGAATGATATTACATTTCTCAGTAATAATAGTGGTGAAATACTTAATTATTAATAAATAGGTTATTTTCTGTTTTATATAATAAAATAACTTATCTGCATGGCATTAAAACTATTTTTAATTACAACTTATAATTGGAACTTCTGTAAAAGCTCTCTATAACTGGAAAAGCCAAATAAACAACATTTGACAGCAAATTAATGCAATATAATTGGTCGAGTTCGATTTATCTATGATATTCACTATGGATTTTCGAAAAAATGGCGTTTTAAACGTCAGAATATTGGAAGTAAAATTAAAGTGGATACAAGTATTTTGTGTAATAGTATTATATTATTGTAAGGTTTTCTTTAATAATTGCGGGCAATGTGAGGTAGATTTATTAATAAAATTTAATAGTTTTTATCAACTGGTCACACTGTTGGCCGCTTGGTGGCGCGCGGCATTCGAAACGGCCATCTTTGAAACGCGGACGCGGGAAGCGGGTTTTTGAAAAGCCTGTTTAAAGTCTAAAGTTATATTTCGAAAAAATATAGTGATTGACAACTGAATGGAGTTTAACTATAAACTACGTCGACTCTTACAGTGTTGTAAAGTCTAATTACAGTATAAAGTGATATTTAAAAATATATTGTTGGAATAAACAAGCAAAATCAGCGTCAAGTCACACAACTTTCCTTTATAAAAAAGGCGGGAGATTCGTAGTTGACACATTGAGAATTGCAATTATAATTATTACGGTTTAATGTGATTATTGATGGTTATTTGTGTTGTAGACTAAATGTTTTTCTTTTGTGGTAGATTAATTGTTAGTTTAAATTAAAGATAATTGTTTTAGAGGTTAACCTACTTCCTACTTCTGGTTATAAAAATATTGTATTTGCAAACTGAATATTGGAGTTTAACTACAAACCTCGCCGACACCTACTGGAAAAGCGTTTTTTCATTAAATATAACGATATATTAAACATAAACTATTTGTAGTTCACAGTATAGCTGAGTTATCAGCAAATCGCATGAAATTTGTAAATTTAAGGTTTATTTATCCTACTTCGATTTTAATCTATACTAATAATATAAATGTGAAAGTAAGTCGGTCCGTCCATCTTTCTGTCGCTCTTTCACGACCAGACCGCTGAACCGAAATTGATGACATTTGGTATGAAGCTGACTTGAATTCCAAGAAAGGACTACTACTTCTTTGCCTAACACATGACCAACTCTGAAAACACGAGCGAACTGCGGGTGACAACTAGCAGAGTATAAGTACACTGATTTCTATTAGTAAGATACAATTATAATAAACAAATAATAATCGTAGTATTACACCTAACAAAATTCTGAATATGTTCAGTGCCAAGCTTGCCGAGCAAAGCTAGAACAATTTATTGGCGTAGCGTTGAGTCAAGTGAGGCTAATGAAATAGATATTCTTTTGTTTTTATTTTTATGTTTTTATTTAATTATTGATATTTATTGTATACAACAACAACAGCCTGTAAATTCCCACTGCTGGGCTAAAGGCCTCCTCTCCCTTTGAGGAGAAGGTTTGGAACATATTCCACCACGCTGTTCCAATGCGGATTGGTGGAATACACATGTGGCAGAATTTCTATGAAATTAGACTCATGCAGGTTTCCTCACGATGTTTTCCTTCACCGCTGAGCACGAGATGAATTATAAAGACAAATTAAGCACATGAATCAGCGGTGCTTGCCTGGGTTTGAACGCGCAATCATCGGTTAAGATGCACGCGTTCTAACCACTGGGCCATCTCGACTCATATTCATTTTTTTCATTGTATATTTTTTAGTATTAGTACACTAACATATAACATTTTAAGTTGCTATTGTTACTAACAAGTGGACTGTAATTGTCTTAATAAATAATTATTGTTATATTATTAATTTACCGAAATGATGTGTCCTTTGAGCCCATGTGCTGCGTCTGCGCACTCGATGACGGCTGAGAGCTGAGGGTAGCCCACGCCGGTCTTTATTCGAGTCGTGCAAACCGATCCTGGACCGATTCCCACCTGGAAATGTTATACAGAACTTCACGCTTAACTCCTGAATTTGGGTGGATAATACTCAACTTAAAAATGGTCAGATTATCCTTTAGGCGGTGCAGTCAAATGTATCTGATTCACTAACAAATATTTCACATATCTCAGGATGGAACCATCTTCGTAATATTTTAAAATAACATCGTAGATACGGATGAAATTACTTTGAAATAATATTTTATAGAATTTTTTTTCGTGAGCAAGACATTCGCAGATAATGTCCAAATATCGAGCTCTACCAAATAAAAATAATATACATTGTAAATATTCCGTTTTAAATAACTGTAATAATATTGTAAGAAGTTAGAAAAGGGTAAAGTTGTTCCCAGTTAACTGTTAATTTGGTTACCAGTGTGTTAGACCCACACTACACACTAATAATACAGTTTATTACCCATTTGAAACGTATGTCTGTTCATCTATTGAAAGGTTTTATATTATTTATTCAAGCCGTGCGAAGGCAGACTGTGTAGCTAGTATTCAAATAATTGATGTGAACTAAAATCGAACCCAAACCAGTTGCATCGCTAAATATATACAGATTTGCAATTTTTCAACAAAAAACACATATAATCATATAGTTCTTGCAAAATATTAATACCATAAAAATGATATTTTTTTATAAAAGAACCATATTAAAAAATAATAATATTCAAGTTTGAATATTATGTATTCATTTAAATAAATTTCCGTAGACGTCGAACGGAAATCCGGCTTCGGAAATCTCCCGACGTCAGTCGATCTATTTAAAACACCATCGTGGACTATTCCTATAATAACGTCAGAAATCAGTGCGTTAATCCTACTGACAAATAAACACTTCGAAAATTGTTGCAAATCGGAATACAATTGGGATCGGATCGGGATAATTAGAATTAATCCTCAGTTACCAATAAATTGAGATTTATCTGTAGAAATAGTCAAACCCAAGCAAGCACTACTGAATTTTCATGTGCTCAATTTGAGTTTACAATTCATTTCGAGCTCGGCGGTTAAGGAAAACCGTGAGGAAATCTGCATGTGTCTTATTTTAACGAAATCCTGTCAAATGGTAATCCACCAAACCGCATTGGAGCAGCATGGTGGAATATACTAACCCTCTCAAAGAGACAGAATAAATTAGCCCATAAGTGGGAAATTCACAGGCTGTTATTATTATTAGTTTACGTTTACATTCCATTTACTATATATAAATATAATATATCTAAAAGTTCTATTACCTTAATTATATCAGCTCCTGATAATATCAGTTCTTCAACCATCTCACCTGTGACGACATTGCCAGCCTGAAATAGAAAGAGATAGATAGAATAATAGCAGTCCGTATTAACAACTATTTATAGACTATCAAGTATAAGTTGGTATTCCTGTGGCAACACCTGCTACACCTTTGTTTTGCCACTTTTTTGTTTAATTTACCAATATCTCTCTAGAAAATAATTCTCTTCGTCTCATTTTTAATAGATTTTGGGTAAATTTTCTTAATAAGGGTAAATAAAACAAATAAGATATTAAATGAAACAAAAAAAAAAATTAGTACATGTTTTTGCCATACGCCAATTTACACTTGACGCGCTATATAACTTTGTATATAACAAAACTTCATATACGATATCATAAATACGGCTACAATTCTTATCTTTTCAATCTTACACTATAAATTGGCAAACAAAATCTTTAATATAGAATTAATAGGCGTTTATATAGAGTTGTATAACATATGCTACTGAAAAAAATATATATTTCTAAGATAAGGTTTGAAGCTTATCTGTACTGGAGTTTTGCTTACATACAGTTACAAATTAAATACATAAGAAGTAGTTACTTAAATCAAATCAATTTTATTCAAGTAAACTTCACAATGAAGCATTTTTGAATCGCTATTTAAATACTATCACCGTTTCGGAAATCCTCCAGTGAGGAAAAACGGCAGGAAACTCGCATAGTCCTTTTCAAATAAATTACAGAGATATACAATGCTGTTCCTTAAATACGAGGCAAGCATCGTGAAGTTACCTGTCTGAAATTTTGTCACACGTATCACGTAGTATTTATTAAATCAGCGTGTTTGAATAAGTTCCCCAAGAGTTTAGAATGTAGCCCAATTTACTTAAATTCAAAATTAAAATATACTTTATTCAGATAGGCTTTTACAAGCACTTTTGAATCGTTGTTTAATATAACTATTGAGTAAAGTCAGCACCGGTTGGAATATATATTCTACTGAGAAGGAAAGGCAAAAAAACTCGGTTGTTCTTTAATATTAAAATACAAAATTATATTGAATTTATTATATATCCTGCTTGAAAGCCAAGAAGTATTAGCTCCACGCTTTTTTATCGTCTATGTAATCTTGTGTTGATTAATTTTCTTTAATTAATATCATAATTTGAAGTGGTAGGGCTTTGTGCAAGCCTGTCTGGGTCGGTATCACCCACTCATCAGATATTCTACTGCCAAATAACAGTATTATTGTACAGTAGTATTGTTGTGTTCCGGTGCGGTGCAGGTGTAAGGATGAGTAGTGTGTAACTAGAGGCACAGGGGACATAACATTTTCGTTCCCAAGGTGTCGCATTGGTGATGTAAGAAGGAATGGTTAAAATTTCTTGCGCCATGAGGTGACCTATATGCTCAACCTACAGCATGAAAAAATATCAAAAACTTACAATTATTGTATGTGTGGGAAATGCAGCTCGCACTTTCCTAAGATACTCGACGAAGTGCTGTGAGTATCCGTTCGCCACATCCAGACAGATGAATTTGAGATCCTTGACACTGTTCAAGATTTCTGAAAGACGTTCGAAGTCCACTTCAGCGGTGCCCGAACTCGCCGCTGCGAAAGAACATAAAAAATTTGTCTATTACTGCAATATTGTGCAATCAGAGTAAGAAAACCTTCTCAGTTTTCAAATTTATTCCTTTATCAAGTTGTAAACTCTTAGTACCTTTTGAAACTAAAGTACTAAACTGACAACTGCATATAAAATTAAACTTACATAGAATGATAACTTGGTTCAAAATAGTGTAACATCTTTGGACTACGTCTAGTTTTATATCAACATGAAATCTTTTTAATGGCGTAATTACTCATTACAAATTTAAATTGGATATGATATATTTTACTGAACTGTCAAAATATGTCTTTCAGTTCCATATCTTCTAGATTGGTAAAGCAGATTATCCCTCGTACCGAGTACACGAAAATAGATCTTAAGGTGACGAATCTTTTCTGACACCGACTGTACATTGTTAATATATAATAGTCTTGAATGGTAAGTATGGTAGTGTTTTTGTTTGTGTGTGTGTTAATTTTTATTATTGCAGACGATAAACCAATCTGATAGAACACTTTGCCAACGGTCATTTTTGTTGTTAGTACAGACAACCTCGGTCTTTGTAGCTTATACAAACAGCTAACCTAGCCGTAGCCTTCTTTTGTCATAGTAGAAATACTCACCCATTTGTTCCAAGCATTCGGGATTTTCTTCCGCGAATTTCTTCCATTGTTCCACCGAGTAGTATTTATGGATGCATGTGAATAATCCATGCTGAAATAAGTTACACAAATTATAAAACATTGTATGGATCCATAATTAAGATACTTTAAAATATATTACAATGTTATTAAGGAGAATGTTTTTCGATTATTGCATTCGCAAGCACGCACGCATCACGCACGCACAGACGTACGCACGCACGCACAGACGTACGCACGCGCGCATGCACTCAGCATAATATTTATATCGATTTTTATGCAATTTGCATAAAAATCGATATAAATATTATAAATGTCAAAGTAACTCTGTCTGTCTGTTTATATGTCGCTCTTTCACGGCCAAACCGCTGAACGGAATTTGATATGAAGCAAACTTGAACTCCAAGGATGGACATAGGCATTGCCTGCAAAACCAATCCCCTAAAACACGCAAGAAGACGCGGGCGACAATTAGTAAATAAATACATTTAAGCAATATTATAAACACTCACACATAAACGAATATAGTTACATAAACTCACAAACACAGTCGAACATTTATAGATGTGTGCGTCTTTACACGAAACTTACACACACATATTTCAGTGCATATTTTTAAAAGGTTTCAAGTGTTTGGAAAACATCGACGTCACGAAAATAACATAGAAAAGCCGAATGGCTGTCAGTAACGGTTATGACGTCAGCCTGCCGTGAAAAACATTTGTTTTTTTGCGAAGTCATCTTTACATAGTATAAAACAAAGTCGCTTACCGCTGTCTGTCCCTATGTATGCTTAGATCTTTAAATTCCGCAAAAAATGATTCGAGGGGATTTGAGATGGCCCAGTGGTTAGAACGCGTGCATCTTAACCGATGATTGCAGGTTCAAACCCAGGCAAGCACCACTATATATATGTGCTTAATTTGTGTTTTTAATTCATCTCGTGCTCGGCGGTGAAGGAAAACATCGTGAGGAAACCTGCATGTGTCTAATTTCACCGAAATTCTGCCACATGTGCATTCCACCAACGCGCATTGGAACAGCGTGGTGGAATATATTCCAAACCCTCTCCTTAATGGAAGAGGAGGCCCTATCTCAGCAGCGGGAAATTTACAGGCTGTTACTTTACTTTACTAAAATGATTCGAGGGGAAGGTTTTTGTATAATATTCATTGAAAATATAATAAAGAAAAACTGATCATTTCAGAAATTTCTAATATAGTGTCACAGTATTGTACCTGGGCGACGCCGGGCGGGTCGCTAGTTAGTTCACAAAGGCTTTTATATGACTGGCAGTGTTTGTATGTTTACATGTGTGTTAGTCACCTGTTGTAGAGCTAAGTGGTATAGAACTGTCTATTTCAAATACAAAAGGGTAATAGCCAAATAAAGAACATTTGACACCGAATAGACGCGATATGATTGGTCGAGCTTGTATAATCTGTGGTGGTCACTATGGATTTGTGAAAAAATGGCGGTTTAAACGTTTTGAATGCTTAAGTGAAAAAGTATTTAAGGATGTATGTAAGGTCATAAATAGTACGAAACAAATTAGATGTAGCATCGGAAAATGCAATGGAATGTAAATAAAACCGATTACTGCCGATTTACACAACCAATAGAAATAGCTCCCTATCGCGCTATTCGACGCTATTCATCGCTATAGATTCACGCGTCAGAAAAAGCAAGTGCATGTAAATCGACGCGTCGAATTGACGAATATATTAGGTCATATAATATTACAAGTTATGACGTTTGTGTCAAGATCATATTCGCGTGAGAAATAAATATTGATAATTTGAGATAGCGTACTCAATTCGGATGTGATCGGTTTTACAAATTTTGTCGATGCGACATCTAAATTGTGTCGTACTATATACATCTATTTATTTTTTAAGGTTAACTTTAATGTATTATTTTTGTTCAGATTACATAATATGTAATGAAAACACAATGTCATTTTGATTAATAATTTACGATTTTTAAACAAATTAATACGCAATTTCAAATTGCTTAGTCAATTATATAATTTTATTTCTGTCCCGAGTAAATAATTACGAATATCTTCATAACGACATCAGAAGAGGTTTTTATTTTTCTTCTTTGAATGTCCTTTTTTTAACCTTACCATTTTTCATTACTTCCGGTACAAGTAACACAAAAATAAAAGAGGCTTTTATTCTCAGATATTTCTTTCAAATATATATTTTTCTTTTTTCCAATCTATACAGTGTAATCGACTCAATTAATTATGTATTCCAAATTTATCGAAAATAGGACAAGTAGATATATTTTACATAAATCCGTTAGTTGTGGAAAATATAACAGAGCTTTTGAATATCGCGTGGACTATATGATCTAACCATTAATTTACAAAAAAAAATATTTATATTGAAATAGGTTATACACATGACTATATAATCTAACCATTAATTCACCAAAATTAATTTATATTAAAATAGGCTATACACATGACTATATAATGTTACTATTAATTTACCAAAATTAATTTATATTGTAATAGGCTATACACATTTGCACATTACATTCACGCAAATTTATTCGATTTTTTGATTGGTAAAGTTTCATTACAAACATATTCTCACCTTTGACAGTTCCTTCGCCATTTCAAAAGTGCCGACAGTGTCCATGTTGCTCGCCATCACGGGGACTCCCCGATACGTCTGGCCGGAGTTGCGGAATGTTATTTCTCTGTACATATCCACCTGGTGACAAATGACAATCATATTCATAAATTAAATAAACAAAAAGTTATGATTCTAAGAAGGTTTTATACGATGTTTACATTCTTATATGTTTGATATAGTGATAAATGTTGTTTAGGTTGAAGTATAACCGGGGAATCAAATGATGTAACGGCGGAAGTACTTAACAAATCAAATCAAAATAAACTTTATTAAAGTAGGCTTTTACGAGCACTTTCGAATCGTCATTTTGTGAAGTTAGTTAGTAAGTTAGTAGTGAAGCTACCACCGGTTCGGAAAGTAGATTCTATCGAGAAGAACCGGCAACAAACTCAGTAGTTACTCTTTTTTAACATTTAAAAATACAAAGTAATGTTAGTTAAATACAATAATTTAATTTAATATATCCTGCGTGGAAGTCAACAGGTATTAGCTCCACGCTTTTTTATCATCTATAAAATCTTGCATTTAATAATATGCTTTTTCTACAAATGTATTTTTTACAAAGGATTTGAATTTACTAAACGGCGAAGTTAAAAATGTCTGCGGAATTTTATTATAGAAGCGGATACCCTGCCCCAAGAAGGACTTATTGACTTTGCGGAGTCGGAAACTTGACGTTATAAGCTTATCTTTACTCCTAGTACAGTTGTAATTGTTCACAACTATGATTTTATTTGATTGCATTACATTGACATTAGCTTAAGCCATGGACCCTAGAGCGTCGTAGGACTGCCGGATGTTAGAAGCCCATTGGAGGGCTCCGAAAACGCACCTCCTAAGGGTTCCTCTCTAGACATATCTAGGCACTCAGTAACATCATAATGCTATCTCTGAGACCTCAATGTAAGTGCCAAACTACTATAGTGTTGCTAAAATTGTATTTTCAATAATAACTAATTCTGCATTACCAATTGAGGAAATTACTAAAATTCAATTTGAATCAATTGTGCTATTAATAATTTTAATATTTTATCAATACATTTTAAAGATACGGTAGTTTTATGTAGGTGAGGCTCGAGGCGACAGCTCAGCGAATAGGCAACGATCCATGACCTAAATCTAATCCCCCTGATCAGCGTTTTTCGTGAAAGCAGGTCATAACATTATAGGTCTTTATTTGCTGGTACCATCTACTTATCACTAATTCTTTAAATCAGGAATAATTTCAATGCTGTGTTTTTTGTCGAGATTAAAATTCGATGACGTTTTATACCAATTAAAAATGAGGTCAATAACCTGCTTGAATTATATACATATATACTTATTATATATTGTTGTGATAAATTTTAAATTATTTCGAATGTAATATTTTTTTTCGTAAATAAAATGTTAATGGGCGAAGGTTTTGAATTATTATTCCTTGTAAAACAACCATAGGCAATACAATGATTATCAAAAGACAATTTTCAAAAGGTCACCTTTATAAATTCGTAATAAAAATCGTAGCTTTGATCATGCAAAATACGTAACATTCAAGTAACGATTTCTAAGAAATAACGTAAAATTTTCTCGATTGCACATTTCATGCCAACTGGGCTGTTTGCCAAAATGCCTCGAACAATGTTAACCAAATTGTCAGACCCAAGGTTAAAAAAATGTAGGTTACGGAGTCAATAATATTCGAAATATGAAAAAAAAATAACCCTTGTCATCGTCGACTTTTCACGCTGGTTTTGTAATCATATATATCTTTGTTATTTCAAATATAAATGTAATAGCGACCCGGCGTCACGGGTGCAATGATAAAACTAAATATACTGCAGACATTTCCTTGCTTCTTTACTATATTGTCCATGTATTATATACGAAAACCTACCTTTCGAATCACTCCATCTATTAAAAAAATAGCATCAAAATCCGTTACGTAATTTGAAAGATCGAAGCTTACATAGGGACAGACAGCGGTAAGCGACTTTGTTTCCATACTATGTAATGTTCCAATAGATCTTTGTGGAAGCGAAGAATTAAAGTAAATATACCTTACGTCATGAATCAAACTTAATTTTAGCTGAATGAATGGGATCGGCGGATTTCTGGAGAGTAATTCGAGACTAGTAAACTGCACAGAGTCGAGATGGCCCAGTTAGAACGCGTGTATCTTAACCGATGATTGCGGGTTCAAACCCAGGTAAGCACCGCTGATTCATGTGTTTAATTTGTCTTTATAATTCATCTCGTGCTCAGCGGTGAAGGAAAACATCGTGAGGAAACCTGCATGTGACAAATTTCATAGAAATTCTGCCACATGTGTATTCCACCAACCCGCATTGGAACAGCGTGGTGAAATATGATCCAAACCTTCTCCTCAAACAGAGAGGAAGGCCTTTAGCCCAACAGTGGGAATTTTCAGGCTGTTGTTGTTGTTTTTGTTGTTTGTTGAAACTGCACAGGATATATTGAAGCGCATAAGTGTTGACGTCAAAACAGATCTCTAACTCTCGACAAATCCATCACGAAATACAAAATCACAAACTCAGGGTCAATGGTCTTAGATATTTCCCAGGAACTGAAATGTCAACACCTCCCAAACTCCAAGTTGCAACTGAGATTATTTCGACAGAAAAACTAAACAACCGTCATTTATGGTAAATGGACCACCGTTTTATGGCAATGGATCAAGACATGTAAGAAATATTGACCATTTCTTACGTCACCAATGCGCCACTGACCTTAAAAACTACAAGGCAAAGAATACTCTATCATCCTTCAACCATCCCAACTATTTTAAGTATTACAGAAAATATACGATGTGTGGTACGTACAGCTAAGTCCTACCACCAAACTGTTTCAATGTAATATTTAAGTGCCGATTGCGAGTTCAATTTGTTTGAAGCCATACAGCGCTTTAAACCGCTTTAGTATCTTGTAATACACTTAAGCAGCAAATGTTCTTACTCGCTTCATTGATTACTTTGAAGTGATAACTAGTTTCCGTTTGTGGCTTTGCTCGTATGTGGGATGGCATGTGTTACATTATATATAGCCCCCATACATAGCCCCTCTATGTCTTTTCTAGGCACTAAACGACATTTATGCAAAATGTTAAAGCTTAACAAATACATTTATTATTTATAATACTAGTTAATACGACTTTGTATGAGTAGGGAAAAGGCATATACAGCATTTAGATTAAATAGCCGAGATGGCCCAGTGGTTAGAACGCGTGCATTTTAAGTGATGATTGTTAATTCAAACCCAGGCAAGCGCCACGAAATATTAATGTGCTTAATTTGTTTATAATTTATAATTCATCTCGTGCTCGGAGGTGAAGGAAAACATCGCGAGGAAACCTACATGTGTCTAATTTCATAGATATTCTGCCACATGTGTATTCCACTAACCCGCAGTGGAACAGCATGCTGGAATATATTCCAAACCTTCTCCTCAAAGGGAAAGGTGCCATTAGCCCAGCTGTGGGAAATTCATAGGCTGTCGTTGTTGAACTCCAAAAATGGACATAGGCTACACTTTTTGCCTGACACATGAAAACCAATACCCTAAAACAAAAACAAAACCGCGGGCGACTACTATTTTATACAATGATATATTATGTAACCTGTTTCAAGAACAAGCTACATAAGTTAGATGTGTTTATAAACACTAACTAATGTTATCTAGATCGGTGATGACGTCATCACTAACACCGCGCCGTGAATCATTATCATTATATCAACGTGTCGTTGTCATTAATGTACATACGCGTGTATGTTACGGCAATATCATGAACACGATGATTATATTACTTGTATTGTATATTACGACACAACTCAGATGTAGCATCGGCTAAATTCGTAAAACCGATCACATTTTTTTTATGCAATAGGTTGGCGGACGAGCATAGGGCCTACCTGGTGATAAGTGGTCACCATCACCCATAGACAATGAAGCTGTAAGAAATATTAACTTTTCCTTATATCGCCAATGTGCCACCAACCTTGGGAACTAAGATGTTATGTTCCTTGTGCCTTGCTACACTGGCTCACTCACCCTTCAAACCGGAACACAACAATAACAGTACTCAGACTGTTATTTGGCGGTAGAATAACTGATGAGTGGCTAGTACCTACCCGTATGGGCTTGCACAAAGCCCTACCACCAAGTAACAAGCAAACATCACCAAGTTAACATCCGAATTAAGTACGCTTTACCAAATTATCGATAATTATTTCTTAAGTGAATATGATCTTTACACAAACGTAATAACTTGTAATATCATATGACCTTATATATTCGTCAATTTGACACGTCGATTTACATGCACTTGCTTTCTCGGGTTGAACTGACGTGAGAATCTATAGCGACGAATAGCGTCGAATGGCGCGATAGTGGGCTATTTCTATTGGTTGTGTAAATCGGCGGTAATCGTTTTTATTGAATTTGCCGATGCTACATCTAAGTTGTGTCATTCTATACCTTATTGTTAAGTTTATAATAAATCTAGGTCTAGATTATGGAAAGTAAAAGTAAAAAGAAAAAAAAACAAAGTCTGTAAAATGTTTATAGTAAAGAGATTCGTTTATTATTTTGATTATTGTTACCCATTACGAAAGAACATAGGGTGTCGCACTGGTACTCCCCAACCCCAACGCATGCGAAGCCGAGAACGGAAACTAGTAAAGTATGTATTCATTAACGTGATGTTAATGTAAATCATATACACATATAATGAAATTGGAGTGTCTGTTTGTAATATTAATTAACTAATTATTTCAAAAATTCTTTTATTCTAAGATCGTGTAATAGTCATAATAGAAAATACAACCACATTGATCTGTTTAAAAATAGTTTAAGTAAATTTTATAATCTTGTGAAAAATACTTATTTGTAATAAACCATAACCATATTAACGTTAAAATTTTACTTTGTCATAAATAGTTATATTTTATGTAACATCAAAATTAGTCAACTTTCCTGTTAAAAGAGTAGTGGAAACTTAACTGGCATAAGTGTTAAAATATGATTATTATATTAAGTTGTAATATACGATGTGCTGTATGTTTCCCTAATAAATAAATAAATATTAAAATTTTACCGCTTTTCTCTGTATGTATTCTTTCACCTTTTTCAGTACGTGTATACACATGTATTGGTACATGTACTCAAAAAGACTACTAGAAAGAATGACTTTTTTTTATAATTTTTGTCAGTTAGTTTGTTCTGGCTAATCTCAGGAACGGGTGAATTGATTTTGACGGGATTTTTACTCGCAGATTATATACCTTATGCCTGCAATTACACTACTTCACTCACCTTCCAAACCGAAATACAACAATGCTGTTTGTCGGTAGAATATCTGATGGTAAGTGGTACCTACCCTGGACGTGCATAAAGCCCTACCACCAAGTAAAAGTGTACATTAAAATCTGTCTCTATTGATAGAGATATTGCTTAGTTAGTTATTGGTTTAACTGTGCAGAATTAAACTAAATACAACTGCGCATAACCTATATCAACACTCACCCAAAAGTCGAGCAATTTAGCTAACGAGACTTGGAATTTTGAATTGGATGCGTAGAAACCATTATAATATGACGAAGATCCCTTACGAGTTATGGACAAATGTACAATATCATTACTAATGACGTAAGCAAATTAGCGCCTCGCTTACGTAGGTAGTCGAGTTCAGTCGAAATGGCCCAGTTGGAACGTGCATCTTAACCGATGATTGCGGATTCAAACCCAGATATTCCACTGAACTGACCACTGAATATTCATGTAATAAATTTGTGTTTAGAAGTCATGTCGTGCTTGGCGGTGAAAGAAAACATCGTGAGGAAACCTGCATGTGTCTAAATTCATAGATATTCTGGCACATGTGAAATCCAACAACCAGCATTGGAACAGCGTGGTGGAAAATTTTACAAATCTTTTGCTCAAAGGGAGAGGAGGCGTTAGCCAGCATTACACTGACTCATTGATTGACAAATTAAACAATACCATGTTTTGAAAAAAATCCCTGACCTGAAAAGAACTGAAGAAAGAAACTCAGCGGGTCATTTTTTGACAAATTAATTAAATACAAATTGAATATGAATAAAAATAGCCAGGAGGCAATCGTTTGATTCCCAAGGTGTGCTATCAATCATAAACTCGCAAATCGTATAGTAACCTTTCGCACTTAGCGTCCCTTAAAATTTTTTTTTTTAATTTGGCTATAGAAGCATTTTGATTATTTTGACTTGTTAAGGAGAAGGGTCGGTGGTACCTTTTTGTCCATTTCTGCATTCTTGGCAACGTGATCGGATTGATATGTGGTACCAACTCAAGCCTTGTACATAACTTTACCATTTTCGACGTTATCACACTAATAACCTTAGCCATCTAGCCTGTCATAGTTTTCTATGATCAACGATATCCACTCACCGTGAATTGTTGCTAAGAGACGAAAAACAATAAACAAGAACTACTTGCACACTTATTTTATAAATATACTAGCTGTGCCCGCAATTTCGTACGCGTTTGAATTTAACAAAAAAAAATTTTGTAGCCTTGATCATTATTACATCAGCTTTCTGCCAACGAGTCTCTTAAAAGTTAGTCTAGCCGTTCCAGAGATTAGCCAGAACAAACAGATAGACACACAAAAATTGAAAAAAACGTTATTTTTTAATATGAACCATGTATATGAATTTAGTAAGAAACGTTATTTTAATATTACAAACAGACACTCTAATTTTATTATATGTATAGATTAAACAACAGATACAAATTATTTTCATATATTTTGTTACTATATCCAAGAAACGCTTGGTTTTGCTTACGGATGGTAAATGAAACACAAGACGAAATGCAGTGCAATGAAATATTGATAAAAACGATTTCTTTATTTTGGAATTCACGTTCATACGAATAAATTTTGCGTCTCGTAATTCGTAAAACCAAAACGATCAAATCAAATCAAATCAAAATAAACTTTATTCAAGTAGGCTTTTACAAGCACTTTTGAATCGTCATTTTACAATTAAGTGAAGCTACCACCGGTTCGGAAAGCAGATTTTACCGAGAAGAACCGGCAAGAAACTCAGTAGTTACTCTTTTTTTATATATACGATAGCTTATGATGTACAATAACGATTCGTTCAATAACAGAACCGCGTATTTGTTGCTTGCGTAATAACACGATATCAAAGCAGTGTAATAAATCTCAAGAGATTTATGGATTCCATTGACATTCATTGCAAATTCATCTGTGCAATGCATCTATTCGGGAGAGCCGAGATTTCCCCTGCAGGCAGGCACGCGCCACTGAATTTTCATGGGCTTAATTTGTGTTTATAACTCATCTCGTGGTTGGAGGTGAAGGAAAACATCGTGAGGAAACCTGCATGTGACTAATATCAACTAAATTCTACAACATGTGTATTTACCAGCATTTGAGCAGCATGGTGAAATATGGAGGAATATGGAATAAATGGAGAGGAGGCCTTAGCCCAGCAGTGAGATATTTACATGCTGTTATCGTTGTCGTCCGATTATTCGAATCAACCCCGGTCCCAATTAATTCGAATAATCTGCGTTCTGCTAATACCAGTATTTTTATATTTAACACATTGATCTTTATATTTGACCCCCGTGGTGTGGTGTACACCGGTTTTCATAGGTACACTACTCCAAGGTCCCGGGTTCGATTCACGGCCAAGTTGATGCAGAAAAAGTTGTTCGTGGTACCGTCGTTACTTCTGATTTTCCATAACACAAGTGCTTCAGCTACTTACATTGGGGGTCGGAGCTACGGATATGACTTTGTCCAATATTTATATTTGTATTATTTTGATACCGTTTATTGATTAAAAGAAAGCCGTGGGTATGAACCCCTTATTTATAATATTCTACAATCAAATCAATATTTTGTATTGACGTCTTCCGGTTTGAAGGGCGAGAGAGCCAAAGTAATTACAGGAAATGAGCAAGAAGTTTGGAATTAGGTCAGACCATAGCATCGGTTAGGTATGAAATTAGTATACAGCAAAAGGATGAACTAGAGTATAAATTAAAGTTTATAATTGATATCACACACATTTATAGCACAGCTTGGGAATGAAACGATCGCCTCCTGGCTATTTCTATTCGTATTCAATATCGAAATTAAATAGTTTGACAAAAAAAAAGAGCTGAGTTTCTTTTGCCGGTTCTTCTCAGGTCTGGGTGCTTTCTTTTCTGAACCGGTGGTATTGTTGTTTTTTTTTATGGTATAGGGTGGCGGACGAGCATATGGGCCACCTGATGGTAAGTGGTCACCATCACCCATAGACAATGACGCTGTGAGAAATATTAACTATTCCTTACATCGTCACTGCGCCACTAACCTTGGGAACTAAGATGTTATGTCCCTTGTGCCTGTAGTTACACTGGCTCACTCACCCTTCAAACCGGAACACAACAATACTGACTACTGTTATTTGGCGGTAGAATAACTGATGAGTGGGTGGTACCTACCCAGACGGGCTCGCACAAAGCCCTACCACCAAGTAAAAAGTTTTTTTAATTAATTTCTGAGGTTGTGTTTGAAACTTATTGTTAAAAAAAAAACATGATTATTTAAAAATGGTTTTAAATGTAAAACGAATAACTGCTGAATTTCTTGCCATTTCTTCCATGTAGAAACTGCATTCCGCACCGATGGTAGCTTCACTTAATATATGTAGTTTGTTAAATGACGGTTCAAAAATACTTGTAAAAGCCTACTTGAATAAAGTACATTTTGATTTCTAAACGAACTCATTGTCATCTCAGTCTTGTGTATATGATGACCGACTTTCGTCATACGCTATTTTAGAATAGGATAGAATTTATTAATCTTCTATTTAGGAAGACACCACAATACAGGGATTACACGCATAAATATTTTAAAAAAATGAACCTAAAAATACTTATTGATCGAGAAAAAAACCACTAATATATACAAAATTAAACAAAGACTATAAAATTGCTGTGTGATATTGTCTTAAATGTTGTAACTTGTGTTTACTTGGTAGGGCTTTGTGCCAGGGTGTGTTCTATTCCACCTATAAGAAGTAATTAGTCAAATAAACAACATTTAACAGTAAATTGATGCAATATAATTGGTCAAGAGCTTAATTAATCTATGATATTCACTATGTATTTGTGAAAAAATGGCGTTTTGTTATTTCTTCCAGGCGTTTTGTAATATTATAGAAAATTAGGAAGTAAAATTAACGTGTAACATTGTTTTATTATGAATAAAGATATATTAAAAAGTCAAAATTTCATATTTTTTTATTATTCTGTTTGTTATATGCGAATTACAGTGTAGCGTTTTTTATTAAAATTTTTTAGCGAGTATGAATAATATTATTTTCAATTCGTACTTATAAATATCGATATTTATTTAGAATCGTATAATCGTTATGAATTACGATCTTTAGACATGCCAATATATATTAAAATTTAGAACTAACTTACAGACATTAACATTAATTATATTAGTAAGATTAATTACTTGCTGCTTTACACTTCTATAGTAAAATATATTAAAATTGTAGTATGTTATGTCATTTAGCTTATTATTTCATAGAATTTCTGCAGACTCCTATTCTTATGATCATAATTTTCTTATACAATATACTTGCATTCTTATTAATTAAATTAGTTACGTATATAATTATGTATATACGTCAATTTAATAAATATTATACGAAGTATTATATAGAGTATGTTTTTAAAAAAAATCTCTGAATAAAGAATAGTTATTAATCAATTCATGCATTTTTTTGTCCAGATTTTTAACGTCGTTATTTAAAACAACCTAACAAAGAAATACAAAAAATTAATACTTTTACTGAAATACTTTAGCTTTTTTTTAAGTGCTTCCGAATTTTGTAGTCAGAGCTAGACTTTTCACTTATCCTCTGTCTTCAATTAATCCCAAACGTACTCGATAAAAAACCTTCAGTCGTGTACTTATAATCAATAAAAAAGAACCTTGCGTTCAAGACACTAAGGTTTAAAATTAGAATACGCAAAACGCTTCAGACGATTTTCGCTGGACCTTGATCTTTCAGCGTTTTCATTGAAAATATTAATTAAAAACACACACTTACATCGTTTCTGCTCTTCAGCGTGCTCCTCTTAGGCCGTAAGAGTACATCCTTAAAATCTAATTTAACCTCATTTATAATATTTGGCATTATCACTGACACTCGCGTTTATTTGTAAATTAAAAAAGTATAATCCAACAATGGACGACGCGTCTTCCCGCGCGCGGTATCGACTGAACTGCACGCTATGTAAACTCTTTGCCAGGTTCTATTTTTGAATTTCCCCTTCGCTGTCATTATTATAGATAGACTAATGAACGAAGTATTTAAATTGAATTATATTTTAATTTTGATTTTAATTACGTTCAGATAACAATTGGGGTCAATGGGTTCAATTTTGTTATATTTATAATATAATATACCATGTATTTGTATATTGTATTAAATTATCTTGTCTTGGATAACTAATTTCAGCTGAATATATTTTTCTTATTATAAATTATAATATTACCGTAGAATATTATTATGTTATTCTCTTCTTCAAACTAAATTAGTATTATACAATTAAAGTAATCCAATATATAAAACTGTTAAGATGGTTTTCTGTAAATATATTCGGTAATATATACTAGTATTCTGTTTTGATAATTAATATACAAATTAATCTCAAAGAGTTTATTTTTTGGTAAATATATTATTATTTTAGTCTGTTCTGATAAATAACTATCAAATCAAAGAATATAATTTAATTTTTATGAATTGTTATATATGCTTTTAGATATTAACAAATACATAAAAAAATACTATTTTAATAATATTTATAGAACGTCTATTTAACATTGAACATAATGATCATTTCATTATCTCCACTAATTGTGGTAATAAATTTATATATGACAACACTGAAATTACCGTAACGTGACAGTGACGTCACAAGGGCGCACAGAAATACTCGCTTCAGCCGCTAGGTGAAGGTTATAAGAGAAAACGAAAAATTTCACTTGCAATTAACGAAATATTCATAAGAAAAAAAACATATATCATTTTACATCTGTGGTTACAATATTGACATAACAATCAGCTGTTGTGTGGGTTACGGCGCATGCGCGGGCTTTCGAGGCATGCTGGAACCGCAAAGAAATGCAGGTGTATGAAAAGCTATAGAATAACATATTTAATTCCTGTTTAATATATAATATATCTTATTTTAAATACAGCTTATACGGATTCAGACTCAAGACCAAATATGAAACGAAATATTCTTATTTTTGCCGGCAAGGAAATTCCTGGCTTTTCTCCACTATCATAAGCACTTATTATACTTACAAAACTTCCTCTTGAATCAACCTGTTTATTGATAAAACCGCATTAAAACCGGTTACGTAGTTCAATAGATCTAAACGCATAGAGGCGGAAGCGACTGTCTGATACTGTATACAAATGATTACATAGTATAAAACAAAGTCGCTCACCGCTGTTTGTCCCTATGTATGCTTAGATCTTTAAAATTACGCAACGGATTTCGATGCGGTTTTTCTTAATAGACAGAGTGATTCAAGCCGAAGGTTTTTGTGTATAATACACTTGCGGCGCGTCCCAGCTTTGCACGGGTTTAAGTTTTTTAAAAACCTTGGTCACATTACTTAAGTTTTAGTAAGGATTATATCTTTTCTAGCAATAAATATATCCTATGTTAATCGTCGATAATGTAACTTTCGAATGGTGAAAGATTTTTTTAAATCGGTCCTGTAATTTTTGAGCCCATTCATTACAAACAAACAAAGTTTTCCTCTTTATCATATTAGAATAGTATTTATTTTTTTATTTTTTTTTATAGAATAGGCGGACGAGCATATGGGCCACCTGATGGTAAGTGGTCACCATCACCCGTAGACAATGACGCTGTAAGAAATATTAACTACTCCTTACATCGTCAATGCGCCACCAACCTTGGGAACTAAGATGTTATATCCCTTGTGCCTGTTGTTACACTGGCTCACTCATCCTTCAAACCGGAACACAACAATACTGCGTATTGATGTTTAGCAGTAGAATATCCGATGAGTGTGTGGTACCTACCCAGGCGGGCTTGCACAAAGCCCTATCATCAAGAAGTAGATGTCCAATATAGTAAAGAAACACAAATAACTTTAGAAGTTACTAATGTGACGTATATAAACAAATTCTGTAGTATATTTATAGCATCAATATTGCACCCGTGCGAAGCCGGGGCCGGCGGTTGTTATAATCTGTGGAGTCGATTTTGATTTTCAAACATTTACTATAGAAGTATAAATACAAATACTTACAAAAAGTGCTACCGATTTATGCCGCACTTTCATTGTCTTACCAGCTGAAGGTAGTTGTCGCCTCTATTATAGAATTCCTGGAAACTAGAATATCTACCGGCAAATAACGACCATTGTGGTGGAGTAGTGTGTACACCAGTTCTCATGTTTACGCCACTACGAGGCCCCGGGTTCGATTACCAGCCGAGTTGATGTAGAAAGGATAATTATTTTTCTATGTTGCCTCGGGTCTGGTGTGTTTATGGTACCGTCGCTTCTTCTGATTATCCATAACACAAGTACTATAGCTACTTACATATGGATCAGAGTAATCTATGTGATATTCTCCAATATTTATTTATAATTATTTTCCACCATTTCACTGGAATTGGTATATACTTTTGCTCCAAGAAATTATTCGTTTTGCTTACCAGAGGTAAATTGTTTACGAGCCCATTCTAGATTATTATGTTTTTATTGTTATATTCTATTACAGACGTGCTTTGCATGCCTTTATGTGACTACTCGATTATAGCTACTGCGCATCGATTTGTATCAGAATTTCATTCCCATGCTTCAAAGATATGCAGAAGGGGTTGTTGGTTGTATGGGGGTCATGTAAAGTTTAATAATAAAATGAAAAACACATTCAACGGAAATAAATTGGTCTCCGAATTATATTTAATAGTAAACATATTAAAAGTTACGTCAATGGCATAGTCGGTAGCGCTGCTTCATAGCCTGTTCTTATTGGTCGAGAGCGAGTTGATGTTTTCACTGGAAGAGAAGAATCTGATTAGAAGAAGTTTAAAAATACGACTCTTAAGATTTTTTTTTTAATGGTATAGGTTGGCGGACGAGCATATGGGCCACCTGATGGTAAGTGCTCACCATCACCCATAGACAATGACGCTGTAAGAAATATTAACTATTCCTTACATCGTCAATGTGCCACCAACCTTGGGAACTAAGATGTTATCTTGTGCCTGTAGTTACACTGGCTCACTCACCCTTCAAACCGGAACACAACAATACTGAGTACTGTTATTTGGCGGTAGAATAACTGGTGAGGGGGTGGTACTTACCCAGACGGGCTTAGCCAAAGCCCTACCACCAAGTAAATTATAAATATAATTTGATTTGTGCACTTATAATATAATATTACAAATCTTTGGCAACGCATCTCCTCCGAAATCCTCCCAAGTTGTTCATAGACGGTGATAGTCACTTTCCATCAGGTCAGCTTCACACCCATTTGCCAACTTAATTACTCTTGGGGACAAAATCTTCTAACGAGTTGCTGATTACCTGTTACTAGTCTACTAATACAAATCCAGTTACGGTTTTGTTAATGTTGGATCAGAATATATTTTATTTAAATGTGTAATAATCGCGAAAATTTAAGACAACATTATATATTTGCAAATTGGCTCCAGAATTGGCCCCAATAACAACCCTTTAATAAGCAGCGAAGTTTACTTTTGTGAGGATTAGAATCGGGATTTATTGAAAATGTTGTTGGTTTGTAAAATTGCGATTGTGTCGATGTTGGATCTGAATATATTTGCAAATTGGCTCCAAAATTGGCCCCTATAATAATCAGCTGAAGTTTACTTTTACGAGGAATAGAATAGAGTCGTATCAAAAACATTAATGAACTGTAAAATTGGCCCCATGGTTGATGCTGACATGTCATTCATCTCGTCACGCAAGTTTTCGAGATGAAAACTTGCATGTCCAACCATGTTGCAACAAAGGTCTTCTAACAATTTTGTATATAATCTTGTACATTACAATATTCCCTTTTATATTTTAAATAAGTTTTAAATTCAGCTAAGGGAAAATGTAAAACGTTTCAAATTAAATTGAATTATGTAGAAATACAGCAACCTGCACAATAATGACGTAGATTTAACTTAAAATCGACCTCTTAAAGAGATTTAGCCAATAAGTGTCATTATCTTTATAGGGAAATTTCATAGTTAATTCGTCGTAAGAAATTTTCAACCCCTAAATTTTGAGCTTGATTATGAATAGTACATCTTTGAAAGAGACTCATTTGATGAGTAATTTATCAAGAACATTTTCAATCGTCTATTTAAAAAAAGAATTCATTAACACGTTCTATGCGGAGCGAAGTCTAGTACACCTCGTATGTGTTTATATGCGGTGCGGCTAAGAAAAACATAGATTTCTGTGTCGTGCGGAGGCCGTAACATCTATTTGATATATTGTAGGGAAGTGATAAATATATTTATATGATGCCTATTGAAAGCCGAATGCTATGTAGTTGTACCTACTATAATACGGGGTTTCTTTTTCACCTACCGCACTTAAGAAATAAAACTCGATCACAATACATCGAGTTTTAGTTTCTTAAACGTTACGGGGTCTAATAAGCCCCTTATTGGTACTATGATAGTTTTCATACGAGGTCTTAAACGCCCTGTACTGTAGATAACATCACTGATGCCGCTAAACGTGTTAAAACAAGTTTCAAATAGGTCGTAGAGATTCGCATTCGAGATTTCATTCGTAATCAAATTACAGACTTTACAGTACAGTCGGAATACGAAACGAAGCTGCACTGCTAATAAACTGTAAACTCGTATGTACAAACTTTGTTGGCACACTGTTTACACGGCGACGCGTCACTTTGATACTTGTTACAAAGCTAACAAACGAACCGAGATCAAAACAACTCATTCCAGTATAGTAAATTTTATATTCTAAATAATATAAGTTTATACGATATAATGTATGGTTTTCATTAAATAGCAAATATATAATGGATGTGTGACTATGCACATTATCTCTCCTACAGTAATTAAAAAGCAGCATGATGGCACACGTCTGGTCTTATTTTTAAGAACCATAGTGCCAAACCAGATGTGAAAAAAAAGAAAGATGATTCATGATTGCAATACACAATTTTTTATGGTATCGGTTGGCGGACGAGCATATGGGCCATGGCCTGTAAGAAATATTAAATATTCCTTAAATCGTCAATGCGCCACTGTGTGAACTAGGATATTATATCCCTTGTGCCTGTAGTTATACTGGCTCACTCACCCTTCAAACCGGAGCACAACAATACTGAGTACTGTTATTTAGCGGTAGAATAACTGATGAGTGGGTGGTACCTACCCAGACGGGCTTGCACAAAGCCCTACCACCAAGATTTTTTTAGGATTAAACTAATAATTAATTTAAGAGGGCGATAAAAGTAACTAACTGGTTTGTGAGAACAGTCGTCGTCAATTTAAAATGCTTTTCAATCAAAAACAGATCCTGTTATGGATTTCCTATAAATCAGTTAAAAAAACGGGAATATTGCGAGGGAGCCTCTAGTGTTCCTTAAAGGGTCCTTAGTTACACGTCACTACCAAACTTTAAAATTCAAGGTCATACCATTAGTTTCCTTTTTCGTGTCCTTGCGTTCATCGCGTTCAATGTGCGCCGTGAACATTGCCTCCTTGTAGTTACCATATCCGTCGCAATCCACGTCAGAACCAGTGCGGCATTTCTCACGGACACAGTCTTGTAAATATAACACTAATTAATTTATTTCTAGTGGTTAGAACGCGTGCATCTTAACCGATGATTGCGGGTTCAAGCCCAGACAAATACCACTGAATATTCATGTGTTAATTTATGTTTGTAATCTTATGCTCGGCGGTGAACGATAACATCGTGAAGGAACCTGTATTTGTCTAATTTCATAGAAATTCTGCCACATGTGTATCATGTGTATGTGTCCACTAATCCGCATTGGAGCAGCGTGGTGGAATTTGTACAAAACCTTCTCCTCAAAGGGAGAGGAATCCTAAGGATAGCAGTGGGAAATTTACAGTTACATTAAAAATATAAAAAATAATTATATCATTTATGGTCTCTTGATAAATTTTCATTTATGACTTTATCCATCAACAGTAATAATGGTAAGAAATCTTTCAAAAATATAATTACTTCACGCGGTTTTACTTAGTTCATAATCAAACTAAACGTTAAAACTGGCGACACTCACCGCAGTTCATATTTGACACTTCAACGCGAGGCACCTTTATACCCTGAATAAAAGTTCCATCCTCAAGTGCGCAGTAACACACGAATCTTCGACACTACAGACATAAACACATCGAAAAATATACCAGTTGAAATTAAGAAAGGCGAACGCACCGATATGGTGCTAATGAAAAATGAGATATAATATTACGTAAATAAACTTCATTTTTTAAAGCACAATTTTGGTGCTTAATGCTTTCTTACTTTCATCTAAAGGTTTATGAAATATAATCTGTCTTAATAGACGGGCTATCCAACAACAGATCACACTGGTAGTTCCTGGGATAAGCGGGTTTAATGACACAAACTCTTTAACAAATTATATTGGTTACGTGTATTATATTTAGTAATTACATATATAAACATATATATACTTGGTAGCAATGCTTTGTGCAAACCCGTTTTTGTATAAAATAATATATATATACATGTTTATTTGTGTACTAGCAAATGAATAACAGCACACAGACTTTACTGACCCACCAACTTTGTTGGCGAAGATGTTTTGCACTGGAACACAAAAATACTAAAACTGCTGTATATGTACATGTTGCAAGAATTACATGTAAATAAACGATTCTTCGATCGTACTAAGACAAATAGGCAAAATATCAAAATTAACAGGCATTTTAACCATTATCTAAAGTATTGCTCATTGAATTGAAAATACGATTGCAAGAATACTTGGACGGGCGCGTAGAGCCACAGGGGAGTGCATTGTGGTGCATTGTAATGAAGGTGACCATCTCTTCCATATTTTTTCTTGAAATACTTTAACTCCTGTTTGCAGGGCTCTGTAGAACATGAAAATCTATTTATATAAAGCGCTTTATTAAATTACATTTATATAAAAGCTCACTAATAATTCACAAGATCTCAGAAACTAGAACACATATAAAATTGAAATTTGTCAGTTAGGCTATGTATAGATTTAATAGAATAATATTTAAGACTAGCGTTACCTATACGTCATTTGAAGATTGATCAATCACGAACAATAATTACATTATTGTAGATTGAAAAAGAGAGAGAGGTGAGATGGCCCAGTGGTTAGAACGCGTGCATCATAACCGATGATTGCGGATTCAAACCCAGGCAAGCACCACTGTACCATATGTGCTTAATTTGTGTTTATAATTCATCTCGTGCTCGGCGGTGAAGGAAAACATCGTAAGGAACATTGGAACAGCGTGGTGGAATATGTTCCAAACCCTCTCCTTAAAGGAAGAGGAGGCAGTGGAAAATGTACAGGCTGTTATTTTACTTTTTAGAATGAAACATATATTTCTTTGAGAATTATCATGGAGCTTAAATCTTCAATTTGTGACGCTGCAATCTGCAATCTATTTATATTAATATTATAAATGAAAGTAACTATCTGTCTGTATGTCGCTCTTTCACAAGCAAACCGCTGAACCGAATTTAATGAAATTTGGTATGAAACATAAACTCTAAGAAAAGACATGGGCTACGTTTTGCCTAACACACGACACCAAACCTGACGCGAGCAAACTTCGGGCGACTACTTATATTTCGATTTCGATTGCTACGAACCGTTTGCCTCTTGCAGTCTATCATCACGCTTTCGTCTGACACCAGCTGATGTTTGGACCAAATGGATATCCTGGCAAACTCCCTGCCTGCACACGAGGCCGTCATCACACCCCGGCTCCAAGAATTCCTCTTCAACCTAAATTATTGAATCATCAACCGTATTATATATGCACACATTTACTCGTATTTATTATTTTAATTAATAAATTTGATGTTAGAGATGAAAACGTCGTGAGGAAACCTCTATGTGTCGGAGGATGTTCTGACACGTATGTGTACGCAGCCTTAAGCCCAATTTATATAGCTTATGAATGCAAGGAACGACGTCACGTGACCTGAAGTGACGTCACATAACGATGATGACGACGAAGAAACAGCGACCAAAAGCGCTCTGGGCTGACAACGTCCTGGGCTGACGTGCGATCTCATAGAAGACACCCAGGATTAACGTTAATCGAAGCTCGAGAAGACCCAAGCTTAATGGTAAAAAAGATGGTCAGGTGCCTTCCTTGACCCGACATCGTACAGACCAGACTCTTTGTCTTTGTTTGGTATACTTGACTCATTGGTGTGTAAGATGTATTGTGTTAAACAACAATTATATATATAACCCTTTCAAAATAAAATAATATATAATGAAAAAGGTAAAATAAATGATCTGAATCTTTTGTTTTATATTTACCTCCATTTCTTTTGTTCCGTTCACGTTATGAACAAACTTTTTAAACTCTGCACACTTTTGATTTAGTTCTGAAATTAAAAGCATGCATAACAATTTAAGAAAAAAAAAACATATATTGTCTTATTCCTTACCATTTGTAAACGCTGAAAATAAATCACGAAAGAAACTCAGCATATTTTCTTTTTTGACAAAGAAGAATTGTAAACGGTTTTAAATTTATTTTGGATATCCGCACTACACATCTTGGGCGATTTTTAGGAAAAACTCAATAATGCCGTATTTTTCACTCAATTTTGACATTAAATCAATCAAAAGAATGTAATTAATTACGATTTTAGTGTTCAGTACATTCGGATATAGGTTTTGAATTGAATCACAATTTTAAGAAAATTCTTACTTTTTACCACCACTTTGATGTTAAAAACTAAACATATTTAAAAAAATTATTATAATAAAGCTACATATAATAATAGTATAAGCTAGTAACTAAAATTAACACAAACATTTCCAGTGTTACGAGAATCTTAATAATACAATATTAATACTAGAATATCAAAAACAAAACTCAAATTCGTGTTGTACTGTTTTAATAATCATAATAGGCAGAGTCTAAGAAAAGGGAATGTCAAAATATGTGCTTGAAATATTAATTAATCATACTGTCAATTTAGAATGTTGTGAAACTTCGCGCCTTGAAGATAGCAGATACTCTTACAGATTAGCCTTGCAAAGATCATCATACAACAACAACAACAGCCTGTAAATTCCCACTGCTGGGCTAAAGGCTTTAAGGAGAAAGTTTGGAACATATTCCACCGCGCTGTTCCAATGCGGATTGGTGGAATACACACGTGGCAGAATTTCTATGAAATTTGTCAAATGCAGGTTTCCTCACGATGTTTTTCTTCACCGCTGAGCACGAGATGAATTATAAAGACAAATTAAGCACACGAATCAGCGGTGCTTGCCTGGGTTTGAACCCGCAATCAACGGTTAAGATGCACGCGTTCTAACCACTGGGCCATCTCTGCTCGAAAGGTCATCATACTGATGTTAATATTTGTCTTGAATTAAATAAACTCACGATGATAAGAACTGCATTTGCCACAACAATTGCACAGCTCCTTATCTGGTAGATAAGCGCCGAGCGGGCACTCGTCCTCCTTCACGAGACCGCCGCGACACTCGAAGCCTCGACACGATATCGGGCAGTCACTACCACCTGATGGCGGCTCGAAACGGAAATTGCGACGACTAGAGAGAACGGCAACTGTTTTTAAGCAAATACGCTACTAACGCGGCTCGGATTCGGACGGGTGCAATAAACTAAATATACTACACAATTTGTTTATTTACGACATCACATTACAAACTTCTAAAATTATCAGTGTTTCTTTACTATATTGTCCATGTATTATACAAAAAGCTTCTTCTCAAATCATTTTTATCTATTCAAAAAAAAGGCATCAAAATCCGTTGCGTACTTTCAAATATCTAACTTCGAAATGATCAAAAGATTCTTGGCATCTTAATCCAAGTTTTCTTAGTAAAAAACTCCAACTTTTTAGTCATTTATTTGGATTTATAGCAATTGAATTCTTTATTCTTCTTAATGATATTTTTGATTGACACCTAACAACATTAGCAAACAGATCGATAATGTATTTTCATCTCACATAATATACATAAAGAGTCTTTGATTACAAATAATAGAAGAATACTTTAGATGGTATACTTATTACTTACACACTTAGTGTATCTGTCGGTAATGGGGGTACGGTTACAGGAACACCTGAAAACAACGATCTGGTGTACTTCAAAGGATATTTTTACTTGATACTTGTTTATAGTGATCATGGATGAGGTGGCAAAAGTTTGGCAACACATAACCAATTTATCCATTCTTCAAATCAAATTATCCAATCCAATAATGCTAAATTGTACAGTTAATAAAGACCAACATTGGACATAAGTAACTTATCCATTCTTTAAATCCAATTCATCAATCCAATTATCATCAACAGCCTTTTTTCGTCCACCGCTGGACATAGGCCTCTCCAATAGCACGCCACTGTGATCGATCATCGGTTATTCACATCCAGCTCCTGCCTGCCGATTCACGCAAGGCGGCTGGCATGAGCTGGATACAACCCTATCTAATATTGCTAAATTTGAAAGTTACTTAATTCCAGTAGGACCGAATTTAGAGTCTGATATAGCGTAAGTGTTTGAACTAATTTTACTCTTACATCTCCGGAGGATTTGGTCACAACGAAGGGCCCTCATTTCTTGCTCTGGGTGACCCCAATATGGATTGCAGCCAGCTCTGAAATCTGAATTATATATAAGTTGTGCTTTAACAGTGGAAACACTTTCTTTTCATACTACACAATAGGTGGACGGGAAAATATGCCATCTGATCACCATACATAGGGATTGGTGATGTAAGCAATTTTAACTATTCCTTATAAAACTCACAGGCCTCAACTAAGCTGTACAGCTCCTTGAAACCTTTCTTAATATTACAGGTGGCAAACGAGCAGGAAGCTCACCTGATACCATAAAAAGTGACTACCACCATCCATGGACATCTGCAACAACGGGAGGCTTGCAGGCGCGTTGCCGGCCTTGAGAAACGAGTACGCTCTTTTCTTGAAGATTCCTTCATCATACCTAAGATGTTATGTCCCTAGTGCCCGTAGTTACACAAGAAGTGCTGAGTTTCTGCAAATGAATCTTCACTTGGGGATCCTTACCAATAGTCGTGACTGGTAAAAACTCTTCAGAGTCGAAATTATACTCGTCTTCAACACACGACTGGTCTAATTCTAAAACGAAATAAAGATTCATGATTTGCTAAACTTTTAAAACAACTATTATTTTTAAATGAGAGTGTGAGATTAGTACGTGCATCTTTGTCAGTAGAATCTGTTCCAATAGACTTAGTACCTTAACTTATCTTACAAAATATATCATATGTGCTATATTATGCACTTAAAACAGTTCTCGACACGTTGACAGTGACATCATTTTTTATCCATACCTGCGGTAAGGGGCTTATTAGACCTCGTAACGCTTAAGAAAGTAAAACTCGATGTGATGTGATATGATTGAATTAATATTTCTTTAATGCAGTTTTGGTCAAACAGACTGAAAAACACTGTTTTCAAAGGGCGTCATATAAATATATTTATGCTGAGATGGTCCAATGGTTAGAACGCGTGCATCTTAACCGATGATTGCCGGTTCAAACCCAGGCAAGCGCCACTATATATATATATATATATATATATATATATATATATATATATATATATATATGTGTGTGTTTAATTTGTGTTTATAACTCATCTCGTGCTCGGCGGTGAAGGAAAACATCGTGAGGAAACCAGCGAAACGTGTCTAATTTCATCGAAATTCTGCCACATGCGCATTCCACCAACCCGCATTGGAACAGCGTGATGGAATATGTTCCAAACCCTCTTTATAATGGAAGAGGAGGCCTTATCTCAGCAGTGGGAAATGTAAAGGCTGTTACTTTACTTTACTTCAAAGGTACTATCAAAATACATCATCATACTTTGGTTGGAATATTTTATCCTGGTCTTTGATCTGTGCTTTTGCACAATCTAATGCAGGGGATATTATTAATCAATTAGAAATTTGACTAATCACCTCTATAAAATACGCAGTCGTCACAGCAACGACACTGACTGTAATCGGCGGGTATGAGCATCGCTCGCCACTTGCCGTACTTCTTATCGCAGTAATTGCGGTATTCTGATGGATGCACTTTGCGTTCTCTGGTTTACATGAAAACGTATTTTTTTGACAAATTATTGCTTTAAGGACAAAATAATGATTCTTCTAATACAATGAGCTAGTATTAGAAGATTCATTATTTTCTAATACTAGCTCTTTGTTACTTATAAAATAATTAAAGTCGATCTTACTTATAAGTTTAGTTGCTTAGCGTTTATATTCTTAAATACAGATATTTCTCTATTACTTCTGATAGAGTATTTTTCCCATTATTATTTGTCATTCAAAAGAGAAGGATTTTCTTGAAATCCCTACGTAGGTTCTACCTACTGTACTCTACCTTGGCCTAGGTCAAGATAGCAAGTATCGAAGCTTTCCTACTCAAGCATATCCATACAAATAGCGATAGCTGTTCCATTTCTTTTAACCTAGCAGGTCAAGACAAATATACTCGTATGTTGATTAGGGATAAATAACCTAATAACCGCTTACTTTAGAATTTCCTAAATATTTAATCTCTTGCCCACCAGTGGGACCAATACCGTCAAATAATATTATCAATTAGTGCTTCAAAAATATACTTACATACAAGAGTCTCGGAATAGTTCGCACTCGGTACGATTGTTGAAGCGCGGGCATTGAGGGCAGAGTTGGTAGTCTAAAAAAGGTCTTATATATTAAATGTTAAAATAAGAAAAAATAAAGTACCACAGAGGTAATATTGACTCTATGTTAGTTTGCTCAAACTTTCTTTAATTTTTAAAGAAAGCTTGATTTTTACGCAATTTTAAAGTGTATTTTTTAATGTACCTATGTATCCATCGGCCAAATACGTGAACCGATAATATCCGAATTAAGTACGCTATCCCAAATTATCAATATTTATTTCTCATGCGAATATGATTTTTGCACAAACGTTATAACTTGTAATATCTGTAATGATATGTAATGACCTAGTATATTCGTCAATTTACATGCACTTGCTTTCTCACGTTGAACTGACGCGAGAATCTATAGCGACGAATACCGTCGAATGGCGCGATAGGCAGCTATTTCTATTGGTTGTATAAATCGTATCGTATAAATCTAAGTTGTGTCGTACTCTACTTTCATATTTATAATATTAATATACATTTAGCATTCTTATTATTATTGATTTTCTTGTCAATAATTTGAAAATTATATGTTTACCATAAGTACTTCTGCATATTGGTCTGACTGTTCGTCTACTTGGAAACTGAACTAGCGATCGTTCCGGACTTTTCTCTTCACACTTCTCGTAGTCGATATCGAACTCGTTATTCCGAACGAGGGAAAGGATTTCGGTTTCGCGCCAATATTCGCTCGTATCTTGATTACGATTTATCAACATTATGAATGGAAGAAACTGAAAAACGTAACTACATTACCTCTGAAAATACAGTACATAATAACTCCTAATAATAATTAATAACTTATTATCACCGGACAAGCAATAACAATTAGTTCTAAAGTGGTTAAAGTTTGAAAATATGATGAGTTTTTTTGGTTCGCCATTTCTTATAGAAACTTTTTATCAATTTTTCAATTATCTAAAAAGCTTAATTAATATTTTTCTGTGTCATAAAAGCATTGAAACTATTTCTCAAATGCAAATAAATATAACAACTTTATTTATACGATACAATATAACTTTAATTTTTAATAATTGCGCCGTTGGGAAGCTGGGGTTACTAGTTACAAAAATAATAAAGTAATCCATTACAATATCTTAAAGATTATTTTTATGTTAAGTATATGTTATACTTTTTACCTTTAAAGGCTGTTTATTAGTTTTATTCTCATATGTACCTCGATGACCCAAGGACAACACTGGAACTTTACTGTTTGCTAAACAACTAGGAAATAATAACACTAATATAATATGATACATCATAGTACTGCTGTTTTGTTCAAATTTTTATGAAAAGCATGACGTCTTCTATGACAGATGTTTGACAGAGTTTTTTTATAAATCTGTCAAATAAATTGATCGAGAAGATTTTTTACGAGTTGAGGGATACAAATATTTATAGACATTTTATTGCCAATATCAGAATTATAAGTGGGCGTATATTCAAAGTATTGTTCACAAATTCAGTAAAGTTTTAATTTAGCAAATCAATTACAGAGATAATTTCACAGTAGTTATAAATATCGTTACGTTAAAATGTCACACACACAAAAACATTTAAAACACTATTGGAAATTCAGATACAGCGATTCGTCGCGTACGTGGTGAGCGGGAAATCTTGAATGTAACTATATTCAAGATGGCTGCCTCGCTACCCTCGCCGCGACACTAGAGCGCCGTTTTCAACTCCTATTGACACTCTTTTCCAGTTAGTACAAAAAAAACAAGATGGCGCACCATGCGCCGACGTATTTATCGATTTTCGTATTTATGTTTGTTTTTTATTAAATTGTTTAATAACAGTATTTTTTAATCTGTAATTATAAGCTAATCGCTTTAGCTTTTCTGGTCATCTTTCTTTTCGATCTACCATTTATAAAAATTATATAATCATATAATATATGCATTTTAATTTTCACAACACACACACAAAGGGTATACCAAATCTTTTCCAGCTGGCCTCAATAGTGACCGATCGCACTCCGGGCAGATTGAAAATCGAATATTTGTACATCCTTCATTCCTCTATTCTCTATCACTCAGAACGGACAATAAAATTCGATTTTGAGGTAAAAAATATGTCTTACATTTGAATTTTTACTTTTACCATACAATACAACAACAACAACAGCCTGTAAATTTCCCACTGCTGGGCTAAGGCCTCCTCTTCTCTTGCGGAGAAGGTTTTGGAACCACTATACTGTTCCAATGCCGCTTGATGAAATGTGGCAGAATTTCAGTGAAATTAAACAGATGTTGGTTTTTTCACGTTTTCCTTCACCGTCGGTCTCGAGATGAATTATAAACACAATTATAATTCAGCGGTGCTTGCTGGAGTTTGAGCCCGCAATCATCGGTTAAGATGCAAGCTCAAACTCAAATTGCTTTATTCAATATATAATAGAAGTATTACACTTTCTTGATGGTCAATTGAAACAGTACCACCGGTTCCGAAAAGAAAATACCCTGACCTGGGAAGAACCGGCGAAAGAAACTCAGCGGATGCACAAGTTCTAACCACTGGGCCACCTCACCTTTACCATACATCCTTCAAATAACTTACGGCTAATTTTACCCACCAAAGCGAGTTTTCAATAGACACATGCAGGTTTCCTCACGATGTTTTCTTTCACCGCTGAGCAAGTGAAAAAAAAACACAAAATATTTTAGTGGTGATTGAAAAATAAAACAATATTCGCTTAAATTTTTTTATTATCATAATTTAATTATTACAAAATCCTGTTCATTTCATGGCAGTGCATCCATAATACATCGATGAGCAAATTTTAATTATTTTGTTATTAATGACATTAAAATATCATTAATTAATTCTTGAGTAGGAACTATGGAATAAATATTGCCATAATAAAAAAAACTTTACTAAACCATAAATTTAACTTACTGCAAAATGGAAACATATTTCAAATTAAAATAATGTTAAAACTTCAATTATTTTTCTTTTTTACAGAACAGCAATAAATCTATTTTGAAAGATTAACATAGCTTACGATTTTTGTAAAAAAAAAAAACATACAAATACAATTGTCTTTAAAAAATATTAAAATAATATCTGATTGGTCATGATCACGTACAAAATTAATATAATTTAGGTCAGTCATTTTACAGATATTAGTCAAATATCTAAATTAAAATACATATATGTATAAAACTAAACGTAGCACACAATATATACGACCTATTCCAACCATAAGACAAGGGTCAATAGATAACATTTGTTTATTGATAAATTTACGTCACACCATTGGACGAGAGCTTCTATAATCTATGATATTCATTATGGTATTAAAATCTGGACGCCGTTGAAGCTGTCGTCTGAACTTTGGCAGTAAAGCCCATTACACATTGAAAAAAAAAGATATAAGGAATAAGGACCAAGAAATAAGGAATAGCGGAATCTAGCGACGGCAGCACCGTTAATCAATTCATAGCTCAAAAATAAGAAATAAGAACAAAATTCCGTCGTGGTGGAAATTTGTTTCTCATTTCTTATAGCCAGCCAATCGCAGGGCATTTTTTCAACGAAGTGTCGTAAAACTAACAGCAGCACTTAACTAGTAGCAGGTATTCAACCGCTGTGATTGGTTGAATATTGAATCTTATCTCTTATTGTGTTTTGGTTGCTGTGCTATTCCTTAATCCTTGTTCATTATTCCTTATTCTTTATCTCTTATACCTTATTCTTTCATTGTGTAATGAGCTTTAAATTAGGTAGATATAATGATATTGTACAAATTATTTGCAATTCGAATAATATTTTGACATATCTACAACACTGACGCATGACAAAATTGACCTAATAAATTTATCTAGTTGATTAAAATTAACAGACAATTTAATAATATATCGTTTATATGACTAGAAAAGAACAATTCTGATATAAACTTCGACAAAGTCATATGAAGTAATACAGCCATACTGTCATAGTTTAAAACTCTAGTGTTTAGGTGAACATTCTCGTTCTGTGTCTCTCTCTGTCAACATGATTTGACATAAGAAAGAAGGAGACAGCATTGTTTAACTAACCAAGCCGAATAATTACATGCAAAGCCGGTGATGTTTAAAATAAGTCTTAAAATATTGGTCATAAAGGTTGTTTCCCTCTGACAACCAAAATCGCACGCTCATTGGTCTAATCAAATATCGAACTCTCCTACTTTAGGTTACACACTTCCGTCCCATTTAAATAAATGAGAATAGACACGAAATACTCTAGTGTCTAGATCGAAAACTACCGAATGATATAATTAGACAAGTATTAAAAATGCCATGGCTTAATATATCTTTCGTACTTGGTCTTTTAACCATTAATTAGAGACTCTATAGATGTCGATTTAAAATAACAACAAATATGTCGATTCAATTGTACTCATCAATATCTAAACGAAATCGCTAGAGCCTTAAAATAACATTATAAATGTACACAAGAAATTTAGTCTACAAATAAGTCGAAGACGTATAAACAGGGCCAGAAAAGAAGAGAACAATTGCCATCTCTTTCTAACGAATACAAAAAGAAGAGCGCGCCTTACAGATGAAAAAAAAAATCAGATTTTCTTCACCACAGAATCGACACCAATGATTTATATATTTGTTAGCTGTCTTCACTTTGCCTACTTGAACGTTGTAAATAAAAATTTGAATACAATTCTGTAATATGTATAATAATATAAATTGTTTCTGTAAAACTCTGCCCCCTATAGTTAAATCAAATATAATAGTACTACAACTCATCTACAATACGTCAACCTGAAATGAGAGCATCGTAAACTACAAATAGTGCAAGAGAAATAGGACTATGGCAACTCACTTCAATTCTTAGTTTAATAGCTTTTAGTTATGGCAACAGTTCACAGATAATTTCGCCAATATCACGTAGGATGGAGAAGATTCGAATGAGATTGATCGGTACCGTTGTAAAAACTAAATTGAAGAGTCAATTTAACTTCATATACAAGTATAATAGTATAAAAATCCTTGTTTGACTTACCAAGATGTTAAAATCATGCTTACCAAGAAATTAAAGTGTTACTTGTTATATTAACGGTATTAATAATAAAACATACTACAGAACTAAACGTAATTTCTCTAAATTACATTAAATGTGTGTGCTAAAAAATAGGTTTTTTTTACATTGACAGTTGAGAAATCGTTATTCAAGATGGCGACGAAATCTTCCATTTACAAAAAAACCTTCTGTTTAGTTCTTTCGATAAAAAAAATATCTTTAAAACCAATTATTTTTCTATGTTTCTTAAACCATTTGCGCAGAAAAGATCTCGAAATCTGTATTAATAGAACATGCAAATAACTGGAATTATTTCTCGTTATTGATTGATAACTTGGTTAGGAAAAACTGTAATCTTAATGAAAATCTTTGTCAACGCCGTTACTTGATTAAGTCAGTAGAAGCCCAAATCTCTGTTTAATTTGTTAGAAATTTTCACGTATTGCATACAATTTGGGAACTCAGAATCCGAATAGTAAAACTCTATGAAAAAAATGACGTACGAGGTTTATCTGAGGATTTGGTTAAGAAACTTCTGAAAACATTCTATCCCTTGCACTATTTGCCGATTTGCTTGCAAAAACGTTGCTATCATTCTAAGAAGACGATGTTAAAAATACATTTGCTTAGTTACATAGAAAATTGGTGAAGTCACCAAGACTAGATTCTCATCATTACTTCCCTGAAATCTTAAAAACTGGACGAATTTATTGCACTACGCTTTCTTTAATAATGATACGATAATTTCACAAGACTTCTAAATACCAAATACATTTAAAACAAACTTAATCTTTAAGTACTGACGTGTCACAAAGACAAAATGACCAATATCCTTACGAACAAATTGACTCAATACAATTTGTAAAAAAGCATCCGATATGACACCCTATCCATTGGTCGTTGATAGTATGGAAAAGTGCCCACACCAGCATCTAAATCGGATGAACGATGGATGAAAACAGATTACATATCTACAGCTCCATGATGAAATATCACTAGGCAACCAAGTCATACTAAATTTCATAAACAAAAACTACAAGTTTGCTAATAAAGGTATCCTGTACCCCCGATTGGAAAATACTGAATATACCCTTAAATTCAATTAATTATATATTTAATGTTTCATGGAAATAGGTAAGAAATGTTTAATGGTTTATATAATTTTAAATACAAACTTACTATTACTATGGAATTTATTAAGAATTACCAAAGCCATTGTTTTGTGAGATTCTATTCTAGTGGTCTACTGGACCACAAATCGATATTTTTCAAAACGTTTCCATCAGAAAAACAGTCAGTACTTAAAGGTTAATCCAATACTATTACATCCACAACAAGATTCATCACTATAAAACCTTCAAAACACATTAAAAAAAAACTCCCTAAAACTACGAAAACATTACAGAATATTAACTTTATTCATCGGATACTTGTCCTCAAGTCCATCAGGGCGCTTGCTGTTATGACTCCATGCTTCTGGTTACCATAGCAACCATCACCGATCGTTATGGTCGAAAACGACGTGGAATTCCTTCTCTGCTGGAGACTTTTCTTCTCCCCAGAGAATATATCCGATGGATTCGGTCTCGCGACTTGAAAGTAATCCCCGTGACTGTTGTCCAGCCATTCATGACCCCTGGTCTCGAAATACTTCGTCGCCTTCATGGGTTTCCCGATGGTCTGGTCTGATCTAAACTCCTTCAAAGGTCTGTCGGTCGGCTTTGGTTTCGGTCTGAGTTTCTGGTCAGCGGATACGCTTAGCTTGGACTTATTGGTATGAGATTTCGACACATCAGATGTCTCTTGGAAACTCCTGCTCTTGGTGGAAGTTGCTATTATTTGTGACTTGCTGTATGGGAAAAGTCAAACCTATCATCATTACATTGTATGAAACAAAGTCGCTTACCGCTGTCTGCCCTATGCATGCTTAAATCTTTAGAATTGGGATTTTTTTTAATAGATTGAGTGATTCAAGAGCAAGGGTACGGGGTGTTTCGCTAGTTTTATAATCATACTTGTTAAAGTTTCTCAGTAGCAATTTAGATAAAGAAAAAATAGTCACCTTTTCTGATGAAACCGTGGATTCGACATTTGATAGAAGGTCATAAATTGATTTGTGGAAAAAAACCTTTTTCAATTTTCCTGACTGTTTAATAATAAAACTGTACAAGATTATGATTTCAAAGTGCTTGAAGCGCCAATTTTAAGAAAGTATATTCTAAAATGGTATGAAAAACTACCACCGGATAAAAAAAATAACTACCCTGACCCGAGAAAAATCAGTAAAAGATAAGTGGTGCATTTTTTTTTGGTCATTTTTGATCGTAGATATGACAACACTTGGTGGTAGGGCTTTGAGCAAGCTCGTCTGGGTAGGTACCACCCACTCATCAGTTATTCTACCGCCAAACATCAGTACTCAGTATTGTTGTGTTCCAGTTTGAGGGGTGAGTGAGCCAGTGTAACTACAGGCACAAGGGACATAACATCTTAGTTCCCAAGGTTGGTGGCACATTGACAATGTAAGGAATAGTTAATATTTCTTACAGCGTCATTGTCTATGGCGACCACTTACCATCAGGTGGCCCATATGCTCGTCCGCCAACCTATACCATAAAAAAGCAACAAATAAACAATGGCTATCCAATCCACTTTCAGTGTCCATTTTCCTTTTTACAAACTTACCTGGAATAGGTTTTCCTGGACTGTTCGTTGCAATGCTGGAACCCCTTCGCCATGATGCTGTACAGCTTATTCCTGTAATCGTCTACAGACATCTGCTTATCATCACGTAGAGGCAGCAACACATCTGATGGTAGAATCAGTTCATCTTTCTCACGATGGAATCTATAAAATAACATTAAAATACCAAACTATAAGCGAATTCATATAAAATATGGAAATACTAATCAATCAATCAGTGGTTATAACGCGTGCATCTTAACTGATGATTGCGGGTTCAAACCCAGGCAAGCACCACTATTCATGTGCTTATTCTTTGTTTATAATTCATCTCGTGCTCGGCGGTGAAGGAAAACATCGTGAGGAAACCTACATGTGTTTCATTTTATAGAAGTTCCGCTACATGTGCATTCCAGGAACAGCGCGGGGGAATATGTTCCAAACCTTCTCCTCAAAGGCCTTAGCCCAGCAGTGGGAAATTTACAGACTGTTGTAACATTAACTAATAACATTACTTGGAGACATATTCATGATGCAAGGCCCTCTCCGCGCTGAGTCTCTTCGCTGGGTTGAACACGAGCAATTGTTGGACCAGTTCTGATGCATCTTTTGGGGCACAGGACAGTTGCGCAGTCAGAGACGCACTCCTCGAATTAGCTGACGCCAGCTCTTTGATCAGGGATGATCCGTAGCCGCTACATACGACTCCAATGTCTAAGACAATACAATAACCAAATACAATTGATTACGGAGAATGTGTTGAGCTAGAACGGTATAATATAGATGAGTTTTGGAAAAGTTTGAACAGGATGACAAAATATTCACTAATTCTACATCCTGTTTGTTTTATATTTTGGTAGGCAGGTAAATGGGCAACCAGTGGTTCGTAGTCAACACAACCTTAACTATACCTTACTATGCGTAACCTATACAATGCGTAATTACCTTAGAAGCTGGGATGTTATGTCCCTTGTGCCTGTAGTTACACTGGCTTGCAGTAGAATATGTGGTGTGTGAGTGGTATCTAACCCGACGACTATTTTTACTTTATCAGACATCAGTAATGACGAAGACAATTAATTATTATTATTTAAATGTTATCAGGTCAACGATAACTTCCAAGGCGAACTCCTCTATCTTGCAAAGGTGGGATACCCTTAGGTGTAGTAGAATGTACAATGGTCATCCCGTGATGCCCTAACAGTCGGAGTGGGTACCGCTGGGTTTTCAATGGGTCACCAGACTTTCTCAGCATCAAGTCCCACATATAACCCCATTTCACGAGCGGGAAACGCGTTAGAACGCTTTACCAGCGAGGAAAAAAATGATCACCACTAATTGGAGTAAGAAAAACTTCTTACATTTGCAATGCGCTACCAATATTAATGTCCTTGAAAAAAATCCATAATAATATTGGTTACCAGTATGAGTCTGAGTAAATTCTTCAATGACCCTTTCATTGAAGAATTTACTCCGCAATTATTTTTCTCACCTTCAGACGATGGCTTCGGTAGCGCAGCCATGATCCTCTCGATCTGGTTCACTGTAGACGTTCCGGGAAACAAAGGCTTTCCAGTCAGCATCTCGCCCAATATGCAACCGAGTGACCACATGTCTATGCCCTTTGTGTAACTGAAACATAAGGGGAATTCCAAAGATTTCAATCGAAGTCTGACGAAGCCTAGCGATATTTTTAAGTCACGTAACTAACGTTGCGTTTTCTTTCATTGAAGCTTCGAAGACTAAACATCCGTTAGCTGAATCGTTAGATTTTTATATTTATCTCTTTGATTATTTATAACTTTACATAAACAGACAAATCTGAGAACGCGTCGAAAACAATTGACCACAGATCACACGCACACTAATATAGTACGATACAACTTAGATGTAGCATCGGCAAATTGAATAAAACCGATTACTGCTGATTTACACAACCAATAGAAATAGCTTCCTATCGCGCCATTCGACGCTATTCGTCACTATAGATTCTCGGTCTAGGTTGAATTTGTCATTGGACATATGACACTACCATTACAAAGTGATACAGAGGGAAGAAAAATCACCAACTTTTTGCTAGCGATGAGTATTTCCGGTGCTCGATACCAGCGTGTCGCGACGTAATCTGTCAAACAAGGGTCCGCTCCGTCTTCGCCGCCGGAGTACATTGACGACACCGACCGAGCGAGCCCGAAGTCAGCTAACTTCACCCTGGTCAAATTATTACAAAAACGTCTTTACCCCCTTTCAGAAATCGACTCAGAAATTGAACGAACATCATAATATTATTTTGATATTGAGTTTGCATTTTCAGGAGGCGGAAAACGCTAATAAAATAAATAAATCAATCCGTAAATTATAGTTTCTGAGAGAAAATACACAAGACACTTTTCCTAGGCTGTTTTAAAATAAATAAAGACTAGAAACTTAATCCAGAACCAAAAATAAAACAAGTTAAATTCAAATGATACAGTCATGGAAAACCAAAAAAAAGCTATATTCATAAATTTAAATGTTCAGAAACATTTGTCACAACATTTTTAATTAATTTAACGTTTTATAATTTTCGGGAACTAGGATTAAACACAAGCAGTAAATCACGGTGTCTTGAAAACAAGTCGTTGTAAGTGTTACTTCTATTATTTACTTGACCTTTCTTTTGTACCCGTATATTTCCTACACATAACACTATTACATAATGTAGTATATTAGGTTTATTTCCCACTCACCTACAAGCACTATCGATAAGTACATTGCTGGGTTTCTGGTCTCTATGTATCACATTCCCAGAGTGTATATATTTGGTCGCCTTTAGCATCTGATACATTATATATCTCCTATGTATATCCTTCAGTATGTTACCCCGTTTGATGACATTGTGCAAATCAGTCTCCATGTATTCGAAGCCGAGGTATATGTCGCGGTTGTTTAACGCTCTAAAATATAGTTATATTTTAAAATCAAAATATATTAAGTTTTGGTGTGATGTCAGGAAAGTAAAGTAACAGCCTGTAAATTACCGACAGCTGGGATAAGGCCTCCTCTTCCATTAAGGAGAGGGTTTGAAACATTTTCCACCACGCTGTTCAAATGCGGGCTGGTGGAATGCATTTGTGGCAGAGTTTCGATGAAATTAGACACATGCAGGTTTCCTCACGATGTTTTTCATTCACCGCCGAGCACGAGATGAATTATAAACACAAATTAAGCACATATACAGGGTTATTGGTAATTCGACGTACATCAGCTAGGAGGTGATAGGGGTGACTATTTGAAATAATTTTAACCCCCATATGCATAATCCAAAAGTAAATCATTCAATATTGGTGAAATGCCGTAAACTAGGGATTTGATTTGATCCATGACATGGAAATCAACCGGCGTTTAATCCGGGCTAATTTCAGGAGACGAAATGGGCCCTACTCTACTACAATTATAAAAATGGCTGTGAAAGATCGCGTAACATTACTACCATGGATATACGTCGAGTTACCAATAACCCTGTATATATAGTGGTGCTTGATTTGAACCATCGGTTAAGATGCACGCGTTCTAACCACTGGGCCATCTCAGCTCTCAGCTCTTGTCTATTGTGCCGGTAACAAATGAAGCTAACTCAATCTTCAAATCAGAGCATAAATCAGACAATATCTTCAAAATTAATTTAATCCTGTAAGATTTCCATTCCCAATTCCATCAACCGTTAGGTTTCTACTCCAATAAGTATTTAATTATAAATAGATAGGTATATGAAACTATTACTGAGCATCGCAACAGGCTACCTCAATGCCGTACTATCGATCAAAACCCTACCACAGATTGATTAATAATAGCTAACATTGGATACAGTGATTTCAAAACGCCATAGAATCTAAACAATTTCGTCTTTATAAATGTAATGTGCAAAATCACCAATCATCAATTACGTCTATTATTCGCAACAAAGACTTTTTAAACGGCAACTCCAGCTCTGCGTCAAATGTATTCACGTCATTATCACGTGATATGGAGTTTTGGAGGGAATTTTTAATTAGTTAATACAGTCTTGATAAAAATAAGCGAGATTTTCCAACTTGTAGAGGAGGGATTTTTTTCTAATAGGATGGGTTACTTCATGATAAGTGGTCACCCATAGATATTGGAGCTATCGCATCTTCTCGGTAGAATCTACTTTCCGAACCGGTGGTAGCTTCACTTAATTGTTAATTGACGATTCAAAAGTGCTTCTAAAAGCCCACTTGAATAAAATTTATTTTGATTTTTATCGCATCAAAACGCCACCAACCTTGGGATCTAAGATGTATTGGCTCACTCACCCTTTAAGCTGGAACACAATCCTACAAAGTACTGTGGGTTAGCAGTAGAATCATTATCATTACATAGTACAAAACAAAGTCGCTAACCGTTGTCTGTCGCTATGTTTGCTTAGATCTTTAAAATTACATATATTAGATAGAGTGATTCAAGAAGAAGGTTGTTTGTATATAATACATGGACAGTATAGTAAAGAAACAAGAAAAATCTGTAGTATATTTAGTAACAGTATCGAAGCCAGGGCCAGTAGTATTTGTATTAGTAGTAGTGGTATATTACCAAACGGGTTTGCATAAAGCCCTATTACCAAGTACACAAACCCCCCAAAGTTTTTCCACCAAATAATTCAATCGTCGATCATTGCCGTTTAAGCATGTAAAAAACACAAAGCACCCACTACACAGACAATATATTCAGGAATCAGAAAGAAAATGGAATATCCAAAACATTTTACATTAGGCAGCTTCACTATCACGACAAATTATAAAACAAAGTCGCTTTCTCTGTCCCTATATCCCTATGTAAGCTTAAATCTTTAAAACTAAGCAACGGATTTTGATGCGGTTGTTATTAATTGATAGAGTGATTCCAGAAGAAGGAATACATGGATAATTTAGTGAAGATACACTGATAACAATTTTAAAAGTTTCTTAATATGACTTTGATGTCATATCATTACTATACGCGTGCGAAGCCGGGGCGGGTCACTAGTATTATACAAGAATACTTGCGTCACATGAAATCACGTCACGACTTTATAGAGAACTAATATTTTTTATTGGATTTTATATGGGACAAATAAACTTCCAGCTATGAAACGATGAAAGGCGTTCTAAGAATATTTTGAGATAAGAAACGGTTGCGTATTTATAGTTTTAATTGACTTGGAAGAATGCAAGTTTATGACGAGAAATTTTCCAGATTCTAAGTGTGACGTGACACGATGTTTTCCAATAGAAAACTTATTAATATGTATTTAATCGTAAGCTGCATATCTCTAAAACAAAACCATTTACCAGTTGAGTGATTTATAGGTTTACATGGAAAAGAAAGATCTCCTCAAAATCCGTGTACAAACATCTTAAAGGATTTGTTTATTTAAAGAAATAAAAAGCAGGCCAGTGCAATTTGATCCTATACTTGTGCTACATAATATCCTTGCCATAGTTCATTATTCTAGATCAACGGGAAGTACTCTATAGGTTTCATAAATAATTATAACTAGCTGTGTCCGCGACGAAGAACGCGTTTGAATTTAACAAAAAAAAATATTATTGTAGCCTTAGTTATTCCTTATTATATCAGTTATCTGCCAGTGAAAGTCCCGTCAAAATCGGCCCAAAAATTGTAAAAAATGTTATTTTGGTATATGTACCGTGTATACATATGCATTGAGTAAAAAAGCGTGGTGGCATGTGTTCCAAAACCTCTCCCTAATATATGAGGAGGCCTTAGCCCAGCAGTGTATATATATAATAGCCCTTTTTTACTCAATGCATATGTATACGCATTGAGCAAAAAAAGGCTATTTTAATATTACAAACAGACACTCCAATTTTATTATATGTATAAATATAGATGTATGGGAAAAGCAATCGGACATATATTTGATTGCGTAGAGTTTAATGTTTCACTACTATAAGGGACCGCAGATCTTTATTTGGATTTCAACATACGATATGATGCGTTCCTCTACGCGATCCCGGGATAATGGGTATCAATGCCCAGACAGATACACAGATGAAGTGATCTTAAAAGGGTCTCCTCTCCCTTTTGATATACGATAGCTCTAAAAATGCTGTTCTTACAATTTTAAAACGACTAGTATTTAATACTTTGAGCTGAGATGGCCCAGTGGTTAGAACGCGTGCATCTTAACCGATGTTTGCGGGTTTAAACCCAAGGAAGCACCACTATGTATATGTGTGCTTAATTTGTGTTTATAATTCATCTCGTGCTCGGCGGCGGAAACCTGCATGTGCTTAATTTCATCGAATTACTGCCACATGTGCATACTACCATCCCGCATTGGAACAGCGTGGTGTCATATGTTCCAAGCCTCTCCCTAATGGATGAGGAGGCCTTAGCCCCGCGGTGGTAAATTTACAGGCTGTTTCTGTACTGTACTGTACTGTACTGTAGTATACCTTATTTATGTTTCGATCGTAATATACGCAAATATAAAGTTTTAACTTTTCTAATATTGTATCATAAGTTGTAAATATTTTGTAACCCCTTGTATTCGACTACTCATCGTCAAATCTAACCAGGAACAATATATACGATTCTATAATTAAATACCGCAGAAATACATTTTTCCTGTTAAAAATATATAAATAATTTAATACTGTTTGATAATAAAGTTTTTGTCAGAGCAAAATTTAATAAAGAATAATTAAGTTTTTTTTTTTTTTTTAATTTATAATAATATTTTAAACATACCTGTGTATACTATGCAGCTTGACAATATTCGGATGATTACGAAAGGACTGTAAAAATATTATTTCACGAAAAGTTCTCTGCGCGTCAGTCTGATTGCGAAAGGCGTCGAATATTTTTTTTATCGCCACAACGTCCTTGGTCTTCCTGTCGATGGCCTTCCAGACGATGCCGTAAGCCCCCTTACCCAATCTTTTTTTTATATCAAACCTCTTTAGTATATGTTCATCGATTTCGGACATATTTTTTTCGGGACTTTTTTTCGATACTTTATTTTGTACATCCTTCTTTTTCTCGTCGCGTTTTGCGTTTGCCTGTATTTGACTCATTTTTTCACTATGCGTGTGTTCGAACCACTGCGAAAATCGACTCTAAAATGATAACAAACAGTCACAAAGATGTTTCATGATATAGGAACAAATTCACCCTGTGTATGCAAATTACGGTTATTATCGTTGACTAATTTGAATATTGTAGCATGACTACTGAATTTTAAAATTTTATTGATTATATCCGTACACTAAGCAACCGGATAAGTCAATAATAAGTCAATTTATATCTTCGTACGGAACACGTAATACAAATCCACTGAATAATTACGAGGCAAAATAAATTCACTCACATTTTATAAATAAAAATTATATTTACATATCTTATACGATTTATTAAAATTGTGTTGTTTATTGTTTGTTGTAAAAAATAAATAATTGCACGTTGTGTTAGCGCGACTGGTCGAGTTTCATTTGTTTAGTGCGGCAAACAAGTCGTACGTTGTCATGACAACACAAACTGACAATTAAAATAATGTTTGACTAGTTTTTTTTTGTTTGATCGATTAAACATTCGAATCGATTTTTTTTCTTTAAATCGTTTTCTGATAAATTTTGAATTGGTTTATTGTAACTAAATAAAAATAGATATTTTTTTAATGTTTTAATGAAGTAACATGGATTGAATAAACACGACATTTCAACGTTGAATAACTACAGTCTAATAATACTTATTGGTTGAATTCACAAGTCATTATTATCAATAAATCTTAGGAATTAGTTTAATAAGAACAAGTGAAATATCACAATTACATAATTATGTTGTATTACATCATTGACATATTAATTAAAATTCTAATATACATTACGACTATGCAAAAATAAGTTAAGTAATATCACAACTTGCGTCTAAAATATATATACTTAAGTAAACATTAAAGTAAAAAATAATAGTTGTAAATTTAATATAAAGTACATTTTCGACGTCTAAATTGTAAAACTTATATTTTATGTTTGTAAAATAACAACATAAAAAAATATATCACAAAATAAAATCTATTAACAATAACAAAAATAAAGATTGTTTTTATAAAGCGTATTTGATACTATAACATACCAAATATACAGTTAGATCTATGAACATTTAATATTTAGGAATTCAGTAATTGATACTTTTGAATAGGAATTTCGATATTTTTGAGGTTACATTTAAGAAGCAAACTAGCGCACTCATTGACATATCTCCACAGCTTTCTAAACTATTAAGCAGTGAAGGCACAATTAGTACATCGTGATGTATTCATTCGTTTATGGGAGGGGAGGATGAATCTTGCTCCTCTCCTCCTGATCCAAGCGACGCTGATCGATGGAGGACGGTGTTGGCAGACCACATGGTACTTCTAACATATCAGATTCATGTGCCATTATGTGTTCAGCTTCCACTGTAAAATATTTACTATATTAAGTATTTTGTAGAAAAAGCGTGTACACCTTATTCTTTGTCATCCAAAACAACCATTATAAAATTTCATTAGTTAACACCACTACCCAAAGTTGGGACATTGGCACTGTTGAAGAATTTACACCTTTCAGACGGATTTCAACAAAGTACAACCAAGGCTGACAAGATTTTGTAATAAATTATCTACAGATGATAATATATTTCTACAAAAGTTTCCAAATAAATCTTAAGTTCAGAAATAAAATCGAAACCATAGTTACTTACTTCTAAGACGATGCATCTTATTCCCATATGCAAGATCCCAATAATAAAGATTGACAAATGTAAGAGGAAGAAGAGGAAATAAGAAATACGCCCTTTTCGTTCTCCTAAACCTGTTTTGATAGAAACATAGATTTCTTATTATTACTTTCAATCAAATCTAAGTGTATCCTAAAATAAATATTGATAGTTTTTCATATATAGAATGCATGCATGAAAAAAATAAGACAGTAATAACATATTTTAGAAGACATTTAAATCAATTACCCAGTAAATAAGCCAGCTGTAGCAGCTATATAAAATCCTGAGTACCAGAGGCATAAGTCTCGACTTTTGGCCAAGTCCATAGCCCGTTGTCTTTCAGCCATTTGATTCTTCAATTGAATTTGCCTTTCTATCTGTAACGTAGGTCAATTAATGTTTTAATGTTCATGATAAAAAGGTTAACATAGAAATAGTTGTTTTGTACAAATATAACTTACTGCAATTTCATTTAAATTTTGAAGAAATTTTTCATTTCTTCTATAATGATCTTCTAAATTGATCGAAATATAATTTCCCATTTTTAAAGTGATTATATGATTTTTAATTTTTAAGTATTTAACTTAATAAATCTTGTAAAGCTGTTTTAATTACACAAAGGAATAGCTTTACACAAATTTTATTAATTTATTTATTTAAAAAAAAATACTAAGTACGTTTTTCAGCAATAATTGCACATAAAACAGTAGTTTTTTAAAGTTATAACTGTTTGATTCTTATCGTAATAAACAGTACACTTTTACTTGATAACTTAGATTGACAGCTCGAAATGATGTCAAAGTGTAATAAGTTATAAAATATGTAATTATGCATCCGTTTCGTTTTTGCTTCAACTTGATATCTTAAATTGTATAATGTTACAACAAAAACAGTAATTACACATATTACATTACATTTATGTCTAAATGCAGCATTTTGTGTAGGTAAAGCTTGTATAAAGCTATACTCATTTATTTAATTAGTTATTTAAACATTAAAGTTTTGTAAAAATCGATATTTTTTAGGTCGCCCATCTCTAAACATCGAATGCTATTCTAATGAAATTAATTTTAGTGTCAAGTGTCAAAATTTCCCGCTTTTATTCAGAGACAAATTGCATAAATACAATTATTAATAAGTTTAAAACACCAAAATGGGTATTATTGGTTTATCGAAATTAATTGCAGACATTGCACCCCACGCTGTTAAAGAAATGGAAATTAAAAATTACTTCGGTAAGTCGTCAATACTATAAAATGTAAACTTTTAAGAACATGTTGCCTTTTACTCAATAAATATATTTTTTTACAGGCAGAAAAGTTGCAATTGATGCGTCTATGAGCTTGTATCAGTTCTTAATAGCAGTGCGCAGTGAAGGTAACCGATTTAAAACATAATAATATATAAGTTTCCGTATAACATTGTAAATTACAATCTCAACGAGATTGTCATATAAATCTACTAAAATTTTATCCATTGTAACTTAGACATTGTATCTTACCAGTAGCTAAGATAAGGTAAGTAGTTTATACATAAAATATATAGTTTTCAATGTCTTCATATTAGTAGTACAATTGTGTTTGTAACCTACATACTTTTTATATTTATTGAATCTTTGATATTCAAAAAGTGTGTTACAAAGTCACACAAAACAAGATGATTGTTTTGACTGGGAGATGAATAATTGATCAATGCAATATGCATTACAAATGTTGTGTTTATATGCCAATTATAAATATATACTATAACCACATATTAAGATTTTAATACATACTTACTATTAATATATAATGTAAAATGAATAAAATATAAAACGCAAAAGCTATTCTGGCTTAGATATTAAGTAAACTTAGGTTCTGTTTCTCAGTTTGGCCTTATATAAAATTATAGGAGCACAATTGACATCGGTGGACGGTGAAACCACATCACATCTAATGGGAACATTCTATAGAACTATCCGTCTCGTTGAAAATGGTATCAAACCAGTTTATGTGTTTGACGGTAAACCGCCTGAAATGAAATCTCATCAACTCAATAAAAGAGCAGAGCGGCGTGAAGAGGCTGAGAAAGAACTTCAGAAAGCAACTGAGGCTGGTAAGTTGGTTACTAACTATTACTCTTATAAAAGTCAAACAATGCATACATACATGTATGTCATGCAAATATACTAACAGCTTATAAGTATGCTGCGGCGCCAAGAGTGACACTCTTTGAGAAGATTTCGATCTTATTTCCCTATGCTGCTTAATATGCCTTGGTGGATACACATATAGGATTTGTCTAACATCAGACACATGCAGGTTTCCTCACAACTGGTTCTTCAAGCAGGTTCTTCACCACTGCTGGGCATGAGACAAATTAAAAACATAATACTATGAATTATACATTACATTTTATATAAATGAACCCCCAATTATTGGTTAAGATAATAAAAGATCCTTACATCCTTTGAGGTACTAGTGTCTTATAAGTAATTATTTAAAACGATAAACTTTTATAGGTGACTCAGCATCAATTGAGAAGTTTAACCGTCGTCTAGTGAAGGTGACAAAACAGCATGGTGAAGAAGCGAGAGAGCTTTTGAAATTGATGGGAGTTCCTGTGGTCGAAGCCCCGTGCGAAGCTGAGGCTCAATGCGCAGCTTTGGTAAGATCTTATAATAATATTAATAATATTAACACTAGTAGTTTGTTCATATTTTAGGGTTGTGGTTGCCATGTGTTGGACAAAAAAGTAGCCTTGGAGTTCAAGTTTGCTTCATAACAATTTTCGTCAAATTCGGTTCATTAGTTTGGTCGTTGAGACAGACAGACAGAGTTACTTTCACATTTATAATATAAATATAGATTAACAAACAAAGGACCCAATTGGTCAGTTGTTATCAGGTCCATTTTAAATATGATATATCATAACGATTATATGCTTAATTTGTCTTTATAATTCATCTCGTGCTCAGCGGTGAAGGAAAACATCGTGAGGAAACCTGCATGTGACAAATTTCATAGAAATTCTGCCACTAAAACAAATACTGAGTTTTCAGTGAAAACTCAGTAGTTGTTTTAGTAAAGACAATTATATTAGCAGCAGATATCATCGAGAAATATGTGCATCTAAAGTGGTGCTAAATATATCGGATTCTAGCCAACTATAACTTGTGTTATGATATACAACAGCAGCCTGTTAATTCCCACTGCTGGGCTAAAGGCCTCCTCTCCCTTTGAGGAGAAGGTTTGGAACATATTCAACCATGCTGTTCCAAAACGGCTTTGTGGAATACACATGTGGCAGAATTTCTATGAAATTTGTCACATGCAGGTTTCCTCACGATGTTTTCCTTCACCGCTGAGCACGAGATGAATTATAAAGACAAATTAAGCACATGAATCAGCGGTGTTTGCCTGGGTTTGAACCCGCAATCATCGGTTAAGATGCACGCGTACTAACCACTGGGCCATCTCGACTCACATCCACTACATAATAAGGTCCCATTTTAACACAAAATAAAATTCTTTAATATTTAACAAATACAATTACAGGTGAAGGCTGGTAAAGTCTATGCAGTGGCCACAGAAGATATGGACGCATTGACCTTCGGATCGAATGTGCTCCTACGACACTTGACCTTCTCAGAAGCCAGAAAGATGCCCGTGCAAGAGTTTCACCTGAATCAAGTTCTAGATGGATTGGAACTTAATCATAATGAGGTGAATATTTGAGTTGCTCTGGAATTTGCTGCCCAATATTGTGTTAATAAATTGTGGATATGCGTCAGGAATTTTTGGTACGCAAAAGACATGAAATACAACATTAAGACTAAATTAATAAATAAAACTTATTATTCATTAAAAGACTACTATAAAAAAAGTCTGGAGTTAGACTCAGTTTCCTACACAGAACACTAATTATTAATTTTTGTAAAGAATGGCATTGTAAATGTGTTTACTTGAAAAGAGCAACTATGCAAGTTCCTTGCCTTTTCTTCTCGCTAGAGACTGCTCTACAAAACCGTATTATATTTATGTATGTAATTGTTGATGATTCAAAAATGATTAATTGTGAAGTTTGAATAAAATTGATTTGATACTGTTTAGACATCATATCAAATAAACTTATATATTACATACATACATACATATTACATAGAACTTGTGTTAGTCTCAGTTACACTGGCTCACTAACCTTTCTGACTGGAGGATAACAGTACCAAGTATCTCTATTTATAATAGAATATCTAATGAGTAAGTGGTACCTACCCAGAGGTAATAACAAGTGCTACCACCAAGTTAAACTTCAAAATTAGCTATGTATGTTATATTAAAGTGTATACTATTATTATTTCAGTTCATTGATCTCTGCATTCTCCTCGGCTGTGATTACTGCGGCTCCATCCGAGGTATCGGACCCAAACGAGCCATTGAACTCATCAAGCAACACCGGAGCATAGAGCAAGTGTTGCACAACATTGATACTAACAAATATCAACCCCCGGAGGATTGGAATTTCGAAGACGCGAGGAGGTTATTCCTTAACCCGGAAGTTACAGAAGGGAAAGACATTGAGGTATGATAGTATTATCATTCATATATGGTTATCAAGTGTTAGGCAAAAAATATAGCCCATGTCCTTCATTGGAGTTCAAATTTGCTTCAGAACAAATTTCATCAAATTCGGTTCAGCGGTTTGATCGGGAAAGAGCTAGACAGACAGTTACTTCCATATTTATAGTATTAATAAAAATAAGTTATAGAAATTACAAGATTTTAATATATCAACTTGTATAACTACATTAAATTGCTAAATAAAGCTTGCCTGAATTTTTACACACAATCTTTAGTATTTAACATACCATAGCACCTGTGCACTGAGATGGCCCAGTGGTTAGAACGCGAGCATCTTAAGCGATGATTGCGGATTCAAACCCAGGCAAGCAACGCTGAATATTCATGTGCTTAATTTGTGTTTATAATTAATCTTGTGCTCGGCGGTGAAGGAAAATATCGCGAGGAAACCTGCATGTGTCTAATTTCATAGAAATTCTGTCACATGTGTATTCCAACAACCCGCATTGGAACAGCGTGGCGGAATATATTCCAACACTTCTCCTCAAGGGGAGAGGAGTGGGATATTTACAGGTTATTATTATACCATACTGAGTTATTTGGCTCATTATTGTATTGTTTCTGATTCCAGTTGAAGTGGTCGGATCCAGACGAGGAGGGTCTTGTTAAGTTCCTGTGCGGAGACAAACAGTTCAATGAGGATCGAGTCCGCAACGGTGCCAAGAAGTTGATAAAGGCTCGCACTGGCTCCACGCAGGGCAGACTTGATGGCTTCTTCAAGGTTAGTCTATAAAATCTATAAGAAATAGCGAACTACGACCTAGATCGTTAAGGAATTAATTTTAAAAAATCAAGATATTAACTGTTGCTTCTCAATATATATTCTGTAATGTTATGTATGTACGAAAATATATTACTGATTTTATATAACTTTTATGTAACTCTTTTGTGGATCCCAGAAAGCGTTCAAAATGCCTCTGTTGCACAAATTAAAAAAAAATATTAAGGAATACTTGTGTTCAAAAGGTTATTATACAATTAATGAGTTTATGATCGATAGCACACTGCATATTTTACATTAAAAGCTTAAAAAATCAGTCACTAATTTTTTTTATTTGTAATAAGGCTATCCTCGTACTTACGGCGAAGGTTTTTAAAAAGCGCGACATAAATTGAAACAACGTAGGTCGAGACAGATTAGATTGCTTCTTTTTTTTCTTCTTGCTATGACATCGACATCGCGTCAAGTGAATCTCTATCTCTCGTATGCTGTCAAAACAATTGGCGTATGCTTGGGGAATAGTGTCAAAACACTGTTGGAAGTAACTTGAAACTGCGTAAGACTGCCTGTACCCACTTACGTTAGTAATTTATACACCAGCTTAGTATTTTAGTTTAGTTTAGTCTTTATTATACATCACACAGAGAAATATAACAAAGATATGGCCTTGATATAATAGGCGTACAATTTTGGCGACGTTATCGCTACATAGCGATTTCTTCCAGGCAACCAACTATAGGATAGGTCATAGAATATAAGGTGGATGGTGCTGTACTAATAAATAAAATAATATATATTTATAAATAATATATTTTATCAACCATACACATAAAATGCTCACTTGTCCTATCTATACTTAAAATTTAAAGCGGTTTGTAAATGCGAATCACAGATACTTATGTAATTATATTTTAAACTAGCCGCTGAAACATGGCTGCGTCTTCTGATACGAATATTTATCTTTTAGTTAATCATTATTATAAAAAAAGGTCTCCACATTTATACACCAAAAAGGTCGAATGAGAGTAATACAATTTCGTTAAAAGTTAACCTTTTTTTTTAATTTTATTTCCAGATATTATCAACAACACCCAACCCGAAACGTAAAGCAGAAGAACAAAAGAAAAATGTAAATAAGAAAGCGAAAACAGGCAGTGGCAGGGGCAGGAAACCCAAGTAGAATCAAGCTTTAACCATTAGATCATTAAGACTTGTTAATTATATTTCTCACCGGTCTTATTTATGAATGTTTAGTGGTATCGGTTGAATATAAATTGATCTTTTTTATTTAATTTTAAAGAAAACAACAACAACTCTACTGAGAGCAAAACAAAGTTATTTTAAACTATGCCACGGATTATAATGTTTTTTTCATTAAATAACAAAGACAGTTAAAAGAAAATTTATATATATAAAACATACATATATATTACAGTATAAAAAGGACCACCTAACAATACCACTAGCACCAAATAACCAGCAAAATACAATAAAAGAAATTTCCTTATTTGTTCATCTATTTAAAGTATATAACATTATAAGCACGTTTGTATCATGGTGAGATAGCTAGTAATGTATAAATCAACTGAGAATCATTGTATAGGTTAAGTTTTTTTATATATTGATCTCTTTCTAACATAAATTATTCAACATAAGAAAGAAGAAGACAACATTGTTTAACCGTCCATCCTCTAAACATTTATAAATAAAATCATAAATATTAAGTATCGTGGAATGACTGAATGATTATTATTATTGCATTTAATAACTTAACTCTCGAGTGAAATGCTGATTTAAATCAAATTAAGTAACATAGCGTTGATCTGAATGGTCATTGGTCAATTGCCAGTTGATGACGTCATATACGACCAATGAGTGTTCAGATTTAAATCTTATTAATTCTGATTAATCAGTATTTCAAAAAACTGAAGATTTAAGTACATTTTGACTTATTTTCATTTGCTGGTTTAATGACCTGTTATAAATTGTGAATGCTAATTTTTAAAGGTTATTGAATACGAAATAAATGTCTGTTAATTTCTATGTTATGGTGTTTGATTTTTTAAATATTTATTTATGTGTGAAACTGGACAGCTAAGAATCATTAACCTGAAGTCCCTACTTCAATATCAGATTGGATTAAGGAGAAAAGGAAGATTGGACCCGACTTGAGAAATTACTTCAGTAAACGATGATTGCTACTAATATACACAGCCCAAGTTTAAAAAGATGATTGAATCAGTTATCTGTTAATTTTTAATAATGTAATCTTTGCAAATGTCTTCCGGCCACGAATAGTAGAATTTTCGATACGATAAAATAAAACCCAAAAGTCAAATTTGAGTAATAAGTATATATGTATAGTACGACACAACTTAGAATTTTATATAACAGGTCATATGATATTACAAGTTATTACGTTTGTGTAAAGATCATATTCACTGAAATAAATATTGATAATTTTAGATAGCGTACTTAATTCGGATTTGACGGGTTTTACGAATTTTGCCGATGCAACATCTATGTTGTGTCGTGCTATACGGGTATAACATTCTGTTATTAGACCGGGAGACGATAATGACAAAATATTTGGTAATTTGTACCAGTATGGCGGTTCTTCAGGGGTCTAATCACGTAAAGGCAAAAAGGAAAATTATGGTCGTAGCGTTCGCACCGGCGGCCCACTCGCGTGGGCGTTAATCGAACGCGTCGGAAAAATAACGAGTGTCGGACGATTTGTTCCACAAAAATGCTTGTATTTTCAGATAGTCGAAAAAAACGAAGTAGGCGGTACCGTAATGCCATACTTCTCGGGTGTGGCATTACAGCCCGCCATACCGACGCGAATCCGTTAATTTTAATAAAACAATTCAACCATTTGTACCAGGCTAATATTTGTATTATCGTCGAGTAGCCATTCAGGAAAATCACCTTGCCATACTTTTCCGAGAGTTTCCAATGGCCGCCATACCACTGCAAAGGAGTAATTTTTTTTTTCCTTTTTGCCTTTACGTAATTAGACCCCTGAAGAACCGCCATACTGGTACAAATGACCAAATATTTTGTCATTATCATCTCCCGGTCTAACAGAGAAGTAAATTTGTAATTGAGAAGAAAATTTAGTGAATTTATAAAAAAAAATGTATTATATATCGTAAACGTGTTTAATATTTATTCCACAATACACAACTAAACATTAACAAGTTTGAAATACTCGAGTATTAAATACAATTAATACATAAATCAACAACAGACACAAGAGATCTCTTTCCAAAAAACCTACTTTCATACATAAATATTTCTTTAATAAAATTTCATTTTTCAACATTGCAACACTGGTCTTGCATAATATATAAAAATTTAACGAAAACCATTTCATAACATTGATCCTTAAATATTTTCATAATTTTCTATTACAATACAATTTAAAAATATATATATAATAGTAAAATTTTAAAAGATTAAAAATGTTACAAGCACTAAAAAATAATTTAAATGTTATTAAGCAAAGTTCTCCTTTAAGAAGTTGATGAGGCCGTTGGTGGAACCATCGTGGGAGGTGACAGGCTTGGAGTCCTGAAGTTCTGGCTCTATTGCCTTAGCGAGCTGCTTGCCGAGCTCTACTCCCCACTGGTCGAAGGAGTTGATGTCCCAGATCACTCCTTGGGTGAATATCTTGTGCTCATACATAGCTGCGAATGACAATATCAAATCATACTTTATTTTGCAATTTTAATATCAAAAGTGCTTCTCAACAAAAATTTTATTTAAACTCTTTCGAGATGACCCAGTGGTTAGAACGCGTGCATCTTAACCGATGATTGCGGGTTCAAACCCAGGAAAGCACCGCTGATTCATGTGCTTAATTTGTCTTTATAATTCATCTCGTGCTCAGCGGTGACACAGTGAGACAAATTTCATAGAAATTCTGCCACATGTGTATTCCACCAAACCGCATTGGAACAGCGTGGTGAAATATGTTCCAAACCTTCTCCTCAAAGGGAGAGGAGGCCTTTAGCCCAGCAGTGGGAATTTACAGGCTGTTGTTGATTGATTGATTGATTGAAACTCTTTCTATTCAAAACTCACTGTCTAATTACAAATCATTGTATTACGAAACTTTGGTACAATAATGTGTTCTAATATAAACACTTCACATCCATGAAAAGCTTATTTTCATATTTTCTCTAAATACCGATATTTTAACTCGCTAATAGTCTTATCATATTTATACGACCGCGCATATAGTCGTGTCCTCGGTTGCGACGATTTGCGTCGATCTATTAGAGCGCATAAGTGTGAAGTAAAGAGTACAAAATATTTCTACATATTATGTCCGACGCAAATTGCTGGTTTGTTGATTATACGTCGTAAGTATAACTTACGATTATATGCGTCGTTTAAAGACATTATAACAACACGAATATCGTTGAAAATTTTCATTTTTTTACTGATTTCTACTAACATATAAAATCCTTACTACTCTAACATACGATATAATACTGTGTTCCAAAATAAATCACAAACTGTTATTTGTTGCTGAACAATGCGAAAATGAAAGCACAAAATCGCTCTCCTTAAAAAGTCACAAATTGGGTCATACGACTTAAAGGTGTGTATCTTACCAATAAGCGCTCCGAGGGTGAAGGGGGTAACTTTCCTCACAACAATGGAGTTAGTGGGCCGGTTGCCTTTGAAGACCTTGTGTGGCAGGATCTTTGTAATCGCTTCTGGTGCCATACCGGACTTCTCTAATTCCACTTTAGCCTGAAACATATAAAAATTATTTACCTATGGCAGTTCTAAAAAAACCTTTGATTAGCTCTACATGAAAATAATCTGTGACTGTGGTGTTCGTTGTAATGTGTCAGGCAAACAAACCTATGTTCTTTCTTAGAGTTTAAGTTTGCTTCATACCAAATTTCATCAAATTCGGTTCAGCGGTTTGGTCGTGAAAGAGCGACAGACAGACAAATACATTTCATATTTAAAACATAAATATAGATTACAATGGTGGCTAATAAATCACATGTGACAGTAACAGCTTGTAAATTTTCCACATAGGGGTAAAGCCTCCTCTCCTTTTGAAATTGACGAGCTCCGTGGTCGAGTGGTGTGTACACCGGTTTTCATGGGTACGCCACTTCGATGTCCCGGGTACGATTCCCGGTCGAGTCAATGTAGATTATCATTAGTTTTCTATGTTGTCTTGGGTCTGGGTGTTTGTGGTATCGTTACTTCTGATTTTCCATAATACAAGTGCTCTAGTTTCTTACATTGGGATCAGAGTAATGTATGTGATGTTGTCTCATTATTTATTAATTAGACACATGAAAATTGAATGGTGCTTGCCTGGATTTGAACCCGCAATCATTGGTTAAGATTTACGCATTCTAACCGTCTTGGCTCGACAATCGCATGGAATATATTACCATCTACCATCAGAATATATTACCGCCACACAAAATTTGCAAGTAATGCAAGTTATTAAGTAATTATACTTCATCTGAAGTTTTTCCCTTCATGAGCGCCTCGGTTTGGGCGAGGAAGTTGGCGAGTAGGATCTTGTGATGCATCCCACCCGACACCGGGTTGTGTGTCTGCGCGGGCGCAATGAAATCGCAGGGGATCAATCTGGGAATAATATTCATTTTTATGACGGATGTAATGATCAACATATCTAATAAATTACTGTATGCGAGCGATTGAAAACTTAGTATATATAGTATAGCTGTGATATTATAAATTCGAAATGTGTTTATTGTGAAGCAGCTATTAGTACACAGTCCATGGTAAGTGGCCGTCACTAACACACACTATTTTTTATTTAACGTTTATAACATAATTTATCTATAACATCTCGTATATAAAACACACTTTTTCTGATTTTGGTCCTTCGAGCCGGATTAAGATAAATATATTTTATTTTATGCCAGACTCTTCTTTAAGAACTAAACGCACTGTTACACCCTATGATAATATGATCATATTATTTATTCAACATTTACTAATTTTCTGGAATATTTCATTGTTTTAATATCCTTAGATCATCATTATTGTATTTCTTTATTTTATTATATTTACTTTATTTACTTTACTTAATTAAATTCAAAGTCAGTTCGATCCTGCCTGCCACATAGATCGCTTGCTCGCTACCGGGATAACAGAAGTCTGTTACAGTGTAAATAAATTGTACAAATAACGTTTTGTGCATGTAATAAAAGTAATATAAGTTTATTTAAAAGACATTTCGGCCTCTTAATAGTATAGTACGACATAAATTAGATGTAGCATCGGAAAATGCAATGAAATGAAAATAAAACCGATTACTGCCGATTTACACAACCAATAATAATAGCTCCCTATCGCGCCATTCGACGCTATAGATTCACGCGTCAGAGAAAGCAAGTGCATGTAAAGCGACGCGTCAAATTGACGAATATAATAGGTCATATGATATTACAAGTTATTACGTTTGTGCAAAGATCATATTCGCATGAGAAATAAATATTGATAATTTGGGATGGCGTACTCAATTCGGATGTGATCGGTTTTACGAATTTTGCCGATGCGACATCTAAGTTGTGTCGTACTATACGTTATAATTTAACTTATTATTAATTATTTACTACAGAACTTATATAGTATTAAAAATTAAATATATAAATTGGTAAAATAAAGTGTCAAGTGTTGCCAACCTGGTGCCCTGATGAATGAGCTGGTAGAAGGCGTGCTGTCCGTTGGTGCCGGGCTCGCCCCACACGATGGGTCCCGTGCTGTAGCCCACCTGGTCACCACCTCGGGTCACGTATTTACCGTTACTCTCCATGTCGCCTTGCTGGAAATACGCTGCGAATCTGTTAAACAAAATCAAAAATCAAAATCAAAGTATACTTTATTCAAGTGGGCTTTTACAAGCACTTTTGAATCGTCATTTAACAATTAAGTGAAGCTACCACCGGTTCTGAAAGTAGATTCTAAAGAGAAGAACCGGCAAGAAACTCTGTAGTTACTCTTTTTCAACATTTAAAAAAATACAGTCATGTTAGTTAATTTTGAAGTTAATACAATTATTAAATTAATATATCCTGCCTGGAAGTCAACAGGTATTAATTCCACGCTTTTTTATCATCACAACACAAATGTAATTTTATAATATTGGTATAAAAATTAATTGTTTTCTATCTATATTTAATATTATAAACGTGAAAGTATCCTATCTATCTTTCTTTGACGACCAAACCGCTGGACCGAATTTGATGAAATTTTTTATGAAGTAAATTTGAACTCTAAGGGCTACATTTTTGTCTGACACTTGAAAACTAACACCGTAAACGCAAGCGAAGCCGCGGGCAAGAATTAGTAAACAATATGCCACAAGTTTTTTCGATAGACAAATCAAAAAATTATTTATATCAAGTAATCGGTCATGTTACATTGTTGAATCAAATGCAAAGTTACCAACGGTTCGGAAAGCAAATTCTACCTAGAAAAACCGGCAAGAAACTCATTAGTTACTCTTTTCCAGCATTTTAATTACATTATATGTCAGTAAAGTACAATTACATATATAACATGTTCATATAATATATACTATGTTTGTAATAGATAAAAGATGTTAATTAATATATTATACCTGTGTAAATACTGGTCGTAAGGGAGGAGAGCGTGGGTCTCGGCTCCGTAGAAGTTGCTGTACCACACACCCAACAGCGCCAGGATCACGGGGGCCTGGAAAAGTGGTTCCAGATGGGGGCATGTCGACATGATTGGTGATACACAATCCATGACGAGTCAGCACCATTGATAGGCTGGTTTGAACCCGCAATCATCGGTTAAGATGCACGCGTTCTAACCACTGGGCCATCTAAGGATAGGCTATTTGACAATGCGAAAAATAAATTATGAATGATTGTAATCAGTGTATGTTATGAGTTTTAAATGGTTATTTACTAACGAAACTTGAAAATAATACTTAATTTATTCAAAAATCAATGAATAAAAATGCATTTTTTCAAACGTTTGTCATGTGACACAGAACGCTCCTGATTGGCCGGGCTCGTGATGAAGTCACTTTCTTGTAAAACTTGCTTTTCTACTATATGTACCACAGATTAAAATACAGCAAAGTGACGTCACCGACCCCATTGCAGCGCCATATTGTGCAAGTATCGTTTTCGCGCGCTATTTAAATATGGAATTTTTAATATGATATTTTTCGGAAAACATGTACTAGAAATAAAAAGATCAACTTTTAATGGGTGCCTTAACTTCTACTAAATAATATAAAATGGATTTTAAAAACCAGTCAAATAGCCTATTTCGACAGATCACAATCTATCTCGTTAGATTGTATTCTAATGAATTTTGTAATCTTACGGTGACACGTATATCCTTACGTTTTTCTCCAAGGGAGCGCTGGTGAAATGGTTGTCCATAAAGCTGGCGCCTTCCAGCAGCTTCTCGAAGTTGTCGAAACCCACGTGGAGCGCTATGGACAGCCCGATGGCAGACCAGAGGGAGTACCTACAGTTAAAGACAATACGAAAGACTAAGTCTACCTTATTTTTCATGCTAAATATGAAATGTTTTACAAGAAAAAATTATTTCACATCAGTGATGTTCTAGTAAACAGATATGTTATTAACGCACAAAAAGTGAAGACTAGAAAACGTCCCAATTGGGACGTTTGCCTTTAGTCGTTTTACGTAGTAATACGTTATAATACATCATAATTACGTAGTAATACGTTTTGCGTAATTAAAACATCTAGTTTTCCCTTTTTCTTATTGTTTTTATCAAGCTATCCTTTTTACTTGTAACGAAATGTAAAATAAACGGTCCCCGGCGCGGCACACTTTTTTCTGTTGTTTAGTATGGGTGTAACATATCTGTTTTACAGTTATTAATTTCGGGATATTTACCATGTTTTATATTTTTGGTCCGTAGAGCTCGATATTTCGACATTATTCACGAATGATTATATATTATATCGACATCCGAACCACTTTTCGAAACACCGTGATTACATCGTATTTTTATTATTAAAGAATAATAAAAATAAGCACGCACAAACACGCACACGCACGCACGCATATGTCTGCGTGTGTGTGCGTATTTGTGCGTGTGTCTATGTATGTGTGTGGGTGTGTGTGTGTCTTACCTGCCTCCCACCCAGTCCCAGAAACCGAACATGTTCTTGGGGTCGATACCGAACGCTGACACTTTCTCACCATTTGTCGATAGCGCCACAAAGTGTTTCGATACTGCGGACGGCTGATGAAGAAACACATACAATTAAATCTATACATATAATAAAATTGGAGTGTCTGTTTGTTCGATACAAGATTTTATAGATGATACGACTCTTTACACTTTACCGGATTTCACTCTAATTCGTAATGACAGAGTTTCTCAGAGAGGGGGAGGTGTTTGCATTTTCTTACGAAATAATATATCCTTTCGGTTAATACAACAATCATCAAACCTTTCCCCTAACATCCTTGAATACCTCTTCATAGAAATTTCTTCCCATCACACTAAACTCCTTTTAGGGGTCCTCTATTGTCCTTCCTTAAATATTAATTATTTTAACACCTTTGAAGACCTTCTTGTGAAACTTTCACCTTCTTATGAACATGTGATCATAATGGGTGATCTTAACACTTGTCTCGTGAAAAATGATCACAGAGCGACAAATCTAAAATCTATCGTGTCTTCTTTTAATTATACTATCCTTCCTCTCTCAGAAACTCATTTTTCACCTAATTGTACTCCGTCTCTTCTTGATGTCATTATTGTCTCCAACCCTCACAGTGTGTCAGCTCATGGTCAGCTGACAGCTCCTTTCTCCTTCCATGATTTACTCTTCGTTAGCTATAAACTCTCCTTCTCAAAGCGCAAGACCAAAACAATTTTAAGACGCAATATGAAAAATATAAATATTGCAAATTTATGTTATGACGCCAATAGTATTGACTGGAATAATGTGTATGCGTTTACGAATGTTGACGATAAGGTGGCCTATTTTAACGAATCTTTGACCAAATTGTATGACAAGCACGCTCCAATTAGGAAAATTAAGGTAAAACATCTACCCGCACCTTGGCTTACTCAAAATATTAAAAATATGATGGCAAAACGTGATAAAGCCAAGAGAGTCTCTAAAAGGGAACCTACTGACCTCAATATTGCGACGTACAAAAAATTGCGAAATCTCTGCAATAGGATGTGTAGAGATGCTAAACGCCGTTTCATCCACTCCTCCATCGATAAACTGACCACTTCACAAATGTGGAGATTTTTTAACTCCTTAGGCGTGGGTAATCCCTCAAAATCTTCTCAACATTCATTTGATTTGAATTCTCTAAATAAACATTTTTCTACTCCCCCTTTAACAATTTCAGCCTCTACGAAGGCTGAAACATTGTTAAAGATGGCGAACGCCATCACGCCTGATTGTATTCCTTTTAATTTTCATACAGTCACAGAGAGCGAAGTCAAGAGAAGCATCCTGTCTATCACTTCCAAGGCGGTTGGTAATGACAACATTAGTCGGGATATGTTAATACCTGTCCTTGACTCTTTAAACCCTGTTATTACTCACATTATAAACTTTTCCTTTGAATCCAATACCTTTCCAACAGTTTGGAAGTTAGCACACGTGATTCCTTTACCTAAAATATCAAATCCATCTTCATTTTCACAATTTCGTCCCATCTCTATTTTGCCTATCCTATCAAAAATCCTTGAAGACGTTGTACGTAAGCAAATGTCAGAATTCCTAACACATAATCATCTCCTTAGTCCTTTTCAATCCGGTTTCCGTTCCGGTCACAGTACTTCCACCGCACTGCTTAAAGTCACTGAAGACATTCGCTTTGCTATGGACAAAAGAGAGTTTACTATTCTCATTTTGCTCGATTTTAGCAATGCCTTTAATTCAGTCGACTTTGATGTATTGCTTGGTATCCTTCGCTCACTTAACTTTGCTCTGCCTGTGATTGATTGGTTCGAATCTTATCTTCGTGGTCGTCGGCAGATGGTAAAGTCTGATGAGGCTTCCTCGGACTGGGCTGATCTCTCTGCTGGCGTTCCGCAAGGCGGCGTACTTTCTCCTCTTCTGTTTTCAATCTTCATTAATGAAATTACCAAAGTTATTTCTTCTCACTACCATCTCTATGCAGACGATTTACAACTTTATAGACACGCCACCTTATCAAATCTGTGTTCGACCATACATGATATCAATTATGATCTTGCAAAAATTAAGAACTGGGCTGCATCCTTTGGGCTTCTTGTTAATCCCTTGAAGTCGAAGGCACTGATAATAGGTACCAGACAGTTACGTAGCAAGATTAATTGGGATATTGTACCATCAATTGTCTATGGTGGAACTAAAATTGCATATAGTGACCAAGCTTGTAATCTGGGGCTAGTTATAGATTGCAATTTATCATGGAGAGCTCAGGTTAACGAAGTCAGTAAACGTGTCCATTTCTCTCTGCATTCTCTAAAACGTTTGCAGAACTTCCTTCCTTTCAAAACAAAAATTTTACTTGCACAATCCCTTCTTCTTCCCATCCTGGACTACGCTGATGTTTGCTATCTTGATGCGAATGATGAGCTGCTTGACAAACTAGATAGACTTCAAAATTTGTGCATTCGTTTCATTTACGGTCTGCACAAATTTGATCACATTTCTCAATATCGACGTCAGTTAAAGTGGCTTCCTATCCGACTTCGCCGGAGCTTGCACATTTTATCGCTTCTTTTTAAAATATTAAAACATGGTAGCCCTGATTACCTACATGAGCGTTTTCTGTTCTGTCCTGCTCGTGAAAGACCAGTACGCGCATGTGTGGCGTCGAAAACTCTTGAGGTACCATTTTTTAATACTACTTCCTATGGTAACTCGTTTTCCGTTGTTGCCGCTCGCCTATGGAACTCTCTTCCCGATAATATTTTCTATAATAATGTTACGATAAATTCGTTTAAAATCAGAGTCAAGCAACACTTTCTTTCCACTTAAGTTTAATTTATTTTATATGTATGTATTTATATATATATTTTTTTTGTATCTATGTACGTTGAATGTATATATATGTATATAATAATAATATATATATGTATATGTGTATATGTATATATAGGTATATATTATTGTATTTATTTGTATTTAGTGTGTAATATATTAATTTATCGTTAAGTCTACTTGAATTTTATAATATAAAACTAATTGATATTGTACCTACACCATAAATCTGTGCTACAAATAATCTCCACTAGATTCAGGGTTTCTGGAAGAGATCTCTTGTTAGAGATAAGTTATCCCTATGTACACATTTTTAATGTATATAATTCTCTGTATATTCTGTTGGTACATAAATGAAATAAATAAATAAATAAATAAATAAATAAAAAAGCGTGGAGTTAATACCTGTTGACTTGCAAGCAGGATATATTAATTTAAATAATTTTATTAACTAACATGAATTTGAATTTTTTAAATGTTAAAAAAGAGTAACTACTGAGTTTCTTACCGGTTCTTTTCGGTAGAATCTACTTTCCGAACCGATAGTAGCTTCACATAATTGTTAAATGACGATTCAAAAGTGCTTGTAAAAGCCTGCTTGAATAAAGTTTATTTTGATTTTGTAATATTGAAATAGCCCTTTTACGGGCATATAGGCCACCTGATGGTAAGTAGTCATCATTACCCATAGACAATGACGCTGTAAGAAATATTAACTACTCCTTACATCGTCAAAGCGTCACCAAACTTGGGAACTAAGATGCTATGTCCCTTGTGCCTGTAATTACATTAGCTCACTCACCCTTCAAACCGGAACACAACAATACTGGGTACTGTTGTTTAGCGGTAGAATATCTGGTAAGTGGCTGGTACCTACCCAGGCGGGCTTACACAAAGCCCTACCACCAAGTAAATTTCTGTGTTTAATCCTAAACTTTATTTTTGTTTATAGTGTACAATGAAGTATATTACATACATTCATGTTTTGACTTTGCCGATATATATAAACTCAAACTCAAATTTGTTTATTCAATATAGAAGCATTACACTTACTTATTTATTGTCAAATAAACACTACCACCGGTTCGGAGAAAGGAACACCCTGACCTGAGAAGAACCGGCGAAAGAAACTCAGCGGGTCTTTTTTAGTCAAATTAATAAGATACATATATATATATATATATATATATATATATATATATATATATATATATATATATATAGGCAACTCTCTCATCCTCCTGCCCTTATCCGAATATTATTTGGTGTCGGCGCAGCATGTCTTCTCCTTCCATACTTCTCTGTCAGACGTCATCTCACAAGCAACATTCTTTCTAACCATATCCTCTTTCACACAATCCATCCATCGTTTCCTTGGTCGTCCTCTACCTCTATATCCATCCACCAGGCTCAAGGCCTTCCTCACAATATGTCCCTCATTCCTCCGCATTACACGCCCATACCATGATAGCATTCCACATAACTTCTCGGCTATCGGTGTCACCTTCAAACCTTCAAACTTTCACATTCCTCTCAGCATTCTCATCTCCGCTACATGCAATTGTCAACATATGGGCAACTGAAATTCCATAAAACAATTTACTAAATAACTTACATCTTTAGCGGCTTCTAGGAACCAGTTCTTAGCTGTGGTCGCGTTGGTGATGGTCTCCTGGGTTGTGAAAGTCTTCGAAGCGATGATGAACAGGGCTGTTTCTGGGTTCAACCGCTTGAGAACTTCAGCGATGTGGGTTCCATCGATGTTGGATACAAAGTGAACCTAAACAAAGATGCGGTAAAATCTTTAGAGTCTCATCTGAATGGCTTGTCAGATCAGACCAGCTTGACAACTGGCTTCCCACGAGACGGGTGACCCAAAGTATATGAGTAAGTGTATTGTATATAGGTTAAGTATTGTATATGTGTATTGTATACAGGATATCAACAACAATAGCTTGTAAATTTCCCACTGTTGGGCTAAGGCCTCATCTCCCTTTGAGGAGAAGATTTGAAACACATTCCACCAATCTGTTGCAATGCGTTTTGGTGGAATACACATGTGGCAGAATTTCTTTGAAATTAGACACATGCAGGTTTCCTCACGATGTTTTCCTTCACCGCCTAGTTCGAGATGAATTATAAACACAAATTAAGCACATGAATATTCAGCGGTGCTTGCTTGGATTTGAATCCGCAATCATCAGTTAAACACACGTTCTAACCACTGGGCCATCTCAGCTCCCCTAGATATCATTCAGTATTAATTCGACAACTTAACTGGTTTTAATTGCATGCGGTTAATTACTGACGTCATCATCCCCACTAATAAATCATGTTATGTTATGTTGGTAACAATTTTGTATTATTTTGTAAACCGTACCTTAAGATGATTGGCGTAGGGCTTCAGCGCCTCTGTGACCATGAGGGGCCCGAGATCTGAACCACCGATGCCGATGTTGATCACATCTGTGATTGGTTTACCCGTGTACCTATAAATTAATACTAATTGTTAAGGCAAAACTAATCAAATTAAAAAAAAATCTCATTAAATAATCCTTATTGTATTAAGTGGGACTAAGAAAAAAAGTTTTCCAAATCAATTCCATAATAATGAATTTCTGCGGTTAGAAACATCGCATCCTTCTGTTTTTGATATCGATTGAAAATTAAAGTACCAATATGCATAACATTGCGTTACACTAATTCTCATTTTATACCATAGACATTAACGACAACTGGAGAAATAAAAGAGTCTACTTGGTGGTAGGGCTTTGTGCAAGCCCGTCTGGGTAGGTACCACCCACTCATCAGTTGTTCTATCGCCAAATAAAATTACTCAGTATTGTTGTGTTCTGGTTTAAAGGGTGAGCCAGTATAACTACAGGCACAAGGGACATAACATCTTAGTTCCCAAGGCTGGTGGCACATTGACAATGTAAGGAATCAGGGCCGGATTTAGGGGAGGGCAACCGGGGCAACTGCCCTGGGGCCTCCACATGAGAAGGGGCCTCCACATGAGAGGGGGCCACAGTTTTCAGCAAGTTAACAAATACTGAGATATAGTCAAATTATAATAATGTTACTATTTAATATTTTAAAAGTTACCGATACAAATACGAAACAATTCATAGCTTACTGATTGAAATAAAAATAACTAATTAATTCATAATAATATAATTATTAGGGTGTTCACGCTTCTGTTTGTCTAGGGCCCTCACTGCTTTGTGGCCCCGGGGCCTCTACACCTTTAAATCCGACTCTGTAAGGAATAGTTAATATTTCTTACAGCGTCATTGTCTATGGGTGATCTTACCATCTTACCACTTGCCATCAGGTGGCGCATATGCTCGTCCGCCAATCTGTAACATAAAGGCTTAAGACTTACCCCTTCCAGTTGCCGCTGATAACTTGTTCTGAGAACTCCTTCATGTGGGCCAGTACCGCGTTGACGTCTGGAGTGACATCCTTCCCGTTGACCAGGATGGGCCTATTTTGTCTGTTACGTAACGCAATATGTAACACAGCTCGGTCTTCGGTGAAGTTGATCTTTTGACCTGATTACACGAAAAAGTGTTTTAATTTCCTTATTTAGTGTGGATATTTAGAACAGTGGTTAGAACGCGTATGCCTGAACTGATGATTGCGGGTTCAAATCCAGGTAAGCACCACTGAATATTCATGTGCTTAATTTGTGGTTATAATTAATATCGAGCTCGGCGCTGAAAGAAAACATCGTGAGGAAACCTACATGTTTGTAACTTCTTACCACATCTGTATTCCACTAACCCGCTTTGGAACAGCATGGGGGAATATGTTCTAAGCCTTCTATCCAAGGGGAGAAAAGGCCCAGAAGTGGAAAATTTTCAGGCTGTTAATGTAAAAAAATATATGTTTAGAACTACTTGCTAGAAATGACAAAAATATCAATTTTAAATATGTACAAGTATAGCCAAAACCAGTTTTTTCATATTGTTAGATATGTATGCAAATAAAATGTTCATAATTTTTGTAGTCGAATTTCGATCACTCAGTGTAAACTTTAATTTTTTTTTTATAATGTAATAAAATGTATTTATTAATGACTAGCATTATAATAATGTAATAAAAATAATACAGTGCATAAAAATTCTAAAAAAGTAACTAAAATTCAATACACATTCCTGGTAGCAAAAAAAATGTTTATTTTTAAGCGACTTCTAATAAAAGGGGTATTCTAAATTTGTTTCGTAAAAAAAATAGTAATTGCAAGAGTGTGGTCTTGAAAAGCACAAGCATACATCTAGTAATCACCTGAAAACATAGCATCCCTAGCTTGTTCTACCCCACGGCTCTTGGCAAGCTGGAACAATAATCCAAGGGTAGTAGCATCTACCCTGTTCTTAGAGTAGTCTAGCAGGATATCACCATCATTGGGAGTTGGAATCCGTAGACTAGAACAAGCATTATACACTTAATATTTAATGTCTTAAAAAAATAATAAATTTTTATTTTTTATCTATTATTATTTAAAATATAAATAAAAAAAAATCTTTATTTAACTGTATTTTACAATTCTCACAATATATGAGGCAATAATTAATTTTATGAAATCTAAGTCATTTTTTTTGGTTTCAATCATCGTGACATAAGCAATATTTAATATTAAAAAACTTTGAAATGAAAAAAAATTAAAACTTTTTTTTAAAGTGTTTAATTTAAACTGTATTTTGCAATTCTCATAATATTTGAGGCAATAATGAATTTTATGAAACTTAAGTCTTTTATTTTTTTTTTTGTTTTAATCATCGTGATAAGCAATATTTAAAATTAAAAAACTTTGATATGAAAAAAAATTCAAACTTTTTTTAAAGTGTTTGACATTGATTTGTTACCGTTGACCTTTAGATGTAAATTTCTTATGCGAACGTAATAAGACCAAAAAGTTATTACATTAAATTTGAACACATTTAATAAAACGAAATAAAATACTTTTTTTTTTAAATATTCTTACGTACATACCTGAACTTATTAAAGCGGTCTGGGTCTTGTTGAAATAATTGTTGGATGTTAATTTTTTCGGAATTAGCATTATAGAACTCTTGAAGTTTTGTAAAAGCGGGATCTTGTTTTAAATTTACTTTAGGTTCCATTTTTAAATAAGTAACTTTACGAGTTCTCGTTGTAATAGTACGCCGACACTGCCGTATCAACAAGGTTGATAACGAATGTCCAATTGACATTTCAATGACGTGTGAAGGTTATTGGCGTTTTAATTTTCCATTCGCTCAAAATGTTTAATTTTACAGGTTACACAAAGGGATTGATATGCGAATATAAACATTTTAAAAATGCTAATAAAACCATAACCGAAAGTCTACGTATATTAGTTAAAACGTCAAATAACAAAATTCCGATAGATATAATGCTGTTATTGTATATCATATTGCCATTTCGTACGGTAGCCATTTGGTAGAAAGTGGTTTCGTCGAGTTTTTATCTGTGGACGCCGGACGGGTATAAATTTAAAAATAATAGCTTCTTGTGTCAAACATTGTGTACTAAGGTCCAAATTATCAATAACGCACAACTAAAAGCCATTAAACCAAGAATTGAATTGAATTATCAATAACAATTTATTTTAAGCTTTAAAATGAATTTAAAAAGGGAGAAAAATGAAAATGGGCTAGAGGAAGACAAGGTTAGTGTAACAGTTTTGGGTTGCGGTTTAGTACTCGAGTATCGGTAAATACGACTGCACCGCCTTCGCGCCTTTTGAGAAACTGGTAAGACCGACAAGATTATATTGAGTCAAGAGTTGGTTTTGTGTTAATTTTATACAATAAAATTATGTGTGTTTTTCTTGCTGAGATTATCTTTAATCTTTAAAGATTGTCGGAAGTTTGTCCTGCCTAGAAGGCCCACTATTTATAGATACAAAAATGACTTATTCAACAAAACATTTATATATTTTCAGATAGTAATTAAAGTGGAAACTGAGTCATCAACTCCTTCAGAGCCTTCAAGATCACAAATGCCGGTTCCGAAACCTAGTAAAATTAAGAAAAAGGTATATAAAAATATATTAATATAAAGAAAAAAAATGTAATATTAAACTTAGCTTCCAATATTAAGTTTCACCTATTGTAGTGTTTCAGATCAACAAGTAAACTTGTATCAGCTGCAAAACAAATTGCTGTCCGTGAAATGGAATGCAACAGGAGACTTCACAAAATTAGAACAGAGAATCTTAAATTAGAAGCAGAATTGCTAAAGTATAAAATAGAGTATTACAAGAAAAAATTAGCTGATTAAATTATTAAAAATAAATTGCATGTTTTATTAAATCATTTACCCACAAGTAGGAAGAGCCTCTTCACATACCTTAGTTTACCAGCTTCAAAATTAACATGATGTATTACTACAGCTCATCATCTTAAGTCTTATTTTTCAAATAAATAAATATTAGACAACATCACATACATTACTCTGATCCCAATGTAAGTAGCTAAAGCACTTGTGTTATGGAAAATCAAAAGTAACTTTGGTAAACACCCAGATCTGAGACAACATAGAAAACTAATGAATTTTCTACATCGACTCGGTTGGGAATCGAACCCAGGACCTCGGTAAGACTTAGAATCAGAGAAAGTTACATGTAAATGGAGTGTTCTGGGTATTCTTCTTCGGCTCTTGTACGCAAAAGAGTAAGTCACAAAAGTTTTTTATAAAAAAAAAATTCAATAAGACGTGACAGAATAATAAAACAATTTTAAATACATATTTCCTTTTTTGTGCACATTTTATTCCATAGGCTGATTTTAAAAAAAGGACTCACGATATTGTAATTTTCAAAATTACAAAAGACGTTTTTATCCTGATGATATTATTATATAATGACCGTTACGTACAAATACCGTTGTTGGCGAAGCTTTCCCGCATTAAATCAATTATTACAAATTTGACAAAAATATCTGTATTTTATACTATACATTAATTTTAAAACAGCTGAATGTTATGAAATATTGACATTTAAAATCGCGGGAATTTCTTGGTGTTTTATAGTTTATACTGCTACTGTTTACATTTAGAATGTAAGCCAAACCATTTCTCTAGTCTATGGCAAAGTAATCGTGTAATGTAATCATTAGTGCTTTCAAAAAGATCTTACATCGCCTTCCGACTTTATCATACTTTAATAAAGTTATTAAAATAATAAAAAATATATAAAAGAATGTTCATAATAATTTCGTTACTAATTACTTTTTATTATACTATAACAATACTCGATAAATTATTACAATGTGCTAGTTTACAATATTATTATTATAAAACTAACAACATAATAGCACCAAACCTACTTAGAATAATTTAAATAAAATTTTTAAATTAAATTTAACTGTGCTTCATAACATAATGATAATTGACATACTTGTGACAAATAATCGAAATAAAATAAAACTAAGCTATTTAAACATAATTTTAATTTTAACATAATCAAAATGTATGTATACATAATAATTTTCTTACAATTAAAACACAAAATATGAGAAAAAAAAGGTTTTTAAACGTTACACAATAGAAAATTTGAGACAATTCAAGTTACAAGTTTCATCTCAATGTTACATTTCTGTATATAATCATGTAAATTTCGTATGTTATCATAATATACAAGTCAATGGAGAACTGTTAAATTTATTGCTATATTGATTATTATAAATTTATTTGTTTTTTCAAATCAAACGTTTTTAAATGAAATACTGTGTTTAGTGTTCTGAGTTTCTTTAAGTGTTTCTATCTTAATTGGAGCACCGTGTGGGAATGACTCTAAGAACTAGCGCGCACTGGTGACTTTTGTCACGGTGACTGTTTCGTCACTCTTGTCGAGTCCATGAATATGTATGGAAGTGCGCGCACTTTACGACGTGACAATTGGGTGACATTTGTGTCTGCATCTGTACATACTCACGGACGTGACAAGAGTGACGAAACAGTCACCGTGACAAAAGTTACCAGTGCGCGCTAGTTCTTTGAGTTGTAAAGAGAACAGCAGTGGAACACTAATAGATCATTACTTATCAATGAATTAATGCAATTTTTTAGCGGCAAGTACATATATCCCTGACATATGGAAGAACAATAGACACAGCCAACATTATGTTATTTATAACATTACATAATATAATTAAAGTTGCCAATAAGACACTGATTACTTACGAGATATCGAAACTATATCCAAACTTTTCTTGGCCCATGTTAATCAAACCAAAGGACAAAACCCTTGAGGGCTATCTCAGCGATGATGGTCAAATCTTGAACCTGTGAAATCTTTAAGGATAGGGAGAAGAGATCTTCATTCAATCACCAAATATTGCAGTCACCTGGTGTTACCTTAACTTACCTGACTTCATAAAGTCACCACACAACGAATCCAAAAGGAATTAAGTATTAACATGACAGTTTACTTTATTTATACATATTTATCTTGTCTAATTACTTTTTGGCATATTGGTTGTGCAGAAATAAAACAATACATGTGGTATACTAAATTCCTTTTTTTATATGATTCATATATAAGCACCTTCCATTAGTGCTTACAAACTATACTTCCTACAAGTGCGTTCAACTTTGGACGTGAAAAAATCATAGTTATCCCTCCCACTTCCCCTCTGCCCTCTGCAAGTTATAATTTCCTAGAAATCCTTTTTCCTATGCTAAATTTCAAGCCGACTGGACCTGTAGTTTCGTAGTTCAGTGTCAGACAGTGGTATTTCCCTTAAATTTATAGATTAAGGGGGAAATAGATGACATCTCCATATGTCAGATCCTAATATAGGTTATTGCTTTGCAACTGGCCAATTACAAGGGAATAACGATTATTTTCCTATACACAATAATCGGATGCTAGTATGTTTTAGTAATCATTTACTTATCGATAGACGTAATTCTAAGACGTTGTAAAGTAAACTGAACTCTATAGCATTAACGATAAAGGTCAAATTTCTACATAATCCCAATTAAACTAAGACTGTTTGTTCGCAAATAATGTTACGCTAAAAATAACCCTATTACATGGGAATAGATGCGAAACGCAGTCCTATTGATTATATCGAATGAATGAATGAATGATAACAATATTAAACGAACGAATTGAATATTATAGGTATTAATAATCTGGTTGCTACGCAACAACAATAACAATTAATAATCGATTGACGCTACGACAAAGTGAGACTTAATCGTATGTTAATAGAGGCGATATTACGTCAAGAGTAACGAACGAGTTATAGTACGACACAACTTAGATGTAGCATCGGCAAATTCAATAAAACCGATTACTGCCGATTTACACGACCAGAGTCGGATTTCTGGAGGCCCCGGGGCTACAAAGCAGTGAAGGCCCTAGACAAACATAAGCGTGAACACCCTAATAATTATATTATTATGAATAATAATTATTTCAATCAGTAAGCTATGATTTGTTTCGTATTTGTATCGGTAACTTTTAAAATATTAAATGTTACTACATTATTATAATTTGACTATGTCTCAGTATTTGTTAACTTGTTAACTTTGGCCCCCTCTCATGTGATGGCTCCAGGGCAGTTGCCCCGGTTGCCCTCACCTAAATACGGCTCTGTACACGACCAATAGAATTGACCATATCGACGCTATTCGTCGCTATAGATTCTCGCAGTTCGACCCGAGAAAGCGAGCGCTTGAATCGACGTGTCAAATTGACGAATACATTAAGTCATATGATATTACAAGTTATTACGTTTGTGTAAAGATCATATTCACATAAGAAATACATATCTATACTTTGAGATAGCTCAATTCGGATGTGATCTGTTTTACAAATTTTGCCGATGCTGCATCTGAGTTGTGTCGTACACGCTAATCTGAACCTTATCGGTAGGTAATAAGACTCAGGTGGTCGGGAACACTCGGTTTTACGATTGTTGCCGATGCTACATTTTAGTTGTGTCGTCGTACACGCTAATATGAACCGTATCGGTAGGTAATAGGACTCAGATTGCCGAGCACTAGAGCGTGATGAAGATCCGCTTGCGGTGCAGCGCGACCGCGACGGCGAGCCACATGAGCATGGCGGCGGCGTGCGTGGCGAGAAGCTGCGCGTGCGCCGGCGCCGCCACGCGCACGTACAGCGGGAAGTGACGCTTCAGCAGCTCGCTGCCCACGTACAGGAACAACGCGTTTTGACCTGCCAACGACAGATCACTCAGAACACGAAAACTTACACATAGGCTATTTGACAGTGCGAAAAAAAAAAAAAATGCGATTCAAAGGTCTGGAGGCCCCCGGGCCACAAAGCGGCGGGGGCCCTAGACAAACAGAAGCGTGAACAATCTAATAATTATATTATCATGAATTAAAAGATCACTCAGAACACGAAAACTTACACATAGGCTATTTGACAATGCGAAAAATAAATCGTAAATTATTGTAATCAGCAGAATCGGATTTAAAGGTCTGGAGGCCCCCGGGCCACAAAGCGGCGGGGGCCCTAGACAAACAGAAGCGTGAACAACGTAATAATTATATTATCATGAATTAATTACTTTTTCATTTCAATCACTAAGCTATGATTTATTTACTTGTATCGTTAACTTTTGAAATATTAAATAATAACATTATTATAATTTGACTATATATAATGTGGCCCCCACTAATGTGGAGGCCCCAGGGCAGTTGACCCGGTTGCCCTCCCCTAAATACGGCCCTGGTAATCAGTGTATATAATGAATTTAAAAATGGTCATTCACTAACGAAACTTGAAAATAATACTTAATTTATTCAAAAATCAATAAATAGAAATGCATTTTTGCAAACGTTTGTCACGTGACACAGAACGCTACCGATCGGCCGGGCTTATGATGAAGTCGCTTTCTTGTAAACCTTGCTTTTCTACAATATGTATCACAGATTAAAATACAGCAAACTGACGTCACCGACCCCTTTGCAGCGCCACATTGTCCAAGTAGCGTTTTCGCGCGCTATTTAAATATGGAATTTTTAATATGATATTTTCGGCAAATATGTACTAGAATTAAAAAAAAAAAAACAACTTTTACTGGGTTCCTTTACCACTACTAAATAATATTAAATTGATTTTAAAAACCAGTCAAATAGCCTATTATATGTTGTTATAAATATGAGACAACATCACATACATTACTCTGATCCCAATGTAAGTAGCTAAAGCACTTGTGTTATGGAAAATCAGAAGTAACGATTCCACAAACACCCAGACCCAAGCCAACATAGAAAATTAATGATAATCTACATCGACTCGGCCGGGAATCGAACCCGGGACCTCAGAGTGGCGTACCCATGAAAACCGGTGCACACACCACTCGACCACGGAGGTCGTCAAATGTTATGACTCCTCATTGTAATCACGTACCCGCGTAGTAGAGCGGCCGCCCTCCCCACTTCGTCTTCAGATCCACTAGGAAGTAGAGCACGGCCTGGATGAAGAACGCCATCGACGCGGTCACCAGGCAGTAGGAGACAGACCAGAGGTTCTTATTGATGGGAATGACGCCGCCGTTCTTGGAGAACATGCACAGAGCCCCGCCGGACACGCCGAATACCACAGACCAGAACACCCAGCGCATTATACGAGCTCTGAGGAACAATAATATATTCCATTAATATTCCCACAGCTGGGCTAAAGGCCTCCTCTCCCTTTGAGGAGAAGGTTTCGAACATATTCCACCACGCTGTTCCAATGCGCGTTGGTGGAATACACATGTGGCAGAATTTCTATGAAATTTGTCATATGCAGGTTTTCTCACGATGTTTTCCTTCACCTCTGAGCACGAGATGAATTATAAAGACAAATTGAGCACATGAATCAGCGGTGCTTGCATGGGTTTGAAACCGCGATCATCGGTTTAGATGCACGCGTTCTAACCACTGGGACATCTCTGCTCTAATATTGGACATCACACATTATTCTGATTTGATTACTCTGATCCCAATGTAAGTAAGTGTAATATAATATAAGTATAGCCAAAGCACTTGTGTTATGGAAAATCTGAAGTAACGACGGTACCACAAACACCCAGAGCCAAGACAACATAGAAAACCAACAAACTTTTTCTACATTGACTCGACCTCGGAGTGGCGTACCCATAAAAGGTGTTGTACACACTACTTGTCAACAGAGGACCAGTGTGGTTGTGTTTACACACACACACACACACACACACACGCGCACACACACACACGCGCAGACAGAGAACATTGTCTAACACTTGACGAACCCCTCATATATCAACTATACAATACTACTAGTTGCCTGTGGCTTCGCTCGCGTTTTACGGTGTTGGTTGTCATGTATTAGGCAAAAAAAGTAGCCTATATCCTTTCTTGCAGTTCAATTTTGCTACATACCAAACTCCATCAAATTCGGTTCAGCGGTTTGGTCTTAGCGACAGGCAGACAGAGTTACTTTCACATTTATAATATTACGTAGTATAGATTAGTACTCACCTGGCATGATTGTACGCCAGCATGATCCTGGTAGTGTGAGCTCCAGCCTGTACCACCAGGACACCGGAGAGGATACCTAGGATTCCCTCAGGGTCGTGTGGTACCAACGTCTGGTAGATCTTCGCGTACGTGCCACGGCTAAGCAGATGAGATGGACCGAGGATTAATCTGTAACAAATATATATTAAATAGAAATCATATTAATATCATAAATATGTTACGACGTAAAAAATAACTTTATTACATAATATAAAACAAATTCTCTTACCGTTGTCTGTCCCTATGTATGCTTAGATCTTTAAAATTACACAACGGATTTTGATGCGGATATTTTTGATAGATAAGGTGATTCGAGAGGAAAGTTTTTGTATATAATAGATGGACAATATAGTAAAGAAACACTGATAATTTTAGATGTTTCTAATGTGATATCGTAAATAAATATATTCTTTAATATATTTAGTATCAATATTACACCCGTGAGAAGCTGGTCGCTAGTATAATATAAAGTGTCATACAAGTGGAAACAAAAATATGTACAAATGGAATACAAATGTGTATGTATATATATATATATATATATATATATGTAATAAAAGTATAAGTTTGTACGAAAACTTTATAATAACCTGTCAATATATCCAGCAATGCCCCCAGTACAGTTCTGCAAGGAGAAATCTCCCAGAGCGGTCCGGTGGAGTCCACCTGGTCCGGAGTAACCCTTGGGGCAGCCCGGTGCAGCAACAGAGAGGGTTATGCATACCTGGAAATATTAGTAATTAAATTACTGGACCAACTGCTGGATCGATTTTGATGTAATTTTTATAGTCAGCATGTTTAAATAATACGACTTAAGACAATTAAAATATTGGACAACATCACATACTAGTCTGATCCCAATGTAAGTAGCTAAAACAAGTTTGTGTTTTGGAAAATCAGAAGTAACGAAGGCACCATAAACACCCAGACAACATAGACAACTAATAAACTTTCTCTGCAACGAATGAGTCGTGAATCGAACCCGGGACCTCAGAGTGGCGTACGCATGAAAACTTGTGTGTACACTACTCCACGGAGTTTGACACGAGAATTTGTTACAGAAGATTGTATTGCATTAAGTTATCAGTCTCTCTGTCTCCCTCTCTCTCAAGCAATTCTTCTATCTATTCATCTTTCCTCCCTCTCTAACCAATTGGATGACATTTGACAAATGTTTTTTATGCTATAGCTTGCGAGGATATGGGCCACCTGATGGTAATTGGTCCCCAACGCCCAGACATTGGCGCTGTTAGAAATATTAACCATTCCTTACATTGTCAATGCCTCACCAACTACGGGAAATAAGATGTTATATCCCTTGTGCCTGTAGTTACACTGGCTCACTCAACCTTCAGACCAGAACACAAAAATACCGAGCACTGTTGTTTGGTGGTGCAATATCTAATGAGTGGGTGGTACCTACACAAAAGGGCTAAGTCCCACCTGTATGTATGTTTTCATTTGAGTATTGATTTACCTGAATAGCAACGAGCAGTATGGTCGCGAGCCACTGCTGCCATCCCGCGGCGATGTCGCGGAACAGCGAGCGACCTGAACAAAGAAAGCAATATTACTTTAATATAAACATCCTTGTTGTGTATTACTTTATTATAAGTATCCTTGGGAGTTAGGCTTGGGAACTGACCTTTCCTGTTTTAGCGAGTAGTCAAGATTTAATGAAGAGGGAACAAAATAAACAAAGTGTGGTCAGGATTTAAAGCTCACCGGGAGTGATGTTCTGGCTGGTCCGCATGAAGGCGCACTCGAGCGCGCCCACCACGAGGTACATGGCGGCGAGGCGCTGCAGCACGCCCGGCAGCCGCACGCCCGCCCACGACACGCCCACCGAGCTCAGGCAGATGCCGATCAGCGACAGCAGCAGCGAGCGCCGCGCCACCTGCCGGACGACGGCGCTACACACACGCACACGCACACACGCGACACGCCCACCGAGCGCCGCGCCACCTGCCGGACGACGGCGCTACACACACGCACACGCACACACGCGACACGCCCACCGAGCGCCGCGCCACCTGCCGGACGACGGCGCTACACACACGCACACGCACACACGCGACACGCCCACCGAGCGCCGCGCCACCTGCCGGACGACGGCGCTACACACACGCACACGCACACACGCGACACGCCCACCGAGCGCCGCGCCACCTGCCGGACGACGGCGCTACACACACGCACACGCACACACGCGACACGCCCACCGAGCGCCGCGCCACCTGCCGGACGACGGCGCTACACACACGCACACGCACACACGCGACACGCCCACCGAGCGCCGCGCCACCTGCCGGACGACGGCGCTACACACACGCACACGCACACACGCACACACGCCCACCGAGCGCCGCGCCACCTGCCGGACGACGGCGCTACACACACGCACACGCACACACGCGACACGCCCACCGAGCGCCGCGCCACCTGCCGGACGACGGCGCTACACACACGCACACGCACACACGCGACACGCCCACCGAGCGCCGCGCCACCTGCCGGACGACGGCGCTACACACACGCACACGCACACACGCGACACGCCCACCGAGCGCCGCGCCACCTGCCGGACGACGGCGCTACACACACGCACACGCACACACGCGACACGCCCACCGAGCGCCGCGCCACCTGCCGGACGACGGCGCTACACACACGCACACGCACACACGCGACACGCCCACCGAGCGCCGCGCCACCTGCCGGACGACGGCGCTACACACACGCACACGCACACACGCGACACGCCCACCGAGCGCCGCGCCACCTGCCGGACGACGGCGCTACACACACGCACACGCACACACACGACTCGCGCACCGAGCGCCGCGCCACCTGCCGGACGACGGCGCTACACACACGCACACGCACACACGCGAGACGCCCACCGAGCGCCGCGCCACCTGCCGGACGACGGCGCTACACACACGCACACGCACACACGCGACACGCCCACCGAGCGCCGCGCCACCTGCCGGACGACGGCGCTACACACACGCACACGCACACACGCGACACGCCCACCGAGCGCCGCGCCACCTGCCGGACGACGGCGCTACACACACGCACACGCACACACGCGACACGCCCACCGAGCGCCGCGCCACCTGCCGGACGACGGCGCTACACACACGCACACGCACACACGCGACACGCCCACCGAGCGCCGCGCCACCTGCCGGACGACGGCGCTACACACACGCACACGCACACACGCGACACGCCCACCGAGCGCCGCGCCACCTGCCGGACGACGGCGCTACACACACGCACACGCACACACGCGACACGCCCACCGAGCGCCGCGCCACCTGCCGGACGACGGCGCTACACACACGCACACGCACACACGCGACACGCCCACCGAGCGCCGCGCCACCTGCCGGACGACGGCGCTACACACACGCACACGCACACACGCGACACGCCCACCGAGCGCCGCGCCACCTGCCGGACGACGGCGCTACACACACGCACACGCACACACGCGACACGCCCACCGAGCGCCGCGCCACCTGCCGGACGACGGCGCTACACACACGCACACGCACACACGCGACACGCCCACCGAGCGCCGCGCCACCTGCCGGACGACGGCGCTACACACACGCACACGCACACACGCGACACGCCCACCGAGCGCCGCGCCACCTGCCGGACGACGGCGCTACACACACGCACACGCACACACGCGACACGCCCACCGAGCGCCGCGCCACCTGCCGGACGACGGCGCTACACACACGCACACGCACACACGCGACACGCCCACCGAGCGCCGCGCCACCTGCCGGACGACGGCGCTACACACACGCACACGCACACACGCGACACGCCCACCGAGCGCCGCGCCACCTGCCGGACGACGGCGCTACACACACGCACACGCACACACGCGACACGCCCACCGAGCGCCGCGCCACCTGCCGGACGACGGCGCTACACACACGCACACGCACACACGCACACACGCCCACCGAGCGCCGCGCCACCTGCCGGACGACGGCGCTACACACACGCACGCACACACGCACGCACGCCCACACACACACACACACACACACACACACACACACACACACACACGCACGCACGCACGCACGCACGCACGCATGCACACAACACGAAAGTTAGATGGCTCTTGCGGCCTACGAGCTTTACGACGAAGCCGACATCGTCACTTTAAACGCTAACTTCGGGTACCTGTGTAATGTTACCTACTGGGTATACCGACTGCCGATTAAACTTAAGTCTGCTAGAATCGGAAAGGTCATGAAGGACTGATGATGGTAACGGCGGGACGGGGGGTGCTAAGAATCACCGGGCTACGGGAGGCCACCACAACCGACTGACCCTTGCGACGTACAACGGACGCACGCTACGGCTCGACTCGCATCTGGCACAACTTGAGGTAGAACTTGGGAAAATTAGGTGGCACATATTAGGGTTATGTGAAGTCCGGAGAAAGGGAGAGGACACCGTAACCCTCGATTCGGGCCACCTAATGTACTTCCGAGAGGGAGACCAACAATCCCAAGGTGGCGTTGGGTTTCTGGTAAATAAGTCCCTAGCTGACAACGTTGTGGAAATCTCCAGTGTGTCGAACAGGGTTGCGTACCTCATAATAAAGCTCACCGAGAGGTACAGCCTCAAGGTGGCGCAAGCGTACGCACCGACCTCGACACACTCGGACGATGAAGTGGAAGAATTGTTCGATGATATATCGTAGGCCCTTCACTTCACAACGAAAACCCACTACAACGTTGTCATGGGGGACTTTAACGCTAAAGTGGGAGTACAGAATTGCAGCGAATCGGTAGTAGGACCCCATGGATTTGGATGTAGGAATCATAGGGGGCAAATGCTTGTCAACTTCCTCGAACGGGAGGGGCTCTTCTTGATGAACTCCTTCTTCAAGAAACAGCCCCAAAGGAAGTGGACGTGGCAAAGCCCCGACACTATGACCAAAAATGAGATAGACTTCATCATGACAGACAAGAGGCACATATTCAGAGACGTCTCTGTGATCAACAGGTTCAATACCGGTAGTGATCACCGACTTGTCCGAGGCTCTCTGAATATCGATTTTAGGGCCGAGTGCGTCCGTCTGATGAAGTCCACGCTCCGACCAAAGCTGCTCCAACCCATTGCGGGATCTGAAACGTTCCAGTCAAACCTGGAGAACCGATTCGCTACCGTGAAAACCACAACAGACGTAAACCAGACCCTAGAAAATGTAGTTCGAATTCTCAGGGAAGAAGGTACAAGATTTTGTGGCATGCAGCGTAAGGGCAGGAAGTCCAAACTTTCAGAAGAGACCTTAGGGCTAATGAAGAAACGACGTGAAAATCCACCTGTCACTTCGTCAGAGAAGCGGCAACTAAACCGAGAGATCAGCAAGCGCGTACGACACGACCTCCGGTGCTCCAATACTCTTACGGTTGAAAGAGCAATCGAGCAGAATCGGGGTCTAAGGTGTTCGTACAATCTCTTGGAAGGAGCCACCTGACGAAGTTGACCACATCAGGTGGAGAAGTCGTTTCTTCCAAGACGGCAGTTCTTTCGGAAGTAGAGGACTTCTACGGCCAATTATACGCATCGCATGCACCTCGACCTGATCCCGAAAATGAGGATTCTAGAGCTACATTAACACGCCATTTCTCAGAAGACCTGCCGGAAGTCAGTGTTGGCGAAATCGAGATTGCTCATATACAGCTTAAAAATGGTAAAGCCCCTGGAGAGGACGGTATTACTATAGAGTTATTAAAAGCAGGAGGTAATCCGATAGTCAAGGAACTCCAAAAGCTTTTTAACTCTGTCCTCTTCGAAGGGAGAACTCCGGAGGCGTGGAGTAGGAGTGTGGTCGTCCTGTTCTTCAAAAAGGGAGACAAAACCCTGCTGAAGAACTATCGTCCCATATCCCTACTGAGTCACGTCTATAAGCTGTTTTCAAGAGTGATCACGAACCGTCTTGCGCGAAAATTCGACGAATTCCAACCCCCAGAACAGGCCGGGTTTCGGACCGGATACGCCACCATAGACCACATCCACACAGTGAGGCAGATTATACAGAAGTCCCAAGAGTATAATCGGCCCCTGTGTCTTGCATTCGTGGACTATGAGAAGGCCTTTGACTCGGTTGATATCTGGGCTGGTCTGGAGTCCCTGCAGCGTTGCCAAATTGATTGGCGATATATCCAAGTGATGAGATGTCTCTACGAAGCCGCCACCATGTTCGTCCGAGTACAGAATCAGCAAACAAATCCCATACCATTGCATCGAGGAGTGAGACAAGGGGACGTTATTTCCCCCAAATTGTTCACTAATGCAATGGAGGATATGTTCAAGACGCTGAACTGGAAAGGACGTGGCATCAACATCAATGGCGAATACATCTCTCACTTGAGATTCGCGGACGACATCGTCATCGTAGCAGAAACGCTGCAGGACCTACAACAAATGCTGAACGATCTGGCTGATTCTTCTATGCGTATGAACTACGGATGAACTTGGATAAAACCAAGGTCATGTTCAATGAACATGTTCTACCGGAACCGATTGCGATACACGGTACCGTCCTCGAAGTTGTTCAAAAATATGTCTATCTTGGGCAGACTCTGCGATTTGGTAGAAACAACCTTGAGGACGAGGTGAATAGAAGAATTCAGCTGGGTTGGGCAGCGTTTGGGAAGTTACGTCGAATCTTTACATCGTCGATCCCACAGTGCCTTAAGACGAAAGTCTTCAACCAGTGCGTCCTACCCGTCATGACATACGGAGCCGAAACGTGGACACTAACGGCAAGGCTGGTCCACCAGTTTAAAGTCGCTCAGCGTGCTATGGAAAGGGCTATGCTCGGCGTTTCTCTGCGGGATCGCATCAGAAATGAGGTGATCCGCCAGAGAACCAAAGTCATCGACATAGCCCACCGGATTAGTAAGCTGAAGTGGCAGTGGGCGGGCCATATTTGCCGCAGAACCGATAACCGTTGGGGGAAACGTGTTCTAGAGTGGAGACCGCGTCTCGGCAAACGTAGTGTCGGACGTCCTCGGGCACGGTGGAGTGACGACTTACGCAAAACGGCTGGCAGGAGCTGGATGCGAGTAGCCCAAGAACGATCTCAGTGGCGTGCAATGGGAGAGGCCTATGTCCAGCAGTGGACGGAAATGGGCTGATGGATTGGATTGGATTGGATGAAGGACTGAATCATAATTTTAAGATTGGTCTTTAGCTACGTACATCGTCTTAATTCACAGTAAATACATGCATGGGATGATCTGATGACAGTTAATGAGAAAAAGAGTTTCTTGCCGGTTCTTTCCGGTAGAATCTAAATATGAAACGGTGGCAGTTTAACTCCATATAGTTTGTTAAATGACAATTCAAAAGTGCCTGTAAAAGCCTACTTGAAATAACACATATTTTGATGTTGTACTTTTTGGATGTTGGATGTCATTAGGATTTACACCATAGACAATATTAATTAAGCCTTTAACTTCAAAAACTTCAAATATCAAATAAATCAATACCTGTCCGAACGCAGTCAGTCTCGGCATTGAAGTCCTCAGCCTCGCATTGAGAGACAGCACCAGGGCCTCGCCCATCGCGAACGCGAACCACGGGAACACCACGTCTGCCACCGTCAGGCCGTTCCAGGTGGAGTGGGAGAATATGCTGTAGCCACCGCCGCCGGCGTTGACGAAGATCTGCAAAGATGTACTAACGTCAAACGAATAGTCACAGCACAATTTAAGTTTGCCGCTCAACATGTTGCAAAATACAGTCAGAGATAACAATTATAGTGTTTCATTTTTTTATACACTATAGACTAGCGGTCAATCCCGACTTCGCAGGGGTGGACATAATTTCTTTAAAATATTTTTGCATATTTAACAATCGTCGTTCTATTTCAATTTATTTACGCAAAAAACCTAATAAATGATATACCTAAACCTTCCTTATGCATCCCTCTGTGTATTAGTGAAAATGGTATGAAAATCCGTTCAGTAGTTTTGGAGATTATCGCGAACATATAGACCGACAAATGCGGCCGAGGGACTTTGTTTTATAGTATGTAGTGAGAGTGACAGGCTCACCGCCCATAGACATTAGCGATGTAAGAAACTATTCTTAACATCGCTATAACGCCACTAACTTTATGGATTATAAACTACAATATAACATCAGGTTGTCAATTAAATAAATGACAACAAAAAATATCCTGTGACCAAGTTACTTACCTTTTTTTTATTGTACTTTGTCTGTTCCTTATCCTAACATAGTATAAAACTGTCTGTCCCAGACATGCTTAAATCTTTTATATTACGCAACAGATTATGATGCGATTTTAGTAGATTGAGTGATCCGAGGGGAAGGTTTTTGTATAAAATACATGGACAATATAGTAAAGAAACACTGATAATTTTAGAAGTTTCTAATGTGATGACGTAAATAAACAAATTGACCGGGGTAGGTCGTCATAAATGATTAAAAGTATCATATGGTGCGCTGACGTCACAATTAAGTTTACATACCATCAGAGCAATGGAGAATCCTCTGAAGATATCGAGCGACCGCAAACGCGAGCGGGTCGGCGAACGAGGCACGCTCGCCTCGGTCGTCAGCACGCGAGTTTCCGAACCCAGTTCGTTATCCTCTCTGGAAGATATAACGGAGTTTGTATAACTGGCAAATGGGTCTCATGGTAAGTGGTCACCACCGCCTATGGACTTTGGCGCTGCTTGAAATATTAACTACTAGCCGCCTAGTTACCCGCGGCTTTGCTATATTTACAAATTAAAACTTAAACTTAAAATATTACATTGATCTTACATTCTCCATTCCATCATATATATGTATATGTGTGCTTAATTTGTGTTTATAAACCATCTCGTGCTCGGCGGTGAAGGAAAACATCGTGAGGAAACCTGCATGTGTCTAATTTGATCGAAATTCTGCCACATGTGCATTCCACCAACTCGCATTGGAACAGCGTGGTGGAATATGTTGCAAACCTTCTCCTCAAAGGGACAGGAGGGCTTAGCCCAGCAGTGGGAAATTTACAGGCTGTTACTTTTACTAACAGAGGTGATTCAATGCCAAAGTGATGGGACCACAGCATGAGTTCCAGTTATGGAGGTATTTCACTTATCCATGTCCAACTTAACCAAGTTTCGCTGTAATTGACACATCTAATAATTTTACCTAGCAAAATATCTGCTGTATAGCCTGCCAGCCACCACGCGCTTGCCGATGCCCTTGACGATGTACCACAGCGTCGCCATCGATAGCAGCACCACCACCGCGGTCAGTATCGGGAGGTAGGCCGCGTCTGGCTCCGCCGTCATACGAGGCAGGCATACGTCTTTCGTCACCTCGGTCACGTTGATGCTGTACTGGCCGTACTCCCCAAACTCATATGTTCCTGTAACCAACAAAAAGAATGTGTAATTATTTATTTTGTTATCAAAACGTAATTATAAAATATTGATATACTTATACTAGCAACCCTATTACGAGTATGGAGTACGCATACACAAATTAAATATTAAACCTTTTTATTTATCGAATACTTGTCAACTATGTTCTCTCGTCTGACGTCTATACATATATGTATTGTGCACTGTCATTAGTTAAACATAAAATAAATAGTTAAATAATCGCCTTTACTTTTATTTCATCAGACCCGCCCCAGCTTCGCACTAGTGCAACGCTGATGCTATAAATTTAACACTACCATTTTTTTCTTGTATCTTTACTATATTGTCCATGCTATAGTGTATATACAAAAAATCTTCCTCTCGAATTACTCTATCTATTAAAACCGCATCAAAATCCGTCGCGTAATTTTAAAGATCTAAGTATACATAGATAGGGACAGCGGTAAGCTTCGTTTTATACTATGTATGGATATGGATTGATTATTATTTACACAAAATATATGTATAAGATAAAAAAAAATTAACTTATTTGAGTTGAGATATGAAATTTAATTTGCATAAATTTCGCATTAGTCCCTGTTATTTGCTCATATTTAATATGGTTATGCTCTGATAACACTCAGCATCAGATTTGATAAAGAGAAACAGTACTTTTGTACATTATAATCCATATATATAAAAAGCAGTAACCAATTCCGTACTGTAAAACATAGAGTATTTATGGCAAACTACATCTTTTTTATAAAATTATAAGATATCGGGGCAAATGCATGGTCAGAACAATTCATAGACATTGTCGTTAATAGAAATGTTAAACATTACAATACCAATGACCCAATATTTAGACCCAAATTATACCCTCATGCCATGTCATGCACTAACTCACTCATTTTTCAAACTGGAACACAATAATGCCATTGCCAAACCACCACGCTGTTACAATGCGGGTTGGTGGAATCCACATGTGGCAGAATTGCGATGAACTTAGACATGCAGGTTTCCTCACGATGTTTTCCTTCACCGCCGAGCACGAAATGAATTATAAACACAATTTAAGCACATATATATAGCGGTGCTTGCCTGGGTTTGAACCCGCAATCATCGGTTAGGATGCACGCGTTCGAACCACTGGGCCATCTCAGCTCGTAGGATTGTAGTGAGACTGCCAATTAACAGTAATTGATTTATTTATATAAAATGAATTATTGTTAACTCTTAATGTTTTATAATTCCTAGTGATCGAATGTGTAATATTACACTGTAATGTTTTTTCATGTCTAAAGATGACAAATCAGAAGGTCTTTGAACTTGTCAGATAAGTGTTAAACATCCATGGGAAACCTTCATCGTAAGGGTACACCAATGCATAGGCAGGTGTTGTCATAAGCATTATCTTAATAAATACATAAACAAAAAATACAGACGAATTAATAACCTCCTCCTTTTTGAGGTTGGTTGAATACTTTTTTAAACAATAATAAATATAAAGACAAAGATTTCCCTCCTTTTTCTAAGTAAGAAACAAAATTTATTGCCATCTTATAATATTATACAAATCGAATGGTTATAATCATTCACTCATTCAGTAAATGTAGTTTGACCTACTTGCATATTAATTAAAAGGTTTTAAACAAGTAATGTTATTAACAAGAATGCATTATATAATGTGTGTATTACTGTTTTATATGTATTACTTTGTTTTTATGATCATAGTTATTTTATGTGATATTTAAACAAAGTTATACTTGCATTAACCTGTTTACCGAGATTTTCTAAATTACATATTCAATTGAGAACTACCATTAAATGCGTTTGCATAATTAAAGATTAATAATGATAGAGGAGTAGGAACAAAGCTGGATGAACTATAAGGATGAACATACCCATGGGTTTGATACCCAAAAAGATAGTCCATATGATTATGGATTATCGTTTGGGCTCAATAGATATGTCAATATATATTTTTATTTTGAAGTAATTTATTATTCCTATTTTTTTCGTTCTTTCATATTCTTTCATATTTTTGTTGTTATTTAAAGATTTATTAATGTAAGACTTTAACGTTTTGTTACTTTTTGTGTTATTTGTAATGTACAATGTAAACACCTGTTTCGAATCTAAATAAATAAATGTCTTAGATTTTTTTTCTTATTTGTATGTGCATCTATATTAAGTTATTTTAACAAATATGTCCATATAAACATGCTGACCCTTCTCAATAAAAATAAAACAGAAATCCCATTTTCCAATATAGATGTTGAATTTCTAAAGTCACAAAAATATGTCTTTTAGTTCAATGTTTTCAAGCTCCATTTTCATTTGGAGTTGAATCATCACTTTATTTTACTCCTATAGGAACAGAATTTTCAAAAAGTGTTTCTTAGTAAGCGGCTACATCACAGAGAGACTAACTAAACTAAATTTCAAATCAATTTAGACTCATAGTTTCAGATATCTTATGATGACTCAGTCAGTGGTATTTCACTATTATAAATGCATATTTATTTATCTCCTTAGAGCCACACCACTAATTTACATACTGTTTATGAGCATCATACCCACTTTAAACTATTAACATATAAAATTTACTTTACACAAAGTATATGACTACTGTTGGGCAAAACAATTGTCTGTAAATATATCATGTATAAAAGTATTAATACCCAATTAATTCAAAATATTCATTTATCATATACTTCAAAAAGTAATCCCTAAAGTCAGCTTGAACAGACTGAACAGTGCTCTTTTCCATTTAAATATATTGTAGATTAAAAAAATATATATTATGCCGCTAGAATATTTCTATAATGACCTATTTAAATAATTTAAGAATCTTTAATGCATTTTATAATATAACAATAATATGAATGAAATATATATTTCATAATCTTTTCAATTATTAATAACCAATAATGGATTCAGAATTTACATGCTTGTGTATCTGGATAATGGATTCCATCTGAATAAAATTACAGAGAATGAATATGACTCATTTGACCTAAACATTAATACGCAAATATTTAAGTACACAAATGTAATAAATAATTGATAATATGATAAAATAATGTTATAGCTAAACCGGTTCTAGTAAAGATATATATAAATAATAACAAAGAAATGGTAATCGAAAGATAGCAAATACAAACCATTGCAAATCTCTCCATTTCTGTTTTTAATCGCGTATCGGAGCGGGCTCACGGTATTCAATATCACGGCCCGCGATGTCGGTATCCTTGCTGTCTCCAATAACATGCAGTCTTCGCATTCTTCATACTGACTCCAAAATGTAACCGATTCATTTGTTTTGATCTCCAAACAAGCTTGATCGTATTTTAATGTGGTCCCATTACAGTTACGTATGAACGAACCAACGTTTTCGAAATCGCCAAGCATTTTCGTAACTTTAATCTACATTCGGTTTCAATTAAATTATATTCACAATGAAACAATGCACTTGCAGAATTGCAAAAATAATATTGTAGAAATCTGACAACGCAAAATCTGAATCATCAATGAAACGTCAAATTCTATAGAGTTTACGAATGGAATGTCAAGTTGTGAATTGAATGACTTTAAGCGAATGAAAAACATGTAAACAAATATTATTAACCAAACAAATTGCAATGTTGAATATTAGTGTTGCCATTTATTATATTTAATTATATAAAAAAGTATGTACATTCAAATTTGAATACATTTATAAAAATGGATTAAAACTAACTTACCTAATAACAAAACAAAACATTTTTGTTTTGGTAATAACCTCTTTTCAGGTGGTAAATTATAAAGTAATATATTTAGGAAATATAATTTACATACACTTCATTAAGAACTATTCTCCTGAAACCCTAATCTAATGCTGTAAATCTTATTTGATCATAATTTGTTTAAAAAAACATGTTTTGGAATAAATCAATTAAATACAGCGAGAATATATTTTTAAAACTTTTTAGTATTTGCTTGTTAAACTCGCCAATATGGATATATATTTAAATTAAATCAATTTTTAATTTAGAAAAAGCCATACTTGTAAGAAACATATTATTTATTATTATCATAAAATTAAGTATAATATTTTTTTTTAATAAAAATAAAAAACATTTTTACACAGGAAAACCGATGTATATCTTTAATAAATTTAATAGCTTCTTTAGGAAATCGTTTTGTACTGCGACTGGTATTGCAACATACTTCTTATTTTCACTTTCCTCTATATTTTTATGTTCTCCGTAAAACCAACTGGGCAGCGGTGAAGGGGGATTTATGAAATAGTGATATCTAATTTTATTAGACGTCATTATCAAAGATGTGAAGGGTCCGATAAAATACAACTGAAAAATATAAATTATAATATAATTAAGTAAGGAAAATATTGACATTTACTAACTGGTTACCAAGCCAAGATTGATTAAACACATAATCTTTCGTTTATTTTATTACCATCATTTAGTTATTTATTTCATCAAACAACTAATTCACTATTTACTTATCATTCTATCGGAGTTGTCCAGCAAAGTCTTCATACGTTCTGTTAAATTATATAATAGAACTCATCAAAATGAGATTTAAATATTGATAGTTTTATTTATTGTAATGATTTTATAAATTCCTCGTTTAAAATTGTGCACAAATACTTCGAATGTATGAATAAGTGTTAATTCACTTCCTTTGGGGACGCTAGAGCATCCTCAAAATATTTTTCTTTATTTTCTATACAAAACTATTTGGGGTCAGAACAGCATGTCTCTTACTTTCATTCCCCTCTATTATTCGTTATCTGGTCATTCACAGCCATTCATCTCATCCCTCATATACTCCATTCATGTTTTCTTCAGTCATTCTCTTCCCTTCTACTCTACGCTCTACACATCACCGTTTTTTATTTACTCTAAAAATATTTACTTCAAATCTTAAAAAATATACGTTACCTTCAAAGTTTTGTGTTCATTTCTATCGCCGATTTCACTTAAATACGAATTCGGATCGCTTAATGGATTCATGCTGTTAATATAAAAGATTATTTAACCATCAATTTAAATAACAGTAGAAAAGCCAAATAAACAACATTTGGCATCAAATTGACGCAATATTATTGGTCGATTGAATTTACGAAAAAATGGTGTTTTATATATTGTCAAAACTGTAATCAAGATTTTAGAAGTAAAATTAAAGAGGATAAATAAAGGTATAATAATCTTAAACTCTTAGCAGTGCAGAATATAGCTGAATAATTAGTAAATCTTTTTTTTTATGGTATAGGTTGGCAGACGAGCATATGGGCCACCTAATGGTAAGTGGTCATCATCACCCATAGACAATGAAGCTGTAAGAAATATTAACTATTCCTTACATCGTCATGTGCCACCAACCGTGGGAACTAAGATGTTATGTTCCTTGTGCCTGTAGTTACACTGGCTCACTTACCCTTCAAACCGGAACATAACAATACTGAGTACCGTTATTTGGCGGTAGAATTACTGATGAGTACCTACCCAGGCGGGCTTGCACAGAGCCCTACTACCAAGGAACATGTAAATCTGCTTGTTTATTTTTATTCATTTTGGCATAGGCTATAAATACGGTTTCTCTATACTGAAATAATCGTACTTACAAAAATTTATTCATCAACACCAAAATTTCATTTTTGATGCCTTTCAAATCGGTAATATTAAAATTGGCTTCAGAGTTTTTATTAATTCTTTCAATCTGCTTTTCGTCTACAGGCTGTACCTTTTTGCGATTTTCCTTATTTACTATAATTGATCTTTGGAGTTTGTAGCTGCGGAATAATGAAAAATGTCGATAAATATAATAAAACATTACGGTCAGGTCCGGCCTTAACTATCTAGGCGATCAGGGCAGGACAGTGGACGTGGATTCAGCGGCCTTGTACTTTCATATAGGGTCGGTCTGGGAAGGCCAAAGATGCCCTTTAGAAATAGTGGACGAATGCCTAATTTCGGACTGCTGCTGTGATGTTCTCTACCCCGAGGAACCCAGGATCTTGAAGTCAGCTGTCTTATAACTAGGTACTAATCCAAAATGTTGTAAAATGTTAAAAAAATTGTACTAAAAATTACATTGCATTAATTGTATTATCATAGTTGAAATATACACATTCTTAATGACTGTTTCCCAAATGAGCTGGAGGCTCAGCTGATGGAAAGTGACTACTATTGCCCATTAACATCTGCAACACTAGAGGGATTGCAAAGTGCACTGCTGAGCTTCAGACATACTAGCTGCTGCCCCGGTTTCACTGGTGCTCTAGGGGCAGGTCGTCAGGGTAATAGACAGACAGTGTAAATTGATTGATTTGATTGACAGATTAAATTGAATTTATAATATCATTATAGATTAGTATCGAATAATAACCTGGGACGTCATAAAGTAAATAGTAGGTATGTACTTACTTTTCAATTGCCGGCCAAATTATATTTTTGAAAACTTTCTCGTCAGCTTTGTTCGCTAAATATAATCGCTGAAAATCTAACGAATCGTCCAGTAAATTAAGGATCCATAATGAATCATTTGATTTCAAATTAACATCTCTCTTGGTTCCTTTTAATATTTCCAACGATTGATAATCATTTGTTTCGAATAATTTGAGCTGATTTTTTGCTATTTTAGCATATGATAAGGAGACAAATATCAAAATGGATGCTAATTTTAACATGTCTGATTGGTATAATATTATTTACGTGATTAAGTAGCCGCTGAGACAATTGTCCAATTAAATGTTTCTACACCTGAATAAATAGCTCAGCGATTCCCAAAGTTTTATCACAATCAATAAACTATAACAATATTATGGCAATGAAAGAAAGTAACTTTAAGTGAAAAAGATTGTACTTGGCAACAAAAATTATGTCTAAGTTGATACACCCTGTCTCATATATATATTTACTGCATAGTTTATTTCCTTTTAATTAAGATTTAAATAATTTTTAAATTAGGTTATCTATGATGTTGATTGTTTTCTTTTAGTGCATGCTGTGTTCTTCTCTAAGTATTGTGACACTTAAAATATAATTTTACTTTTGTTATATTATATTATTATAGTCAGTGTACACATTGTTGAAGAAACAAAAAATGAATAAAATAAAATGAACTTTAATTGCCTCGTTATTGCACTAAATAATTAATTAATGAAGATTTTTAGAATGCGATTTTCTGGCCATTTTAGTGCGTTATTTATTAATACGTACATTAAAATTAAAGTAACGAACAAGAAATCGTTTAGTTCTCTGTAGATGATTGGCATGTAAATTGTCATGGCATGGAGTGCCAAAGGCCTACCTTGTCCCTAGACAGTCCTATCAGGCTATAGCTATCTACAAATGGTATTAGTGCTAACTCACATCCAGCGCATCAAAGACTGCACTACTTTTTAATAGTAATCTGGAAGCCTTTGGTGCTTCCAGATTACTTATTAGCTTTGGTGCTTTTTGGTGCTGTAAATATTGATTTTCTTTATATTGTTGAATATTAAACATCTCTTTTCTTGTTTATTTAAATGTAATATTTGTGTAATTAAATGTTAATTTGGGAAGCTGTGTTCTGTGAGCTTATTTATTCGAGTCTGTGTGCTTGTACAATTCCTTTAATAACACAAAAGGCATATTGGTCTATATTGCTGTTATAAATGTTTTTAGGAAACGACCTTTTGGTATGGAGCGATGTATGATATCAACAATAAGCAATGCCATCGAGGTTATTTTAAACTATAGTTTTTCGGTATACTCTTTGATCACAAGGACTTATGTTTTTAGTAGAGGCTGAATTTTGCTGTTATAAAGTCATGCCTGATTTTTGGTAAAAGCCATGGCGTAATATAAGCGTTCCATTTGAAAAAGTTAGAAAATTATAGAAGAGATCAATTATATTTACTTATAGTACGACACAACTTAGATGTCTCATCGGCAAAAGTCGTAAATCCGATCACTTCCGAATTGAGTACGGTATCCCAAATTATCAATATTTTTTTTCTGATGCGAATATGATCTTTGCACAAACGTAATAACTTGTAATATCATGCTGATTTACACAACCAATAGAAATAGCTCCCTACCGCGCCATTCGACGCTATTCGTCCCTATAGATTCTCGCGTCAGTCCAACCCGAGAAAGCAAGTGCGTATAAATCAACGTGTCAAATTGACGAATATATTAGGTCATATTGCAAGTTATTACGTTTGTGTAAAGTTCATATTCACATGAGAAATAAATATTGATAAATTTGGATAGCTTACTTAATTCGTATGTGATCGAAGTTGTGTCGTTATATAGATCGCTTCTGTTTTAGACTAGTTTGCAGACATGCAATATTTAAAATGCTTTTTATTGCTTTTTTGAATTTAAATGTATTTTCATCCAGATAATTTTGTTTTATATCATAGATACTTTTCTGATTATATTTTTTATTCATCGAATACTTTTAATTTTTAAATATTTGTCAAGTGTTGCCAACAGTATAAATCAAACATACAACAACAGCCTGTAAATTCCCACTGCTGGGTTAAAGGCCTCCTCTCCCTTTGAGGAGAAGGTTTGGAACATATTCCACCACGCTGTTATAACGCGGGTTGGTGGAATACACATGTGGCAGAATTTCTATGAAATTTGTCACATGCAGGTTTCCTCGCGATATTTTCCTTCACCGCTGAGCACGAGATGAATTATAAAGACAGATTAAGCACATGAATTAGCCGTGCTTGCCTGGGTTTGAATCCGAAATCATCGGTTAAGATGCACACGTTCTAACCACTGGGCCATCTCGACTCGATCAAACATAAGCTTTTAAGAAATATTGATTAAGGTAAGTTTCAGCAGTAATATGGACTAATTAATAAAAAAACAGGATGGGTTACAACATTTATTAGTTTCAACATAAAAAAAATAAGTTCGCTTATATATCGATACATTTTTAAATATCTACTAATAATAAGGAAAAGGAAGGAATTTGTACTTAGCTATTCAAATTTACATTTCGAACCAATAGTGGGTTCCAGGGAATTATAACAATTATATATTTTAGTCAGCTCTTTATATGGCAACTTTATGCATTAGACAAGAACTATGGTCACACTAGCCAGCTGTCAAAATGGCAATGTAGACACAGCTCGTGGACAGTAGAAGACAAGCTATAATATAATTTGTTTGCAGCAAAATGTATTGTTCTGGTTGCTTCGACCAGTTTGTCTATTGCACAAAGACCATAGAGCAACATCTAGAAACACTTTTATTATATTATGATTGTAATAAAACAAAGACCGGTGGCTATCCCATTGATCACAATCTCTCAACTCTTTTTACCCCCTACATTAGAAAGGGATAGCAAAATTTTTAGTTCCGACAAATTAAGAGATTGTGTATAATAGAATTTGTCTGAAACTTCGAACAAAATTGTCCTTTATGTTGTAGCAAATAAATACAATAATGCTTTAGCAAATTGCAATATTTCCGATCCACCAAGTTTGGACTCTCCATACACACGATCGACGAATGTAATTGGCACTTCTCCTATTGTGTAGTCTAATTGCCTTGCCCTGGAAAAGTAGAAACAAATCTTTGATTATTACAAATTTACAAAACTAATATTCATCTTTTATCAAGAAACTAAACTTTACTTAACATCAAATAATTTATTTTATAATGGACAACTGAAATAGAACAAAGTCAATATACATACAAATTAACAGACGACAGAGTAGATTTTGGATAAGTTATAATATGCCATTTGTCAGCCTAAAGGCAAACATCTCAAGACAGTGGGGGCTAAGTTAGGGACCTCAGGTCATTAGTAAGAGACTTAATGACCTATTACACTTTATAAGTCACAAAGTATCTTTATTTATTTATTTACCCAACAAAATTGCTTAGTTCTAATATTCACAATATACAATAAATACATATAACAATTAGCATACAAATTTAAATGAGTCTCATATCACTTAAGGATCATAAAAACATAACAAACAATAAAATTAAGCAGATGTACATGAAAGCCTAAACAGATCATCACACTTAACAATTCAAACATTATTATATACATACATGTTGAATATTAAATCTCCTTTTTTTGGAGTCGGTAAAAATATCTTATTAAACTGGAAAACAACTATATATTTCTATTACTAAAAGGCTAAGATTCTTTTGAGTAGAACACATATAGCTATATTTTTATGTATTACTACAGAAAGGACGGTGAAATAGAACTGTATGATTTTTATATACATTATTTGATTATATATAAAATATTTACCGAATGATCATCTCCATTTGGAACACATAACCCTTGGACACGCAGCTGTCTATCAATTTCTGTAGTATGTCCTTTTTGTAAAGCCTGCAATTAAAACATTAAATAAATGAAACAAATGTTAAACACCAACCCTATAATGGTTGGACCTTTTGTTTCGGTTCATTACAATAGTTTTTCTTATTTATATTTTAAGAACATACAATAATTTACTTTATAAATAAAAATTATTGTTTGTCTAATTATTCTGCTATTTGTTCAGATTCAATCCATTGTGATGAGTAGAATATTTATTACAATACTCATAATATTCACCATTACAAAAATTATTTACTTCATTAATCTCAGTTATTCACACTATACACTTACACTATATTTATTAAGAGTTTCTCAGTTTGAATAACACATCCATAGACAATATACTACCAGCTACTCAATTATTCTAATGCCAAACAGCAAGACTTAGTTCTGTTGTGTTTCAGTTTGAAGACTGAGTGTGTCTTATGCCTGAATAGGTATATAATATGGCATATAATCTAATAGGATATTGTATCTTAGTTCTAAAGGTTGGTGAAGCATTGTTATGAGGAATAATTACACTACTGACTTGTCCAATGATGATGACCAAATTGTAATTTGTATTTAAAAAGAACATGTTCCAAATTTGAATTGAAGATGTGTAATTATGATAAATCCTTACCTAAATGAACCGGTCAGATCAGAAGCGTTAGGCCTTAACAAAAGTTGTGTTATAAAGTTGGCACCCCTTGAAATTAGTTTCCTCTTAAAATCCCATCCATAAACACCGCCACCATCCTTGTAGCGTGTACCCGATACTAAGTCATAATCATGCTTCTTTTGTAGTTCTATGAACTTTGGAATGAATTGAGGCTGAAAGAAATATTCCTTTCTGTACACTTCGAAAAAAAAAAAAATTACATATAATGAAATATCGAATCAGTAAATAGACGGGTTATATTAATAGTTAACATGATATTGTAAAAAATTATTACGTGGTGACTTAAATCTGAATCCATGATGATAATAAAATTGCCTGTTGCATGTTGCATTCCATGGATATATGCAGTTCCTAGTCCTAACTTCTTTTCTCTCGGACGTAGTAATATTTTATTTGATCCATATAGCTTCTGCAGTTGTTTCGCCACTTCCAGAGTACCATCTGGGCTGCCATCGTCGATTATAATAACTTCGTAATCGTAGCCGCTAAAGATATGAAAAATTGTAAATATATCGCAAGACAGAGTCATCATTTATTTAAATAAGATTTACCTATTGTCGAGGTATTTAATTATAAGCCATATTATGATCGGTAGGTTTTCCCTTTCGTTGTAAGTCGGTAATAATATGGAATATTTATCACTTTGTGTAATTTCTGAATCTAAGGCCGTGGTCGCCATATTGACGTATGTCAAAACTCAAATTGTCATACGTCAATAAACATTGAAAAATGTATTCGTGTTTGGTCGAGGAAACATGGACATTATTATTTTAGGTATAGATTAAATAATTTCAATATAAACAACTCCTATAGTGTAAAGTATTGTTAAATTTAAATATATTTAAGGAATTTTATATTATCCCCATGAAGTAACTGTAATGTAATATGCAAAAAAGAATATAACAAAATTTACTAAAATTAATAAAGACAAGGATTTTTGAGGTGTATTGTATTGACGATATTAACTAATAATATAATAATAACGTATATTAGTAAATTGTATTTTGCATATAAATAATAGTAATATTAATCAAATTAATGAAATCTTGATGGTTTATGTAAAATCAATTTAATTAATCTACTATTAATTGAATACAGAAAGTCTTTTTTATTTTATTATTTTTCATTCAGATGATTCATTAATTTTTACAGATTCATTTTACGGAATTAATGATTAAATCGTTGACACTAACTTTACGAAGGAGCTTAAACGTCAAACGATATTGACTTTTCGATTTGTCAGTAAATATTTCTACGATTCAAAATTTTTAAGTGGGTGTATAAAAAATGATCAAATAACTTTAAAAATTATGTCTTTAAAAACAACTGTTCATTTGTACGGTCTAAAGAGCGAATAACTAACACAATATATTTTAAATGTTATTTATATAAATCATGTCACAGATGTGAAAGTAGCAATTTTTTAGTAAAGGGACTCGACTTTTATAATAATAAGTATGGGTAAAACAAGCAAAGTAGTTGTGTGTGGAATGAAAGGCGTAGGTAAAACTGCAGTTTTAGAGCAGCTTATATACGGAAATGTTAATTTAAAATCATCTTTCTACCCGACAATTGAAGACATATACGTCGCTAATATAGAAACTGACCGTGGGACTAAGGAGCGCGTATGTTTCTATGATACCGCGGGCCTGGAGCCTCCTCTTACAGGCGAGTTTAAAGGTTTAGTTGAGATTAGTTTTTTTTTTATTACAGCCTACTGCTTGAAATTTTTTAAAAGCTTTTCTATTAAGATTTGATAAAATACTTTTCTTCACCACCCTTACAGCTTGTGATATTGCTCTGCTTTATTGCACTTACAATAAGGACATATTTATACACATAGAAAATAAACACATATATTTGCTAGATATATCAGTAATGTAATTAAATAATAAATAAATGTTTCTAAAAGAAAAACTCAAAACATAATTACAGCTTTTCCACATTAAAGTTTACTTTTATTTGAAAATCTCTTCTTTATTTGTCCTGTATATTTAATTAAAAAAAAAAAAAAATCTAATATTGTACTATAATGTAATATAATCTCTATTATGGCATCAGATTAATCAATTTAAATTATTATGGTTTTTACAGATAATATCACTTTGACATGTATTAATTTTCAATGCTCTCGAAGATAATGATAATTTTTTAACATACATGTACACTTTACATGTATTCAACCAGCTGTTACTCACATGTTTCACTTGGGGTTAAATAAAAAAAAATAACAGAAATGATTCCATGATACCATATTCAAAAAATTAAAAGTCTATAACCAGCCATAGAATTTTCTGTGTTTTGGTGATACCAATACTATAAAGGTTACTTTATAGTATTGCAGAAGGTTTTATTTGAAAAGAAACATGATAACAAATGATATACTTTTTAAACTAAATCATTAACTTATTTTTTTTGTTTATAATATTAATCATAAAGAAATATAAATAAAACAAGAAAACGCCATTTTTACATAACACATTCATGTTCTTTGTGATAATAGAAATGTTATGTAACAAAGATACATTAATGTATACTAATATTATTAATGCAACTGTATGTCTGTTCATCTTTCAAAGCTTAATTATTGAAGCAAACTTAACTGAAATTTCTTATGAAGTAACCTTGTACTCTGAGGAAAGACTTAGGCTATGTTTTGTGCCTAATATCTGATGACAAACACCCTTAAATAGGAACTAGACAACAAATAGTTTCCGTACATAACAATAAATAAGGTCTTATTATATATTTATATGGTGTTAAGTTATCTGAGTACAGTTTGGATAAAAATATTATATATGGTATATATTAAGGTTCTAAACTCGTTTCAACAGGGCCACCACAATCACCGACGATGCAGTTGACAGCTAATCAAGTGTTGCAGCGACACTACCTTGGATTTGCAGAGGGATTTGTCATGGTCTACGACACTACACAGCCGGAATCGCTCGATGTATTGATGTATTTGAAGAAGGATATTGATAGAAATAAAGATAAAAAGGAGGTCAGTATTTTATTGGTGCACAATTGGTCTGACTGCCTCATTATTTCTTCTTCAGTAGTTAGATATAAGGTTGAGATGCCGTGTGTTGAAACCCTATGTCGGGCCGATACAAAGTGATTGTATTTCTATAAAGAAATTTGAAGTAACAAACTGGAGTCTCGAAACTGTAAGTCTGTTCATACATACTGTGCCTCAGAAAGCACATTAAGCTGTTGGTCATGCGTTTTAACTCTTTCCAGTCGTATCGGATTTGCTGTCCCATTGGATTATGAGATTTTACTGGTACACAAGTATGTACACACGGTGTACGTACACATATGGTGCACACACATACTTGTGCAATATGCGTTTCTTCGTTTGCTGGTCTCCCATGAGATGTCAAAATGACATCTTTTCGTTCAAATAGTTTTATTTCTTATATAAGACTCCCTCGTTTTGTTAACCCTCCCCTGTAGCAGCTTTTTAAGAGTACTGTAAACAAAACAATGACATTACTTTTTGTTGACAGGTGGTGATGCTAGTTATCGGAAACAGAACGGGTCCGGATGACATCAATAGTCTCGAAAATACCTGCTCGAAAGCGGCTAACTGGTGTGCCAGGGAGAAAATCCGCCATTTCGAGGTATCCGCCATGGACCGCCCGTCCCTATATGAGCCTTTTATATTTATGACGACGAAGCTGAACCCTGTACAGAACAAAACAGCCTTTCCTCAACTATCAACCCTTAGTAAGTTAACTCAGAAAAATAATCGCAGTGATGCGATGTAACATTACGTTTTTAATCTATGCCCCTTCTGTTATCAGCCTTGAGGTTCTGACTGTTGGCAACATTGGAGACTTGTATATGCAAAGGGTGATCGTTTAAATATTTCTACCAATGATCTTGTACATTAAAAAAAAAACAATTTTCGTTATGTATGCTCATAATATGCAGTAATTATTACTACACTAAACTGAAAAACAAAAACCAAACAGTGTGAGTATGGAATTTAAAAAAAAACCTAAGGAATTAAAATTCAGTTAGTTATATAAAGTGTGAAAATATATGTATGTAATTTGGACTAGAAACATTGTTTAAATGTTTGAACGATATCGCCCTTTGTGTAAGTCTGTGTAAAGAACCTAAGGATATTCATTGCAGGTCATTATCATTTCGTTGCAATAAAAAAAAAATAGATCTGCTTGTCTTTCATACAATCACATGTTGGCTGCACATTTTATGTCTTAGAAGTTCTTAATCAATAGCCTGCACTACACAGATCATTTCTAACTCTGTAGTTGTGTTGAAAGAGGTTTTTTATTTCTTTCAGAAATGTTGAGATAGCTATGTATTATCTCTTAATATTCAATTTTTTTTTAAATAATTGTTGTTTGGTACCCGAGATGAAAATAACAATTTTGTTACTTATCATATTGGACTTATGTTCTATTCCCTTTGTCTCTAAAAAAAGACATGGATTTCGCGCCAAAATGTATCAAAGTTGAAGTTATAAATATTAGTTAATTCTGTAGACATACATTTTTAGTTTTTTTTTAAACTCGTAGTCAATCATAGTTCTTTATCGATTTTAATTTATTAACACTTATGAGAGGTTCTGTATTTGTATATGCTTTAACAAAAACACTGTATTAAAGAATCTCATTTACATTAATTATGTATGTTTTAATAATGACATTTTATTTTTTTTCATACTCATGAAACACTTAAATATTTATGTACTTAATTTATGGATAACTGATCGTATGCTAAGTATTTTTTACTGGTTTAAGGACAGTGTATTTGATGAAACTATAGACAATTATAGATGTAGTTTGCTTATGTATGGTTTGAGGGTTTTTTTATTCAGTATTATTTAGTATTTATCTTTGAAATATATGAAATAACTTTTAAATTGGATAGAATTTATGAAACTGATCAAATGCATGCTACTTATGCTTATTTGTATAGTATTTAAATTATGTAATTTTATTTTGTACTACCAACTCTCCTTAGCTTCAAAAGGTTATAATTTATTATATTTTTTAAAAAGAAATGTTATGATATAAATAGAATTTCAGGATTTATATAGGTGAGTTTTTTTTATAGAATAGCATAGCTCAGGAGACTGCATATAAACAAAAAAATATACTTTTGTCAAAAAGTCTAAATTAAATATGAAAATGTATCTATTGGAAAATTTGTTTTTTCCTCCACGTCTAAAGGGCGGGAAAATAGCTAGTATAAATCAAACATTATAATTCTATATTGTAATGTTTATTTAAACTCATAATATGAAGATTTTGACAATAAGCTATAATTTTCAAAATTTTATATAAGAATATGCTTTTTTTAAATAATTAAGAATTTTATCTCTGAAGTTCAATCACTGAATTTCCAAAGTTATATTTGAGTACCTATTTTATGATTAATTTTACTAAATTATATTTACTTCTTTCAAAATTAATTTGATATGAATTTTAATTTTATGTTAAAGATTTTTAAAAGTTTTTCAAACGGATATATCATTAAAAGCCCCATTAAACTTTCAATCATCTCACCATATTGATAATGTAAGGGGCATAGATTATTATTAATAAATGAATAATTCGTAATTGATTATCATAAGCGTGCTACTTTGTATCTTCGCTTGAGATTTATTGAAATTAAAAAAAAAAAGTTTTTATTATCTGTCAAAATCTCTTTGAAGTCCAATTCTACCTTTTTATGATGCTTCTAATATGACACTTTAAATTTATTATAAAAAATAAAATTATTAAAGCGTACTCTTAAATGTACGTTTCTTGCGTATGAAACGTTTCACTAAAACGTTACCTACGTAATATTAAATCGTTGCAATCGAATTATATGTTGAATTATTTACTTCCCGCTCAAAGAAAATTGTTTTTGTTATATATCAAATAATGATTAGTAATATTTTATTGTTATGTACTTAACTCGAATATTAGCTATGTAAATGAATTTAAGTATTATTTATTAAAATGATTAGTGCAATTGTTTTAGATAGTAAGGATTTAATGTAACTTAATAAATTGATAATAATCAAATTATTGACTTTTAATTGTGTTTTTCATATAAATTATTACACTGTGGTAATACGCGTTTTTTTATTTATTTTTTGTTTAAAAACGTAGAAGAATATACTTTTATCTAAAATATCAGCAGATATTATAGATAAAAGTCACGTATTCACGAATTATTCTGCATTAACGTTTAAAATCAATAATATTATAATAAACAGATATGTTATATCCATACTAAACAACAGAAAAAAGTGCCGCGCCGGTGACCATTTATTTTAGTTTATTTTTACATTTCGGTAAAAGTAAAAAGGATAGCTTGATAAAAACAATAAGTAAAAGGGATAACCAGATGTTTTAATTACGCAAAACGTATTACTACGTAATTATGATGTATTATAACGTATTACTACGTAAAACAATTGAAGGAAAACGTCCCAACTAGGACGTTTTCTAGTCTTCACTTTTTGCGCGTTAATAACATATCTGTTTACTACAACATCATTGTTTAAAATTTAATCAATATTAAATCAAAATACCTATTCTGAATGACTCAGTGCTACCAGAGGTACAAGACAAGAGACAAAACATTTTAGTTCTAAAGTTTGGTGCCGCATTGGAAATGTTATTAACTATTTATATATCTAGATAGTGTCCGCAATACAAAATAAATAAATCAAACGACTTTATTATTTTAGTGTCAGCGTATAAAGATCTCAATTGATAATTATACAAAAATAACAAGGATACAAAGAATAAGTTTTTTGTTACTTAATGGTCGCCAAAGTTTAATTGTATAACAACATACGGATCAAACATTCGTTTATTTTATTTATATAAATAATATTAAAATAATTATATGTTAGTTATATAAGGACATTGTTATCAAGTGAAGGTATTTCATACATATGAAATCGTAAAAAGTTACATTTTTGTAACACTTGAAATTTTTTTATTCACGTCAAATTTTTTGCCTTGCGTCATAGAGGGCAATTACAACCATTTTAAAACTGAGTTTTAATAAATATATATTTAAAACTACTCGCCTTGGCTTTGTAACAGTAAAATAAGTTTGAACTTGAGCTCTTTTTTCCCAAATGAGGAGATGTAAGGCTATTACGATTTGAAACGCAGACCGCTGTTTTTTTTTCAAATATATAACGGAGCAGCACGTCCGAGCCCGTTTTTAAAAAACAACATCACGATTGTCAGAGTTTCGATCTTTAACCTTTTTCGGTGGTATGAAATAAAACTCAGGAAATAATCCTCTCTGATTTATTCCAATATGAGACGGTCCGATCGCTCCGACGGCTCGACCAAGTCTGTCGATACCGGCAGGTGCTTGATCTTTTATAACAAAAATATGTAGGTGGGTAGACTTATTCACTCAACATAACAGCTGTTTACAAACACTAAAATATTTCAGACTATTTTAACATTTCAAAATTCACTAAAAAATATTAATTTAACAATCAAACAGAATTAAAAAAAAAATAATTAAAATAATCAATTCTGGACAAGTGTTTTTCTTAAATTCGTGGTTTCGCGCCGACATATATATTCTTTTTTTATGGAATAGGTTGACGGACGAGTATATGGGCCACCTGGTGGTAAGTGGTCACCATCACCTATAGACAGTGATGCTTTAAGAAATATAAACTATTCCTTACATTGTCAATGTGCCACCAGCCTTGGGAACTAAGATGTTATGCCCCTTGTGCCTGTAGTTACACTGGCACACTCACCCTTCAAACCAGAACACACTGCGTACTGTTGTTTAGCGGTAGAATATCTGATAAGTGGGTGGTACCTATCCAGGCGGCCTTGCACAAAGCCCTACCACCAAGTAAAGTAAGTTTTTATTTCTAGAACTATGGTTTCAATTACAAAATGAATTAACTATTAAAAAGGAAATGCTGGCTGATTTCAGATGGAATTAGAATAATCTCATTTTAATTTAATTACTTTCGCCAGTTCTTATTGAGTCTAAGGTGTTTCTTTCAAAGAGGAGGAGAATTCTTGGTACAAGATTTGTATTTACAATTCTTCTATATTGAATCAGGGTTTGACATCAACTTTAAAGTCGATAGAATAAACAATGGCAGAATATTATTCAATACATGATGATTGAAATTAATTGAAATGAACTCATTACAACTCAAACAACTGACCGCATTTTAACTGTTCTCTGTATTATATTATTATTTATTATAATTTACCTGCGACTTCTTCCTCCAGTGCCTTGATATAAGGCCGCAAAACCAAATGTTCTGTTCTTTAGGTTGGTGGTTAGGCAAATCTGGAAGTTGGTGTATGGTTTGGTCCTGCGTCTAAACTCTTACCGGTCCCATACTTGTGCAGTATAATGTGTCCTGTGTATTTGGTCAGTATCTAAACTAAGCTATTTGAGCCTAGTTCGGTAATCAAATATAATTATTGACAGTTACAACTAATAGTTGCCTAAGTGTACAAAAAAGACAACAGCCAAATAGCTTGTAAAATTCCCACTGCTGGGCTAAGACCTCTTCTCCTTTGAAAAGAAGGTTTGGATCATATTCCACCATGCTGCTTCAATGCGGGTTGGTGGATTTTCATTTGGTAGGATTTCGTTGAAATAAGACACATGCAGGTTTCCTCACGATATTTTCCTTCGCCGAGCCAAACTAAGCACACGTATATGTGGTGTTACTTGCCTGGGTTTGAACCCTCAATCATCGGTTAAGATGTTCTCGACTAATGGTAAAGTTAACTGAAGTTTTATTTATTTGTGACGCTGACTCTTCGTAAATACTATATAAATCATTTTCTTGCAAACACAATTATTGTTTCAAAAATTATAACAACATGAGTTGTTTAAATTTAATTTACGTTATTGTTTTGGTCTTTTTAATATCTCCCATAGAAAGTAATGGTAAGTGCTTAATTTATTATGTTTAATCATTGATTATAATTTTAAAAATATTTTCAATATATGTATAAGGGTGTTTCGTAGAAAATGCTTTCAGACATTAATTAGTTTCTTTGTTTCGTGCCACTCTATAATTTTGTTGGTTAATAATGTTAATAATATCAAAATAAATGTTATAAATTTGTAATCATTTTGCTTAGGCATTATGACTTCTTAAACGATCACCATAATACGTTGCACACGCGTTTCTAAGGTTATAGAGTAGGATATACGGTGCCTGCCTGCTTGCACGGACATCCCCTGGGTAGGTACCACCCACTCATCAGTTATTCTACCGCCAAACAACAGTGCTCAGTATTGTTGTGTTCGGGTTTCAAGGGTGAGTGAGCCAGTGTAACTACAAGCACAAGGGACATAACAACTTAGTTCCCAAGGTTAATGGAGCATTGACGATTTAAGGATTAGTTAATATTTCTTACAGCGTCATTGTCTATGGGTGTTGGTGACCACTTACCATCAGGTGGCCCATATATTCGTCCGCCAACTTATACCATAAAAAATATATATATATTAGTAAAATTGTTTTATTCTAAATATCATGGAGTTTGATCAGTTAATATTTGACAGTACGCCAGAAGGCTATGTAAGAGTAGGAAGACTTTGTAGCAATAATCAGGGCGACAATCTTACGAACAAATTGTAGTAAAACATGTTTGCAGGTCAATACAAAATATAAGTTACAAATCAGTGTTACATGAAAAGTAAATTGTAAAAAATATAAACAAATACAAATGTTTTTGTTTATTTAATGTTACTAGTCGGATTTTCATGTAATTAACAACAAAATAAGACTTAAAACTCAATAGTGATTTTAGGATTCGCAAACTTAGTGCGTGCTATATTAAAATTTGGGATTATAATAATAATAATGAAGCCTTTTTATACCGTCAATAAACACAGAAAAGTAATAAAAAATACCTGAGATAGGTTCTAAGTTTTATTGATTGTTTATCCTATTAATGAAGATTCTGATGCAGACTTGCATTTTATAATATATCATTGCCAGTATGTCTATGTATATATTTCTTTTAAGATGATAATGATCAGACGAAAACGGAGAGCCGCTTCATTCAGCCGCTTGTGTACGGCGGAAAGAAGACCAGCATATATGACGCTCCATATATGGGTTTGGTTTACGATGTTAAAATAGGCTTTTACTGCGGCGCCACCATCGTTGGCAAGAAGTTTCTTCTGACCGCTGCTCATTGTTACAAGTAAGACTTTTATAGATGCCTATGATGCCCCTGAAGAATAAGGTACCGCTGGTTTTTCGGGAAGCACGCGTTCTTGGCACTCTCATACATATTTATCTTCATGGAGAGAAAAACCGTTTTTCCAGGCAAATTGGCCTGCTGATGGTAAATGATCACCACTGCTCGTAGACACTTCTTACCAGTGCACCACCGATATTGGGAAGTCAGATATTATGTCTCTTGTGTCTGTTACTGGCTTACTCAGCTCTTAAATCAGAAACTAAACTCCTGCTCTTCTTGGCGGTGGAATATATGCTGAGTTGGTTTAACCCAAACGGACTTGAACAAACCCTACCCACAAAGTTTTCAATTCTGATTATCAGTATTTTTGTGTTCTGGCTTGAGGGGCGAAGGTTTCTAAAGGCATTAGGGACATAACACCTTAATTCCCAAGGTTTGTGCCTCATTGGCGACATGAGTGCCATTATCTATGGGCGATGATGATCACCAACCATCAGGTGGTCCATTTCTTCATTTTCCTACGTAAATGATAAAAAACACTACACTAATAAGCTAAAATCATATTATACTCCCAATAAAATACTTTGAAAAATGCGTAAAGCTGTTACCGTCCTGCACATGATTTCGACGCGTCATGACAGTTTTTTTTTGTTAATTTCAGTCCAAAATCAAAATATTATATCAAAGTAGGCACCGATTCACTCGATGGCGGGAAACGATATGAAATCGAAACGATAGTGCCACACCCCGGTTATGATGCGGATGCTGGCAACAATGACGTTGCCGTCATAAAATTGAAGAGAGACCTGAAATTTAATAGACGCGTTCGACCAATAAGAATGGCACCAAAGGACATCAAACTTACATCTGGAGACATGATGACTACCATGGGTTTTGGTGCGACTGAGGTAAGATTATTATAGGTTTGCAAGCACGCCTGGGTAAGCACCGCCCACTCATCAGATATTCTACCGCTAAAAACAGTACGCAGAATTGTTGTGTTCCGGTTTGGAGTGTGAGTGAGCCAGTGTCACTACAGGTACAAGGGACATAGCATCTTAGTTCCCAAGGTTGGTGGCGCATTGACAATGTAAGGAATAATATTATATGGGTGATGTGACCACTTACCATCAGGTGGCCCATGTGCTCGTCCGCCAACCTATTCTATAAAAAAATAGTTTACTACTTTTAACTGTAATTTGGTACGTAATCCTCAATCTCCATTGTGTATCCAACTGAAATTGACGAAATAATGTGCTGTCCCGGTCCAAATAAAAAAGAGCTTAGTCATATTATTAATGCGAAAGCGGTAAGTGGTGGTGGTTACGCTTTCAAGATTTCTTCTCTATTAATCGTCATGAGATCTTCCAAACACGTTATGAGAGAACTGTAAAAGATATAGGGTACCTAGTTCAGTCTAGTAGGAAACTATTTTGGTACATTAGTGATGATACATTTACTAATACACTACCATCTGCACGTAAAGAGGAAAGGTACGAATATAGTACGACACAACTTGGATGTAGCATCGGCAATTCCATAAAACTGATTAATGCCGATTTATACAACTAATAGTAGCTCCCTATCGCGCCATACGATAATATTCGTCGCTATAGAGACAGCAAGTGCATGTAAATCGACGTGTCATATTGACGAATATATTAGGTCATATGATATTAAAAGTTATTAAGTTTGTGTAAAGATCATATTTACATAAGAAATAAATATTGATAATTTGGGATAGCGTACTTAATTCGGATGTGATCGGTTTTACGAATTTTGCAGATGCTACATCTAAGTTGCGTCGTACTATACTCATCACGGTTCCAAAATTATTTATGTTATACCGTATCGTATATTTGTGTGTTTGCATATTCTTAACCGCTCCTGTGTTCTTTATCCATTTGGCCTAAATTTGGCCAATCTTTGACTACGAATGCGAAATGTTTACATAAATCAAATACAATTCCATAACAATTTCGAAGTGTTTGTATAGCTGAGTGTCCAAGATTAGCACCTTTCGTGTTGTACGTATCATTGAAAAAGGTTACTGTAATTACCTTGTAGGTTATCATGAAATAATTCTAAGCATGTCCTTATAATTTGTAGCCTTTTTGTTGGTAAATAAAAAAGAATAGTAGGGTATGAGCGTTCCTCATTCCTGTGTGTACATACTTAGTCTCTTAGATTAAAATTGACTTTATTTTTAAAAGTAAGGAATTTAATTTGGGCTCATTTCTAATTTTATTGTATATCTTATTAAAGAATGTAATATAATTCTTAGCTTTAGTCATTGATGTTTATTTTTAACAATTATTGTGTAATGTGATAATACTTGGCGTGACCTGATAGAAGAACAATTTCCAAGATACTTTTGAAATTTATTTCTCTTTCATGTAATTTTGTATTGGTTGTCCTGCTGAAAATAAAACAATTGTCTTTCTGTTTCAGCTTGATTCCATATCGCACTATTTATTAAGAGTCGACGTCCCTTACGTCAGTAATGCCGATTGTGCATCTATATTAAGTTCGATCACAACGAGCATGATCTGTGCTGGAGGCGAGAAAGGGAAGGACGCTTGCCATGTACGTATCAAAAGCAATCTGATAATGTTTGCTAGGCTTTTTACCAAGGGGATCGGAATTGCGATTCAACGGGGAAATGCTGCTAGCATTCTTGCCGCCATTCCACGCGGTCAAGATTTATACAGTAACTAGTTTTAGTTCATATTTAATGTTATTAATTCTTATGTTAATAAATAATTCAAAGATAGAATTGCTAGGTTCAAGCGTGCTCGTTCATTGAGGAGTCTTGGAGCAAATTCCACCACACTGCTCTCATACATGTCGGATACGTATGTGGCAGAATTTCTTTGGAATTAGACACATGCAGGTTTCCTCACGATGTTTACCTTCATCGCTGAGCTATATGATGAATTATAAGCGCAAATGAAGCACGTGAAAATTCAGCGGTGCTTGCCAGAGAATCATTAAGCTGCTCTAACGCGTGATGGAATTTCGTTGGAACAAATGCATTCGACGACGACGACTAAACGATGTTTTCTATGACCGCCGACCACGAGACGATTTCTAAACACAAATTAAACACATGAAATTTCTTGACGATAAAACAAATAGCCCAATACTTTTTAGTACCCGGAATTTTCGTCTACTAGACCAATGAGGCACTTTTTTATTTCAAACAGGTAGACAGGTTGACAAGGTAGCAATGGACCACATTATGATAGTGATCACCACCATATATAATGGCACTTTACACCGTCAATGTGCCCAACCTTGAAAACAAAAATACTATGTCACCTGTGCAAATTAGCGTTGTATATCCATAAATAGCGTTATACAATTAAAACGACCTTAAAGACATGAATGGTGTGCACCATAACAATTATTTCTGAATTTACAAAAAAATGTCATAATCATTTTACAACAAACACTATTAAATGAAAAAAAAAACCACTTAAACCGACTTAAATAGAACTTCCAAAAATCCGATAGCTTATAAAATCGACAAGGAAAAATAGCTCCTCAGAGGAAAATAATAATTAGATTAACTTGATTCGTTAAATGTATATCTTTATCTTAATTAATCGTATCTATCTTACTTTGAATTTAAGTATGAGTGTGTTAAGGAAGAGCCAGAGTCGGATTTAAAGGTCTGGAGGCCCCCGGGCCACAAAGCAGTGGGGGCCCTAGACAAACAGAAGCGTGAATACCCTAATAATCATATTATTATGAATTAATTAGATTTTTTTATTTCAATTAGTCAGCTATGATTTATTTACTTTTATAGGTCACTTTTAAAATATTAAGTAGTAACATTATTAAAATTTGGTATGGTATTAGTAACATTACTATATCTCGGTATTTGTTAACTCGCTGAAAACTGACGTGGCCCCCTCATGTGGAGGCCCCAGGGCAGTTGCTCCGGTTGCCCTCCCGTCAATACGGCCCTGGGAAGAGCGACTTCTTCTGGCACGGGAGCTCATGACACTCAAAAGAAGAAGTCAACCTTTGAGATGTTATTGTGTCTTGGTTTTTGATGAAATAAACATTTATTATTATTATCTCCAGGGCGACAGCGGTGGACCGCTGATATACGGAGACATGATTGTTGGTATTGTATCATTTGGAGTGGGATGTGGCGAACAGTGGCCAGGAGTTTATGCCAGTGTTCCCGCCCTGCGTGACTTCATAGACCAGACAATAAGTCAACTCTCTACACCAAGCATCAAGAGGTTTTATAGTCCTTGGTAAAAGTACCTTGTAATTGTATGGGTACAGAAATAAAATGTATTGGTTGTAAATTGTGTTTTTTTTTCTCAGTGAAATTATTCCTTGAATGAAATTAATTCCATGTAGGCTACCTCCAAAGCACAAAAGCCAGATGTCTGTGCTATTCGGATAGGGTTGAAGATGCGGCTTTTGAGGATCATAGGCAAATAAATTCCAGGATATAGGGGAAAATTTGATGCAGATATAGTACCAGAGATTTTAATACCTAAATATTACTTTAATTTCTTAAGTATTTTTACGAGCGTTAAGTCGATAGACAACAATGCGTTATGTGTTAATAAATAAATTCTTCGCAAAATAAATAATATTCGCAACATAAAAAATGTATTGTAAATATAATTCGAATTTCTAAAATACATTGGCGAATAAAAATTTACTATTATTTCGCATAATTTGAAAATTTTCAATCAAATAATAGATATGGGAAATTATTCGAAGTATTTTACTTGATTTACACTGTAATCAAGTAAAATATTTACACGTACATATATCACGACAGTCAGCATGGTCAGTTCAATCGAGAAATAAATAATTTTATTCGTGCTGATTTCTTATTATATTGTTAATCTTATTATTTTATTCACAAACAACAACAACAACAGCCTGTAAATTTCCACTGCTGGGCGAAAGGCCTCCTCTCCCTTTTTGAGGAGAAGGTATGGAACATATTCCACCACGCTGTTCCAATGCGGGTTGGTGGAATACACTTGTGGCAGAATTTCTATGAAATTTGTCACATGCAGGTTTCCTCACGATGTTTTCCTTCACCGCTGAACACGAGATGAATTATAGAGACAAATTAAGCACATGAATCAGCGGTGCTTGCCTGGGTTTGAACCCGCAATAATCGGTTAAGATGCACGCGTTCTAACCACTGGGCCATCTCGACTCTTTTTATTCACACACGTTATAGATTTCCGGTATATTAAGGGGTGAGTGAGCCAGTGTTACTAGGCACAAGAGATGTTATATCTCACTTCCCAAGATTGGTGGTGCATTGATGAAGTAAGGAGTTATTAAAGTTTCTATCAGTGCCAATGTCTATGGTCAGTAATGATCAGTTATCATCAGTTGGGCCATTCGGCCGACGTGTGAAGCCTACATACAATTAAAAAAAAAAACATTAAATCAACAGTAAACTATAAATATGTATATACATACACATTCTCGGTACGGTATGGTGAGGAGGTACGAAATAAAACACATAAATTAGTGGCAATATTTTTAAGTTTGCATTTCAAAATGTAATCACTATCTTATGTAATATCAGTTCGCTACAACTAGGGCGGGATGTCATCCCAAAGCTAACTACGAAACACTTACAACTATTATATGGCTCCTTTGAGCGATATTCATTAAATAAATTAAGATTTCCGTAAAATTAACAGATTTGCAACGAATTTAATTGTTTTCAATCGAAAATATAACGGATTCAAATTTCTCATTGAAATTATTACATAATTCAAACAACGAATATTTTAAATCAATTTCTTTTTTATTTTTTTAAGTGCAAAGGAATAACAAATGAAACAATAATATCTTAAAAATTATAACTTATTTTAATCGTATTTGGTAATTATGTTATTTTTTGTATATTTTAAATTGCTGTTTATTTGTATCTAATTTATGATTTAGCACGTCTTAAGTACACTTCGTAATGCTTTTATGAATCTCATCCGTAAATACGAGATCAGAATATTGAAATAAACTGTTAATATTGTGGTTATATATATAGAAGAAGTTGTAGATAAAAGCAGAATATACACTATTTTAAAACTGTTTTAATGTGACTTAGTATAGATAATAACGCATCTTTGGAATAACACGCTCGCCTAAAGGCAATTAAAAAATATATAATTATAAATAAATATTGTAAAAAATCGGATAACTTCACCGGATTATTTTAATACACCGGTTCTGCATTTTTGACATCATTATCGAATATGTTATAAAATATTCTTAACCAAAAAATATCGATAGATTTTAATCGATATGAAAAATATAAACAAACGGTAACTTTTATTCCATGAATGTTATTTAAATCTGAATCCAAATAAGCAGGAAGACTATATCATAATTATTCAACAAGTTGAATTCACAGTTTATGGATAGAAATTAATCTGTGTAATTTTAAAAAGTAAAAATAATTGATACATTATATAGTTGATAAAAATATTATTTACACTAATATCAAGGCTTTTTTATTTCACGATTTCGTCTTTTATTCTAAATTTTAAGCACAAGTCTACGACGATATTATGAACGAGTTCAAAGATATTAAATTTTTTCTATTTCCGAGGTACCCTGATGGTATCAGCTAGCGTTGGACGCGTGTAGATGTTCTCACCATTTCTTAATTTTAGTTCATCGAGGTACATACTTTTTTTTCTATAATATTTTCTTTAAAAATATATTAATTAAGATAAATAATTTCTTTAAAAAGAATACAGTAAATTATCAGTAATTTTCAAGAAATTAGATTTTTATAATAAACGTAATAAACTTATTGAGTAGGTAATTTTTTTTTTTTTAATTCAAAAGAGTTTTCTATTATTTTATTAGCCTGTATTGAGTTACAGTTGGGTCATTTTTAATCTATACTATATTACCTAAACGACTATGACTAGCATGCTGCGAAACAGTTTTTAATTTCTTATAATCTATTAGTGACAACAGCACTTCAAACATTTTTTTTAATTTTTTTATGTCTTTAGTTCTGCGTTTTCAGCCCATAATAAAACATATTATTAATTTAATTCCAATTGAACAAATGACGGAACTGGCAAATCCTAAATAGACTATTTTTTTTATTAGTAGAAATCCTATTACAGTCATATCAAGCCTTTAAAACCATATTTTATCTTTTTGATAGCCTCTTAAAATGTATCAGGCATTTTCGCGCCAATACCAACGTCGTATGTCAAATTCTTTTTTTTAAATTTATTTTATAGCAATAGTTGTTATTAGTAAACTGCTTAATTTGACAATAAAAAAATTCTATAGTATTGGTAATTAAAAATTCCTTTAAATATTCTATAAAAAATTAGTAAGAAGTTTTAATCGAGTACTGTATTGTAATAGGTCAGTAGAACTACATATCAATAACAGGTATGACCAATGACCATAAAATATTTTGAAAATAATTAAATACAAAATATTTTATTTAAATTGAATAGTAATACCTATGTGCCGAAATCTATTTTACAGTGAAACGTCGGTTATACCAGACCTAACCTTTTTTTGATAACGATTTATAGTAAAACATCATAATGCTTCTAATAAGCTATTTCTAAACCTAAAATCTCAATATTTAATATAGTAATTCTTACACTTGAGAAATTGAGTTATATTTTACTTGTATGATTAGTTTTGCAATAACTGTTTTAAACGTTCCAGAAAAAAAACCCTCAGAGAAATGTGTTGCCATTTTACAATTATAATGAAAATAAAGTTTCATTAAAATTTAATAAAATTATTTTTATAAATAAATCAATTTTAGGCGCACCATCGAAAGTGTAGACATTTTTTATAACAAGAGACAATTTTATTTTATATAATTAAATTAGAATTTTCGATTAAGAAATAAAAAAAAATTCAACAAAGAGTCAATTTCATTATCCATTAGAAAAACATACTTAAAGGTATTGTATTATATGACATAATATAAAAAATTACGTAAAATGAAATTCATTTTAACTGGAATTATTACTGGGGCACACAGTGCTTAAGTTATATAGGCATTTTTTTTAAACTATTAGAACTGCGCTCGATAGATCTTACGTGTGAGTTCGAAATTCAAATCTGAATTTGTTTAAAAAAAGAATGTCGTTTTTGTGACGTATTTTTCGTATTCTATTTGTAATTGATTTGTTATGTAAGTTTTAAATTAAGAAGTTATATTCTTAATACCGGATAGAGCTTAAAATATTATCAATTTCAAATATAGAATTGAAAATATAATTATTTGTAATTACTTAGAAATAAACATATATATAAAAAATATTTTAATAAATATAAAGTGATTTAACACTAAAAACGTATACTTATTAACTATTGAAATTAAATCAATCAGTCAACGACGTCCATCTTAAATGTGTTGGGATTATAATTGATCGGTTTCATGGCTAACCGTATACCAGTTCCGGTTGAATATTTTGCATTTAGAATTTCTTCGTCACTACTGCTCGAATCTTCGAAGCGATCGGTCGTGCGTGGAGTTTGCTCTGAATCTGAGGACTGTAAATTAATTTTGTCAGTTAAACAATATTATAGAATATTATTATTTACATTATGTAATAAATATAATTAAGATATATATTATGAAAATATTAAGAAGAATGTGATAAATACATTGTTACAAAGCGACTCTACATTAATACAAATTAGCATTAAATAGCAAATATCTATAACTTACACAAACAAAGAACCGTATAAAACTAAGCTCTAAAACATATATATAATTAAAATAAAACAGCGACTAAAAAATTAGTAGTTGAAAAGTCTGAAGAAATTTACCAAAAAACTGAAAAAAAAAATAAACCAAGATCGTTCCTGTGTTTAAGATGTTAATAAAGAAAAACAAATACAGGCCTTCCATCCCCACTATTACCATTAAAAACTAAGAAGCGATAATACAATGAACACACATTTATTTCTTGGGACGTCGCACGATGCTGGTGGGAAGCCTGGTGGGTCTCTCATCGCTGCTGTCCACACCCTACATACAAAATCGTATATACAGACAGTACAAACACACAGAACATAGCTTGCTTAAAATCTTTTAAATTCATTTAAAAGTCTTTTAGAAATCACATATTTAGTTAATATATATTTATATTATGAATGAAAACATTTAAGAATTACTGCTTTCAGGAACTTTTTATTTCGAATCAATGACATATATATTTTTAAATCAATGTGTACAAAGTTAGACGCAGCCAAGTTCAAAGTGATATCCCTGAATTCCTGAACAAACGAACAACAAAGCAACAGATCTTACATCGAAGTCGCCGATGGTGAACTTGGCGGCCGCGTCAGGCAGCAGCTGAGCTGGCGGTGCGCTCTCCGGCGATATAACCTACCCCCATCACCGCGTTAGTCACAGAAACAAATATCTATTCCACAATGACGTTTTATCACTAGACAAACAATCGTAAAATAACTTCAGAACTCATTAATTAGTCGTAGAACTTTTTTCAGAAGATTTAGCCTCGAACGTAACTTGTCCGCCCCCTAAAGTCGTTTAGGGTGGAGATTATCCTGCTACCTGCGATTTATTCCGCCCATTTCTCCCCTAAAAGGTGACGGTTTACTTAGTATATAACCTTTCTCAAGAAATAGTAAGGTTTAGATCTGATATTACCGCGTTATAAATAGTTTAAACAAAATAACTCCTAGGCCTGATGCGTTAGGGTATCAATAGTGGTTTGTAAATATCTAACTAGTAAGAAAGGCCTTTTCTATTGAGGATAAGGAGTATCAATCACTACTGGGTCAGTTGCAAATCCCAAGAGTATGTTGTATATATATTCCTTTCGGTAGAATTCGTGTAAAACTTGCAGCTTCAAGGTTTTCTCACACCATAAAATACTAAAATAAATTAAGCGGAAATTGTGATTACTAGTGATTTAAGAGGGGTTATCAACATCTCACAAAGTCAACCCTGAGCTGACTGTGTTTTATAATCTATATATTATATACAAACGAAATACAACGCAATGTTTAATTACGAAATCTCTGAATCTTTAATAAAACCTATAAAATTTGTCAGGTGGATTCCTTATAGCGTGCAGACATCCGCTAATTTTACAAAACTTCATCCCTAAGTGGGTGAAAGGGGTTTCGAAGCTTATCTAACCATAAAGACTAAGAGTTTATTTGAGATCACTAATCTAAGAATTTACCTATTTCAATAAAAAAAAATTCCAAACAACTGACCACAAAAATTTGAACTATACGCACTATATAATCATGCCACTACAGAGACGGAAAATTTACGTTCAAAGCATGAGAAACCGCGAGGCAACTAGTCTTAATATAAACGAGATCATTGTTAAAAATATATTTCTCAATTGTTATTACAAGTAGAGAGGTTACTTTAATATGTAATAGTTTTTACGTTTTTTCAACGAGTCTAGTGATAAAACCCCATTGATATTTGTTTAGAATAAGTACAATATGTAAACAAAATGACAGTAAATTTCATTGTATAGTTTAAAGATTCATTAAGTTATTATTTATAAAAGGATTACTGCTTTTTAGCGCATATTATATAGAAATCTATGTATATTTTGTGTATTTGTCGGTGTTTAAACGTGTATCACGAGACTATAGTCTTGTTTCTATAATTTGGCAAGTATGCGTTTTATAATATTAATAATTTCTGCTGTTTACTTTGTTATCAAACAATGCTATGCACACGCTACGCAGAGCGTGCTCGGAGTGATATCGCATTCGCAGAGTGCTTCGCCATTAAATCTCAGTGTCAATGTCGAACAGATTGTACATTTAAAAATAAACAATTGTTTACGTCATTTTTATTCGTCAGTAGTAGATCGCGTGACGTAATCGAATAACTGTCATTATTTTAAATTTAAATTCGTTGTATTTGGAATTGAATTTCTTTCACGCTTACAGCATGGACTGATAAATATTGTCACGTCATGGAGGGAACGAAACTCTCCATTCAACTTTTCCCTTTCATTATTCTTCTCTCTGATACTTTCTAGTATTTTTTGTAATCTTTGAATTTATATTTTTTGTTGTCATTTAATTAATTTCAAACCTTGTATATACAAGCCTGCTATAAAAGCACTTCTGGACAGTCATTTAATGAAATATTAGGAGAAGCTACGAATATATTAAGAAGAACCGGAAAAAGCAGATGTTACTTTTTATAAACATTTAAAAATACAGTTATGTTGGTTAAATACGATCACATATGTATGTATATAATATATTCTGCCTGGAAGTCAACGAGTATTTACTCCGCGATTTTTTATAATCTATATAATCTTGTAGTGTTTAATCTTCTTTTTTTATAAATGTTTTGAATTTAGGAATCGACTAAGTTAAAAAGTTTTTTTTTTTTAGAAATTTTTATTTTATACATAATACGTATAGGTAACTACATCATATTTCGTTTCAGAAAGGTATTCCACGAAATATATTTTGTTATAAGAAAATCCCTTAAAAGCATGTTTACATATTGTACGAAATTCATCGGAATAGTAGCTTACTATGTGATATTGTTAAGTATATATAAGTTATTTTAATTGTTATCAATCATATAAAATAACCTTGCAAGAAATCTGGAATTGTCTTTTTTATTCGGTCTCAATTCTAAAAGAGCTTAAAGCCTATTTATATAAATCTCTTGAGTTACATTTTTAGTTTAAGTGTTTTAATTCATTTTATAACTTAATATGAACCTTGGAAGATTTTTATAAGTTATAAATTTAGTACAATGTCCAAAAATATATACTGAAAAATAAACAAAAAGATTCGGACATTTCAATTGGCTGTACATATTAGGTTGGGGAAAAAAGTCTTTTCGCATATAGTATGTATGAACTTGTAATAAAATCTCTTTGGCTATACCATTTGTATCTGGCTGGTTTTGGTATCATTAAAAAGTTTTAATTTTAAAGAAGGCACTTCCAAATTCAAATTAGGAATTTGTGTGATTTTCATTTGTTTTTGTTGTTGTTAAAATGAGTGAATCTAAAGAAGAAATTCGATACATTTTAAAATTTTACTATAAAAAAGGTATTTTTACCTTTGCAACTCAAGCCGCGAAAAAAATTTGTGATGTTTATGGACCTAATGCAGTATCTGTGGGAGTAGCGCAAGTTTGGTTTAAGCGTTTTCAAGCCGGAAATTTTGATATCAAAGATGCATCTCGCTCTGGTCGCCCTGTTACGGACAAAATTGATGCCATTTTTGAAAAAGTGGAGCAAGATCGGCCTATTAGTAGTTACGATGTAGCTGAAGAACTGGCAATTGACCACAAAACGGTTTTGACTCATTTGAATAAAGCTGGGTACACAAAAAAGCTCGATATATGGGTGCCTCATGAACTCACTGAAAGAAACCTAATGAACCGTGTACTCATTTGTGATTCTTTATTATGACGTAATGAAACCAAACCATTTTTGAAGAAGCTGATAACTGGTGATGAAAAGTGGATCACATACGACAAGAACGTGCAAAAAAGATCGTGGTCAAAGGCCGGTCAAGCTTCACAGACTTTGGCAAAACCAGGATTAACTCGCAACAAGGTAATGCTGTGCGTATGGTTTGGTTATGTGTGTGGATTGGAAGGGCATCATTCATTATGAGCTGTTACCGCCCGGCAGGACCATCGATTCAAAACTGTATTGCGAACAATTGATGAGATTGAAGCAAGAAATTGAGAGAAAGCGGCCAGAATTGATCAACAGAAGGGGTGTGGTTTTTCACCATGACAACGCTAGACCTCACACATCTTTAGCCACTCAACAAAAATTACGAGAGTTTGGCTGGGAGGTATTAATGCATCCGCCGTATAGTCCTGACCTTGCACCTTCAGATTTTCATCTGTTTCGGTCTCTGCAGAATTCCTTAGGCAGTGTCAGGTTAACATCACGAGAGGACTGCCAAAACCACTTGTCGCAGTTTTTCGATCAGAAGCCCCAAAATTTTTACAGCAATGGGATCATGTCACTGCCAACAAGATGGCAAAAAGTTATGGAACAAAATGGCACCTACATACTTTAGTCAAATGTAAATAAACTATAAAAAAAACTTTTTGAATTTTCATATAAAATACGAAGAAACTTTTTCCCCAACCTATTATTAACTCCGATTAAATTGAAGTGAATAAAAACACAGTTATATATAAACAAAAAAATCCGGCTCGAAGGATCAACTTTGCAAGGTCAATTTTTAACAAACTTTTCACAAACAAAATCACATAGTAATCAGTGAAGTAACAGGAAATGGAAAAAATACAGATAATATTTACATGTTAGCGTTATAGCGACAGTAATTAGCTCAAAAAAGTTATCATTGGGTTACTATATTACACTTTAGCGGACATAGAATGAGTTAGAATTAATGCATAATATATAAATTATATTAAAAACTTCAATTTCTTTTTAATTATCAGAAATTAAGCTTAGTTTAAACAATGAACTATCTGATGATTCAAAGATGGTTACGACTTCATGGTATATTCTTTTAAATATTGCTTTATCTTAAATATTTGATTGAAATTTGAATTTAGAATTGTGTTACTAAAGTCCTATGGATAAACTGTCGGATTATACTCACGTCTTGATCGCTCATCATCTCTTTGGTGGAGACGGTGGTTTCGATCCTCCTGATAGAGCCCTGGTGGATGTCCACATCCAGGGCGAGGCATTGGAATCTTCTCAGCAGAAGCACCACTGGTATAGGGAGGACACCTGCCAGGATCATAGCGACTGCGATGCCGAGGACCCATGATGGATATGGTGTTTTTTCCACACGACCCTGTTATCAATAGTTATATTTCTTATCTATACTGATATTATATATTAAATATGAAAGTAACTCTGTGTGTCTGTCTGAATTATGCTCTTTCATGACCAAATCGCTGAACCGAATTCGATGATAACAACAGGGTAACAACAGGCTTACTATATACGAAATGGACATTGTTACGAGTTCAAAAACTTTTCAATTACTATAATGTTACAGCTAGCCTTACCCATCGCTGGGCTAATGTCACCTGAACGTATAAGGATAATTGTTTTTCTTTTAAACATTAATAATGTCCAATTTGAATATCTTACTAATATTCCTATTTACCCCTCCAACTATCCTCCCAGCTTGTGCTAAGGCAGAGGACAAAAACAGGCCAAATTTGCTCCTTTTTAAAGCTTTAGGCCGTTGTGTTATTGATGCTTTCCTTGGATGGAGTAATGAATTGGAAAACTCTACTTTTTACTTTCATTTTCGCTAATACGAAAAATAGAGTTATTTTACTTTTCAATATTTTGATTTTTAGCGCATGACTTATTGGAATTAAAATCTGACCTCTTCAGCATTCCAAGCTCCATAAGTCGGTGGATTGAGGAGCATGAAGATAAGGGAAGATAGAAGGATGCAGGAGACGATGAAAGGTCCAACGTAGCGCCAGGTGATCTGCCAATACAGGCCAGGACGATAGCCGGTCATTTCGTATATGTCATTGGAGAATCTGAAATGTATTACATTTTTAGGTAAAGTGTCAAAACATCATCTATATTTTCCTTAGATCTACGACGACAAGAATCTTTTATTGTTCCAAGATTCCTTGATTATTCACCGTGGAAAATGCACCACTAGTTTGCAAGTACTTCAGACGTAAAATCTAATAAAATAATGTAATAATAAGTATAATCGAAAGTAACTAAGCAGCATGTTTTATCATGCAGTTTTGGTGGAAAATAATAGTCGTCATTCGCTTGCTATCAGCATGTCTCATTTTCTTGGGGGCTCCCAAGAAAATGTCTTATTCAAGAAAAGTATTTGCCAAACTATTACGACAAGACTGCTTACAATTCCCCCTTAGGAATTTTGTGCTGGTGAATTGTCTCCCCTACCAAACGATCACTTTCCCTCCACTTTTAAGTTGACCCAATCGAAAAAAAGTTATGCGAGCTTATTAATACAACCTTTTTTGGGTATGTTTAGTTAAAAACTAATTTCCTTTTCTCTTTCTGTCTGCATTATTCAAGATAACATTCCTCAAATAACATATAAGCGATCTTTAGTGTTTGAAATCAATGAGGATAGTGAAATGTTTATACTTCTCATGTCCGTAGATGTAGATAACAGCGATCATTTCAAGCAGAGCGATTACGACGAGGCCGATGGTACCAGCGAACGAGTCGAACATCTTCAGCCAGTACTCGCCCGCGCCAGTCGTGAAGATGAGACCCACGAAGAAACATATGGTACATACGAAACCTGAGATAAACATCATTAAATATATATAGCAGTCAAAGTAGTTTAAGGCACTATTAATTCATTCATATTTATTCAATTTTGTGTTAATTTTTAGGGTAGATTCACATATTTTTTTTTAAACAAATGCACATTTGTTTGTTTCGTAATTTGAAATTTAATTTTATACTGTGCTTATTAAGCATTCATTCTTTTAAATGACTGTCCACATTTTTTTTTGATACCATTACATTTTTGACTCTTGCGTTTTGTGGCAAAATTGTTCGGAGGAAATGATACCATTGCTGATATTATATGTATAAAGTTACTATGATCAATGTTTTAATATTTCGTATGGTCTACAATCAGGTCCTAATAAAAAAAAAAAAAGTTATCTTCAAAATTAATCTCACCAGTAATAACGGGCTTGCTGAATCTTTTGAAGAAATCAATATCAAATATAGTGCAGAGCATGCCCTCCATAATACCGATCTGACTGCCGAGACCCAGGGAAAGCAGCATGAGGAAGAAGATGATGGACCAGAATGGTGCTGGAGTCAATTTAAGAATAGCTTGCGTGAATACGATAAACGCAAGACCTGTGCCTTCTGCTGCCTGAAAGAATTAAAATAAATTGGTCAGCGAACATTTTGACATCAATAAATTACTCAAAGATATGTTAAAATATAATTAGAAAATGGAAAGAGTAACAGCTAATAAATGTCCCCGTGCTTCCACTGTTTTCGTGGACATGATTGGAGCTAACATTTGTTTTGTAGAGTCAAACGGACAGGAGGTTCAACTGATGGAAAGTGACTACCACTGCTATTGGACATCTATCAAACCAGAGGGCAAGCAGGTGCGTTGCCGGCCTTTAAGGAAGGTGTTACTCCATCTCGCTTCTCCAATATGGATACATGTGATAAACGTACGATTCTACCGAAGATTTTCCTTCACCGCCGAGGTATTTAATTATTACATTAAATACATTAAATAAGTGCTTTTGGTATGAACCCATAATATGTAGTAAAGGTCACGTGTTCTAATTAATTAACCAAGATTTCTATGTCATAGCAAATATCGATAAAATAAGTACACCGAATCATAGGACCATTTAAGATATTGCCAGTCATACCTCATCAAGTTGCTTGCTCATGGCACATCCGGTAAGGTTCAGTGCGGAAGTGACGTTGTTAGGGAGATTCGGAAACTGCTCCTCATAGTATTCTTGCGTCGAATTCAACATAAAACCACCGATATGGTGCATAGCCAGTACCTTTATTTCCCTGTAAAAATAATTTATCATTAAAAATGTATTTTTATGAGATTATATGCTTTTATATAGGTTTAAAGAATTTATTCTCAAAAAGACATAGTCAATTGCATGAGAATTCATACATATCATTTATTTTGTTACTAAAAAATTGTCGCCAGATTATTTGGAACTCAATTAAAGATAGTAAGATATAAATACAAGTGTGTTACATCGTTAGTATATCAATTATTTTCTAAAATATGTTTTGAAAGCTGAGATTTAAATTCGTTAATTGAGCTTGCATTTCTTATAGTAGACGGTAATTTGTTGTAAAGTTGTGCTCCCTCAGATGTGATATCCTTCTTTGCAGATTTTGTCCTAGTCTTTGGGAGAACTAGTAAGCTAGGTCGACGGGTGCTACGTGTATTGACTTGTTTTATAAATGACAATTAGAGTGTACAGATTTATTAATATTTTAAACATTTTAAAATTATTCTTTCAATGGTGAGGCAGGCTGGTTCAATGTTCCAACAGAATAGGCGCAATTAAACGGGGGATTACCGATAGTTTTCTTGCTGTTCAGAATTGTGCAGCTGCTTTAAACGGGTAGAATAAGGGTCTAGATAAAACGTTTACATTGAGGGAAACACACATGAGCCAGAACTCGTTGACCTACGTGGAATACTCACAGAAGTTTCATTAAAATCGTATGATGATGTACGGATTGCAGTAAATGTGGGCATTCTTACAGAGAACAGATAACTACGCATGACAATATAACCTATTGCAACAGCTTGCAAACCTAAGTGCACTATCTATATACTATCTCATAAGCCAATGAGACTGGGCTGGAGTGGGATTAGACCAACGGTTTTACGAAGCATGTGGCTCTACCAACTTTTAACTTCCATCCACCGGGATTTTACTGAGATTTTTTCGGAAGTTTTTTAAAACAAACTCAATATAATTTATACGAAAAATATATAGAAATGTTCAATATGGAATCGGTAATTGATATCTTGGTTAAAACTCAGGATTTGCGGCCTTATATTTATTCACTTAATCAACGAGATCAATGAACATAAATAATACTAAAGTAAGGATGGCGAGCTCCGTGGTCGAGTAGTGTTTACACTGGTTGTTATGTGTACGCCACCACGAGGTTCCGGGTTCGAGTCCCGACCGAGTCGATGTTAAAAACCTTCATAATTTTTCAATATTGTCTTGTGTCTGCGTGTTTGTGGTACCGCTAATTACATTGGGATCAGAGTAATGTAAGCGATGATTATAGAAACCGTCATCATTGAAGTTCTCAAGGTCAAGTTCCCTTTAATTATTATTATTAATAAGTGACAAAGTTACAATACAAACAATACGAGCAATCAGCATCAATAATTAGGGTCCAATCGTCATGAATGTGTTTACTCCGGCCAATTAACCCGCGCGCTACTTGACCGAATGTTCAGGGCCATCGTTGCATGAAATATTATATTCTATATATAGAACGATATCGGGTTACCATAGATAATATATGTCACAAGGAATTCATTGTCTTTGCTCGTAAATTGATATTTATTATTAATAATATCTGCAACCAATCCTCGCTACGAAAGCGTATGTTTTATGGGCGCCATTTTGTTTTGACATTAGTTTAATTAAACTGATAACGTTTTGAATCATATCTGTATTATAATATTATAAATGTGAAAGTAACTCTTGTCTGTCTGTCGCTTTTTCACTACTAAACCGATGGACCGATTTTGATGAAATTTGGAATCGAGCAAATTTGAACTCCAGGGAAGGATATAGGCTACTAACCAAACCCCTAAAACGCCGCAAGCGACATCTAGTAAGAATATAGAAACATTACTAAAATACATTAAATTTGGACGTACTATGTTTATATAATATTTAAAAATGCGTAAAGTATTTTGGTCAAAAGTTTTGCCCCCAACGCTTTCCCACTATAAATTTTATAAAAATAAGAGTTAAAACTGTTATTTTTATCCACTAATAAAGAGTTTTTGCTATAAATTTTTACTATATAGAATATGGAGTGCGGCTCGAAAAGGTTTTAAGTTTTTTGCGAAAATAAAAGCAATACAATTCGAATATAGCGGTCTATGGATCGACATGTATGTCATTACGCCATTTTGAACTATTGAGTTGAACACAAACATAATCCATTTTTATAGTTTTTCGAGTACAATTAAGGTTGAAAATTAAAAAATTATGTATCAAATTCATATTATTATCCCTTTTTATCAATGGCAACCCTTAAAATATAAAAGTATTTACCATGCAATAATAACTTTAAACTTACTAACATCTACAAAATCAAACCAATCAATCATTACTAAGCTGATGCGTTCAAGCGGCACGGAAATTTGTCAATAATTTCAAACTATATCTACGAATAATCGTCTGTATTGAAACCCCATGATGTCACAGTGCAAAAGTATTTCTATGGAAACAGCATCCCATCTGAATGCCTCCGTTGAAAGCAGAGCAGGTTATTTGCCTAGAGCACCAGATATGCAATTCAACGTGGAAATGCTGCTCTCATTACCATCATTCCACTTTTCATAATCATACAGACATTTTTTTATTTGTATATATTTATGTCTCTAATATTATAACTGTGGAAATAACATTGTCTGTCTGTCTGTCCCTTGTTCTTTCACGAGCAAACTAATGAACGGAATTTGATGAAATTTGGCTATTTTGTTGCCTAGCACATGACACCCTAAAACAACAACAACAACAACAACAACAAGTGAAATATTATTTAATGTAGAAAGTTTCTTCTCCTAATTGTCCCAATTGCGGGACTGTAGAGGATGTATCCCACATTTTAATGGAGTGTGTTCGTAGCGAACCCCTCCTAGCACAACTAACAGATACCACAACAACAACAACAGCCTGTAAATTCCCACTGCTGGGCTAAAGGCCTCCTCTCCCTTTGAGGAAAATGTTTGGAACACATTCCACCACGCTGTTCCAATGGGGGTTGGTGGAATACACATGTGGCAGAATTTCTATGAAATTTGTCACATGCAGGTTTCCTCACGATGTTTTCCTTCACCGCTGAGCACAAGATGAATTAAAAAGACAAATTAAGCACATGAAACAGCGGTGCTTGCCTGGATTTGAACCCGCAATCATCGGTTAAGATACACGTGTTCTAACCATCTCAACTCGACTAACAGATAGATCGATGGGAATATGTAACATTTATCTTGCTAAACCTACTTCAGAACTAGCCAGAATTATGTATAATATAGGTAAACATAATATAAATAAGCGTCACTAGATAACATGATACAAGTAATTATTGTAAGGATATAATTTTTTTGTGAAATCTACCAGAGCAACATAGCTAAGTGACTCAGCTCTTAAAATGAGAATAAAAAAAACAAGTGAAATATATTTTTGCTATGTCATTACAAGTATTTAATAATTAGTAAACTTTGTACTAGAAAAACTGTGTCACATAACATGAAAATACAACTAGGGTAAAAATCGTTGGAAATAAAATATTCGAAATTGTATTTGCTAAATGGAATTTTAGTGTTCCAATTCAGCACAAATTATTCACTATTTGACGCAATCCAGGTCGCTTCAGTCGGCGTTAATTAAATGTTGGTCTCATGTTGTGAACACATATCGCAACATAGTATAAAACAAAATTGCCACCTCTGTCCCTTTATCGCTATGTATGCTTAAATCTTTAAAACTACGCAACGGATTTGATACAGTTTTTTTTAATAGATAGAGTGTTTCGAGATGTTTTTGTAAATAATGGACAATATAGTATAGAGACACTTATAATTTTAGAAGTTTGTGATGTGTTTTCGTAAATAAACAAATTCTGTAGTATATTTAATATCAGTATGGCACTCATGCGAAGCCAAGGCTGGTCGCTAGTATACATGTAAATGTCAGTTGTTTCGATATCCACGCCTAAATTTGATAAAATAATTTTGCAGTCCATATCTTTGATAAAAATCCATTCAACCATTTTGACGACTTATTTGTTGGTCATCATTCGATTTGACGGCAATCTTGCACGATCAAAGTGTGTTCAGGGCTCAGGAGCAGGATAGACTTTGTGTTTTACTATTAACAATTATTTGACAGCAAAACACAATAAGTCTTTTTAGTCCTGGATATGAAATTATTACAATCGTTTAGAAACTTGTGATTTCTGTATAGGAGAGATACATTACAAAATCAAAGACTTTATCTTTGATGGCACCTTGGGAGTGAAGGTCGCAGCCATTCCAAATAATAATATCAAATAGCTTGGTGGCAGGGCTTTGTGCAAGCCCGTTTGGGTAGATACCACCCATTCATCAGTTATTCTACCGCCAAATAACTGTACTCAGTATTGTTGTGTTCCGGTTTGAAGGGTGAGTGAGCCAGTGTAACTACAGGAACAAGGGACGTAACATCTTAGTTTCCAAGGTAGTTGGCACATTGACGATGTCAAGAATAGTTAATATTTCTTACAGCGTCATTGTCTATGGGTGATGGTGACCACTTACCATCAGGTGGCCCATGTGCTCGTCCGCCAATCTATACCGTAAAAAATAAGACATTATTGTGATTATATATATGATATGGGTATCAAAATGGCGTATTACCTAATGTCGGTTAATTAGCGACATTAATTAATTAGTCAATTAATGAAGATAATTTTGACCGAATTTCTGGTGGTTATAGATTTTTTAATATAAATTGTTATAGTAACATATAGTATAGTAACAGCCTGTAAATTTTCCCACCGCTGGACTAATGACTCCTCTTCCTTTGAGGAGAAGATTAGGAGCATGTTCCACTACGCTGCTCCAATGCGTTGGATTAACATGTGTCCCAATTTCGTTGAAATTAGAAAAACGCAGGCTTCGTCACGATGTTTTCCTTCACCGCCGAGCACGGAACGAGTTAAAACCGCAAATTAAGTGCTTGAACTCACAATTATCAGTTAATCTATCTATAATATAAATAAGCAAGCCTACATATGTAGAAGACATTGAATAAAGATATTCATTATAATTGAATCAAGAACCTTTAAATATGCAGCTTTGTAAGGAAGTCACAGTCTACGAAACCATAAATAAATTATTTCAAAAGTAGGTCACAAGAGCGGCTTCAATGCTACTATAAAATTCATGTTCCAAAAATCATTTAATATACATAGGTCATAGATGTTCAAACTTTACGTTGTCAGAATCGGAAACATGTACCAGAATAAATAATAATCATTTATGATTGCTTTTAAACAAGCATCAATGTTACAATTATTGATCCAACGTTGCAGAAGAATTATCATACATTGTAATATTCTACACTTTGATTATTTTCATTCTATGTTGCAAAGCTATCGATAATTTGATTATCGATAATTGACCTCGAAAACTATTCAAAATATCGATATTACTATCAATTAGATATATTGATAGCTCTCTGTGATTTGCATAGTTTACGATAAGATGACGACCTCCGTGGTCAAGTGGTGTGTACACCGGTATTCATGGGTACGCCACTCCGAGGTCCCGGGTTCGATTCCCAGCCGATTCAATGTACTTATTCTATTGTTTTCTATGTTGTCTTGGGTCTGGGTGTTTGTGGTACCGTCGTTATTTCTGATTTTCCATAACACAAGTGTTTTAGCTACTTACATTGGGATCAGAGTAATGTATGTGATGTTGTCTCATATTTTATTTGTTTAGATCTCAATTATATTTCGATCAAACATCGACCTTCGATTTTCGAATATGTTTTTTGTTTTTATTCGATTTCCAATCGATCAAATCGTTTGGAATAATCGTTATATAACTAGAATAGGAAATCGACAGAGCGACAAAGTTTACAAAAATTGGTAAGTAGAATCTGAGGCCTCTTTATGAGCAATGGATGAATCGTAGATGAAAAGCACACATTTTCTAGAATATCTGAAACAGATCTCTTTAGACATGTTATTCTAGTGCATTTCTATTCCTAAGCTTTATTGTGCACACAATACATCATCGAAGCGCGGGATATATGGTAATTTAAAAGCATTCAAGGGCGCTCTTATCTGTATAGTGATCTTGACTTTGTGCATAATAAATAACAATGAATGAATAAAGGCAATAAATAATGCAGACGAACGCATAGTACGACACAACTTAGATGTAGCATCGGCAAATTCGATAAAACCGACTACTATTTACACACCCTATAGAAATAGCTCCATATCGAGCTATTTGACGCTACTCATCGCTGTAGATTCTCGCGTCAGGTCAACCCGAGAAAGCAAGTGCATGTAAATCAAAGTCAAATTTACGAATATATTAGGTCATATGATATTACAAGTGATTACGTTTGTGTAATCATATTCACATAAGAAATAAATATTCATAATTTGGGAGAGCGTACTTAATTCGGGTGTGATCGGTTTTACGAATTTTGCCGATGCGACATCTGAGTTGTGTCGTTGTATATGTGCATTATTATGTATGCGTTATCCGTACTTCTGTACGTAAGTCAATTACTCTACTCTCTGAATAAAAAGTTTGTGGTTTGTATAAAAATTGCATAAAAAGTGAAAGTTACCTCAAAAGAAGAAAACGTGATGAACTATAAAAAAAAATGAGATGAGTTCAGTGGTCAGAACGCGTGCATCATAACCGATGATTGCGAGTGAACCCAGGCAAACACCACTGAATATTCAAGTGCTTAATTTGTGTTCATAATTCATCTCGTGTCTAATTTCATAGAAATTCTGCCACATATATACTCCACTTACCCGTATTGGAACAGCGTGGTGGAATATTTTCCAAACCTCAAAGGGAGAGGAGGTCTTAGCCCAGCAGTGGGAAATTAACAGGCTGTTGTTGTTATAAAACAAAACAGGTAAAGATAGATATGTAACAGATCGTTAACGAGCGGGAGGATCTGATGGAAAGCGACTATCTGGGCTAAAGACACTGTTACACAGGAAGTCTCGCACGTGCGTTACATTTAAAAATGAGAAGGCTCTTTTCTTAAAGCTGCCCAAGTCATATCATGGTAGATAATAAAAAAATATTGGACAACATCACACACATTACTCTGATCCCAATGTAAGCAACTAAATCAATTGAGTTATGGAAAATTAAAACAGACAGACAAGAGTAACGACGGTACCACATACACCCAGGCCCAAGACAGCATAGAAAACTAATGAACCCATGAAAACCGGTGTACACACTACTCGACCACGGAGGTCCAATGCTGGTGATCAGTTACCATATGAACCATTTGCCAGTCAGTAAAATAATAAATGGTAGGCAAAATATCATCATCATCTTCACGAAATGTAATCTTAAGTTAAATAATTACATTTTGCAGTAGTAATTAATACAGTATCTGATTCAAAAGGATACTGCGTCCGTTTCATCGTCAGTATTCAAGTCCTATATCAACGGCCAGTCTGTTTATATCGAGGCTATTTAAAATGGCGTTTACTTGTGTCAATTAAGGCCAATGTCACATGGGGTGAACACTGCGATTGTGTAGATTATACAGTCTGTAATTTGATTATGACAAATGAATTGTCTTTTGAATGATATCATTAGAGATTTGATTTATTAAATGTGTTTGCTTGTATGAAAAATTTTGGTATTTCATTCGAGTTATATTGATTACTAGCTGTGCCCGCGATCTTGTACGCGTTTGAATTTAACAAGAAAAATATATTATTGTAGCCTTAGTTATTCCTTATTATATCAGTTATCTGCCAGTGAAAGTATCGTCAAAATCGGTCCAGCCGTTCCAGAGATTAGTCGGAACAAACAGACAGACAGACAAAAATAGTAAAAAATGTTATTTTGGTATATGTACCGTGTATATGCTTTGAGTAAAAGAGGGCTATTTTAATTGTACAAACAGACACTCCAATTTTATTATATGTATGGATTGATTTATTATATTACTTTTTAAATATGACTTTTTAGAAATGAAAATAAATAGTGTGTAGCTATGACAAAAAGCAATGTATCTCACATTGTTTATTTTTTTCCATGGAATTGCATAAGCAATAAGGTAAATTATTGTAGAGCATGTATACAGTTGTAGCACAGAATCAAAGTAAGCTTTCATAATGCCTTAAATACCAAATTAAAAGAGAAATATTGTGAGTAAAAGGTTATATAATTGAGTTCGTGGTCGATAGCACACTTTGGGGATGAATCGACACACTTTGGGGATGAATCGACACACTTTGGGGATGAATCGACACACTTTGGGGATGAATCGACACACTTTGGGGATGAATCGACACACTTTGGGGATGAATCGACACACTTTGGGGATGAATCGATTAAAAAAACACAAGTGTGTTTCTTTCGCTGGTTCTTCTATTCTCATATTTTATTTTTCAAAATTTTTCGAAACTCCAATGAAGGTTTTGATGCTTAGCAACTGACGGATAAGTCCTTAAATACGAACGAACCCCGGCACATAACTAGTTTTGAATAAAATAATTTAATATCATTTCACTTCAAATTTCGTTTGAAGTGAATCGTAGTGGAACAAATTTAAAAATATCATTTATATTCTGTGCAACATATGTCGCGCTTTATTTCAACTTTAAAATTGTACGTTTCTTATTTTTCTACAGTAACATTTTATTTTGATCGGTAGCAATATCCGAGCGTTGAATCAGCGTGGAGGTAACGGTCAAAGTCCTCCGTAACAACTTTACGAGCAGTAAAGTAAATGGAATTGCTTCATTAAGCTTGGCGTCCATTTAGCTTACTTTGCGAACAATGTGCGCGACAATCTTGTATTTATATAAGCGTAATAAGAAGGTGGATGTATAAAAAGTTTGTATATATTTAAAAAAAAAATCAGTTGAGTTCGTGGCATGGAAAATAATGTACAAATTGTAAGGTCGATTTATCAATAAGATAAAATAGATCACACACCGTCTTCACCACGCGCCCATTTTTATTTATCTAATTTTCCCGCGCTTTTGCGATGTGTCATTCAAGATGACAGATGCATAACTACACAGATAATAGTATAATTATACAAAATATAAATCTAGTACTCATTAATATGTTATTATAGGTATGTGTACAATTACAAATATTAAAAATATATATTGTAAAGTAATTTTGTAAATGTACTAATAATCATATTTGCCCTTCAATATATTGCTAAATTTGTTTCCGAGGGTAGTTTGACCTTAACCTGCGACTCTATGCCAAGGCCCGATATTTCCGAGCTATTACGTCATTATCTTATTTTAAAATCATCAAATCAGCACTCTAAAGCTATCGTCTACGGTAACAGCTCGGCTAATTGATGATACAGCTCGTATATTAAGCAGCTCATAATTTAGGTTTCGACGAAGGTTTTAATTGTAAGGTTTTGAGTTTAAAATAAGAACTTTTCTTTTAATATTCTAATAACATAGAGATGATTAATATACTTTTTTATTGTTAAATTTGTATATAACGAACAACACCGTGTCTTTTGGTATATCTATATGTTTGTATTTTTTTTTAATTTTTATTTACCTGCATTTGTTTATAACTAGCCAGCATCCTACTAGATCATTTAAATTTATGCATATATATTTTTTTTGGTACGAAGTTATTTTTTTTTATTACAATTTATAATAAATAAAAATTTGTTCTTTTCCTATAATTAATCTCAAATTTGTTACTTTTCTTATTGTATCTGTTATTATATAATTTATAGCAAAAGCGACAAACCTCTCTTTTATTTATTTTTTATCTATATCTATAAGCAAAATAAACGTCTGGCAAGGAATGCTCCAGAACTTTTAACATTGGATACAAGCTTAGACCACTTACTTGGTAATGCACTTTTCGACCATCGTGTAAGCCTTGAAGCCGAGGATGCTGAAGATGACAACGGATGCGTAGATAGCAGTCAGGGCGTTACATACAGACACAAGCAGCACATCCCTAACGCAATTGTTGTTAGGGGTGTTGTAGGAGCCGAACGCGATGAGGGATCCAAAAGCCAGACCGAATGAGTAGAAGACTTGAGTAGCAGCGTCAAGCCACACAGTCGGATCCAGCAATTTATGGAGCTGTGGAAGAAATGTACAAGTTAGAACATGACTAACTTTGTAGTCGAGCAGTGTATATACCGTTCATGGGTACGCCACTCCGAGGTCCCGGGTTCGATTCCTGGCCGAGTCGGTGTTTTTTTTTATGATATAGTTTGGAAGACGAGCATATGGGCCACCTGATGGTAAGTGGTCACCATCACCCATAGACAATGACGCTGTAAGAAATATTAACTATTCCTTACATCGTCAATGTGCCACCAACCTTGGGAACTCAGATGTTATGTCCCTTGTGTCTGTAGTTACTCTGGCTCACTCAGCCTTCAAACCGGAACACAACAATACTGAGTACTATTATTTGGCGGTAGTATAACTGATGAGAGGGTGGTACCTATCCAGACGGGCTTGCACAAAGCCCCACCAAGTGAACCAGCGATGTAGAAAAAGATCATTAGTTTTCTATATTGTCTTGGATGTGGATGTTTGTGGTACCGTCGTTACTTCTGATTTTCCATAACACAAGTGGTTGAGATACTTACTTTAGGATCAGAGTAATGTATGTGATGTTATCCAATATTTGTTTATTAATTAAATATGCGTATCAAAAGTAATATAATATTGATAGGTTAGTGGAATATATAATACCTTCGGTTTGTACATGTGAATGATACCATCAGCTGATCCTGGTAGGGTTATGCCGCGGACGAAGAAAATAGTCAATACGACGTATGGAAACAAAGAAGTGAAGTATACGACCTGAAAGAAACAATTGAATACAGTAATTGAAGTTATAAGAATATGACTGTTAGTAAAATTCCACTGACATTTTTAACTTTGCCGTTTCGTAAAATTACATAATTTTAAAAGAAGGCATATTACTCAATACAGGGTTATATAAAGCGTAGAATTAATACTAGTTTACTTTAGATACATATATGATTGTATTTAATTAACATTACTTTATTTTTAAATGTTGAAAAAGAGTAACTACTGAGTTTCTCTTTGTTCCAGCTAATCTCTGGAAAGATTGCACCGATTTTGATGAGACTGTCACTGGCAGATAGTTGATGTAATCAGAAATAACTTAGGGTACAAAATGAATGTGTGTTTGTAAAAAAATAAAATATTCCGTCTCTTTGTTCCTAATTTCTGTAACGTCTGGACATATTTTGATAGGAATTCCACTGGCAGATAGCTGATGTAATAAGGAGTAATTTAGGATATAAAAATAATGTGTGTTTGTAAAAAAAAATCTGTTTTGATTGTTCCTAATCTCTGTAACGTCTGGACCGATTTTGATAGGACTTCCACTGGCAGATAGCTGATGTAATAAGGAGTAACTAAGGATACAACAATAACTTTTTTTGTTAAATTTAAACGCGTGCGAAGTCACGGTCACAGCTAGTACATAGATATTATTCAAGAACCTTTAGTAACTGTCAAGTATCATGAAATATGTTAATCTAAGGTTTATTTAACTACTCCATCAATCCGAACAGGCTGTAGTGGCTTATACAAATATTTGTTAAGAGTTCGACTGAACTCGCAACCGCCTTGCCAATCAATTATCGATCCAATTTATTGCTTAATAACAATCAAAATCAAAATATACTTTAATCGAATAGGCTCTTATAAGCACTGTTATGTTTTATAAAGTTAATTTTAATATCAAGCTGATGGCTGTAAGGAATGTTAATTCTACCGAGAAGAAGCAAGAAACCAGTAATTTTTCAATCAAAAACAATTTACTACAATTATATACATACATGTATGATATTCAACAAATATTGACCCCAAGGTCTTCCATCGCTTATATAGTCCTGTACAGTATAATATAGTTCATTTCTTTTTTTTAATTAATACATTTATCTATGATGATATGGCATATTACTTTGGGGTAACGCTGCAGATATTGAATCTGTCTTTATTTTACAAAAGAGAGCAATCCGGTTTATTTATAATCTTGGAGCTAGAGACTCTCTTCGGGATGTTTTTAACAAAGTGGGAATACTCACTGTTGCGTCGCAATATATTTACAACAATATTATGTATATTCACAGTAACATTGATCACTTTGATAAAATCAGTGATAATCATTGTATGTGCACTAGGAGTAAGGATAAGCTTATAACGCCAAGTTTCCGACTCCGTCAATAAATCCTTCTTGGGGCAATGTATCCGTTTCTATAATAAAATTCCGCAGCCATTTTTAACTTTGCCGTTTAGTAAATTCAAATCGTTTGTAAAAAATACATTGGTAGAAAAAGCATATTATTCGATACAAGATTTTATAGATGATAAAAAAGAGTGGAGTTAATACCTGTTGACTTCCAAGCAGGATATATTAATTTAAATAATTGTATTCAATTAACATGACTTTGTATTTTTTAAATGTTAAAAAAGAGTAACTACTGAGTTTCTTGCCGGTTCTTCTCGGTAGAATCTACTTTCCGAACCGGTGGTAGCTTCACTTAATTGTAAAATGACGATTCAAAAGTGCTTATAAAGCCTACTTGAATAAAGTTTATTTTGATTTGATGATTTGATATAGTAAAATACTAGCGACCTGAAATATATAATAAATATACTACAGAATTTGTTTATTAACGATATAACATTAGAAAATTCTAAAATTAACAGTGTTTCTTTACTATATTGTCCATGTATTATATACAAAAACCTTCCTCTCGAATCACTCTATCTATTAAAAAATCCACATCAAATTCCGTTGTTTAATTTTAAAGATCTAAGTATACATAGAGGCAGACAGCGGTAAGCGACTTTGTTTTATACTATGTAATGATAATAATTCTACAGACTTTTATTATATAATAGCAGAATCTACTAACATGCCCCAGGGAGGATGTTCTAGTAATTATCTAACAAGTCGAAAATTTTGTGTAATCTAATATTTTCTTTAAATATTATCTCCACAAACTTATTGTCTGTGCTTTGTTTTATGTTTTCATCATTATCTTTTATGTAATTTTAATGTACAGTCGGGGTAAGGAGAGGTTCTTCACCTTAAGATCTATTTTCGCGTGCTCAGTATGAGCGATAATCTGCTTTACCGATCGACAATATATGACACTGACAGACATATTTTGACAATGCAGTGACATATATCATATCTAATTTAAATATGCAATGACTAATTACATTATTGAAAAATATATATGTTGATATAAAACTAGACGTAGTCCAAAGATGTTACACTATTTTGAACCAACTTATCATACTATGTAAGTTTAATTTTATATGCAGTTATTTTAGTGCTTTAGTTTCAAAAGGTACTAAGAGTTAACGACTTGATAAAGGAATCAATTTGAAAACTGACGAAGGTTTTCTTACTCTGACTGTACAAACTCTTTATTGCCAGACAGATTCCCAATCAAAATTTTAGTAAGTTGTTAAGTTATAAGTATTTATCTGTTTTGATGGCAAGAGTTTCAAGAAGTTGTTATTAGTTCTGAAATGGTTTAATATAATATCTTATACAATATTTATCAAATTAAACTTAAATTTGTAATTGGAGTAAGTTCTGATGACTTAAGCTCGCCGTCTTAAAAGACGCTCTTAATTATTTACTTAATAAAATTAGAAAATGACTAACTTACAACACACATTGGAAGCCTTTTTTAATTTTAATTAAGGCGGTTAAATGGGGGAGTGGATAAAAGTTTTGTAAGTGTTATATTAATACTCTGAAGATGGATATTAAAAATTTAGAATTCAACACTTAAGAGGATGAAGATTATTAAAGAAGTTTCGTCGTTAAGCTTCTAATTTAATAGACAGTCTTTCTCTAATGAAATAAGTAAGCTTCGTTTTGGTTCAGCATTATGATAAGTAATTACGTCAGTTACCATAAATCAATAACAGGTTGACCTACAAATTTGTCAGACGGTTGATAAATTTCTTTTTCAATATAAATAGGTTAAATCAAGGTATGGGCAGGCTGGTTTACAAAAAAACACTTGAAGGCTAAATTCGGTAGGATCTTCATAAAATCAAAATAATCTTTATTCGAGTGGGCTTTTACAAGTACTTTTGAATCGTCAATTAACAATTAAGTGAAGTTACCACCGGTTCGGAAAGTATATACTATATATACTATATAGTATATACTTTCCGAACCGGAAAAAAATACAAAGTCATGTTAGTTAATACAATTATGAAAATTAACATATCCTGCGCGGAAGTCAACAGGTATTAATTCCACGCTTTTTTATCGTCTATATCGAGTATAATAAGCCTTTTTTACCAATGTATTTTTTATAAACGATTTGAATTTACGAAGAGGCAAAGTTAAAAATGTTTGCGGAATTTTATTATAGAAACGGATACCTTGCCCCAAGAAAGATTTATTGACTTTGCGGAGTCGGAAACTTGGCATTATAAGCTTATCCTTACTTCTAGTGCATATACAATGTTATAATGTTAATGTTTTCGTTAGGAAATCCCACTTGTTTTTAATGAATAATTTGATTTATTATTATTATTCTAATAGAAGATATAATAATTAATTAAAAATCAATCTTACCTTACCACTACTTTGGATACCCTTCATAACAATGAAGAAGACGATGATCCAAGCCAGGAGCAAATAGAGGACTATCCACCATCGAGGAGCGCCAGGCTCTTCAATACTTGGGGACGCGTCTAAGGCCTCCCTGTACCAGTAGTACACAGTGGCTGAGGCCTTACTACACTCAGCTTCAGCTGTTCCATTGTCTTGAGGACAGTGTGCCCAGGGTAGCTGGTCTGCGCTAAGCTGTATATAGACATTTTATAAGGCACCAGTTGATAAGCAAAACTTTATATTGATATAATATTTCAAATGAACATGGTAATTTTAATAATTACAGTTATTAATTTCGGGATATTTACTATGTTTTTTTTTTTTAGTTCGGTGGAGATCAATATTTCGACATTAACTATGAATGTCTTGTTCACGAGAGTCTCGTGTTTAATAACTGTAATAACTTAATATTTGTAATATACTTAACATTTTGTCATGCTATTGTTTTAGATGATTATATGAAGACAAATAAATTGAATTATGTATTACATGGAGATTATATTTTGTACTAGTACCTCAGCTCAGTATAATTTGAGATTTTGGTAAGTTGTATCGAAGTTCTTTGTGGTCGATTTCGTAACCAACTAAAGGGGATGAAAAAGTAGATGATTTTTTTCAATGAAATGTATTTGCCAGCAATGTATTTGGAGTAAGGTTGAATCTTTTAAAATAAATCATAAAAATGTTTTAATAAAAATATAAATAAAGTAATCATTTTTGATATACAATTAGGAATATATAATTAGGTAAATGAAGGTATATGAAAAAAAAGTACAATATACGGCTGCGTATAACGGCGAAAGAACTATCATGGGAATTATCGTCACGTTATTAATACAAGAGCACGTCACTAGCATTAATAGGGATGTGTATATCGATAATTCGAAAATTTAGAAGACAATTTATAATTAAGTAATTACAGTTAAAGCTTTTGATTGATGATTTATTTCAACATAAAATTACTTATCTGAAATATCAATCAACATACATATATCTCAAAATAACTTAGGTTTCATTTATATTAATATTATAAATTTGAAAGTAACTCTGTATGTCTGTCTGTCGCTATTTTAAGACCAAACCGCTGAATCGATTTTGATGAAATTTGGTATGAAGCTAACTTGCTACTTTTTTTAACCAAAACATAAAAAGGCGATCCTTGGGCGACTACTAGTGCAAGATAAAGAATATCTTGTAGATAAATTAATATATAAAAGATAACTTACCCGAATACTGTTGAAAAGATAGAAGAAGACCCAAGTGATGATCACGTTGTAATACAGAGCAACGAATAGCGTGACAACACAGCTGGCTATCCCGATCCCGCCCAGCCAGGGATGTATGGTGTTCCAGACTCCAAGGGAGCCGAGGCGCATCTTCTGACCAATTGCCATTTCAATCAAGAACAGAGGTATGCCTTCCAGAATTAACATGATGAAGAAGGGGATGAGAAACGCTCCTAAAAATAAACCATTCGAGTTATAAAGTGGGATTAGACAAAGATGTATATTTTGGTAAGTAATTTCTGACATATTATAATTGGGTCGGATTATAAATAGCATATGAGCATAAGCCTCGACATTTAGAAATACATCAATACGCTTTTCAATTGTTTAATATTTTACTTGAATGTATTTACATCTTCGTTTTCCAGAAGGTCATTGTCTATTGAAAGCAATAGACAACGCAGCATGTTAATATTTTTAATACCAATCTTAATAACATATGAGAGTATATTAATGCATTTGTATTACTGGAAAACTGTTTTTCCAAAATAAAAAATAAAAATAAAACAGTAAAATAGAAATCATTTCGTAAACGATTGAATGTCTGACGCTACCATCGAATTGATAGACTTACTGCAAATATTATATGCATAATAGTTCGAAAGATAATGATAATATAATATCGAGACACAATCATTTGTTTATTCGAAGACTAAAAATAAAACAAAACTTTAATAAAAATACCTTCATGTATTTCCAAAAAAAAAAATATATTCTCCGTTTTATATTTCGAACAAAGTGGATTTGCTTTTGTTTTATTATGCCACGTCACGCTCTACAGATAAAAAACCGATCTTGAAAAATTAGGTTGTACAAACACCGTTTGCTCCTAAAAACCAAATATTTTATAGTCTATGTTTTAAAGTATAATTCTCTTTCCAATACTCAGATATATTTGAATAATTTAGTATTTCAATAAATATACAAATAGGTTTTATTATATTTCTTTACATTTTATATTATGAGATACTCGAATCTTAAAAATAAATATCGAATTAAGAAATCGTACACATTCGAAATTTAATTTAAATCACTTAAAGATATCAGAATAGAAGTTAAAAATAAATATAATTTCAGCCTTAACATTCCAAGACCGATATTTTTATCGTACGAAGCCATATAATGTACGAATGCATACATGTCTATTCTTACTAATCAAAGCCTTAAATGTTGGAATATAAATTAAAAAATCTGTCACAATTAGTCGAGTAAATTGCTTTATAAACAATTTCAGTTTTAATGAACCTTTAATGGTCCCTAGGTAATCTAAAAAGGCAAACACGAAAGGTCGTAGCACGATCTACAGACTACGGCGTAGACGTAGCTCCGTAGCATCAAATCAATACCGCGCTACCTCGCGCTGGTACTGTTTAATTTTAGACTACGATTTTTATCTATTCAATCTATTCTGAATGTTATTCTTGTGTAATAATATATTTTTTAATGACAAGACAAAGGTGTCTGTGTATAAATCCTTTGCAGAATTGATATTTAAATTATTAAAGAAATGATTAAATATTCGATTACCTAAAATATATTATTATTATAGTTTTAAAAATATAAGCAATTAATGACTCACCTCCGCCATTTTGTTGACACAGATACGGAAACCGCCAAATGTTGCCCAACCCTACTGAATAACCGATAATGGACAAAAAGAACTGAAGCTTCCCGGACCAGGCAGCTCTATCTTCCTCGGGAGCATCTCTCTGTAAGGAGTTCCTCGATCCTTGAAGTACTATTGTGACTCCGTGAGGCCTTTCAGAGCCATCTGCCCTCGTGTTTAACGGAGCCAATTCGTGACCATTTCTTGGCCCAATTGGTTCCGCCTTTGCCGCCATTTCAATTTAAAAAATAGAATCGATTGTGACAGTGACAGTTATATTTTTTTTTTATTATCCTGAATAAAGCTTTTATCTCGACTATGAATTCGTTTACGATTACTAAATTTAATATTGTAATAAATTAATCTTAATAATATTTATTTATTGTCAATATATTATTAAAATAATTGTACATAAATCAAATCGTTTTCAATTTGACGAGGTTCTTCGAGTGATAATCGTTACCTATGAATATGTTCATAATATAGTATCTTATTATTAAGTTTGATGGATCTCGTAGTCGTAAGTGAAGTATCGTATCGCGTCTTTTTTTACAAATTCGACGACTTTGAAGTACGTCGTCGTCCTTTGTAGAAGTTTCTGTCTTAACTTCAGAGAATCCCGGAATACATAAGATGCCTCTCTGTGCATATGAGTTAGTTTCTATTGAACTAAATGACTAAACGAACATGGCTGCACACTAAACTTTTTAGTGTGACTAGTTCGTTGCGACGTCCATTTTGAATTATTTAAGATGATCGAGATCTCGAGCGGCGTACTGAAACAAAAATATACTTTGATTATTACGATAAAGTTATCCTACTAATATAATAAATCCGTGTATGGGTGCATATATGTTTGTTACATTTCATGAAAAAACTAATTAATGTAGTCGGATGAAATTTCACAGTAATATAGGTTATACATCAGAATAACACATAGGCTATCATTTATAATGATTTTATATAATTTGGTCATGATATAGTATTTATAAAGTACTCGTGGAAAGCCGGGGCGGGTTGCTAGTTTACCATAAGCGACGTTATGTTAACACGTTTATTTTTCAGGTCAGGATCATAGCTGTGATTCAACTGGCTAACTAGCATTCTTGCCACCATTCCACGCGATCAAGATTTGTACATTTTTATTTGCACATACTATTTAATTTGCCAATGTAAATAATTCTTATTTTTATAGTTTATCTACTAGCTACTAGCCAAATGATATGAATCATATAATTACGTAAGATTTAGGTTTTTAGTACACTTTACACGAATTGGTTTGTTAGGATTAAGCATTTTGGCCACCATTAACGCGGTCCTGATAAATACAGTCAATATTTTAATTCTTATTCATATATAGTTAAGTTACCGTCTGTTGCACCTCATGCAACTTTTGTGTAACAAAAATGTTATTTTTTAGTTTTAAGATTGGGTGCAATAAAGAATAAATAAGTAAATCAATAAGTTAACCTTATTGTTAATATTTTTTATATTAATAAAATTTAATTTAATTTTCTATTATATAAATATATATAAAATAAAATCGCTCACCGCTGTCTGACCCTATGTATGCTTAGATCTTTAAAATTACGCAACGGATGTTGATGCGGTTTTTTTTAATAGATAGATTGATTCAAGAGGAAAGTTTATATGTATAATTCATGCACAACATAGTAGAGAAATACTGTCAGTGTTACACGTGTGAAGTCGGCGAAGGTTGCTAGTATATGATACAGCATCAACAACAAAAACAGTCAGTAAATTTCCCACTCCTGGGTCAAGGCCTCCTCTCCCTTTGAGGAGAACGTTTACAACGTATTTCACCAGGCTGTTTGTTGGTGGATTACACATGTGGTAAAATTTCTGTGAAACTAAACACATGCAGGTTACCTTACGATGTTTTCCTTCACTGCCGAGCACGAGATGAAGTAAACACACAAAAAAGCACATGAATATTCAGTGGGCTACCTCGACTCCATAACATAACATATTATATCTTTTATGTTATGATAGCAAAAAAAAATTGAATATTTACATTTGTAATTTTTATCCATTTTGAAGATTGCGAAAATATATAAAATGTAAGGTACAGAGGCCTTAATTATAGCATAATTTTAAGCACGAGGCACTGTGTAACCGTAATAAGATTAATTCAGAATACAACCTAATTTCAAGTATCAGGTCAGAATAATTTGTTCAGTGGACACCGAAACACGCAACATTCTTTTGTCACACTTGCTTTTATCATCCAGTATTGACCACACTCTTAATTATTATTAATAGTTGTATTTTTACCGACTTCCAAAAAAAGGAGGTTATCAGTGAAAAATGTGTATATGTAACGTTGTTAGAATTGTTTATGACGAACTCTGTGGTCGAGTAGTGTGTACACCGGTTTTCATGAGGCACTCCGAGGTCCCGGGTTCGATTCCCTGTCGAGTCAATTTAAAAAAAGTTCATTAGTTTTGAAAGAGCTGAGATGGCCCAGTGGTTAGAACGCTTGCATCTTAACTAATGTTTTCGTGTTCAATCCCAGGCAAGCACCACAATTTATATGTATATGCTTAATTTGTGTTTATAATTCATCTCATGTGAAGGAAAACATCGTGAGGAAACCTGCATATGTCTAATTTCATTGAAATTCTGACACCATTCCACATGTGCATTCCACCAACCCGCAACAGCGTGGTGGAATATGTTCCAAACCCTCTCCTTAATGGAAGAGGAGGCCTTAGCCCAGCAGTGGGAAATTAACCAGGATGTTACTTTACTTTACTTTTTTTCATTAGTTTTTATGTTGTCTTGGGTCTGGGCGTTTGTGGTGCTCGTTACTACTGATTTTCCATAACACAAGTGCTTTAGCTACTTACATTGGGATCAGAGTAATGTGATGTTGACCAATATTTATATTTAAAAAAAAACTTTTAAATATCTGACACATGACAAGCTTGAATGTGTCAGAATATATTCCGAGTACGTGATGAATTAATAACAAGAAATTGAAATTAATATTAAAAGTACATTGAGAAATTTTGCTGAACGATGTTTGACTGAGTTAATGAATTCAATATTATATTGGACGGACGCCAACGGCTCTGCAAAATGTCCAATGCGCCACTAACTGAGTTATTAAAACGTTATATGTGGTTAACCTAGTTTTATGTATTATATAACAATTAATTCGCTTTCAACTGTTTTGCTTCTGAGCCGCAATCACATGCGTTAAATACATATTGGTGTATGCGTCTGTGATTTTATATTGCCAAGAGCGATCTCTTCCAGGCAACCTTAAGGTGAGAAACAGATATAGAAAGAGGTAGGGGTGTACATATATAAACATAACTTATAAATATATTAAACTGAAATATATATGTATTTAAAATGAAATAACGTAGAGCACTTAATATCTTACGTGCATATCATGTGTATATGTATATAATTAGATATAAATGATACATATAAAATTACACTAAATTTTCACGAAATATAAAGCATTAAAAATTTAAAAAAAGCAGCAAGAGAAGCTTTAATTGTCATAAGGAGAGAAGTCCAGAAAAGAGAGTCCAATATTAGAAAATATATACTATATGTAAACAAAACTAATAAGAATTTACATCAATTCACAATTTTACATATTATTACATAACAGAGTCTTGTCCGATTTCCGTCAGGTGGCCTATCTCAAAGGACATCATGTACACAAGACACATAGTACCTGTGCAAACACACACAACCTCGGGATCTGTGGTCTTGTATCAAGCGATTACACCTGTGTTTTGACACACACTTAAACATTGTAATATTGTCTATGTAGTTGGTTGTTATGCGTAGATTTGCCGTTCTGACCCAAATCGGTCAACAGGAAACAGAGTCATCTTACACGAAGCGTGACAGGGTGGGTATAGGCCCGAACTATAAGGAAAGATTGGAATAAAAACTTTTTATTTGAAGTTGCAGTTTTGATCTTGCAAGCAATGCATTTTCATTGAACACTTTTGAAAAGTCAACTGTAATAGCCGAAGATAAATCGAAAATTTCTAAAGTCAGTTTTGTCGGGCGATCAACCGGATCCTCTGTCAAATCACTACATAGTATGAAATAAAGTCGCTTTCTCTGTCCCTATATACCTATGTGAGCTTAAATCTTTAAAACTATGCAACGGATTTTGATGCGGTTTTGTTAATAGATAGAGTGTATGGAGAGGAAGATTTTTGTATACAATACATGGACAATATAGTAAAGAAACACTGATCATTTTTTCAAGTTTGTAATGTGATGTCGAAAATAAACAAATTCTGTAGTATATTTAGAAGCAGTATAGTCGCTAGTTAATTAATAAATTAAAGGGAGGTTTGTATGCAAATCGGCATATAATCTGTGAGTAAATGGTGAATGAATTAGAAGTAAATAAAGGCACACCTTAGAATGAAACGATGGAATCCAACTATTTAATATATTGAAATCTATGAACGATAACATTATTATTATGTTTTTACCGGTTGAGTGATGTTTTGTACTTTCTAGTAATTAAGTGTACAGATTGAAGGTAAATTTAAACTAATGTAATATAATTTTGTCCCAATTGCTTTTGAAACAGTTGGCCTTTGGATTATTAGTGGGAAAAGATTAATTAGAAGTATAAGAGCGCTTTCACATTATCCGATCCGATGTCAGTGTCGGACGCTGATATCCATCATGTGCCTTTTTACATATTTCCGACAAAATCGTCCTCATTTGGTCATCATCTCCATAGCTTCCTGCGGGCAGGTTATCATACAACTATAATAGAAAACCTCATTTACTGCGTCTATTATATTTGAGAGGAAAAAAAAGTCATAATAGTGTTAGTCACAAAAAAGTATTGAATACATCTGATGGATGGAAGCTAAATATTTAGAGGAAGCATTTTATACTATTTTTAGCAATATACAAAACGTACCATTTTTTACTATTTTTGTCTGTCTGTTTGTTTGTTCCAGCTAATTTATTGGCTGGACCGATTTTGACGGGACTTTCACTGGCAGGTAGCTGATCTAATACGGAGTAAATTAGGCTACAACAATAAATTTTATGTTTAATTTAAACTGACATATTGCGTCGCAATTTTTGATGTTTAGCTTCAATATGTACTAAGTTTAGTTAGTTAGTTACTAAGTTTAAGACTTGATAAAGGAATTAATTTGAAAACTGACGAAGGTTTTCTCACTCTGACTCTTTGCTACATGTGACTTATAATGACACTGCGACGCGATATGTCAATCGGTAAAACAGATCATCGCTCACACTGAGCACACGAAAATAGACCTTAAGGTGACGAACCTTTCCTTACCCCGACTGTACTATCTTTCCCAAGATCAGTGACACAAATAAATTCAAGGCTAACGATCAGCGATGTCGACCTAACTGAATTAATAAGGCGTTAAAAAAGGGCCTTCTATTATGAGATAGCGCAAAGTAAACACGGTAACATCCAAGGTTCGTTAAAGATTGAATCTGTTTATTTTAAAGATAACAGGGATACGCGCAATCCAATATTGATCCCAAAATATCATGAAGAGGTTATTATATCCCAAAATATATATAAATGTAATGTTATCGTATTAGTTATTCAGTTCCTGTTTCAATTGGACTGGATATACAAAACTTTCTTAAGAAAGTATATAAGTAAGTAAGTTTGCTCCAAATTCGTTTTTCTTTTTACTTGATCATGCTTAGCATGCATGCATTAAGCCCTACCACCAGATAATATCATATGGCATAAAAATAACAAAATAAGAAAGTGGTTAAAACGCGTGCAATTTAACCGACGATTGCGGGTTCCAACCCAGGCAATCAATGAATTTCCATGTGTTTATTTTTTTATAATTACTCTCGTGCTCGGCGGTAAAGATAAAACCTGCATGTGTCTAATTCTGCCACATATGTTCCGCATTGGAGCAGCATGGTGGAATTATCTCAAAACCTGCTCTTCAAAGGTAGAGGAAGCCTTAGCCCAGCAGTGGGTAATTTACAGGCTGTTAATAATTAAGCTTACTAAGAGAAAGCATTTCAACTTTACAATAATGACTCATTAACTCTGCGTACTGTAAACTTCGTTTACGAATTACAGATGAAGCAATAGACTGCGCCTGCGCACCCACTTGTACTATAACATATTACGTGTTGTCTAGTCACTTGAGAATAACCGCTGTGGCCTATTTCCTTCATAACATCCATAAATAGAAGCCAAGTGGCGTCGATGTGTTACGTAAAATCTACGATATTTTTATCACCTAGCTGTGCCCGTGACCTTGTACGCGTTTGAATTTAGCAAAAAGAATATTATTGTAGACTTAGATACTCCTTATTATATCAGTAATCTGCCAGTGGAAGTCCCGTCAAAATCAGTCCAGCCATTCCAGAGATTCGGTGGAACAAACCGACCGACAGACAGACACTTTGGTATATGTACCGTGTATAAATACATATGCATCGAGTAAAAAAGGGCTTATATGTATTACAAACAGACACTCCATTTTTATTATATGTATATACTGCTAATATTATTAATGTGTATGTATATTTGTTACTCAATCACGAACAGTTGGACAGATTTAGATCTAATTTGAATGTGAGACAGCTTATACTATAACTCCAATTTATTATGTACTTGATGTAACACAATAGTATAACTCTTGATAGCCACTTTTGATAAATAGATAAATAAAATAAATAAATATGAGACAACATCACATACATTACTCTGATCCCAATGTAAGTAGCTAAAGCACTTGTGTTATGGAAAATCAGAAGTAACGACGGTACCACAACCACCCAGACCAAGGCAACATAGAAAAAATAATGATAATCTACATTGACTCGGCCGGGAATCGAACCCGGGACCTCGGAGTGGCGTACCCATGAAAACCGGTGTACACACCACTCGACCACGGAGGTCGTCAAATAGATAGATAGCCAGTATGGGTGAAGTCACGTACGGAAATTAGTGTTCTAGCTCACTATTTGATGTTTGTCCTTCGTTAAAAGTGCCCTATATTAGACTGCAGGCTGCAGGCAGGAGCTGACGAGTAGTCGGAGAATGACCACAGTGGCTTGAAGAGGCCTATGTCCAGCAGAAGACGGGTACGGGCTAATGATGATGATGATGATCAATATCATCAAAAATCCGGATAATTTCGAAACGCACAATGAGGGTTCCGTACTACCAAGAAATATTTTTTCCGTACCACGACAAAATACTGAAAGGTCTATAAGGTTTTTTTAATATTTAGACTTTTCGTACGATTCATTTGTTCGAAATAATTCATATCCTTAATGTTTTGTTTTTAGGTATTGCTTCTTGCTTCATGATTCAAAGTCAACGGGATTATTTTTGTACTCCTAGGTTTTGATGTTTATAGCGAAACGAGTCTTCGCACGGGTGCAATACTAGATACTGAATATACTACAGAATTTATTTACTTACGACATCACATTAGAAACTTCTAAAATTATCAGTGTTTTTTTACTATATTATCCATGTATTATATACAAAAACCTTCCTCTCGAATCATTCTATCTATTAGAAAAAACTGCATCAAAATCCGTTGCGTAGTTTCAAATATGTTTATTAATATGCATACAAAATTACATAGGGACAGAGAAAGCGACTTTGTTTTATACTACGTATTGATTATCATATCTTTTGATACAGCCTTAAAGGTTTGTTTTTACACTAGGGTACTGCAGACATAATTAGACCTTAGTATTTGGTATTAATTTCGATATTATATCTCGACCGGGTCTTGACGAACAGAGATAGGCGGACAACGAATAATCTTATAAACATTTTTTCCTCTAGACGTACGGACCCCTAAAAACAGACATAGACTATATACATATATAATTACAGACACAGCTTGGCTACTAACTAACTAGATTATTCTACCAGATGACCCCCCTATAATAGAGATATAATAGAAATTGCAGCTCACCCTCATTGGTCGTTAATAAAATAGGATTTTAATGTTACATTTCCTTACCTACCTGTAATACCTGTTGACTTCCAAGCAGTATCCTGCTAAAAATTAATTTAAATAATTGTATTTAACAAACATGACTTTGTATTTTTAAATGTTAAAAAAGAGTAACTACTGAGTTTCTTGCCGGTTCTTCTCGGTAAGATCTAATTTCCGAACCGGTGGTAGCTTCACTTAATTGTAAAATAACGATTCAAAAGTCTACTAGAATAAAGTTTATTTTGATTGATTGGAATACTATTTAAAAGAATTAAAGCTGAAAAATTATTACTTTTTAGACCTATATATAAACTGACAGAGATACAGTTCATTGAAATATTTGATACGTGAAAACATATACGTACATATTGTGCCGTCTTGTGAAGTAACATTAAAATACATTTTAAAATTACGAAAAGAATATTTCGTATGTATGTAATCATTCATTTCACTAAAATTCTCAACAGTGAGCTGTTTCAAATCGCTTTAAAACGTCCACACAATAGCCTCACTCACCCCTTCGCTGAGCCATTCATGGCTCCGAACCAGTTTCTCAGCCGGGCCCCCTTTGACCCTCCTCTGACCCCCCCGTCCTTGACACAAATCCCAGCGTTATAATTGTTATGGCATACACGAACGATCTTTAGTTCAGAGATTTGGCATAACGGTACTTTTTATGTTTAGCAACACAACATTTTTTTATACTTTCATATTAATACTGGTTATTGCTCGCGGCTTCGCTTGTGTTTTAGAGGTCTGGTTGGCACGTGTTAGGAAAAAAGTAGCTTATGTCCTTCTAAGAGTTAAGGTCAGGTCCATATCAAATTTCGACAATGAGTCGAGGTGGCCCAGTGGTTAGAACGCGTGCCTCTTAACCGATGATTGCGGGTTCGAACCCAGGCAAGCACCGCTGATTCATGTGCTTAATTTGTCTTTATAATTCATCTCGTGCTCAGCGGTGAAGGAAAACATCGTGAGGAAACCTGCATGTGACAAATTTCATAGAAATTCTGCCACATGTGTATTCCACCAACCCGCATTGGAATAGCGTGGTGGAATATATTCCAAACCTTCTCCTGAAAGGGAGAGGAGGCCTTTAGCCCAGCAGTGGGAATTTACAGGCTGTTGTTGTTTGAGAGATCGACAAACAGACAGTTACTTTCACATTTACAATATAAGTATAGATTAAGAAGGGTTCAAATCAGGGATTACGTTTTCTATATTAAATTCATTCTTATATAGATACAGTTAAGGTATTGTTATATAAGAGAATTCATTGCTTTAAGGATAAGCTTTTCTATGGCCACCTGATGGTAAGTAATTACTATCATAGATAATGGTACATACACTGGTAAAGAATATTAACCATTCTTTCTATCACCACATTACCATCGACTTTGGCAACTAAGATGTTATGTCCCTTGTGACTGAAGTTACACTGGCTAACTCACCCATCAAACAGGAACACAACAACACCGCTCTTTTAGTAGAATTTATGATGAGTAGGGGGTATCTACCAAGATGGGCCTGCCCAAAGACCTACCATCAAATGTAACAGATTAACCATATAGCGTAAAATAAAACAAAACTCCGTCGATGATTATCATTATAATCTAGAAACGTTAATTAAATAAGTAAATACTATAAAAGTTCAACATAAAACAAATTATCACATTTTTGTGAATTGACTAAAAAAATTGCGTAACTACGAACGACTAAATAATTAAATTAAACCTTGACCACGTGACCTTTAATTAAAAAAAACAGCGCGGGTGCAACTATGACTCGCGTACAGAGAGTTATACGTTTTATATACCATTACATTTTATAATTCATTATATATAATAGTATAAAACAAAGTCGCCTACCGCTGTCCCTATCTATGCTTAGATCTTTAGAATTACGCAACGGATTTTGATGCGGTTTTTTTAATAGATAGAGTGATTCGAGAGGAAGGTTTTAATAATACATCGGCAATATAGTAAAGAAACACTGATAATTTTAGAAGTTCCTAACTTGATGTCATAAGTCACATATTTTGCGCTTTTATTGGTAATTATGTATTGTCTAATGATTGAAAATCTGTGAACGTTGTAAGACATTCTATATCATATTTAGTATCACCATTACCCGTGCGAACCCGGGATGGATCACTAGTAAAAAAAACAAACTTTTAAGTTGGACCGTGTAAACTGTTTTCATGGCATTTTAATTTTCATTTGTTTCGGTTTTGTCGATAATTATCGGCAAAAGGACAAATATATATTACTGTTATAAATATGAAAGTAACTCTGTCTGTCTGTCTCTTTCACGTCCAAACCGCTGAACCGATTTTGATGTAATTTAGTATGAAGCAAACTTGAAAACAAGGAAGGACATAGGCTTCTCTTTGCCTAACACATGACAACCAACACCTTAAAACGGGCGAAGCAACAGGCGACTACTAGTAATATATAATTTCGAATATATATTTAAGATAATATAACACTTTATTACCATAAGAATTAACAACATTAAATGCTTAAATATATATATACAAATATGAAATAAAACTAGTTACTGTATAAATCTTGACCGCGTGGAATGGTGGCAAGAATGCTAGCAGCATTTCCCCGTTGAATCGCAATTCCGATCCTCTGGGCAAAAAACGAACCTGCCCTCCTGTCACCAGTGGAGGCAATGAGGCGAGGTGTTATTTAAGATTGTACATCAAAATGGCCGTTAATGAACGATATCACTTGTAAGCACTTTCAGGAAGTAACTGTGAGCCTGATAACATAATAATTGTGATTGATTACAGCTATAGAGGCGTTTTTCCAGTGAGACTAGACCACTTCGTACGGCATTGAATTACAAATTATTTGGAACATCATTATGAACAGCTAATCATTTAACGACCTCCGTGGTCGAGTAGTGTGTACATCGGTTTTCATGGGCACGCCACTCGGGTTCGATTTCCTGTCGAGTCGATGTAGAAAGCTTAATTTGTGTAAAAAAAACTTTTGAATCGTCATTTAACAATTAAGTGAGGCTGCCACCGGTTCGGAAAGTAGATTCTACCGAGAAGAACCGGCAAGAAACTCAGTAGTTAATCTTTATCAACATTTAAAAAATAAAGTCGACATTAGTTAAATACAATTATATATTATTATGTATGTAATGCATCCCGCCAGGAAGTCAACAGGTATTAATTCTACGCTTTTTTATCATCTATAAAATCTCGCATGGAATAATATTCCTTTTTTGCCAATGTATTTTTTTTACAAACGATTTGAATTTACGAAACGGCAAAGTTAAAAATGTCTGCGGAATTTTATTATAGAAACGGATACCGTGCCCCAAGAAGGATTTATTGACTTTGCGGCGTCGGAAACTTGGCGTTATAAGCTTATCCTTACTCCTAGTGCATATACAATGATTATCACTGATTTTATCAAAGTGATCAATGTTACTGTGAATATACATAATATTGTTGTAAATATATTGCGTTGCGACGCAACAGTGAGTATTCCTACTTTGTTAACAAGTTTTGTGTCTAAGTACGTCATTGCACGGTACCTAGTAATATGAGTCATTGTCAAAGCATTGCTTTGAACAATCATGGAAACGTCAATTTGAAGAAAACCATTATGTATGTAGGTTGTTTTTAATTATATATACATTTAAACGTCGTTTTATTTAGTTTTGCAACATTATTATATATAATAATAGTAATGCATTATTTTGTTAAAATTTTTCTGTTTTAATACTCTGTGTTAGATTTTTAACTGAATTTTAAACCAATTCGATTTAAAAAGGTGAACCAACACTTGATGCAACTGGAATAACCAATATAATCTGTTTTATAACACAGATTAAATAAAAATTGTTTTTGAATAACAATTTTTTTTTAATTAATTTATCTGTAAACAGTAGAAAGTTTGCTTCATATAAATAATCTTACAGGATTATAAGAGATTATAAATCAAAAGCAAAAACTAAAATCTTACAAATTTATTTATCAGTAGCAAATTTTGTTAAACCTCCTTCGTCTTGTCAAACAAAAAAAAAAACTTAATGAAATCCGCGCGAAACTTATATTCACGTGACAGACGCAAAACATTTTTCTAAAGACAGTAAACAGTAAAGGAATACTAGTTAGATTTGTTTGGTCACGAAAGCGCGCTTTTACCTTAAATTATTGGTATGCATTAACAAATGTTATGTAATTTGTAATTTTATGTACAGTACAACACAACGTAGATGTAGCATCGACAAAATTCGTAAAACCGATCACATCCGAATTAAGTACGCTATCCAAAATTATCAATATTTATTTCTTGTTGTAATATCATATGACCTAATTGTGTTCGTCTGAACTGACGCGCGATTTAAAGCGACGAATAGCGCCAAATGGCGCGATAGGGAGCTAATTCTCTTGGTTATACAAATCTGCAGTAATCGGTTTCATTAATTTTGCCGATGCTTCATCTAAGTTGTGTCATACTGTATTTATTCTTCCATTAGACAGCACACACACTAAAACATGTTGTATAAGCTTCACCCATACCAATGCAAGCAGGTAATAAATCGCGAGGCGCGTTTTCACGAGTTAATTATTGTTTCATGCGATTTGTTAGTATAAGTCTTTGAGTGAAATAGTGTTACGTTATAAATTAGCACTCTTAACGAATACTGACCTAGAATAGTAAGCTAGATGGGGACTTAATTCGAAAACGATAATACTTTTATTTACTTACTAGTGACCCGCCCCGGCTTTGCACGAGTGCAATGCTTTTACTAAATGTACTACAGATTTTTTCTCGTTTTTTTTTACTATATTGTCCATGTATTATATACAAATACCTTTCTATCGAATGACTCTATCTATTAAAAAAAACGCATCAAAATCACACAGCCGACAGATAGCTGTAAGCAACTTTGTTTTACATTATGTAATTAATTAAGTGATACTACAACAATAACAAAAAAATTCAAAAATATGTTGTTTTTACACGAAAAATATAACATGTAAATCACTAAAAGTTAGCGATTTTGATTTTTTCAAGAATTTAATTAACAGTGCAACATATCAATATAAAAATACTTGTAGCACATAATGTAGCAGTTCTAGTAGTAAATCTCTTAGAAGATATAAAACCATCCGTCTGTCTGTCACCAGGTTGTATCTCATAAACCGTGATATTTAGACAGCTGAAATTTTCGCAGATATATATAGTATTTCCGTAGCCAGTTTATATATAGTAAACGTTATTTTTTGGCGTATATTATATATATACGGAACCCTACATGCGCTATTTCCATTCACACTTGGCCAGTTTTCTATTTTTACATCAAGATTTTTACTATAAGTAGCAACTGAATATAGTAAAGTATAACATAGTATATGTCAATTTCCTCCTATATGTATATTATGTAATCATAATGGTTTCATTTGAATAAACATATATTATTTGATATTGAAAAGCAAATATATGTCGTTTACACACGTTCGTTTAATGAATGCGTAATGAACAATAGGTATAGTTTTTGACGTTTTAAATGGTCACAGACCTCGTTCAGGTTGCTACAACATTCACCTTTAACTATTTATAGATATATAATTTGTCTGCTGTAATATCATTGATATTCCATAAGATTGACGCGTTATTTTAGTAAAGTAACAGTCTGTACATTTCCCATTGCTGATATAAGGCCTCCTCTGCCATTGAGGAGAGGGTTTGGAACATATTTCGATGAAATTAGACATATGCAGGTTTCCTTACGATGTTTTCCTTCACCGCCGAGCACGAGATGAATTATAAACACAATTAAGCACATACATATAGTGGTGCTTGCCTGGGTTTGAACCCGAAGTCATCGGTTATGATACACGAGTTCTTACCACTGGGCCATCTGAGCTCTTATTTTTATTTTAGTAAATATAGTTATTTTAGTAAATATTCAAAATGGTATATTTATGGGGAGAACTGATGAAAGAGGGCTCAAAACCAGACAAGCACCTTTAATTTTCATGTGCTTAATTTGTGTTTATAAATCATCTCGTTTTCGGGGGTGTAGAAAACTTAGTGAGGAAACCTGCATGTGTCACATGTATTGCAGCAGTATTGTGGAATATGCTTTTCATATTATAGGGAACAAATGAGCAAGAGTCTGACCTGATGGAAAGTGATTACCGCCCATGGGCATCTGCAACACCGGTGATGGGGCTTGAAGGTGGATTTAAGGAACGAAAAAGCAACGTGGTTATGCACCAAAACTTCTCAAATATGCTCCAAAAGAAACTTCTCAATGGTAGAAGCCTTAGCCCAGCAGTGGGAAATTTACAGGCTGTTACTTTAAATATACACCTGTGTATTTGTAAGATACTCGCGATAATTATACAGATAATGATACGTTATATATACTAGTATACGGCGAAATATACTTACATGAAATTAATATAAAATTTTAGATATATTATAATATTTTTTTAAACGTTGAAAAAGAGTAACTACTGAGTTTCTTGCCGGTTCTTCTCGGTAGAATCCATTTTCCGAACCGGTGGTAGCTTCACTTAATTGTAAAATGACGATTCAAAAGTGCTTGTAAAACACACACTTGAATAAAGTTTATTTTGATTGATTGATTGATTGATATATATTTTTTTATTAATGGTTAATATTTCTTACGGCTCCATTGTCTATGAGGGGTGGTGGTATTTTACCATCAGGTGGGCCATATGCCACCAACCTATATAAAAAACAATGTTATTATCACTTTCCATACAACAGCAGTGTAATTCTCTAAAAAAGTACACGTCGTATATCGGTATAGGTTGGCGGACGAGCATATGGGCCACCTGATGGTAAGTGGTCACCATCACCCATAGACAATGACGCTGTAAGAAATATTAAATAATCCTTACAGCGTCAATGTGCCACCAACTTTGGGAATTAAGATGTTATGTCCCTTGTAGTTAAACTGGCTCACTCACCCTTCAAACCGGAACACAACAATACTGAGCCCTGTTGTTGCCAGACGGGCTTGCACTAAGCCCTACCACCAAGAACTTCGTATACCACTCATGGACAACCGACTAACGGAGATACACAGTTTTGATACTTAGCCGTCTAATTAATTATTATAGTTAACGTCGCTTATCACATTCTGACATTAAAGGTTCATGTTCCGTATCCAGTTTATTCTCCCATAACAACTAACAAGCTCTACTGTATTAAATTAAATACTCTATTTTATGATATAGGTAAACTAAATAGGCCACTTAATGGTAAGTGGTCGCCGCATACCATTTTTCAATCGCAAAAGCGCCTTGAGAACTAAAGTGTTATAACCTCCGTAGCTATTGTTACATTGACTCACTCAACAGTACTAAGTATTTTTGTTTGACGATAGAAAATTTGGTGGGTGGGTGGTACCTACCCAGACGGGCTAGCATTAAGAATTAAACATTTTCCGTAATAATGCAAAATAAGATGCGGATCGATCCAGCATCTCTGTCAAAGCCAAAGGATCAAGTTTGATCGTCGACAATAGTTCAGAACCTAAATCATTGCTCAAGATCACACTATACATAATATCACACTACCGCAAAAAAATGTAATTAATTGACGTTCTAATATTTTGTATGAGAAAATATGTTTCTGAATCACGCTAACGTTTGGTTCATTCCGACGTATATAGGGTCCCTGCTTTTCGATTGCCAAGGCTCGATCGCCCTGTGGCGTGAACCCCACCCGGATCGAACACCATGGATTGCAATCCACCCAGTGACCCGGCTATAGTTGCAGTCGGCGTTGCCAATCCCGGTAGGGGGCCATCGCCCCGACCCCGGGGCCTAAGCGGGCCTGCGTGGATATCTCACAAAAATTGTAAGGGACCTCACAAGACACTAACTTCGTACCTTCGCCGAGGTGTGAACTCAAAGGAGACTTATGACATTCTGAGTCCAGAGCGTCTCGGAGTACAAAGCTGAGTCCAGTCACCTCCACGGCCGGTGACGATTTAGAGATACTGATCCAGCATCTCTCCGGAAAACCAAAGAATCGAACAGATCGGATAAAGTTTGATCGTCGACAATAATTCAGAATTGAACCTTAATCATTGCTTAAGACTTACTATCACATTACATTGGGTTAACAGGACTTTGTGTCATATATAAATAGAATCAATATTAATATTATAAATGTAAAAGAAAATTGTCTGTCTGTCGCTCTTTCATATCCAAACCTATAAACCGTATTATATAAAATTTCGTATGAAGCTAAATTGAACCAGGGAAGAACATAAGCTAATTTTTTTGCCAAACACTTGACAACTGGCTCCCTAAAACTGGGACTACTTGTTATAATATGTATGAAAGTCCGTAAGAGAAGAGGTCTTTGTCCAATTTTAAAAATAAAAATAAATAAAAAATCTATAAAGAATGTATGTAGCTAAGTTTGTTCGAAACTCTCGTATTTATTTATTATACCAAAATATAATCTGTATGGTTCATATACTATCTTTAAAGCTTTAAAGTATACTGTAGTGCCTTTATATTTTATCTTATCTTTTATGAGTACTTTATTAATATAAAGCTATCTATCAGTCAATACATATATTGTATGTCATAATAATTGTAAGCGGCTGTCATGTCTTTATGAAGAATTAAAAAAATAATAATAATTTTCTTAAAAAAATACAGGCAAAAGTTGTAACTTATACAAATCAAAATTATTTAATATTTACATTTTAATTATCGATTATCGATAGAAATTTATCGATACGTAAAGATATCGATTTTATTGTTTACGGGTCCCATCGGCGGATACTTTACTTATATTCTGAAGAAAACAAATTTGTTGAGAAGAAAATTCGCTAGCATTACATTCAAGTAAATAATCTCAAAATAGGTTCAGCCGTTCCAAAAAATTGTGAAATATGATGATTTGGTATATATATATCCATGCACTAAGTAAAAAAAACAGTTCTTTTAGATCTATCTTCTAGATTTACTTGGCGGTAGGGCTTTGTACAAGCCCGCTTGGTAGGTACCACCCACTCTTCAGATATTCTACCGCTAAACAACAGTACGCAATATTGTTGTGTTCCAGTTTGAAGGGTGAGTGAACCAGAGTAACTACAGGCACAAGGGACATAGCATCTTAGTTCCCAAGGTTGGTGGCGCATTGACGATGAAAGGAATAGTTAATATTTCTTATAGCGTCATTGTCTATGGGTGATGGTGACCACTTACCATCAGATGGCCCATATGACCGTCCGCCAACCTATACCATAAAAAAAGATGTATCTAATAATAAGTATTGATAGTGATGATGTCGTCCTGATCGATTTCAACGACCACAGGTAATCTAATAAGAAGACCAGCCAACTTAGTTTGACCTATTATATTGCACAAATATGTGCAAACACAAGTCTAACCCTTACGCTCATAATCCGATGAGATGCCAAATTTGGTAAGACTGGAGACTTCAAGTGCAGGACTAACGACTTTAAGTGCTTTCCGAGGCAAGGGAGTATAAGCCTGTCAACTTCCTGCCACCTTAATTAAAGCTTAGTCCAGTAGAAAAACTCAACAATTTTTTGTCTTGTATCCAGATCCTCAGCCGGCCTTAAATATGTCCACTGCGGTCATTGACTGACGAAGCTGTATAAGCCGTTTTAACTATTACATAGAATACGATGATAATATATTAATTACAAATAATATTATAACCACAGCCATTAATATGAAATAAAATATTTTTTTTTGTTAATAATATATAGCATCAAATTATATACGCCTTAAGGGAGTACAATGAAGCGAAGGGATGTGATATACGAGAGCGTCATGCAGGTTGTAGCCACGGTATACACCAGATGAATCGGTTTAACCCCCAAAGGGTGCCAATAGTACATAAGTATTAGATCAAAAATCACCGCAACACAAATGCAGTCAGATTCTGTTACTGGGTCACGGATCGATAGCTCTTCCACTGTGACGGCACACAGGCGCCATTAAAGATAAACGATTACTTTAATAGTATTATAACACTCGCCATAATGTATTGCGTCTTTATTTATAAACATTGCTTAGCTGGTTCAGGTAGAATTGTTTGTTTCTTTCTTGCATCATCCATTTGACATTCGAATGAAAAAGACAGAACATTGACGAAGTAATTACCCCCTGAAGACATTTATAAGTCTTGAATTTTAAACCCTTGTTTATTAATAGTAGAGTTTTGTATTAGATCATCTAGCTTGCCTAGGTACCTAGGTAATAGTCTACTTGGTAGTTGTTTCATCGATAATCATAAATATTTTGTTTTGCGTGTCTGTAATAGTAAATTTAGTTGAACAAATAAACCGTAAAAAATGTTATTAATTGACGTTCTAATATTTTGTATGAGAAAATATGTTTCTGAATCACGCTAACGTTTTGTTCACTCCGACGTATATAGGGTCCCAGCTTTTCAAATGTAACTTGTAAGGTATCTCACCGACTTCATTCTGAGCCGAAGTGAGATCTCTTAAGAGACACCCTCAGGACGAATGTCATCCGTAGTCCCAGAGGAGCTAAAGTTCAAGCCTGAGTCTGCTCGTCTCCACAACTGGTGACGATGTATAGCCAACATTAAAATGTCACACAGATATATAAAATGTAGATTAAGTATCCATTAAATGTGTTGTAAATTCAAGACATTACGTAATTGTCAACTAATTTCATTCTTTTGTAACCAGCCAGGTATAACTACGACAAAATGAATGAATGGTTCCGTGGTTAGTAGCAATCGCCATGGAACTGCGGAAGTTATTTTTGGGATCGTGGAGACTACAATAGCTTATTTAGGCATAATAGTTACCGTTTATAAAAGTACTAAGTGAACACATGACATTGTCTGCGATTCTTTTCTAATCCTGATTCTGATCAAGAGCATTAAAGCTGAACAGACATCTTTAACTTTTATGTATATTAACATTATAAACGTGAAAGTAACTCTGCGTGTCTGTCTGTCGCTCTTTCACCACCAAACCGCTGAACCGAATTTGATGACATTTGTAAAAATATATAAAGCAAACATGAACTCCAAGAACGGACATAGGCTACTTTTTTGCCGCACACATGACAACTAACACCTTAAATAGCGAGTGAAGCCGCGGGCGACTAATCATCTTCTATATACCTATATTTTTATGACATAGGTGGCAAACGAGTAGGAGGCTCACCTGATGGAAAGTGACTACCACCGCCCATGGACATCTGCAACACCAGGGGGCTTGCAGGTGCGTTGCCGGCCTTTAAGAAAGGAGTACGCACTTTTCTTGAAGGTTCCCATGTCGTATCGGTTCGGAAAAACCGCCGGCGAAGACTGGTTCCACAAAGTGGTTGTGCGAGGCAGAAAATGTCTAAGAAATCGCGCTGTTGTGGATTTTTATTATTTATTGCAACACAGCTATTGTCAATGTATTTTATAGAATAAACAAAATGTCTGGCAATGAAACCTGTACTATATCGCGATCAAAATTTGTAGTATTTTATTAAATCATACGAACACTTTGTAAATCGTTGAATGCAATTTTTCGGTATTGACTTCAAATCAGCCTATTCAAACGTTCATTGACATTTATATTTATTACCAATAACATAAGAGCATAACATTCAAGTGATTAGGGCATTTGAAAGTCTACTGTATGTTCATTTTGGTAATCTTACTAGTGTTACGATTACCTAAGGTAAGCTGAGGTAAGCTAAGCCCCAAAAGGCAACATAATAAATTATTTAGGTATGTTTAGTACAGGAAATCAATTCCGCAGACATTTTTAACTTTGTCGTCTCGTAAATTCAAATCGTTTGTAAAAATACATTGGTAAAAAAGGCGTATTATTCGATACCAGATTTTGTAGATGATAAAAAAGCGTGGAATTAATACTTATTGACTTCCAGGCAGGATAAATTAATTTAAATAATTGTATTAACTAACATGACTGTATTTTTTTAAATGTTGAAAAAGAGTAAGTACTAAGTTTCTTGACGGTCAAGTCTCGGTAAAATCTAATTTCCGAATCGGTGGTAGCTTCACTTAATTGTTAATTGACGATTCAAAAGTGCTTGTATAAGACCACTTGAATAGAGTTTATTTTGATTTTGATTTTTAAATCGTCCATTACTGACCAGATTGCCGTGTTCTTCCAAATGGACTGAGTCTTCTCACTGTGATTTTTAAACGAAGCGGAAGGAAAAACTCAGATCAGCTGTTATTTTAATATGTTAATTTCAGTATATACCATTCAAATCAAATCAAATCAAATCAAAATACTCTTTATTGTACACCAGTAAATAAATTACATATACACGGTTAGATGAAAGATGTACAAGAGGCGGCCTTATCGCTAACACAGCGATCTCTTCCAGGCAACCTTAAGGTAGAGGAAAACAAATATAGATAGATCATATATATATATGTTATATACAGGGTTATTGGTAACTCGAGGTGATAAAATGCGAAAATTTCAACCATATTGCAAAAGGGAACGTTTTTTGAGCTATCACGTTCTTTAGCTATATATATACATATATAATAATACCATCTTAATAATTTGCTAAATTTAAAACATAATCGATCGTATTTTCCAGATATTTCTAGAAAATTCCAGATAGTTCTAGTATAAATATTAAACGCTATAAATAGGTAAGTAGACGGCTCTTCGCGTGTATGAATTATGAATGAGAATAATACTATTGACGCGTCCGATCCGTTTATTTGCGTATCGTATTGGTCATGTGCCCGGTTTCGGCCACGTATGAGGAGGGGGGGAGGGGGCATGTCTTTCCACTTAAATATTATCGATTTCAAACTTTCATGTATAATTATTTAACCCTAAATTTACACCATTGATTTGATGACAAAATGTAGTATATTTCTTCCTTGGGGTTAAAACTTGCCACATGTAAAGTTTTATAAAAATCGGTTCAATGGTTTTGCTGCGTAAATGGGCGACAAATAGTGTAGTATTCTATTTTGTCATTACCCTACTACAAATATTATATGAACGAAACTATACTGACATATTTTCAAATATGTTTTTTTAATAAAGCAGATTTTTGTAAAATACTGTTCAAGATAGTAAATTTTTCGGCCATTTAATAAGAGTGTGCATTTGAGCCAATAGTGTTTGCCATCAGGAGTCTCACGATATTTCTAGTAACAAGGTAGAGATTAATATATGAAAAATCAATTCTATTGACCGATGCCAAAAGGACCTATGTGCATTTTAATAATAAGCTATAAACAACATACGAATACATACACATATGTTGCTATTTGCCAAATCATTAAAAATAACAATGACTCTTAACATCACTACTATTAACAGTAGCAAAAGGCATATGTTATATAAACCAACCAACAGAATTATTGATTTTAACCCAGATTTTAAGTTGGTGATGGTACTAAGTTACTCAATGGCAGACCAACTATACTGGAAACCTGTCTCCCAGTCAGTAAGGAATATCAAGCATTCCTTACATCATCAACACGTCACCAACTTTGAGAACTAACATAAAAAAGTCCCTTGTACAAATAGTTACACTGACTCAATCACCCTTAACATCTGTATTCAATAATACTGAGTATAGTTACATAGCAAGTCGAGATAGCCCAGCTAGAACGCGTGCATCTTAACCGATGATTGCGGGTTCTAACCCAGGCAAGCACCACTGAATATTCATGAGCTTAATTTGTGCTTATAATTCATCTCGTGCTCAGCGGTGAAAGAAAACATAGGAAAACACCTTCATGTGTCTATTTTCATAGAAATTCTGCCACATGTGTATTCCACTAACCCGCATTGGAACAACGTGTTGGAATATGTTCCAAACCTTCTCCTCAAAGAGAGAGGAGGCCTTAGCCCAGCAGTGGGAAAATTACATGCTGTTTTTGTTGTTGGGCTATAGGTGTGTAGAATAAGCCTTAGCATAGCAACAGATAAGTTATAAATACAGATTAAAAATATTCATTTAAAACGATTTTATTCATCGAGCGTTTTTATTATTTAAACTTGGAACGATCGTACAAAGGATTCACCCGTATTTCCTTCGCCATTGACGAGACTGGTTCATTATTAAAAAGATAATCGGAATTGCGGACTGCTCAAAGGGCTTGCTTCTGAAGCAACTATTCTAGATCTTTTCAACGGAATAATCGTTTCTTTTTTTAAATATAGGTATGTGTCGTTATATTACGACATTTATTACGTTATGAATTAATTACATAATTGTGAAAATATTACTGATATTAATAGACGACCTCCGTGGTCGAGTGGTGTATACACCGGTTGTTATGGGTACGCCTATCCGAGGTTCCGGGTTCGATTCCCGGCCGAGTCAATGTAGATTATCATTAGTTTTCTATATCGTCTTGGGTCTGGATATTTGTGGTACTTATTACTTCTGATTTTTCACAACACAAGTGCTTTAGCTACTTACATTGGGATCAGAGTAATGTATGTGATGTTGTCTCATATTTATAAAAAAATGTACTATAAAATATGTCTAAATGTTATTTAAATATTTAAACAACATGGTTAAACGTAGTCTTATTTATTCTCTACATATTGTAAAACAAAGTCAATCGGCCACGTCCGTCTGTCTGTCTATTCGCGATGAACTCCAAAACTACTGAACGGATTTTGATGTAGTTTTCACTAATAGACAGATAGATTCATAAGAAAGGTTTAGATATATAATTTTAATTTAAATAATTGTATTAACTAACATGACTTTGTATTTTTTAAATGTTGAAAAAGACATACTGAGTTTCTTGCCGGTTCTTCTCGGTAGAATCTACTTTCCGAACCGGTGGTAGCTTCACTTAATTGTTAATTGACGATCCAAAAGTGCTTGTAAAAGCCCACTTGAATAAAGATTATTTTGATTTTGATTTTTTTTTTAAGGTTTTTGTGTAATTAAGTAAAAATAGAACGACAATTATTAATGTCCGAATAAAGCAACATAAATGTATTAATAAAAGGTAAAAATATAAAAAAAGTAACTTATGTCCATCCGTGCGAAGCCGGGCCGCTAGTTAGTAATGAATAGTTTTAGAGTTTGATTGAGTTCAGAAGTAAAAAAGCACAATTACGTTATGTTAATTTTGACCAAAGATTGCAACATTCACACAGACAGAGTTTTCATGTGGAAAATTTAGGAAAAATGCATGTATTAGATGAGAAATAGTTAAAAGTGTAATGTACCGTTTTGTAGCTCAAGAGAGATAGTTTTGTTTTTGCCCAACAGTGGGATTAATAGGTTACTTTAGATACTTAAACAGTTCTTGTAGCATACATTTTATTCAAATATATAGATATTATTTTAAAATATAGTATATTTAATTGCATTTAAAGATTTTGATGAAAAATATGAACGCTATTTAATAAATTATTTATATTTCATACGATGTTTTAATAATACGCTAGAATATAGACAACACTAAATGTGATTTTTATTTTATTAGTTTGTATAAAAACTCTTTGCGTTGCAGAGAATATTACACGTAATAAATGAATCTATATTTAACTACGATAAGACAGAATAGTTCAATACCTTTGCGTGTTAAGCAAACGATATTTTTATTTTACTCTTTTGATGAAATATACAAATTTATATTCCCATTTTTGAATATCGATTATGTTCGATCGCTAAGCGAACACTTACTACGTTTATTACTTATTTACAATATCTTAGACTTTTAATAATTAATCCACAGAGTAGAAAATATGATACGTAGTTTTTTTTTAATTTGTTACCAACCAGTTCGTGCAAAAGTCCACAAATATTCAGCCTTCTATTAAAAGAATAAACATCCTACACGTGGTGAGTTTTCACTCCACGTGATAAGGAACCGATGAAATGATTCCCGACCTTCCTCATACCCCGCACCGCGTACCCCGCACCGCGCACAATCAATAACACACCTTCAGGATATGTAAAACTCTCAATGCACCAAATCTCATTTGCGATTTTTTTTTTAAATATTATATAATTATAAAATATTTTAATGCAAACCTATCAAGTTTTTTAATTTCAATAGACAAACGTATGAAAAAAATTCTATTACTACCGATTATGAAATATAAATTATATTATATGTGGAATATTATATGAATGTTCTATTAAGCAATTATTAATATTAAAAACAGAAAAACTATTTCAAAGGCAACTTTACGTTATAATTTATATTTAACAATGGATAGATAAATAACTCTAAGAAAGTAAAATGATATATAAAGACAAATATTACAACCTTCTTTCATATATTCACGATATGAAACAACACTGGCCATACACAAGACTTATTTTTCTTAAACGGAGTTTTTCCGAAAATGAATTTCAGAACGCGAGCGAACATTCGCGTCGGGCGTGCTACACTGACTGCCGACATCACAGAGAGATAGAGATGTAACCGATTCCTCTTCTACGAACTATCGATATTTTAAATTAAGATTTAAAAATCGAACATGTGACGTGACGTAATTTTTACCGTGTTTTATGAAAGAACGTAAATTACAACGTTTTTTGTTAAACATGATCTTGAAACGAACGCTAATATTAGATGTATGTTTATTTTATGATATAAGTGATCCATTATTTCGGCGATAATACCTGTAATTATTTTAAGATAACGTAACCTTAAGCGTAATTAACGGCGATAATTTGTCATTACAGCTTCGATGTTCTAGATGTAACCGCTTGGCAGAGCAATATCTTTTTAATGTAAGTGATATCAATAAAGCATTACGTCCCAAGTGCAATAATTGTCGAGTTGTTTTTGTTTTTATACGAAACAAACAATTTAGTTACTTATATTAATAATTAATAGATAATTATGAATATCATCAAAGTGTTTTTTTTTTAGTTAAGATGTTTCCAAATATAACAGAACTTTATTTAAATACTATTATGCAATACTGAGGAAGCAGGGGGAGGCCTACGCCAAAGAGGCGACTTCCACTTTCTTCTTTTTCTTTCTCTTTCTTACTTTCTCTCTCTTTCTTTTTCTTTCTTCCTTCAAAAGATTAGCTGCATGTTTTAAAAATAATAATATATTTTATATGCAATTAAAGTAATTAAATTATATAATGAAAATGATAATTAATAAAATGGAAGTAATATATAATTGAAATATTGTGAGCATATTTTGTGGTAGAATAAAGGCTATTTTTATTTTATTTTATATGTAATACTGCAACGAAAATCTGCACCAAGATTCTAGTAGTTTAGTATTTAAAAAAAATTAAGATTCCAAAACATCGTGTACAAGGGTGAAATTGTAAAGGGACATCACTATTTTCAATGACGTCACGTCTGATTCAAGCTGGGGTTGAGCGAAGGAGCATGCGCGGAAACCCTCCGCCATTTCTTTTTTTTTTCGGTCACACTCGTTCAAACCCGTTCATTTTCGCACAAAGTAGACGCTAATTTTTTCTCACAATATTAATATTATATTACTATAAATAGTAGGTTTTAATAGTGGTATTTATGAATGAATACTTCGATACCTTTGCCTAGGTGTTGCAGCTTCTTCGTGACGAAAGTTATGCAACGAAAATCAATAATCATAGTTATGTAATGAACGAGGATGCCAGACGGTGCCTGTGCATAGCGATCCGTTGCATCTCTTGAAGCCTATTGTGATTTTTGTATTCTTGGATTTATTTTGAGCACAAGCAACTCTTACTTAACTCTAAAATAATTCGATAAAAATAATCCATCTTTTTTAAATTCTAAGGCGTTTTTATAAAACTAAGTTAAACGTGGAATTAATACGTGTTGACGACGGCAGGATATATTTCATTCATATATAATTGTAATTAACTAACATGACTGTATATTTAAATGTTCAAAAAGAGTAACCACTGAGTTTCTTGCCGGTTCTTCTCGGTAGAATCGACTTTTCGAACCGGTGGTAGCTTCACTTAATGTAGTTGTTAAATGACGATTCATAAGTGCTTGTAAAAGCTTAATTGAATAAAGTATATTTTGATTCCTGCCAGGATAACACAATATTTATTGTAACTAATTACAATAATTGTATTGAGTTCTGGTGTAAAGGCTGAGTGAGCCAGTGTGCCAGTTTATTAGTAAGGTGAACTGCTAATGTAAGAGACCATCAGGTAACTCGTTTGCTGATCTTCCTGTCTACATTGACAGTCTTGGTGAGGGCTCTGCGCAAGCCCGTCTTCGATAGATACCACCCAAACATCAGATATTCTACCACCGAACTACTAGGTAATGTTGTGTTCCGATTTGAAGGGTGAGTGAGCCAGCGTGATAGGGACTTAAGATCTTAGTTCCCAAGGTTGGTGGCGCATTGGCGTTGTAGGGGATGATTAATATTTCTTACAGTAGTAGAGTTAAAGTGTGTGTGTGGGTGTGTTTGCGCACACAATCGTACTCCATTACAGCTTCTTCTCATTTCGGTTTTATGTTACCGTTGAAAATGGTAGGTGTGACCAAAATCGAGGACCAATCTGTTTGACAAAATTTTACAAACACAATCAACGTTATTTGATTAGTAAATTAACTGGAACTTATCTAGTTTGACAATTGCGACTCCCAATATCGATTATTATTTGATTTTTTTTAAATTCAAATTTCAATACGTTTTGTCCTTGTCAAGCGCTTTTCTTTTTTTTTATTGGGGGTACCTATTAACGAGTTAAAGTGCTATTAATAAAAATACATGCAAATTCCATCTGAAATTTTCAATAGTAATTTTGAATTAATTTGTTTCAAGTAGACACTTGCATTAACCGATGATTGCGGGTTCAAACCCAGGCAAGCACCACTATATATATGTGCTTAATTTGTGTTCATAATTCATCTCGTGCTCGTCGAGGAAAACATCTTGAGGAGACCCGCATGTGTCTAATGTCATAGAAATTTTGCCACATGTGCATTCCACCATCCCACATTGGAACAGCGTTGTGGAATATGTTCTCTTTGTAAGAAATTTACAGGCTGTTACTTTACTTTTTTACTTTAAATTAAAAACTGCCTGGACACAACTTCCTTACACACGTGGTTTAGGAATATCATCATACAATCTATGAAGTCCTTAGATTGAAACATATTGAGACACACATCTATATATGTAACTATATATAGTGTTTGTAGCTAAACTCCTAAACGTATGTGAATATATATTTGAGAGACCATCATCCACCAAACCTTCCAGGGAGGATGGTTTAAATAGGCTATTTGACTGGTTTTTAAAATCCATTTTATATTATTTAGTAGAAGTTAAGGAACCCAGTTAAAGTTAATTTTTTTTATTTCTAGTACATATTTACCGAAAAATTCCATATTTAAATAGAGCGCAAAAACGCTACTTGGACAATATGGCGCTGCAATGGGGTCTGTGACGTCACTTTCTTGTATTTTAATCTGTGGTACATATAGTAGAAAAGCAAGGTTACCAAGAAAGTGACATCATCATAAGCCCGGCCAATCAGGAGCGTTTTGTGACACGTGACAAACATTTTTGTTTATGGATTTTTGAATAAATTAAGTATTATTTTTACATAAATAACCATTTTTAAACTCATAATATACACTGATAACAATAATTCACAATTTATTTTTCGTATTGTCAAATAGACCATTGAACGCAGTACGCTGCAATTAGGAAGTAAATAACATTATTTTTACATCCGGAAGAAGTCGGGACGGACAGCGTAGTCTTATAAAAGTTGATGAGATTAAATCTTCTTCTCTACAAAAAGTTGGCACCTCATCACAATGGCCTTGGACTATAAAATTTAAAGGAACGCGCTACCGTAAGACTTTAATAGGCGCCTCTAATTACAGTGTAATTACATCGTATTACTCATCCTTTATTAACAAAACAACGCGATGCCGTGTCGATTGACTGTATGACACGAGTGGGTGGTACCACTCGGTAAGGTCTGCGGGGCCATAGTGTATCTCTAGAGCGTACATGTCGTAACTTTTTAAATTTTAATGAAAGTTCTAATTAGGGGAGGAATAGGGCGTCAAGGGTCCTTACTACCCTCTCTCCTTATAAAGGAAAAGATTTTATAACATGATAGTCAATTTAAGATATTTAATTATAATTTTAAATATATATTTTTTTAAAGAAATGTTAAAGAAATAGTGCAAAGTTTCTAGTCTGTTCTTTTGAAATTGCCACAACAGGCAAATCGGCTAACTGATGGTAAGTGAACACCACTACTAATAGACACAGCGCTGCATGACATTTTAGCCGTTTCTTATATAATTTTTTAACAATACACCACCAAACTAAGAACCTGATATACCGCAACCCTTAATTTGGAAGAATACAATTCGAATCCTTTTTGAATTCGTCTAGAAATAAAAAGTACACTTGAAAATATAATTGTTTTTCTATTCAATGAAAAAAATAAGATTTTCCAATTTATTTTCATATGTATTTTACGTGTATAATCATGCATTATGCATGTGTGAGTATTTCATTTATTTTTATTTATTTTTTTTGCACACAAAAAGGCATTGGCAAAATTCGTAAAACCGATCCCATCTGAATTAAGTACGCTATCCCAAATTATCAATATTTTTTTTCTCATGTGAATATGATCTTTACACAAACGTAATATCATATGACCTAAGATATTCGTCAATTTGACGCGTCGATCAACATGCACTTGCTTTTTCGGGTTGAACTGATGCGATCTATAGCGACGAATAGCGTCTAATGGCGCGATGGGGAGCTATTTCTATTGTTTGTGTGATTCGGCAGTGATCGGTTTTATTGAATTTGCCGATGCTACATCTGAGTTGTGTCGTACTATACTCGTGATACAAGAAGCTTTTGTTCTTTATCGGAGTATTTCAGTCAAGAGAATACTTACTGAAGATGCGATGCTTCGATTTATTATATTTTTAATTTAAATTCACGTTGACCTTTTAATATTCTGCCTTATAAAAATAATGAACACAGTAATAATTGTTTATAGAATTATCTTACTATCTATAACAACCTTGGCTTATGGGGTGAGGTACCGGGGTGTCTGCCTTGGGGCCTTTTGAAGACGAGGCCTTCCCATAGAAATTTCAATGAGTTAACAATTTTCGTGTAAGATGTGTTCAGATATACAAAATATAGCCATATTATAATAATATTACTAATTATTTTTTTGAAATTTACTCAATTTTGAAATTTGAAATTTAGTCAATAAAACATTACAGAAAGTAATAAAATTGCCTTAATTAGTTTGTAATATGTTTCCCCTCTTCAGGTCTTCCGAGCCTTTAAATCCGGTCTAACTGGAAATCTTATTATAGAGATATTATTATTATATATACAATTCTAAAATAGAAGTAGTCTTAGTAGCTATCTGCCAATGGAAGTTTTGTCAAAATCAGTCCAGTCGTTCCAGAGATTAGTCGGAACAATGAGTCAGTAGAAATTACAAAAAAATATATATATTTTGATATATGTACCGTGTATACATACATATGCATTCAGTAAAAAGTTATTTTAATATTACAAACAGACACTCTTATTAATTGAAGATATAGATAAGAAGATACTCAGATCACATATAACAATCTAAGTAAGAAATAGAGTTCCTAAAATGACAAAAGTTGTTAAATAGCAAAAAGGCCAACGACACGCGGTGTTCCCAGGCGGTCACCCATCCAAGTACTGAACGCGCCCGACGTTGCTTAACTTCGGTGATCGGACGAGAACCGGTGTATTCAACGTGGTATGGACGTTGGCGACGACAAAGACGAAAATCTTCAATCTATACATATTATAAATATGAAATGTACATTAGTCAACTTACATTTTTGCTATTTTAACATTTCTAAAAAGTTTTAAAGTAAATTAATGAACGTCTAATTCGTGGATACCAAATTTCGTCAACTTATTTTGGTAAGGGATAACATTGGACTATCTAAGACTCTATTTAAAAGATTTCTCAACAAATCGACTTTTAAAAGTACTGTGTTTTTTTTTTTGAATCAAAGAACAAAGATTTACGTATTCCTTGCGCTTTGTTTATAGCTCACCAATATAGATGGTTGGATGGTATTTACGAAACGATTTTTAACAATACAGAATGAATCCTTAACCAATCAAATACCTTAAATACATTGTGCATTTAGTATAGATTCATAAAGCCTAAAGCATGTAATTTAAATGAATATTTTCGAAGATATTACAGATTCAATGACGTAACTGTTTTTATTGCGTAATTACAAAAAAGCTGTGAAAGATTTATATAAAGACTATTAAAGACATTCCGTTGTATGTTTAGTACTAGCATTGTCAGCCATTTTACCGCCAGACCACAGATTAAATTATACTACAAGACGAATATATAAAATAGCTAGCAACACTACAGAGAATTTAAGTAATAAGTTTGAGAACACAATATGGTGCATGTTCCAATCTTCTAGAGTGTTATAGGACACGAGACATCCCTCGAAGCCAGAGTCGATCTTTTGACACGATGGAGCTAAAAATAGCAACACAATAAAGGTCAAACCAAATGCATTTCAGAGAAAAGCTTTGAATGCACCGATTTACTTTGCATGTAGCTCTCGCCCACGGCTTTTAAGTTGATAAAAAAACATCCATTCGCAGCCGAGCGTGCATATAGCTACGGTTTTTGTTTAATTTTAAAGTTTCATTTATTTTACTTTTTGTTATATTGTTCTTTTAGATCCTAGCTTAAATAACGTCTTTCGTACAATGACTTTGTCTAAATAAATATGTATTCTGTTTTAAATATATACCAGCGACTAATACAGTGTCTACACTGCACTATTTTACTGATCACACTACCTATATGAATTAAATTTCCAATTTCCTGAAAACTCACTTATTGACTCGCATACAATATTAATATGTATATATTTTATTCTTTTTTGCTTCAGTGTATCTCTATTACATTATCCATGTACTGTAAAAACCTTCCTCTCGAATCAATCTATCTATTACAAATAACCACATCAAAATCTGTTGCGTAATTTTAAAGTTCTAAGCATACATAATTTGAAAATTTTTGAAAGATATTTTCTCGAGTGTATTGATATATTATCGATGTCTGCGTGATAAAACACACACATACAAATGTTAATACGTATTCATGTAACATTGATGTTAGGAATATCTGCTGACAAGCGTTTGAATATTATCTGCCCGTTTATATGTGTGTTTTTATAAATCGATAATGCATTGTTAAATTTCTTCTATATTTGGCCTTGTCGACTTTCTACTAGAGTGCTTTTTATGAAACCGTATGCCCCGAGGAAATTCAGCAAAGACTAATAATGTACACTCAGTGTAAGAAAACCTTCGTCAGTTTTCAAATTGATTCCTTTATCAAGTCTTAAGCTCTTAGTACCTTTTGAATCTAAACATCGAATCATTGCGACGCGATATGTCATTCTCGATCGGTAAAGCATCTTAAGGTGACGAACCTTTTCTTACATCGACTGTACAAGCATGAAGTGCGTGCCTATGTCCTCAGTATAACATCATGTGAGCGGATTCTGAGAGTACACGTATTATAAACTATAGTATATTGAAACCACAACAGGAATAAAGAATAAACACAATATAAGGATAAATGGCGCTTTGATTGTCGGCGTTGTGTATGGGACACCTGATGGTAAGTAGTAGCCATAGCCCATTGACTCATTTAAATTACATGCTTTAGGCTATAGGTATAAGTCTACGTTAAATGTACAATGTATTTAAGGTATTTGATTGGTTAAGGATTAATTTTGTATTGTATAAAATCGTTTCATAAATAAGCTAATTTTGATCAATTTGTGAGCATACAAACGCAACCTACTTTGTTTAGAAGTTGACATTTATATGTCTTCTTAGTTTAAAATATTTTCAATTGACATGCACGCTTTTACAATTATTATTCCAACATTATACGACGTTTCACTTTCTATGTAATCGTTTTTTATTTATTTCCACCGAAATATCAACACAATTTCGTAGAGTTTAGTCAATATTTGTAACATAAGTTATGTCCATATTTACGACATTACATTAGAAACTTCTAAAATTTTCAATGTTTCGCAACTGCATTATATACATATAGTACAGTAAGTGCATAAAATAGCTAGAAAAAGATATCTCATTATCAAAATTATGCAGCAATCGTGAAAGGAGCTCTGACTGTTACCTCTTCAAACTTATGCCACTAAACCGATTTAGATGAAATTTGGTATACAAATAGTCGTCATAGTAATAGAGTCGTATAGTACTTTACTTAAAAAACGGTAATCATATATTTTCATCATGAGTGTAAATTGTCATCATTTAATAATTAATGAAAAATTAGCAATATGTTTGTTGTACTCCAAGAAAATGGGGATCGACTGGATGAAGAAGAGATGAACTGGTGATGCTATATATCCAGTCGTGGGTTCTAATTGGCTAGTGATGGATGATGATGATCTCTTGTTATATGTCAGCGTCACTGTAAGCGAAAAAAACTTATATTTGTCAAATCGTCGTCTCTTTTAGCCTTATCATATTATGCACGTATCAAGCTGTTGGTAGTTCTTGTCTGCCGTAATTACACATTTTTCTCCGAAATGCGCTGCATCTTCGAAATAAGCTTGGTGTACAATGGATTAGTAGTTTTTTTCTTATTTAACATCGTCATCATATTATAATGTTTTAAATGGGGTAGTGGTGGTCAACGAGATATCTCCACTGAATTTTTCAAGTGCTCTGGTTTTAAAATTCACGTAATTCTTGAGTTGAATAACAATCTACTATAATTTCCAAACCTCAAAATGTGAGACTAGCCCAACAGTAGGACATGCAAGCATTTTACTCATATTTCCTGAAACTGCACATGCAATTATGCGATAACTGCGAACATTCATTGGCTTGCCTGACTGGGGTAAATTATGCCCCATAATGTGCCATAGTGTTTATTGACTCGACCTTCGCCTTGCTTCGTTGGCGAAAAGCCAGAACGAAAAATCGATAGCACGTAGATTTGATACGATCGTGTCATAAACAAACGCGCTCTGTATTTTTTATTTTTAAATTGTGTTTAGTTAACCTTAATACAAATATCAACTGACGAAAGTTTTAAGCAAAATTTATCTAATTAATTTATCAGCTACTAATTCACACATTATTAAACATTGCTCCGTTAAACAAGCCAAAACAAAAATTATTTCTTGGCTCTCCTCATTGATCTACGATACCACCGAAAAACTTTTCTTGCACTTAGTATAGTACCTATTCATTAACATAAGACCATCTGTAAATTAAACCTACTTAAATTATGCAATGTATGTTAAACAATTATATAATTTAAATTCTAAGTCGAGCGACAACAATAAACATGTACTGTAATACTATCAATAGGTACCCACGACACAGGAATACCTAGTGTGGGTACCACCGGACATTTCATTGTATAATGTTGTTTTTTGTTAATAAACATTTTTTCATTTTCATTTTCACTGTTTATTTACACGTAAAATATTATCAATTATGAAGATTAATGTTTAAATGTTTTATGTATCGTATATTGCATGTACTTTGCAATTTTTGTAATTCGTTTTAGAAATATCAAAATAATCGCGTAAAAATGGAGATATTTTACAATGTTGTGTGTTAATTTTATCGTGTAGATGGTATATAAAAGACTAATTGTAGCCTGCGGATTTGCTTGCGTTTTGGGTGGTTGGCTGTCAGGTAAAAATTAGCCTATGTCCTTCCTTGGTAGTCAAGTTTGCTTCATAGCAAATTTCATCAAATTCGTTTCGTTGGTTGGGTCGTGTGGAGCTACAGACAGAAACACAGTTACTTTCACCTTTATAATATTAAGTATAGATTTTTAATTACGAAAAATATCGAAAAAAGGGAATATTTTATCAACGTGATGATCAAGTTTAAAAAAAAACCACTCGTTAAAACTGTACATCTTTTTTCTAAGCACAAGTTTAAATAATCTTTGCAACTTTGTATCGCTTCCACTTGTGAGCTAAAGTTAACTCGGTAAGCGCTTTTGAGAAGACTACAATCAACTAAAAACGATTTTCTAACACAATTAATATACAAAACTAACGAAGTACGATCCCTTATTAGAGACCTTGTGACAAAACTACTTCTAATCCCATACTCATGTCTTTATTTCAATTTAAATTAGGAAAAATTATTACGATTATTTCTGCTTCTTTCTCTGTATCTATTGATGCTCTTACCTGTTTTCGTTCTAAGCTTCTATCACCTAAGTTTGTCTGTTAGAGATCGCTATAAGCGATGAGACCGCCTTTGCCCACCATTTATTTAATATTTTCTGTTACTCTTATATATTCATGTGCAATAAAGTATTTAAAATAAATAAATAAAAAGTGTAGATGTATTACCTGTTAAATATTTGTGCCTAATTTCACATTTGTATCATCCTCTCATCATGTATTCCACGATCTAGTAGAAATAGTAGTATTGTAGAGTTTCGGTTTTTGGATTTTCGGGTTTATTGTAGAGTTAGAAATTGTGATTGAACCAGTGTAACTACAAGGGACATAACATCTTAGTTCCCAAGGTTAGTGGCGCATTGGCGATGTAAGGAATGGTTAATATTCCTTACAAAGATATTGTAGCTAGTCTATGGCCTATGGCCAGTGCGGATTTAAAAATTTGCCGCTAGTACACTATTCGATTTTTGCCGCCCTTACTGACTTTTAAAATTCGATACGTTTGTTTAATTTACGTCACAATTTATTCTGAAAATAAAATTTATGTTTTTTTTTTCTATCGTCCTCATTACATCGGCTTTTTCCCGTTATTATGATTATAAACTAGGTGATATTTATGTCAGTTACTAGATTATTTTTGCAACCCATTATGTACTTACGTGTATACGGATTGCGGGCGTAATGTGTATATAATTTTGAGTACTGTAAGATAAAGAGAATTTGGGCTAAATTTGCGCCCTGGGCTCCAGCCTACTTAGCCTATTGGTAAATCCGCCTCTGCCTATGGCGATACCAACAGGTTTTCCATTTTCTCGTCCACCTTCGTATATGATAAAAAAATTTAGTTATATATATATATATATATTCTATTTAAAAGTACTGCAGTTCAAATTCGTTACTGGGACGTAGATCGAAGAATCAAATGATTTAAATCTCAATAAGTCGATATTATTAACGTAATAATTTATATAGGAAAAAAATTGTATTGAAAAATATTTTTCTAATATTTTTTTTTTATAAACAGGAAAATAAAACTACAATCAATAAGTACTATTGAACAAAATTTATTTTTGTATCGTCGAGACAGTCCAAATGAACAGAAATACTGGAAATCCTTATTTTATACATACATTATTTCCATTATTATTTAAAAGAATAGAGATCGAAAAAATGTAAACTACATATTTATTGCGACTTACGATATACCAATATTATTAATACATACCTACGTATACATATTACATTATATTTTTACAACAATCTTTTGACAATTGCATTTTGTGATTTTTCTATAAAACATTAGTAAGCTCTCGAATATCTATGTTAAAAGAATTCACATTATTTTTTGCGTATTTTTTTACAAGAAATATATTACAGTTACTATATTTGGCTTTTATTTTAATTATTATAAATCCATAACCATTTTAGTTCTTTAAATTAAAAAAAAATTGTATTCACGTATATTAATAAAAAATGTCAAGCGTTCCCGCGCAAATAAATTCCACAGATAAACGAGAGGTTACTGTACACATGTCACTGCACAGATTACAGAATATCTAGAATATTTAAAAAAAAATGGCGCCGAAACAACAGTTCGTTTACATTTTAATAAATAATATTCCAAATGATTCTATTACTTTTAATTATCAATAAATTAATTACTCTTTATAGTATCATTACGTTATGACAAAAGATTACATAAGGCGAAAAATGCAAACCTTTTTTTTAAATGGAATTAATTATAATTTGCACCAAAAAGGGTATATTTGTGTAATTATATTTAGAGTTCAGTGCCTTGTTTGTTTTTTTTTAATGTTATATGAAATACTATTAACAAAAGACTCCTTGCTGACTGCCTTAATGTTGTGTCAATAGGGCACAAATTATTCAGACAATTTTATAAATATTCTTATTTTAAATTTGTATTTAAATTGACTTTATTAAATGCGTTCATACTGTACACGGTTAGTTTTGATACTTATAATAACATTTCAATTACTTGGCACTGATGTTTGTGGCACAAATATCCCGTACCTAATTCGCAAATTATTTTTAAAGTTCATTAATTTAAAAAAAAAAATCAATTAATTTTATTATATTAAGTATTTAAAATAAATGTTTCATTACAATTAATGTAATTCTAATTTGTATAAATATATTTACGAGCCTCTTTTAAAATTATTTTTTAATATAATAATAGACGAAAAAAAACATGGAATCTTTAGACCGATTCGTAACTAAAATTTATGTGATGTGCTTAGGTATAAAAATTTATGGTATCCATAGACAAGAATAGACTAATAAAATTGACCAGTCTCTATACAGAGACAAGAAGATCATGTTATCTCTCTCACACGACTATTGTATTTATTTACGGGAAAGAGATAGCAGTCCATTCAATCTATGGCAAAAACTTAAATTTACATAATAACGGATACTTGATAAAGACAACAATTTGTATATTTGATAATAATTCTTATCGATATTATTGTAACATCTGATAGAAGGTGTTGCAGATGACTTATACGAACACGATCGAATCAAGAACGTAACTCTTATCAAGTCTGACATAACCTTAATGAATATACAGTTAAAAGCGGATATGTTTTAAATAAACTCTTAGTATTCAGACAGACTGATTATTGCCATTCGTTTACATTTATTTTATATGTATATATATATAAATGTTAAGTGTTCTATGATATGGTGTTTAGTACGAAAAAATTATCATTATTTAATCATATAATATATCACAAGGAAGAATGTCTTTATAAATGAAATAAAATCGTCGTCCTGCAAATCAAAAAACAGCAGAATAATAAATGAGTTTATATTAGGAGTAAGGATCTTATTTACAACTATGTACATTGTACAGTCAGAGTAAGAAAACCTTCGTCAGTTTTCAAATTAATTCCTTTATCAAGTCTTAAGCTCTTAGTACCTTTTGAAACTAAACATCGAATCATTGCGACGCAATATGTCATTCTCCATCGGTAAAGCAGATTATCGTTCATACTGAGCACACGAAAATAGATCTTAAGGTGACAAACCTTTTCTTACCCCGACTGTACAATTGCGCCGATGCTTCTCTTCCTATGTTAATGTATTTGTTTGATAGATTATTTTGAACGTCATTTAAGGTCATCTTTTGCTGACGGTACATCAAATTTCCCGCTTACCAAGGCGTTCGTATAATTATAATATATTTAAAGCTGTTCAATCTGTGAAACAATTTATACTGACACCTTAAAAATGCACTGCATCTGGTGTATATATTGATTTTGTAGCTTTTATTAGTGAGGCAATATAAAATACTTTCTAATATATATGATAACTTTGGGAAACATCAATGGCGGCCATCTTGATTAAGGAGCAGTTTTTGTTTGTAAAAATGCACTTACGTCGTTTTGAATGCAGGACGACGACACTTGGAATTAATCAATGAATACTAGGATACAGCATTACGTTTACATTTCAGTTATTAACATCCGTTCGATATTTAAAATTCAATACTTCAATCTGAGCACAGATAAAAAAAACATTGAAAAGAAATAACAACTGAGTTTTAAATGTTGCCTCTGTAAAAAATCGTTAATTATTCGCTTAAAACATTTTAAAATGACATCGAGACTTTTTAACTGACACAACGTCGAATGTTTAAATATACCGCTATAGTTTCATTAGTACAAAATCTATTAACTTTTATATATTCCATTTTTAGTATTACCATAACTTTTAATTGAATTAATCATTTGTATTAAACCGTATAACGGCGAGATATATACAATCAACCGAAAAAATAGCTCAGATTTGACAAAATAACGTACAATCGTACAAGTATCAAGAACGCAGAGTTCGATATAGTCCATTTCAATAGCAGGAGGAGTAAAGATCGATAAACTTTGAAATTCACTTGACATCATTGTTTGAGATCTAAATCATGTCATATTAATTATTATTGATGAAAAGAAACTTTGAAAAAAATATAATGGATATATGTATTTGCGTGCAAGACATTTGTTTAATCATTACATAGTATAAAACAAAGTCGCTTACCACTATCTGCCCCTATGTATGCTTAGATCTTTCAAATTACGCAATGGATTTTGATACAGTTTTTTTTTTTTTTTAATAAATAGAGCGATTCTAGAGGAAGGTTTTTGTATATAATTCATGAACAATAAAGTAGAGAAACTAATAATTTTCGAAGTTTCTAAATATGATGTCACAAATAAACAAATTCTAGTATATTGAATATCAGAAGCCGGGGCGGATCGCTAGTTATAAAAAACTTTTTTATTAAGTTTTTAATTCGTATATAAGGTTTGATTAACTTTACTACTCCTGCCACTGAAACATACCTCGTTAATAACATTTAAATACGAAGTCTATTGAAATTTGGCAACAAATATATCGTTCCAGAACATTCTATCTAGTCGATATATTCCTGGGACGTAATCTATAAAAAATATATATATTATCCTCAGACGCGTCTATTCAATAACAATTGACGCCATCCTTTGTACTTGATACAAACACATCACAACACTTATTACTCCGACGGTACACAATGGCCGGTAACTGTTCTTGCGACGCTTCCCAATCACATGTTATTGTAATCGTTTTTGAATATGAATTTTGAATGTTTCATTACATTTACATCAATTTCATCGTTTCAGACGAAACTCACTTCGATTTTCACTGTACTTTTAGTTCGTTCGATGTATTGACTTCACACAAAGACAAAATCACTTTTTAACACCCCAGCGTCGATTTGGAACTACTTCACATCGCCTTTCAAGGCTTGGTCGAGGATCGCCTTCGATGCAATTTCGACGGTGACCGTTCTGCTGATGGTGGACAGCTGGCTCTGGTCCGACATCAGGTCGACCGGATCGGTGAGGATCTTCAGCGAGGACACCTTCGCTCGCTGGTACGCCGTCACCGTGTTCATGCCCAGGAACCTGATTACAGAGAGTAGTTTTAATTTAGTAAAATCAAAATATTATTTAGAGAGGGTTAGAACGCGTGCATCTTAACCGATGATTGCGGGTTCAAACCCAGGCAGCCCCCCCCCCAGCACCGCTGATTCATGTGCTTAATTTGTCTTTATAATTCATCTCGTGCTCAGCGGTGAAGGAAAACATCGTGAGGAAACCTGCATGTGACAAATTTCATAGAAATTCTGCCACATGTGTATTCCACCAATGACCAACCCGCATTGGAACAGCGTGGTGGAATATGTTCTAAACCTTCTCCTTAAAGAGAGAGGAGGCCTTTAACCCAGCAGTGGGAATTTACAGGCTGTTGTTGTTGTTTTAAAATATTATTTATTCATATAGGTTCTAGAAACACTCTTGTTTTGTAGTTGAATTATATGTAAAACTACTGCCGATTGAGAAAGTAGATTCTAGGGGAAACATTTGACTAATCGCTCAGAAGTTACGATAATTACAAATCATGTTAGTAAAGTACAAATTGATTTATATATATCCTCAAGTTTATATTATAAAAATCAAATCAATAACATAATCTTATATCGAGTAATATGCCTTATATATCGATGTATTTTGACACGAGTATTGAAGGTCGCGTGTCAGTGGTCGGAGCGTACCTGACGGCGACGTAGCAGACGAGCAGCGCGGCGCCGGCGGCGAGCACGCGCGGCACGGGCGACGGGAACAGCTGCACGAGCACCCACGCGCCGCCCGCCGCGCCGCACACGCACGCCACGCTCAGCCCCGTGCGCAGCCACGCGCCGCACGTGAACCCGCGCTGCCACTCCACCCTGCACCCGCACGCACGCACACGTCAGCGTGACGTCACAAGCGCTCGCAGCGTTGTGACGTCACAGCGTCACATAGTACACGCGCGCACGCACGCACACGTCAGCGTGACGTCACACGCGCTCGTAACGTTGTGACGTCACAGCGTCACAGTACGAGACAAAGTCCTTCCGCTGTTTGTCTCTATGTATGCTTACATCTTTCAAATTACATATCCAATTTTGATGCGTTTTTTAATAAATAGATTCAAGAGTTATGTTTATATGTATAATAAATGCACAATATCTTAGATAATGATTGAAAAACTGTGAACATCGAAAGATATTCTGCAGTATATTTAGCGATAAGGTCGCCAAAATTGTACGCCTGTCATATCTAGGCCATATCTTTGTCATATGTATTTTTATTTCACTGTGTGGTGTACAATAAAGAATAAACTAAACTAAACTATATTTAGTATGATCATTGCAACCGTGCGAAGCCGGGGCGGGTCGCCAGTTTTTTTCAGGAATACATTTCAATTTAGATTCGATAATGTTTACTGACTAGGAGTGATGCTTACTAACATGTAACTGTACGTTACCATTGAAATAATTACATTTCTATTCAAGTCACCAACGCCTTTTATTAATAACGTACATTGAACTAAAATAATCGAACTTTAGACCAAAGCAGAAGATCAAGGCCAAACTTTTGCTTCGATCTCGAACAGTTCAAAATTCAAACATTACTACTTACTTTCCACCAACCCGCATTGGAACAGCGTGGTGGAATATGTTCCAAACCTTCTCCCCAAAGAGAGAGGAGGCCTTTAGCCCAGCAGTGGGAATTTACAGGCTGTTGTTTGTTTGTTTGTCAATTAACTTACACAAGAACTTTTTTTCACCAAAAATAATATTGACCCAAATGAAGTTGTCAACTTGTTGTACATATATGAATTGGTTTATTATCGTACCTATTCGTTTCCTGCACGATGTATGGAGTGTTGCAAACTTTGCATTTCAATCCATCAGGGCTCGCAGCGCTCTGAAACATTCATAATTTTAAAGTTAACAACTATTATAACCAACAACATTCCCTTGACACCATTACGATAACTTATTTATATGATTGGCAATCTGGCAAGCGACCACCTGAAGGTTAGTGGTCACCACATACCATACACAAATAGAGGGAACTTGGTAGAATTCTACCAGCTCGACATTTGGCAATTGTACAATAGTGACAATCGTAAGTCCGTCGAGATGGCCCAGTGGTTGGAACGCGTGCATCTTAACCGATAATTGCGGGTTCAAATCCAGGCAAGCACCGCTGATTCATGTGCTTAAATTGTCTTTATAATTCATCTCGTACTCACCGGTGTAGGAAAACATCGTGAGGAAACCTGCATGTGACAAATTTCATAGAAACTCTACCACATGTGTATTCCACCAACCCGCATTGGAACAGCGTGGTGGAATATGTTGCAAACCTTCTCCTCAAAGGGAGAGGAGGCCTTTAGCCCAGCAGTGGGAATTTACAGGCTGTTGATGTTGTTGATGTGAGTCCGTACCTCGACGAGCCATCTTCTCAGGCAGTCGTGGTGCACGGCGGCCACGTCGCCGGTGCAGCGGCACGGCGTGATGAGAGGCTCCGGCCTCGCGCTGTCGTAGCAGATCCAGCAGTCGCGGCTCGAGCCGACGCTGCCCACGAGCGAGTCCGTTTCCACATTCTGGAGAGTTAACCTCACGATCAAAACACTGATGGTCGAATCCACTTTAAAGCGGTTCCATCCAGTTTCCTTGGTCTATCGTAGAAGTTACAAAAAATGGCTTTATTAGTTGCTCAACGATAGTCTAGTTCACAGGTTAGTGCACAGATATAAAGAACACAACACAACCGTCGACCATCCACTGATTCCAATTACAAATTCATTTTCACTTTTCAAATGTTTGAAAAATATCGATAAATTTCAAAATATCGATAAAACGTCGAAACGTATGGAATAACACACTCACCGACGGAGACTTATCTTCAATAGACTTCACGGGAGTGGTATAGAGATACGTCGCGTAAAAAATATTCCAAAGAGCCAAACGCCAATATTGGTACAGCTCCATTACGAATCGCGCCTTAACGCGCCACGAAAGTTGGACAAACTCCACCATACTCTGGGAAGTCATATTGATTTTAACGTTGGCATATTTGGACAAACCATCCAAATCATTTGAACCAACATATGTGACATGAAACGCAATAGCGAAAACAGAAATGAACGATACAAGAAGCGTTAAAGCTGAAGACAAAAATGAAACACATATTGTTTTAAATCGAGCGAGATTTTTTGACCAAATTATGGCCAAACTGGTAAGCCAAGTTTCCAACCCTGATGAACTATAAACAATGACACAATCCCTTCAAAGGACACTTTCAATCTAAAAGCAAGCATAATTGTTATAAACACAATATCACGCAAAACCACGGTAAGAACAGCTAATTTATCTAAATCTAGATCCATTGCAAACCATCGTATAATTGTGAACACATACTGATTTAAATACGTTGTAGATTAATTACTAACTATAGAAAACATGTAACAATTTCACGGAAACACAAATTACATAAGATTCCTAAGTAAATTTCGACGAGAATTTTATTAATCCAATATGATCTTACTTATGGCACCAGTTTCAAATCTCTAATTGAATCATAGGGAACAAATGACCCAATATGAACGACTGTTTACAAATACACATAATCGTATCGCGCTTGTTCGAGATAAGGGAGTTATTAACGTCGCATTTCATTATTAAAATAAACAAAATTTATTAATACATTTTGTAAATAACGGTTATTCTTATCGTCGATGTTAATGGGTTTATAATTGAACATGTTTTTAATTAATCGAAATTTAAGTAACTTCGAGCACACTTTTTTATCATATAGGCAGGTTAACTGGCAAGATAACCTGATGGTAAGTGGTTACCTTGAGAAACATTCGACACTCCTCACATAACTTTTGGGATAAAAATATTACTTTGTGCCAAAGATAAAAGTATTCCTGCTTGGCGGTAGAATATCTATGTTGAGGAAATGGTACCTACACCGGCTTGCACAAAGCCCTACTATCAAGCCTTCTACATTTGCACACACAGTAACTTTTGAATCGTCATATTATAGAATAATCCACAAGTAACTTATTTATTCATTTTCACAGATTAAATAACATTATATTATAGAAATGTTTCTTGTTATCTATTTGTAATTAACACTTATACACTAACAACTATTTACTGACTTAACGAGACATTTAGACATATAGCCGTCCCTTTCCAATGGACCATAGAGTACTGGAGGCAACTCTACGAACATAATCTCTATGACACGATAAATTGTATTCTGATCTATATCCGACTATTCCTCAGAAAAAATAACCTAAGCTCAATCGTAGCTGAGGGTCGATTCTACTTTTTAGATCAATTACGATATGACTGCTTAATGGAGCCTGAGTGATCTCACAAAGATAGCCATCTGGACTATATACATATATCCTATATAACGTAGACTCAATTTCAACTATACCAGGAAAAAAGTTAAATAAACAACATTTGACAGCAAATTGACGCAATATTTACTATATTACTATACGCATTGGTCGAAGGCTTGATTAATATATTATATCACAAGTATGTAACACTAGAGAGAGATTATGATTAGTATATTTAAAGAAGGGTTTTCAACTGTCATATTGGATCCTATGACAAAGACGCCTGACTCATTCGATCTCTTTCTTTCGTAAGATAAATAAGATACGAAGATGGTCAATTACCTTGCTATCCGAGGGTAGCTTGTGAGCTAGAAGGTCAGAGAGACGAGCCTCGTCGAGCTGCCGCGCGAGCAACCGCCGCGGGTTAAGCAACCAGAGCCGCTCGGGCGCCATGCAGTTCCACAGCACGCAGGGGAACCATAGCGCGACGCCGATCTCGGCCAGCCGGAAGACCACGTCGTGCCAATTCCGAGACACGACTGGCACTCTGGAGGAACACACACACACACACACATACAATACGATATCGTGATGAACTATCGAACAGCTTGAGTCCATTTTATCATAGCCATTAATCACTATATAATTATATCGTATTACCCCTTCCCCCCTATTAATAGATAAATTTATCATAAACGTAATTGGTGTCATTTATTATTATTCTGATATAATGACGACTGCGATCCATCAAGAAAGACAGCCTAACTCTGCAGGGCACAATTATTAAGTGTAGTATTAGCCGAGACATTCCCATTCTTACACTTACGAATTCAAAGCTTCTGTTTAGACAGAATAAGTACCTATTCACATTATTTTGGCATGACCCGGGTATTGAAGTCAGGATTAACTCTACCACTAACCAGTAAAATGACCCAGCGGTTAGAACACGTGCATCGTAACTGATGATAATTAGAGCGGGTTCAAAACCAGGTAAGCACTTATATGTGCTTAATTTATGTTTATAATTCATCTCGTGCTGGGCGGTGAAGGAAACCACCTGCCACATGTGCATTCCACCAACCCGTATTGGAACAGCGTGGGGAAATATGTTCCAAACCTTCTCCTTAATGGAAGAGGCCTTCTCCCAGCAGTGGAAATTTTACAAGCTGTTACTTTACTTTACTAGCCAGTGAGACCATATTAGATCATAGAAAGTAAAACATATAAATCTAATTTGAAATGGAAAATTTTTAATTTCTTTTTAATTACATATATTCAATATTATTAACGTATGTTTAAATAGTTTTCAAATTACTTCTTAATTACAACATTTAGTTAAGATGTTGAAAGTCAGAGTAAGAAAACCTTCGTCAGTTTTCAAATTCATTCCTTTATCAAGTCTTAAGCTCTTAGTACCTTTTGAATCTGAACGTCAAATCATTATATGTCATTCTCGATCGGTAAAGCAGATTATCGCTCATACTGAGCACATGAAAATAGATCTTAAGGTGACGAACCTTTTCTACCTTTTTTACCCCGACTGTACATGCTGTGTTCTTCTTTAAATATTGGGGGACACTTAGAATATTATTACACTTTTGCTATATTTTATTATTATAATCAATGAACACATTGTTGAAGAACCAAATAATATACAACAAATAAGTCTATATTAAACTCCAATACATCTATCCGTCTGTCTTCTTCTTTTGAATGTCAAATCAATAATGAAAGAAAGAGATAAACAATTATTTAACAATACAACTTTTATACTTGAAACCGTTAATTTCAAAAAGTTTTATTTTAGTTAGTAATGATAAGATTTCTTTTCTTTCAAATCAAATAATACACCAAAGAGGCCCCGTATGTTAGGAGCCATTGACTTCCCAATTAGTGTAGTTAAAACTGTTATTATTAACTTTAAATTTAATGCTTAATTACACTGTACAACTTACTTGGTCTTCCAGAATTCGCTTAGGGTCTCCGAAGCCAGGAAGCCAGCGATGAGTATGAGCATCAGCGCCTGGCTGATCAGACCGACGCGCGACTGGTGCAACTGCGAATGATTCACTGATCTCGGATCCACGGAGCCGTCGGAATCAGCTAGATCTGTTTGAATACCCTGAACAAAGAAAATGAACAAATTATATACATATAGCATAATAGAGTAACCCTTTTTTATATTTAGTCACTTAAGAATGCCAAATATTATCTATACTGTTGAAATAAACAAGCAACATCAGCGTAAAGTCACACAACTTCCCTTTAAAAAAAAAAGGCGGGAGATTCGTAGTTGACACATTAAGAATTGCAATTATAATTATTACGGTGTAGTGTGATTATTGATGGTTATTTGTGTTGTAGACTAAATGTTTTTCTTTTGTGGTAGATTGATTGTTATTTTAAATTAAAGATAATTGTTTTAGAGGTTAACCTACTTCCTACTTCTGGTTCTAAAAATACATATAATAAAATTGGAGTTTCTGTTTGTAATATTAAAATAGCCCTTTTTTACTCCATGGATATGTATTTATACACGATACATATACCAAAATAATATTTTTTACAATTTTTGTACGACTGTCTATTTGTTCCGGATAATTTCTGGAACGACTGGACCGATTTTGACGGGACTTTCACTGGCAGATAACTGATGTAGTATAATGGAGTTTCCCCTTACTTAGATTTCGTCACTTTATCACCAATTAATCAGAATACCAAACATTATATGCCAAATAAAAATGAGTTTAATAACGACATCACATTATCAGTGTTTTTCTACTATATTGTGCATTTGTTATACATATAAACCTTCCTTTCGAATCACTCCATCTATTAAAACACCGCATCAAAATCCGTTGCGTAATTTGAAAGATCTAAGCATATAGCGGACAGACAGCGGTAAGCGACTATGTTGGATATTATTTACATATTTACAAGCTGTGCCCGTGACCTTGTACGCGATGTATTTAACAAAAAAAATGTCAAAGTCACTCCTTACTATATCAGTTATCTGCCAGTGAAAGTCCCTTCAAAATCGGTCCAGCCGTTCCAGAGATTAGCCCGAACAAATAGACAGTCAGACAAAAATTGTAAAAAATATTATTTTGGTATATGTATCGTGTATACATACATATGCACTGAGTTAAAAAGGGGCTATTTTAACATTACAAACAGACACTCCAATATGATTATATGTATAGATAGATAGATAGATATAGATAATATAAGGGAATGTCAATTCACCTGTTTGGTGACGAGCGTGTCTTGCACGTCGTCGCCCTCGGCCGCCGTTGACGGACCTGGTCGGGGTGATATTATCGTGCACACCTTCGTCTCCCTTAGGAATTCTCCTCGAAGCTGAAAGGAATCATTGCCAACTTAAAGAATATCAATACAACCAATCAAAAACAACAACAGCCTAGAAATTTCCCGCTGCTGGACTAAGGCCTCCTCTCACTTTGAGGAGGAGGTTTCAATGCGAGATGGTGGAATGCACATGTAGCAGAACTTCTATGAAATTAGTCACATGCAGGTTTCGTCACGATGTTTTCCTTCAACGCCGAGAACGAGATGAATTATAAACGCAAATTGAGCACGTGAAAATTCAGCGGTGATAGCTTAGGTTTGAATCCGCAATAATCGTTTAAGACGCACGCGTTCTAACCACTGTACTATCTCGATTCTCAATACAAATCAATTTTATTGAAGTTAACTTCACAACGAAGCGTTTTTGATTGCCGATATTCAAACACTACGACCGTTTCGGAAGGCAGACTCCAGCGAAGAAACTGCTCTTTTCAAATAAACAGATTTACAATGCTGTTTTTTACAGTAATTAGAGGCCTGTGATGGAACCCGAGCCTAAATCCAAGGCCTTTTTTTCTAAAAAGTTATGTCATATATTATAGTTATGTTATATATTATATGAATAATAAGATTTATTTATAAATAATAAACACAATCAACAATACTTAAGACTGTATTTCAATAGTTAACAGCATTAACCAAAATAAAAAGATTAAAAAGAGAACTAGTTTTTTTATATTACTTTTATTTGCTTTAGACGACAAAGTTTTTTTGGCAAAACGTTCGCGTATACTACGAAACGCACTACCGAAAACAGCTCAATGAACTAATTGCTATTTATTATAATTAAGAGATCACTAAAATGGTGACTACAAGATCATCAATCATATTACTGGTAGTGAAAACTAAACTGTATTTCAATGTCTTAAGGTTTAGAACACGTTAACACTTTTCTACACCATAGACATAAAATTCAACAATGGAACATTAGTGCGTCCTCAGGCTGACCACATACGGGACAAATAGATATTATTCTTGATTGTAACCATAAAGGTAACTTTTGTATGCCAAAGTATTGTCTATATGACCTTATTATAATTTATAAAGATTAAAACATTGTAAGGAGGTTTCATGTATCATCATTAACCACGAAAGTAACTCAGAAGTAAAGTGACAATTGCTTTTCATCGGTTTCATGGTAAGAACGATCAGTGTTATTGGAGAATAGGGTCACTTAAGTCATTTTGATTTTACTGTTTTTGTTTGTGATATTCTTTCGTGCCTTATCTCGCTCCTAGTTGCTAAAAATATATTGTTTAAACCTTTAGGCTTGTCACTGTGTACTTATGACTTTTTATTTTTTAAATAATAATATTAAGGCCTCAAACGAATTAAGATATTACTAATACCTCCTTTTAAGCTTATCACTTGCGTTAGGAAGACAACAATAGCCCAAAGGGAATCGACACTGCGACTTTATATATAGCTAGGTGATCCATAGCGCTATTAACGCTTCAAATATTAATGAAATGGCAATATTATTCGTTTGAATATTTTTGTAATGGCAACCCTAAATATTTAGCCTCATATAATTGCCACTAGATTACAACTATACAGTTATATCCTTACTTTTTTTTACTGGCAACCCTAAATCTAAATCCCTGTCCTAACGAGACATATATAAACTTACCTTAAAGTATACTTCAACTCCGTATATGAGGAAGAATATGACAACTATGAACAGGAGCACCGCGTAGCAGCCGTTGAATACATGCTGATAAAAACTCTGAAACAATATAAAATTAACGTTTAATCATTATTCAAATCGAACCATAGATTCTACGGCTATTTTTTTAATTGCCCTATTAATAAACATAAATCGAATATACTACATACTTGATTATATTAACGATAAGAAAATCGTAGTATTTGCTGATTTTCAGACATGTAGTACATATAAATTTGTAGTTTACTAACATACTCTTTAATTAAAATTGTGGAAAAGAGTAACTACTGAGTTTCATTCCGTTGCCTTATGGTTACGACCTAACATTTAAGCCAATTCTGTAAAATGACGATTCAAAGGTGCTTTTATAGGTCTACTTGAATAAAGTATATTTCAATTTGGAGTCCAGGTGTATTGAATATGGAGTCATACTTAAGAAAGACTATTCAACTGTAGTCTATTCGAACCACAAGACAACGAAACCCAAATAAACAACATTCTACAGCAAATTAACGCGAAAACATAAGTCGAGAGTTCATTATGGATTAGCGACAAAACGGCGTTTCGAACGTTTTCAAAATTAATGTGTATATAAGTATTAAAGTGCAATAGTGGTTGTATTACAAATAAAAATACATTAATCAAAAACTGTCCGTAGTTTACAATAGAGACAAAGTATAAACAAATCAGAGTACGTAAATATAAGGTTTGGTTATTATCCTTATCTCAATGGCTTCATCATGCTCATAACCCAAGATATCGGGATTTGACGCGAAGGACGACATCACAACAACTAGGCATGATTACAGTTATTAATTACTTAATTTATCTACGAAATATCGAGCGCCGATGTACAAAAATAAAAAACATGGCATATACCCCATAAATAATAACAGTAATAATTAAAATAATCATGTTAATTTAAAATCTTAACTAGGCATGATACACATGAAAACCGTCACCATCTTCTCAATCAGTACTATAAACAATTCGAATACATTAATCAACGTACAAAATATATTATGCATTCGAAACGATTTACATAGAATTATTTATCAAACGAGTACCTAGTCTTAGTTAATCAAATCAATCGGAAATTTCTTTGTTTTTATATTGAAAACAAAACTTATATATAAACTAATAAATAATATAAACTTTAAATGAACTGTCTATCTCTCTGTTACTCTTCCACTGCTAAACCGAATTTGATAAAATTTAATATAAATCAACCTCCAACCCCAAGGAAGGTCGTAGGTGTAATTAAAACAACATACTTAACGATCAACCCCTTAAACTCAAGCAAAGCCGCAAAACGAGACCTAGTATACAATATACCTACAATCTTCGTGGAATCGTACGCTTGCCGAGCGCGCCCGAGGACGAATAGCATTAAACAATTGATAACTCCCACACACAATTTACCTGCGACACAATTGATGTCATTACTTAAACTAAAACTAGCCAGCTCGTATCATTTATACTAGTAGTCGCCCGCGGCTTCGATCGCGTTCTAGGGTTATAGTTGTCAGGTAAAAAAGTAGCCTATTTCCGTACTTGGAGTTCAAGATTGCTTCATATTGAATTTGATCAAATTCGGTTCAGCGGTTTGGTCGTAACAGACGGACAGACAACACAGAGTTCACGTTCACTTTCATAATATTAATATAGATTATAAATAGGAACAAAATATTTCTTTTTGAGTAGGGGATAATCTCCGGAAGCAATCCGGAATAGATCCCAATCTATTTATTTTCATCTGTGGTAAAAAACTACATTATTCCTGAGATAAATTATTTTTATAACATATAAAAATAGATAAAGTATTCTCTATGAACATATCGAACCCGCCCCGACGTCGTGCGGATAAATCCTTATCCGAAACAATCGGATAATCCGACATAAATTCGCGTTCGTAACCGTATCTGAAATAAGTAACTTCCTATATCCGTATCCAAATCCCTAATGACACTGTCATAACATCCCTCGCCGCAGTTTTAACTCTAGTTCAGTTTTTTATAAGAATACTACTAATACATAAATATCAAAAGTTTCTTTAAGACCGCCAATTTAAGATTACACCAGCGGATTTCAAAAAGCATGCTGACAAGTATTTTATAATAGATAAATATGCAGTTTTCCTCCCAATATTCGCCTTCAAGAACAACCGCGAGGTGAATTATTAACGCAAATTATACAAATAAAGATTCAGCGATACGCTATCAAAGCTACGATCGCAGATCTTTATCCTCTAAGCCTGCACGTATAGTACGACACAACTTAGATGTAGTATCGGCAAATTCAATAAAACCGATAGAAATAGCTCCCTATCGCGCCATTCGACGCTATTCGTCGCTATTGATTCTCGCGTCAGTTCAACCCAATAAAGCAAATGAATGAAAACCTACGAGTCAAATTGCCGAATATATAATCCTATAAGATAGATCAAAACAATGTACTACAGTATTGTACAACTTAAAAAGGTCTACAAAAAAGTCCGTGATGGTATATGTTTATTTTTAGGAATAATCCACAATAACCATTTTTTATCCTTTACTTTGTACGAGAAATAGTGGCTTATTTACGAAGCGATTTTAAGCGATTCCTAGACTAGACGGGACGAACCTGAAGTCCACGCGAACGAAGTCGCGGGCAAAAGCTAGTACCTGTATAATACAACCAGGGGCGTCTTTAAGCTATTGGAGGCTCTGTCTATTAGGATAATGGAACCCCTTTCACTATAAAAATCACATATTTATATTATACTTATATATTTGATCCAAGGAGGCCCTATTGACCGCTGGGTCCTGGGCACTTTCTCAAAGTGGCCAATGGGAAAGCGGAGTCTGAATACACGTATGTAGACGGGAAATTCTCTCAAAAAAATCAAAATATTGTTTACTTGACTTAAATTTAAAAGTAAATTAGGGAATTGTATATTACATATATGAAATATATGTAATATCATATATGTAATATACAATTCCCTAATATACTTTTAAATATAAGTCATGCTCATTTCAGTGTAGGATTAAATAATCGCAAGCTGAAAAAAAAAACCGACAGAGTTTCTTTCGCCAATTTCAGTTCAGAGTATTTTCTAATGAAATATTTTCCGAACTGGCAGTGTTTAATTTGAAAATCGATAATTAGGTATAATGCTTCTTTAATTTGAAAAAAAAAATACAAAGGCATCGTCCAAGATCGGCACAAACGATTCCTGTTGTTCTGGTACTATACGTGTTTCCTTAAACAAATAAAGAGTTACTTCAACTGTCACAATACAGTGTCTGTACTTGACTGACTCATCGGCAGCCAACCAGACAGGAATGTAACAAACACAGCATTGTTTTAAGTTATTGAATATATTGTGAAATAACATGAACCATCAACTTAATCCATAACATCACCAACTTACATTCCCGCGATACTAATATAAACAACTCATTCTGGAATATTCGAGAAGGTAAAATCCTCATCTATATATTATAAATTAGAAGTCTTTTCCGTCCGTATATCATATAAATCACTGAACAGAATATGGTGCATTTTGGTGTAAAGCAAACTTGAACCGCAAGAAAGAAAGCCTTAACCATGTTTGTAAATACTTAAACGTAACTTGCCAGTCACAGTTGCTGCCTCAGTTTAAAAATATGTAGAATGAAGAAAGAATTCCCCGAAACACTAAACTATTTCCACACCACAAATTTCACCTATATTGGTTAAGTCGTATAAACGTGAAGTGCTTTTACTTCACGTTATAAATTTATTATAGACAAGAATACGAGTCATCTTAAAATGTTCTTATAATGAAAATTCTAAAAAATATATAAATAATAATTGAGCTAATTATGTAGATTTGATTTTTCTCAATGATGTTTTAGTAAACAGATGTTATTAACGCGCAAAAAGTGAAGACTAGAAAACGTCCTAATTAGGACGTTTTTCTTTAGTCGTTTTACGTAGTAATACGCTATAATACATCATAATTACGTTGTAATACGTTTTGCGTAATTAAAACATCTAGTTATCCCGTTTACTTATTGTTTTTATCAAGCTATCCTTTTTACTTGTAACGAAATGTAAAATCTGTTTCTTAGAATATCATTGACTTGCGTGTAAAAAAAATAAAATAACAAATACCTTCTTCTCAGCAGAAGTGTCAGCGATGTTAGTGGTCAGCACCTCGGCCGCCAGCAACGAGTAGCTGATGACGTTGAACGTCACGAAGGCTAGGAACGACTTCGAGATGAACCTCGGCCTCTCCCAGCGGATGTCGCGGAGGTGGAATACCTGGGGATAAGATCAGACAATTATTAGTTACAACAGTACTCAGTATTGTGTACCGGTTTGAAGGGTGAGTGGCGCATTGACGATTTAAAGAATAGTTAATATTTCTTACAGCGTCATTGTCGATGGGTAATAGTGACCTCTTACCATCAGGTGGCCCATATGCTCGTCCGTCAACGTATACCACAATTAAAGATTTCTCATTAATTAGACATATTATTGCGCCTACCGAGCTTAAAAAGGCCACTCAAATATTTGGGAATTTTATGAAAAAAGAATATAATCCACGTTTTCCGTAAAATGTAATATTGAATAGTCGACATCTACGTCATTACAAGAAAATCATCACAATTTAGTGTATAAGTCGTAACGGTAACAAATATATAGACAAATAGACTAATTCTACTTTTATTATTATAGACATCCACCAAAAACTCTATCCAATTTTACGAAAATCCAACCCTAACGTAAAACGGAATCCCAGTTCTATGTGTTTTATAATTTTCGAGCGGGTAAAACCGCAGTTTCAGCTAGTATTCGTAATTCTTCCAACCATCAACATCCACAATATAATGTATCATTTGATGAGCTGACGGCACACGGACAGACAAAGCCTTACCGTGTAACAAAGCCACAACGAGTTAATTAGTAAGTTTGTCACAGGCCATAACGTGTTTGATTAGAAACACCTACACATATGTTTATTATTTTAACATTAATGCGCTTGTAATGAGTCGTGCAGGCATTCAATTAAATTATACAATTAAATGACATTTAATCAATTCGTACTTATGTATAAAATTTAATAGTTTGTTGGTTTGCTCATCTCAGAATCTTACAATTCAGTCCTATACCAAACAAATTAAAAAAAAAATAATCTGCGTTTTATAGCCTTTACATTGATAGCCTATAGCTAATTACCTTTGAAGTTATAAAAGTTATAAGATCTTTATTTATATTATATTTTTAAACGTCTGTTAATATAAATCAATATATTTTTTATTTTGCTGTAAAAACCCGCTACCGCTTTTCCACCCCCTGGATGGGCAGGGTTTGTTTGACTTGCCGGTAACGAGTGCACCGAAATTCCAACTGAAAAAGCAGCGGTACCAGTCAGCCTGTTCGGAGGAACGTCACGGTATCGCTTGCGCATGCTGACATGATATACATATACCTTACCCCCTTCTTTTCTCACTTAAGTTTTTAAGCGTTTTTCCTACATTAGGTATGTGGAATTCATCGGTGTCTAGAACAACTGGAGCGATCAGGACAAAATACACAGGGAATATTACCAGCACACGGTAATATGCACTAAATAAAAACAGCAGTACCCAATACGTCTATTGGGAAGCAACAAACGCTTGCGTATACTACATTGACGGTTAAGATTATACCCTGACTGTAAACATACATGCATGACGTAATAACTGCCGACTTTCAGTTTTATTTATTTTTAATAGCATTACATGTTAGAACTATATAATACATCGAAGAGTTTACTTTATTATTATTTATTAAGAAACTTTAAGAACTATACGATACATTACAACTCAGTATTGGGCAGTACATGAGTTGTTGTTGTATGGGCAGTTGTGTTATAACGCGGACGAAACCGGACTACGCAACTAGCTATACATATTTACATAGCCTCATGACAAGACTTGATAATGTTTAAATGTCATAAGATGATACTATGACGTAATTGGGAGTAATCTATCTTTGCATGGCTAATAAAAAATATTTCAAAGTTATTTTTTTTCTATTTATTCGATCCCTTAATGACAAATATCCATTTGTTAATCTAATGTCGGGATGACCCTGTGATCAGAACGCGTGCATCTTAACTGATGATTGCGGTTACAAACCCAGGCAAGGACCAATAATTTTCATGTACTTATTTGTATTTGTAATTTATCTCGTGCTTGGTGGTGAAGAAAAACATTGGGAAGATTTAAAGGGAGAGAGTTGAAGCATGCTATCGTTGCAATATGCGTGAGAGAAAGGGAAGTCAGATAGACTGGCGCCGTTACAAGTTACGTTACGAAGCGGTATCCTCCCTTAAGAAGTTACAATGAATGTACTTTTGAAATGTCATTACACACACTAAATGCAGTTAAGGCGGTTGATTATATGTCATTTTAGTTTTATCTATGCTGTCCGCAAAATCGCCGTCTTAAATATAATAATCACAATTTCTAAAATCGCAACAAAGATATAATTAAACATACAATAATGGTAGATCTAACATATTATTATATGCAAAGCATAACAATTATATTTCAAATTATACTGTGTATATCAAGTATGTTCAAAAGAAATAAATATTTGTTATAACTTAAATTTGTTTATGCAACGAGTCCTATGGTATAGGTTGGCGGACGAGCATATGGGCCACCTGATGGTAAGTGGTCACCATCGCCCATAGACAATGATGCTGTACGGAATATTAACCATTCCTTTCATCGCCAATGCGCCACCAACCTTGGGAACAAAGATGTTATATCCCTTGTGCCTGTAGTTACACTGGATCACTCGTCCTTCAAACCAAGTACTGTTGTTTGGCGGTAGATTATTTGATAAGTGCTTGGTACCTACCCGATGGACTTACACAAAGCCCAACCGCCAAGTAAAAGTTCCATACATTTGTTATTTTATCCAATGATATCCAGCTGTAATTCGTAACTTGATGTCTTATATGGTCTTTTTACAAATTGTGCGAGAAGTATAGGCGGAAACGAATTTTGTTTTAGACTATACAAGAGAATAAATATTTATTTACGGACAAATTTCCTTAACATCCATTTAAATGGGAAAAACTATCGATTTTCTAGCGAGAGGAAAATCGACATTTTATTATTATTTTTCCGTACATTGTCTCCAAATATTAATAAAGATTTTTCAATATTATTTCAAACGGAACATTATTTTAAGTGATTATTATGGCATATTCTGAGGTCATCACTCAGAGAGATAAAAAAATGTTGCGTTTTCTGTTCGACAATTTCGTCAGATTTTCTTTTTATGAAATTGGTAACTTATAAACACCTGCATAGACATTGTTGACGTAAAAGTTAATAATAATTCCTTACATCTCCAATACAGCACCAACCTTGGGAACTAAGTTATTATGCTGTGCTGGCTCACCCTTAAAATATATGATGAATGGGTGATACGGCCAAACGGTCCAAAGCCTTACCAGTTACCTAGTCAATTGACTTTAATAAAGGTAAGTCGTAACAAAACAGACTTTTACCTGTAACGATTAAAACATTATAGCGAGCAAGAAATGAAGTCTGGTATCGACATTTGAGCTTATCTTAATTAAAACAATTTATGCGGAACCAATTAATAGCGATACGCGTTTGAAGTTCACATGGAAATAACACACGAAAAATTACATTTCGCTGCATTCGTTACAATAACATTTGACGGTCAAACAAATATTAACATTATTTAATATAAAATATATATTTCATTGAAAGTATGACACCTCGCCTTATTGCCTCCACTGGTGACATGAGGGCTGGTTCGTTAGCCCAGAGGATCGGAATTGCGATTCAACGGGGAAATGCTGCTAGCATTCTTGCCACCATTCCACGTGGTCAAGATTTATACAGTAACTAGTTTTAGTTTATATTTGTATATATTTAAGCATTTAACATTATTTAATTGAACATATTTATGAACACAGTTTTATAGTGAAATTATTCATTGAATTTTAGTTTCAACATCAGCCTGTAAATATCCCACTGCTGGACTCAGGCCTCATCGTTTTTATAAATCAGAAGAAAAAAATAGAATTTTATTGAAGTTTTTTTTTAAAATAAATTTTTGAAGTTGCATTTTTGATAAATTTTGAAAAAAAACTAAAAACATGATAATGCATTATGGGGGTTAAAATTATTGCAAATAGTCACCCCAATCACCTCCTAGCTGATGTACGTCGAATTACCAATAACCCTGTATATACAAGCAGTTATATAACTTCAAATCCATTCCAATATAAATATATAAATACTATATTATAAATCTATTCAATATAGATTTAAATAGTAATTTTAGTAAATAAATATGACCTCAATTAAAATGCATATTTAGGTTCCAAGTGCATTTTTATTTAGATTACGATATTACGCGACCGTTCGACCGTGATTGAGGCCTTGTCATAAATCATATATATTGTCTATCATATACATATACGATAGACAATATATCATATAAAAATATCATATAATGGCTAGTATGTATGCAGATCATTAGGTCACGGCTTCGAGAGACGTTGCGTTTTTCTTTTTTATGTCTCGGAAAGCACCCAGTAACGGATTTGCCTAGCAACACATTCTACTAGCACGTTCTACAACAACAACAACAGACGGTAGATTCCCATTGCTAGGCTAAAGGCCTCCTCTCCCTTTGAGGAGAAGGTTTGGAACATATTCCACCACGCTGTTCCAATGCGGGTTGGTGGAATACACATGTGGCAGAATTTCTATGAAATTTCTCACATGCAGGTTTCCTCACGATGTTTTCCTTCACCGCTGAGCACGAGATGAATTATTTACAAATTAAGCACATGAATCAGCGGTGCTTGCCTGGGTTTGAACCCGCAATCATCGGTTAAGATGCACGCGTTCTAACCACTGGGCCATCTCGACTCGCGTTCTACAAGCGCAATTATAAAAGATGTCAGATCAGAGTCAATTCAAAGCTACACGGTTACGGAATGTCGCTAATTTGTTTGTTATACACTAATTGCAGTTTTACAGTCGGGGTAAGAAAAGGTTCGTCACCTTAAGATCTATTTTCGTGTGCTCAGTGTGAGCGACCATCTGAACACCGATCGAGAATGGCATATTTCGTCGCATTGATTTGATGTTTAGATTCAAAAGGCACTAAGAGATTAAGACTTGATAAAGGAATTAATTGAAAAACTGACGAAGGTTTTCTCACATTGACTGTACTCTAAATACTTGTCTTGTCTAGCTCAGTTTATTGAAAATGGTCACTTCGGCCGATATCGGTCAGGAGGATATGAAGGTCTCGGAGTGTGCATGTGCGAACACGCACACATATCTATACCACATGTATATTGCTAGCCCATGTAGGAGGCACAGATGCTGAAATTCTATCTATAGAACTTATATTTAGGGCTAGATAGGTCAGCTTTAAAGTCGTACCATATCATGGTCATTGGGTAGCCTTTTTTTGTCGATGGAAAAACGCGTTACACGCTTCACCCACGTAATGGAAGGTGGGGGTGTGTGTGGGACTCCCCGGTTCCCAGGTCCACCGGATTTACCCACTAAAAAATCAACTGTACCCTCTCCGTCTTTCGGCCGGCGCCACGGGATCGCTTACGCATGCTACCGTGGCAAAATTTGATAGAATTGAACCAGTGAGTCTCAAATTTTTTGGCTCCAAATCATAACCAATGGCAACAGAGCCAGTTGCAGAATGCATAATCATTGACCTATGACAATCAATAACTAACCTATTCAATGGGCCTTTATGCCTGTCATTGTACCTGCATGCTTCAAACCGGACCACGACGTACGACGTAATGCCGTTTGCCGATAGAATTTCTGATGGTACATGCCCAGAGCGGTTTGCACAGAGCCCTATCACCAAGTAAAGAAACAACAGAAACAACATCGTCAAAACGTTTTTCATTATGAAACTAATGAATTATTTCATCGTAATGACATGAATTTCAATTGTAATTTTCTGTATTATGATAAACATTTATTTACTAACTAGTAATTTGGTTTTCCCTTCGCGTCAAATTACCATTTGTAACCGTTGAGGTCAATAAACCTTCATAAATTCCCTGTCCGTAAGAAATCATCCCTTGGAGAATATTTTTTTTAATTTAAGGAAACCAGTCTATCTAGACTGGTCCCAGTTGGTTCTATGGCGTGGGTAGGCAGACAGGAAATTAGGCCAGTGGGTGGTATGTGGTTATGGTAACAGACATTGAACCCGCAATCAGTAAAGATTAACGAATCCTCACAATGATTGCAAGCTCTTACACAAGCAAGAATATTTTTGATTACAATAAATTATATTGTGCTTGGCGGTGAAGAGAACGTCGTGAGGAAACCTGCAACTAACAGTACAGATATATATTTTGAATGTTTGGTGATAATATGAGCCCTTAATATTACATTTCTTTTTTAAATCAAACCTATGAATTAGAAACAATAGCGGACCTATAATTGTCCATTGCATAACCTTACATATGAATCAATATAGTAGAATTAATTTTCAATTTAACAATTTGTGTACTATTTTCTCACACATATATAAAAATACATTGTATAATAACTCGACCGAGGATTCGAACGGAAGAACTATAGATTCAAAACCGAATTACGTAACGCCCAAACCGGCGCGACACTAAAACGCTATTTGACATTATCAGTATAGGAAATGCGAAGTTACATTTTTTATTTGGTCACGGTCGGTTTGTATTCACGGTCGAATGGAGCGTATCTGTAATAATGAGTTAATAGCCAACTAATTAATTAACAACGCCGTAAAATTGCTACTAACATTAAATTTACTTATTTTGTTTTAATTTAGTAATCATGATAATTTTAGAGCGAATTCGGAAGGAATTTTATATAGAACTAGCTCTAGTAGTCGCCCGCGGTTTCGTCCATTTCAGGGTATTGGTTGTCATGTGTTAAGCAAAAATAAAAGCTTTCTTAGACCTAGCACGCACTGGTAACTTTTGTCACGGTGACTGTTTCGTCACTCTTGTCGAGTCCATGAATATGTATGGAGGTGCGCGCACTTTACGGTGTGACATTTGTGTCTGCATCTGTACATATTCACGGACTTAACAAGAGTGACGAAACAGTCACCGTGACAAAAGTTACCAGTGCGTGCTAGTTCTTAGAGTTCAAGTTTATTTCATACCAAATTTCATCAAATTCGGTTCAGCTGTTTGGTTGTGAAATAACGACAGACAGAGTTTCACATTTAGAATATTAATATAGATAGCTTATAAATTGACTTGACACAGGTCCCTTCCTCTCTCTAAGGCAGACGAACCTATGGACGGAAGCTAATATAGTTCTACTTATGAAAAATACATCTGCTGATATTTTGGTTTCCTTAATATTTCCTACGCCACGATTTCTAAGTAAACACTTCCTCTACTACATTTTAACTTCTATTTTAGTCAGTTTTTATAAATTGTTACGTCTTTATATCCGAGTAGAAAAACGACAAATATTACGTGGAATAGTTTCAGGAACAAAGGTGTTATTGAATCAATAAGTCTATACTAGCTTGACTGGGTGGCATCATCTCAGTTATCAAATATTCTACTACCAAATATTTTGTTTTTCATTCAATTCATAGTAAGCCAGTGTAACTACAGGCGCCAGTACCACAGAGAAATAGATAGAATAGAGTTTTAACTGTTCTTTTCGGTATTTTACCGACATGGATATTCCAAACCGTTATAACTTCAAATTGTATATCGAGTCTTATGTATATTAGTTTACTTTTTTTACATTACATTTAAATTTATTAATAAGGTTAAATAAAAATCTAACTGTGACGTCAGCGAAGTTGGCTATGTTTTTGTGATATTAGTTACGAGTGGCTGCACCAAAGATTTTTTTTAATACAAGTGGGATGAAATAGCAATAACAAAAGAAAGAGATAACAATATACATCGCAATATAGAGAGATTGTAAAATCTCCAAAAGTCATAAACAGATTTCGAAGTAATCTAACCTATACCAAAATCAAAATGAAAACATACTTTATTCAAGTAGGCTTTTACAAGCACTTTTGAATCGTTATTTAACAACTACATATATTAAGTGAAGCTACCAAACTTCGGAATGTAGATTCTACCGAAGCTAGCCAACAAGAAACTCAGTAGGTAATCTTTTTTCAACATTTAAAAATACAAAGTCATTTTAGTTAAATATAATTATATACGTTTGTTATATTTCCTGGAAGTCAACAAGTAATTTACTAATGTATTATTTAAAAATTATTTTAATTTATGAAACGGCAAAGTTCAATCGAAAAAAGGGTAAAGATCCCTTAAGATATATTCTCCATACATACATATATCTCTACTATACTATGCACTACAGATAATGATTGACATACATATGTTTAAGCTTCCGTTACACTAAGTTCCGATATCAAATTCGGCGACATTCAGAACGTAATGTTTCATTCAAGATATCGACCAATGACTCTCTTGGTACTCCTCTTTTGATTGGTTAGACCAGTGATTCCCAAAGTGGTCCAGGCATCCCCCAGGGGTCCACGGGAGACATGATGTGATAGATGTTAGGAACAAATTATCCCGTAATCGCAATCCAATCAAAATGCCCGCAAAACATATAACTTGTATTAAAAGAACTTAAATTGACTTTATATATTTAAATAAATATTGAAATAAATGTGAATATGAAAATAACTATACCGTGATAAAGACTTAATTATCTACTTAGACTTACTTGTAGTTATGTGATCTAATCTATACTCATATTTTTGATGCAAAATTTGTTTCTGTAACCCACTGAACCGATTTAGATGCAATTTAAACATAGGGATCTTTTATTACTTAATTCACCCCTTGAGGGAGTAAAATGGAGTGTGATGGTTTGTGTTGCATAGGTATAAAGGTTCCGGTAATTTTATATGTATATATGAGTACATATATATTATATTAATGTATTTAAGTCGATTTCGACCTTAAAATTACAATTATTTTATTAATACCATTCAGACCTTGCAGAGGCGGTCGAAATTTGTAATAGATTATATACATACACTGGAATTCAATTGATATCGCAGCTCAATGAGTTTTACCTTCCGGTTGCTGATAGTGTGCTACTGACAACTCCACGATCGAGTGGATGTACCCTAGAAGGTGCTAAGAATTTACCGAAAAGTAATTAAACACCGTATCATAATACCAACTTGCATTTTTAATTGCCAGTGTTCCGTATACCCTTACGGGACCCTATTACTCAGACTCCGCTATCCTTCTATCTCTCTTATCTATTAATATATCCGTCTGTCACAAAGCTGTATCTCATAAGCTGTGATAGCTACTAATACAATATACTAAAAACAGAATAAAATACACTTTTAAGGGGGTATCCATATAACTGACATGATTAATTTTGTGATTCCAACTCGCACTTTCAGTACATCACTAATCCCGAGCAACTGACAGTTGTCAAGAATACAGAATGCGTCAGTCAATTTTCGTCTTAGCAGGATGACTCCAGACTCCAGGTTTTAGTGTTACACTTATAAATAGCTTGAAACTGATAGTCCTGTGCTTAAATTATCCGTTCATATTGGATAACCAATCGGATTCTGAGGATTAAATGAATATAGTGTACTTTCGTTTACTAGTAGATCTATTCACTCATAATGTCTCTACTCTGCTTTAAATTCATTATTTTTTAAGAACAACAACAGCCTGTAAATTCCCACTGCTGGACTAAAGGCCTCCTCTCCCTTTGAGGAGAAGGTTTGGAACATATTCCACCACGCTGTTCCAATGCGGGTTGGTGGAATGCACATGTGGCAGAATTTCTATGAAATTTGTCACATGCAGGTTTCCTCACAATGTTTTCCTTCACCGCTGAGCACGAGATGAATTATAAAGACAAATTAAGTACATAAATCAGCGGTGCTTGCCTGGGTTTGAACCCGTAATCATCGGTTAAGATGCACTCGTTCTAACCACTGTGCCATCTCGACTCTAACTCTTTTTTAACAAGATAAACCTAATTTTTTTATGCTGTCCTTACTCTTTGTCGTTGCACACACACAAACGCCCCTCACTCACACTGACGCACGCTGATAATCAAACTTAGAGAGGCGTGCCATTATAAACGAATAGATCTATAAATACAAAACCGAACTCATCCGAATAAGAGATTTCTATCACACAAAACGTTCTTCCATATATCTTCATAACATATCCATGAGTGCATTTGATGAGTAACCCATGAAAATGACATGACAGTCATCACAAATCTTAGCAACGAGTACGAACATGTAAAAATATCTATGTACATACTTATAGGCATCTATAAATATTCATAAACATATTTTTTTCGAGGAATGTTTCTTTGTTTGTTTCCTGTATGAGTTTACCGACTGATTCGAAACTTTGTACGGTTGCTGTTGACACATCTGTCAAGGCTCCGAACATAATACCTTCAAAGTACAGTAGGTAACGCGACAATCATAAAAATAATGGAAATACAAGTTATAAATACAATTTAAGTACCTTCGCTACACAAGTATGGGTAAATGGGTACCCCATTAATTTTATAATCCACTTCCAAGTAGCAATACTTCGTCTGTTTGAAGGATGAGTGAGCCAGTGTAAATAAAAGGGCGTGAACTTAATACTTGTTACTTCCAGGCAATATATCCTATATTGTATACATATATCTTTGTATTTAACTAACATGACTGTGTTTTTAAATGTTGAAAAAGAGAAATTGCTGAGTTCTTGCCGGTGGAAGCTACTTTCCGAACCGGTGGTAACTTCACTTCATACAGTCGTTAAGATACCATTCAAAAGTCCTCGTAAAAGCCTTAACTAAGGTACATTTTGATTTGATTTCAAACACAAGGGACCATCATTTCTCAGTTCGTTACAATATAGTAAATTTCCCACTGCTGAGCTAAGCTCTCCCTTTGAAGAGAAGGTTTGGAGCATATTCCAACAAGCTACTCCAATGCGGGTTGGTGGACTCACATATGGCAGAATTTTGTTGAAATTAGACACATGCAGGTTTTCTCACGATGTATTCAGTGAGGCTTATCTGGGTTTGAACCCGCAAAGATCAGTTATGACGCACGCGTTCTAACCATTGGGCCATCTCGGCTCTTCTCTAGGTCATCATCAATCGTTACTTTTAGGCGGTAGTACATAAGACGAACTTCCATGCATTGACTACTGGATATGTAGACAGCCTGATACAGAGTCCTACCGTCTCGTAAGTAAGGTTCTGTATATATAATAGTCTCAAAAGATACCACATTTTAAGGCTGAAGGTACACCGTCACTAATATTAACAATGTTATTACTATACTTAAAAATAACAAAAAGCATTGTCTGCAGGGCCGTAATTGTTTCGTCCTGACTCGCCATAGTTACGCTTTGTCGCATTGTCACATACAATGTAGTTTTTAAATTATAATACTTTGTATAATTACATAATATACATTAATACATTTTAAAGGTTTCTTAGAGAACGCACTTGCTCATTCCTATTTTATAGTATAGCATTGTATTTTATACGTCAAATTGTAGCAAAAGCAACTAATTCGTCAAAGTTATTTATAATCGAAACAAATCAAAATAATCCTTATTTTATACAACCCGCATTGGAACAGCGTGGTGGAATATGTTCTAAACCTTCTCCTCAAAAGGGAGAGGAGGCCTTTAGCCCAGCAGTGGGCTATGGCAATTTACGGGCTGTTGTTGTTATACAATTATCTTGTCAAAAACAAAACTTTTTTGAACGTTGCTTAGCGATGTGAACGTCGCAGATTCCATATTATTACCCTGAATTTTCATGTGTTTAATTTGTGTTGATAAATTATCTCGATCTTCGGCGAAGGAACATAGTGAGGAAACCTGCATATGACAAATTTCATAGAAATTCTGCCACATGTGTATTCCACCAACCCGCATTTGAACAGCGTGGTGGAATATGTTCCAAACCTTCTTCTCAAAGGGAGAGGAGGCTTTTAGCCCAGCAGTCGGAATTTACAGGCTGTTGTTGTTGTTGTCTACAGCTTAACACCTATACTTAGAATTGATGTGTTCCGGTTTGAAGGATGAGTGAGCCAGACTAACTACAGACACAATATAACACCAACACCCAAGGTCGCTGGCGTATTGGTGTGATGTCAGAAATGAGATGATTTCAACAGCATCCAATTTATACGAGTCATTAGGTTTACTTCCTTACAGTTCAAACGGTCGCTAAGACATTTGCTACATGTATAAAGTACATCATAATGGCATAATGGCATCATAAATGTCATAACATCTCCCGAGCTCGCTACATATAATAAAATTGGAGTGTCTGTTTGTAATATTAAAATAGCCCTTTTTTACTCAATGTATATGTATTTGTACACGGTACATATACCAAAATAACATTTTTTGCAATTTTAGCTCTGTCTGTCTGTTTGTTCCGGCTAATCTCTGGAACGGCTGGACCGATTTTGACGGGACTTTCACTGGCACGTAACTGATATAATAAGGAGTAACTTAGGCTACAATAATATTTTTTTGATTTGATTTGATCATGCGTATACTTTCTTCAAGTATTAATCATGTCAGTTCATCGGTCAGAATTACAGCCTACCTAAAGCTTACCATGCACTTGTGTATCTACCTAATATCTAGTAGGTGGTAGCATATAAATATAGACGATTCAAAAACGCTTCACTGTGAAGTTTACTTAAATAAAATGGATTTGATTTTGACTTTTCATTTTGATCTCATACGCAGATCATCTTTGAGATTGGCTTGCGTCCTAAAAGTCGAGATGGCCCAGTGGTTAGAACGCGTGCATCTTAACCGATGATTGCGGGTTCAAACCCAGGCAAGCACCGCTGATTCATGTGCTTAATTTCTTTATAATTCATCTCGAGTTCAGCGGTGAAGGAAAACATCGTAAGGAAACCTGCATGTGACAAATTTCATAGAAATTCTGACACATGTGTATTCCACGAACCCGCATTGGAACAGCGTGATGGAATATGTTCCAAACCTTCTCCTCAAAGGGAGAGGAGGCCTTTAGCCCAGCAGTGGGAAATTACAGACTGTTGTTATTGTTGTTGCTGTTGTGCGTCCTAAAAAGGTAATCAATCAACAATATCCTGTATTAGTATAATGATACCTTAACAAGAATTTAGTTATCTGATCTTTAAGTTAATCACAACAAGTTTTTAAGTGACAAAACAAGAAAAACGCGTCGCGAATAACTTATGGAGGCCACGAGTCACAATAAACTATACACCCGCCCTGTAATCATATTTGGTCACTGATCTTAATACATAACATACTAGCTTTACCCGCGACCTTGTACGCATTTGAATATAACAAGAACAAATATTATTGTAACCTAAGTTACTCACTATTATATCAGTTATCTGACATTGAAAGTCCCGTAAAAACGGTCTAACCGTAATGTTGTCGTAGATTTTCGCGATTACACATTGAAATAAAACTAGTTTTAACGGATTTAAGTCGCGTATATTAATTATTTTTATCATCCCGACATTTCGAGCACTTTACAGCGTTCGTGGTCACGGGTAGACTGTTCAACCGTTTCAGAGAAGAGCCGGAACAAACAGACAGGGCGACAAAAATTGTAAAAAAATGTTAATTTGGTATATGTACCGTGTATAAATACATATGCATTGAGTAAAAAAGGGCTCTTTTAATATTACAAACAGACACTCCAATTTTATTATATATGTATAAAAGTTATATTGTCTAGTCAGTATTGTATTTCGCTAATTGTGTCAAAACGAGACAAAACCATATAATAACAGTCTAATTTAATAATCGCGAATTCTGTAACGGCCAGTAATTAAATAATTACAAGTATGGTGACTCTTAGCCAAACATTTTTTAGGGCATGTTACGGTGGACTGACAAAGAAACTTGACACCACCAATGTCTGTAGGTACTGGCTTAAAATCCCTAAAACCGGAACACAACAGTACTGAGTATTGCTGATTATTATCGGTACAATATATGATAGTGCCTACCCATACGGAGTTGCGCAAAATCTTATCACAAGTATCATTTATATATATCATTACTAGTAGGCGCCCGCGGATTCGCTCGTTTTAGGTTGTTGGTTGGAGTCGGAAGGAGTCGAGATGGCCCAGTGGTTAGAACGCGTGCATCTTAACCGATGATAACGGATTCAAACCCAGGCAAGCACCGCTGATTCATGTGCTTAATTTGTCTTTATAATTCATCTCGTGCTCAGCGGTGAAGGAAAACATCGTGAGGAAACCTACATGTGACAAATTTCATAGAAATTCTGTCACATGTGTATTCCACCAACCCGCATTGGAACAGCGTGGTGGAAATGTTCCAAACCTTCTCCTCAAAGGGGGAGGAGGCCTTTAGCCCAACAGTGAGAATTTACAGGCTGTTGTTGTTGTTGTTGCTGAGGGTGTTGGTTGTCATGTGTTAGGTAAAAAACGTAACCCATGTGCTTTCTTGTAGTTCAAGTTTTTTTCATAAATTTTATCAAATTCAGTTCAGCAGTTTGGTCGTAAAAGAGCGACAGACAAACCGATAAAATCACTTTTACGTTTATAATATTAATATAGATAGAGACCAAGGGCATTATTTAAATATAATACATACCTAAGGTGCAGAGTATACCTAGACACTCAATAAAATTACATATAAAGACAAAACATGTTGCAAATTTCATTCGCTAAAATATTCACTCATATTATATTACATATATTTTGTTCTCTTTGGATTAATTTCTAAATATTTCCTCTTAAAAACTAAGTCGTCAAGGTAATAATCTTTTTATCGTCGAGGATAAATAACAAAAAGTTTGCATATCGTCGTTAATAAATAATCGTTCAGTAAAGACGCTTGTGACATTTAAAGCGTAGTTAGCTTCAGGAAAATGGATGAAACAATTTACTTCGGTATTCTGACCATGTGTCACAAGATCTGCTGAACTTTAGGTCCGATTGACTTGATGCTTAGCATTCAAAAGAGAGAAATGGTATCGGTAACCTTGAATGAAGTACGAAATATACTTTCATGTATAACTTATTTTTTACTTTTATTTGTTTAATATTTAATAAAAACCAACCTTCCCCTGAATCATTAACATAAAAACTATAAATCTGGTCTTTTACAAGGACTTTTGAATTACAATTATTTTAAAAAATTACCCTTCAAATTCTAAAGCACCACTGATTTTCCATACCTTATATGTTTATAATTCATCTCGTGCCCGACAGTTGAAAATAATACTAGAAACCTGCATGCGTCTAACTTGAATGAAATTCTGCCACATGTATATCAACCAAAACGCAATGGCACACCATGGTGGAATTTACACCAAACCTTCTCCTATATAGAGAGAGGAGGTTTTAGCCCAGCAATGGGATGTTTACAGGTGACTTTACTATCATTACCGTCTGCTGTTCAACAGTCCCCTTTGTCCTTAAGATCGTTTGGTGCTACACAGACTGTTCGATCCATTGGTACACAACTGAACAGGATATCATTGGACAAAATCGGGTTCCCTATCTACACATGAAAATGCCATCGCTGGTGCCAAAGCCACAGCCGACTCGGGTCGGTTGATCAGAAAACAGCGACAATAATATAAAACATATCAGTCATAACAAGTTGACTAGTTAGGTAAACACGATCGTATTGTGATAAATCATGTGTCAATTTTAGAGTTTATTTTTCGTTGTTGAATATTTAAATACATATTTACTTGCCGTTAGTAAATATTTAACGATTTTGGGTATTATTTTTAACAGAATAACTCTCCGTTATTCCGACAAATGATGACGAATTGGAAAACTTTAATTACTTTTGTAATTACGTTTTCCAACGTAGAACGTGTCATGTATTTAACCGCTGAGTTTGTTTCATCTTCTGAGGTCAGGGTATTTATCTTAGGAACCGGTGGTACTGTTTCAATCGACCATCAATAAGAAAGTGTAATACTTCTATATTGAATAAAGCAATTTGAGTTTGCGTTGAGTTTGAGTCAGAGACATTATCTCGACGATATAATCATGTTCTCCTCGATTTCGGTCACGATTGTCATCCTCTAGCAAGAACTGAGTGCTCAGAAAACTTTAGGACAAATTTGAGTGCTCAAACAAAAATTACACCCACACAACACTCACTGGTTTCGTAATCCGTCGGGACGGTACATCCTAAGGGATCAGAAACTGTCCAAGCGAAGGACTTTACATACTTCTAGCTTTTTTGGTAATCGAACCGACAAATAGACCACCTGATGATTAGTTGTCACCACATATAGACATTGGCATAAATATCAACCATCCCTTACTTCGCTAATGTGCCACCAACCTTATATAAGGAACTGAGATGTTATGTCCCTTATGCCTGTAGTAACATCAGATCTAAGCGGAACGCAATAATACATAATATTGACATGAGTTTGAAGTAGCTACCCAGAAGAGCTAGTACAAAGCTGAAGGATTTGTAGACCACAAAGTAGAAATCTTTCAAAATCCACGCTACTAATTAATAACAGAAAATAAATTATTCGAACATATTTTTATTAAGATATTGATAAGAACCAATTTGAATAGCTACTTATATTTTGCTTCGTCTCCAGAACACACTAAATATACTGCCGAGTATTATTATGTCACACGACTCTATTCATTTATTGGTTCAAACAACGTTATAGAATAGAGAATGCCTCTGTGACTAGTCTCCCTTGAAATTTGGCGCCGTTATCGGAATCAGTCGGAAGTAGATTATCTATACATATAATAAAATTTAAGTGTCTGTTTGTATTAATACACGGTACATAAAACAAAACACCAACGTCTGTCTATCTGTTTGTTCCAGCTAATCTGTGTAACGAATGGATATATTTTGACGGGACTTTCACTGGTAGACAGCTAATGCAATAACTTAGGCTACAATAGTAACCATTTTGGTAATCAAGACGAATTCGCGGGCACACCTTGTTTGTTATAAAATCCATTTACTTTTTTCTGAACCGTTGCTGTGATGTACTTTTTAAAATTATTTTTGTGTCGTACTTTTATTTTGTTCGAATTTAAAATCTAATATTTTTACATGTTACATTATTACTCTAGATTTGGGCTAATACTTGGATTTGGAAAACAGCTTCTACCGAGTATATCTCACTAAGATACATCAGATAATATATTGTACATCATATGTACATGATGGGAGCCCATCTCGTTTGGTACCATCACATCTACCGACAAACAGCAAAACCAAAATTGTTGTTTAAAGGGTGACTCAGTGTAACTACAGGCACAAGGGACATAACATCTTAGCTACCAATATTGACGGTGTATTGACGTTGTAAGGTATGTCCGCCTACTAAATTGAAAACACATATTTGACATAATACCGCGGATCAATTTAAGTATCTGTTTAAATTATCATTATTATAGTCGATTTTGTTATTCATAACAAGATTACTTGAATGATAAAATGCGTAGTACGAACCTACTCATAAATTTTTTATACGAATATTATTAACTTTAATCTTCATATAAAAAATATAGTGTTATTTAAATATTCATCAATTTATCTTAATTAGTACTATTATGATTTTTTCTATGTAAACAAAATTACAGACCGGTACCGCTACATTGAATATGTAAACTTGCTTATATGTTATGAGCACACTTATATGTAGCATGGGTATATTTAAGTGTAACACTTTAATTAAAAATAAAAATTTTACGTAAATGAATCTGGCTGAATGAAAAAAAAATTGAATTAAAAAATAAATAACCATTGACTGATATGATTTTTTTTTCGTCATTTTAATGTTTTTATTGAGAATAAAAATATTTTAAACAGAACCATGTTATCTAATAATTAAATTACATACATTATCATTAATTACATAAACAAAACATCGTTTTGGATATTGTTATCGAAACGTGTTTTTCGAATATTTTTATCAACCTGTAAGTTAAACGAGGAAATTTCTAGATCTGTTTATTTTAACTGTTATAACACTGTCTTTAATTATGAATTACATTAATTCTCAAAACAGTTATCTTAGAATGTAAAGTTAAACTCGCAACGTTGATCTCTACTACAAGAAATACGCAAGGAACCGTTTGATTACAGAAAATATAGACTTTAATTTTTTTGAGTTATTAAGGATGCAGCCTAAGACAGTTAAATAAAAAAAAAATTAAAAAAAATAACATACATTTTTCGTCACTCCATAGTCACAATAACACAACACCGAAATCCAAGTAAAAAAAAAATAGTTCGAAATTTCGTTCGAATATAAAAATTAAAAAAATTCAAATTTCGAATGCGTTCTTTCGAACGGCGACGTTCGCTCGCGGCGAATTTATCCGCGCACTATCTACGCTAAGCGGTTCGTACCTCGGGCGAGACCGTGTGAACTGGTGACTATGGCGGGCCTGCCGAGATTAACAATGCGATTTGAGAATTAAATCATATAATACAATCAAATGAGGCAAATCGCTACACTATTCGATAACTAGGATGTCCACACAAGAAGAATAATGGAACCATAGGTTTTCAAAAAAAAAAAATACAAATTAGAATTTTCAATTTTAAAAACTTGCTACCTTGCTGAGTTCGCACTGCTTCTATTAAGTTTAAACAATATATATATTAATATTGTTATATATATTGGTCCGCACATTAATCCTATACATGGCACGGCATATTTCGTAACTGTCCGTCATAATTATATGACAGATAATCCACTTTTTTAAATACAAAGGGTATTTAAAACATTAATATTTTCACGGTGAGAACACAGCCTTCAATTTTCGTCACGCAAACGGCAACCGCTAATTATTATTACTTAATTAGATCCTTAGATTAGATATAGACAATAAATAAACCATTTTTAAAATATTAAAGAGAGACGAGATAGCCCAGTGGTTAGAACGCGTACATCTTAACCGATGATTGCGGGTTGAAATCCACCAATGCAAGCACCACTGAATTTTCATGTGTTTATAATTCATCTCGTGTCCTGCATATGTGTTTAATTTCAAATAAAGAAATAGTATAAAAAAATAAGACGTAATGTAAATTTAGTATGTAGACACACTACCTACCACCTACTTTTTGGTTGTAGAATAAGTAACGAGTGGTGGTACCCAAGCGGGCGTCAACTAAATATAAATCGATACTTTAATTAGAATTTAATTGAAGTTGACTACATTTTGTTAACATAATGATTTCATTAGAATTCACTTGAAAACAAGTCTTGCCAGATTAGTAGAGAGTCGGCGCCACGGACAAGGTTCCAGGCCATATGTCGACCATGATAAAACATATCCATATAAAATCCAATGCCTTATTGGTAGTGGACTAAAGCAGTCCATTTTTTTTCTCACTGGAAAAACGCATCCCGCGCTTCCCCCACGTGATGGAAGTGGGGGGGGGTATGTATGACACCCAATGGCCTGGACGCCGAGTGCACCCAAGTTCACCAGAATAGCCACTCAAAAACCAGCTGTACTCCCCGGTCGTCATCTGCGGAGCAGGTCTGCAGCGGCATCCTCTTCAATTCTGGGTAATGAGTCCCAAGTCCAAACACCAAAAAAACATATTGGATATGCTTGTAATATCATTTCAGAAAAAAGCCTAAAGCCCATTAAACTGTAAGTCATGTAACTTTTTCCAAATATATTCTGTGGTGCATAATCTTGTGCACTACTAGTTTCCGCCGGCGACTACGCCCGTATGACAGAGGGTGCACGTCAGGTAATTAAATCCAAGGCAAGGGAACCGTTCATTTCAATCGAGATATTTCAAGTTAAATTCTATCTTTATGTTCAATTTCATGATACAAAAGTTCAAATCAGACTTCACAGGCCAAATTGACTATCTTTTAAATAAAACTAATTATAACGGATGAATCGCGTATATTAATTATTTTTAAACATCCCGACGTTTCGAGCACTTTGCAGTGTTCGTGGTCACGGGTAGACCAGTCAGTCAGTGGGTCAGTCTACCCGTGACCACGAACACTGCAAAGTGCTCGAAACGTCGGGATGTTTAAAAATAATTAATATACGCGATTCAACCGTTATAATTAGTTTTATTTAAATGTGTAATAATCGCGAAAATTTAAGACAACATTATCAAATTGACTATCATTTCTATATGAAACGCCTTTAGTGAAACTTTTTGGCGCCAACTGAGTATCATTTCAGTCACGTCCATATTATCACACGGGTTTATTTATCAAAAGAATTGCAACGCGTATTTGAATACACGAAATACGAATGCAAAGCTGTATTCCGTCGCTAAGTTATAAGTACGACACAACTTAGATGTAGCATCGGCAAATTCAATAAAACCGATCACTGCCGATTCACACAACCAACAGAAATAGCTCCCTATCGCGCCATTCGACGCTATTCGTCGCTATAGATTCTCGCGTCAGTTCAACCCGAGAAAGCCAGTGCATGTCAAATTGACGAATATATTAGGTCATATTATGATATTACAAGATATTCTTTCATCAAAAGTATAACACCTCTATTCATTGCCTCCACTGGTGACAGGAGGATAGGTTCGTTTGTTACCCAGAGGATCGGAATTCCGATTCAACAGGGAAATGCTGCTAGCATTCTTGCCACCATAACACGCGGTCAAGATTTATACAGTAACTTGCTTTAGTTCATATTTGTATATTTAAGCATTTAATGTTATTAATTCTAATGTTAATAAATATGTTACATTTCATTAATTTTTCTATATTGTCTTGGGTCTGGGGGTTTATGGTCCCTCGTTAATTCTGATTTTCGATAATACAAAAGCTTTAGCTACTTACATTTGGAGCAGAATAGTGTATGTGATGTTTTCCAATAATTACATTTATTTATATTTATATACAAGTTATTACGTTTACGTAAACATCATATTCACATAAGAAATAAATATTGATGATTTGGGATAGCGTACTCAATTCGTATATTCGGTTTTTACGAATTTTGCCGATGCTACATCTAAGTTGTACTAATAATACGTGTATACAAAAACTGGTCCCTCGGTATGCCGAGTTTATTTATTGTAAAACATAAAATAAGTATTTCATTGTAATTCTCGGAATGAACCCACGTCCCGTAGCTGATTGTATTTTAAACGATCTTCTTAATATTCTATTTGTTAGGAACAAATTCGTTAGAACAAACGTCACCTTGTCAGATAAGAATCCTTGACACTTTAAAATTATCTAAATCTATATAACAATATTTATTTAGCTAATATTTATAAATTTACTTAACGGTAAGTCGATCTACGTAGGTACCACCCACTCATTATATTCTACCACGAAGCAGCAATACCTGGTATAACATCTTAGTTTCTAAGGTGGTGCCTTAGGGATTTGGGCATTGGTTAAAACTTATTAAGGGATGCCCATTTGCCCTACCGCCAACTTATGAGTAAATTAAAATAAGGACACGTTTATTTTATTGATCGACTAGCGATCGCCCCGGCTGCGCATGGGTGCATGCTATATTAAAAATGTGCTACAGAATCTGTTTATTTACGATATCGAAACGATGGCTCAGTGGTTAGAACGCGTGCATCTTAACCGATGATTTCGGTGCAAATCCAGGCAAGCACCACTGAATATTCATGTGCTTGATTTGTGTTTATTATTCATCCCTTACTCGGCGGTGAAAGAAAATACCGCGAGGAAACCTGTACGTGTCTAATTTCATATAAATTCTGTCACATGTATTGCACCAACCCGCATTGGCACAGTGTGGCGGAATATGTTCCAAGCCTTCTCATAGGGTTGGTCGGAGATGCGTTCCTTCTGCGAAAGTGTCATGTCGCAGAAGGAAGCAGCGGAGCGGGAGCGGGAAAAAAATGCCGCCGCTGACTCGCTCCGCAGAAGACGACCGGGGAGAAGGAAAGGGCGCTACGCGCACCTTCTCCCTCCGCCTCAATAGGCGCCGTAGGGACCAGGGGGGGTCCCAGTACCCTGGGAATCCCCCCTAGCTGTTGGAGGCCCGTATAGACGGGCCGACCGTCAGGGCGTCACGGTAGCATGCGTAAGCGATCCCGTGGCGTCCGCCGAAAGACGGAGAGGGTACCGCTAAAAAAAAAAAAAAAAGCCTTCTCATAGGGTGAAGAGGCCTTAGCCGAGTAGTGGGAAATTTACAGTCTGTTGTTGTTGTTTGTTGTGCTACGATGAGTTTATAATATATTTCGAAAACAAAGATCTCTACATTGTAATTAATTTTTTAATAAAAAACATATCCGTTCTGAAGTTTAGATTGTTTAAAAATTAAATTATAACGTTATCAAAGAAGGGCAATTACATGCACTTACTCATATCATTTTACAGTTGGTTAATAACGGTTTGTTGCATGTTCTACATAAAGGTAGAGGCAAGGACCTCAGTTTTATTTCCAACTAAAACTAGTAGTCGCGCGCGGCCTCGCTCGCAATTTAGGGAATTGGTTCTCATGTGTCAGGCAAAAAAGTAGCCTAATGTCAGACATAGTTACTTTCACATTTATAATATTAATAAAGATTAATATACTTTTATTGACCTTAACAACTTTACGAGTACAACACAGACGCTGATGCCTTTCTTGTAGTTCGGAATGGACCTAATAGCTTCGGCAGCGTCACCCTGAAGACTAGTCATGATACTCAGGATGCTCCTTGATGCCTTTGCTTTAAAAGTGTTTCTGTGAGACCGGCCAGACGTATATGCTATATTACAATGTCAAACGTCTATCCTTCCACAGGTTGTAATGAACAAGCGGTGTCTGTGTGTACTATATAATCTATACTTATATGAAATTGGAGTCTGTAATCTTTTTTTAATTAAATGCATGTATACACGGTATATATTTGGTATATGTAACTATATTTTTACAATTTTTGTCTGCGTGTATGTTTGTTCCGGCTAATCTCTTTAACTGGCTGGACTGATTTTGACTGGACTTTCACTGACAGATAGCTGATGTAATAAGGAGTAACTCAGGTTACAAATACTCCTTTTTTGATAAATACAAACGCGCTGGAAGTCGCGAGCTGCGCTAATCTAACGTATAATAGCTCACATTAATCGAGCTTAATATGAAAGCCGGAGCCAGTACTGACTGTGAAGAAATAACATTAAATATTAAAGTAGGGACGCAGAGGAACGAGCAACGTGGCGCGCTCTGGGGGAGGCTTATGTTCAGCCGTCACGGTAGCATGCGTAAGCGATCCCGTGGCGCCGGCCGAAAGACGGAGAGGGTACCGCTGGTTTTTAGTGGGTAAACCCGGTGGTACTGGGTGCACCAGGAAACCGGGGAGTCCCACACACTCCCCCACTTCCATCACGTGGGGGAAGCGCGAAAAGCGTTTTTCCAGCGGAAAAAAAAGGCTTATGTTCAGCAGTGGACAGCATTGGACTGATGATGATGATTAAAATAGAAAATCATTCTTAACAATAAATTGATTTATTGTCCATATAAACTTTTAATGTAATCATTTTTAAGTTTCTATTTGTTTTTTTTTTTAATTATTAAGTACTAGATAAGTTTTATATTACAAATATTTCAATTATATGCTCAGCGGTTCATTATTTATTTACGTACAGAGAGAACATATTATTTAGCCAAAGTCACGTGCCATGAGCACGCACGACATCGGAGATTGATTGCACGGTCGAAAGGAATTTAATTTAAGAAAAAAAAAACAAATGCAAAGGACAAAAAATAACGACACGACAAAGATTCGAAATTGACGTTTTGGTCATTTTGAGTTTTGGCGCGTTTTGATTGGTGACATATTATTTTTGGATCCTCATCAATCTCCAACTATCATCATCATCATCTGTGGCTGGCTGGCTCATCATCAGGCCGTAGGCCTCTCCAAATGCACGCCACTGTGGTCTTTCTATTTTTCTATGTTATACCTATTGTGTATATTTTTAATGTAATTTCACGACCTCCGTGGTCTAGTATTATGTACACCGGTTTCATAGGTTTTCGGCCGAGTAGATGTAGAAAAAGATCATTAGTTTTCTACGTTGTCTTGGGTCTGGGTGTTTGTGGTGCCGTCGTTACTTCTGATTTTCCATAACACAAGCGCTTTAGCTACTTGCATTGGGATCAGAATAATATTTGTGATGTTGTTATATTAATATTTTTTATTAATAATTGTTGAAGCAAATTATTGCCCTTATTTAAATAGGGCGACTGGTTGCGAAAGGCGGAGAACCGAGGGTGCCTCAGGGGAAAGGCCTTGACCAGAAGGGATTACGATTGATTAATAATGATTATGATGATAAATGGGCTGATATCTTAATAATTATAAATGAATAAATCCGTTATGGTACAAACAAAATATTTTAGGAAGCTGGATAAAGGATAACCACAGACAGGGCCGAAATACCCTGTGCATGTACATATATCATCAGTGGAAAGCGTTAAGAAACGATTAAGCGTTAAATTGAAACTAAACTTTAAAGTTAATTTCCAAAAAGCACCACTACGGCGCCTGAGCAGTTCTTCCTTTCCACTGATGATATAATATAGACTTACACAAACAAAACAAATTCTTTCGAAACTTTAAGATATATAAAATTCGCATAATGTATCGTAAATAAACTGTACAGTAACGTATATTCTTAATGCTTTTTGCATCAATACCATGTACCGTAATAAATTAAAAAAAAAAACGCCGGACGTCTACCACGGAGGTTTAGTTTTACTTTTTGGCGCGAAGTTGTAAGTGCTCCGGATGTACAATTTCTGAGTCATTGTGACTTTGTTTTAGTTAGGTTTGTTTTATTTAATATTATTTATTTAAAATAATTAACGTAATTGTTGATCGTTTGAGGATAAAGTCTGATTGTTATTCGTCGTTTTTAAAAAAAGTCGTTTTACTTCCGTTCCGTATATAATATTAATAAACACATATGATAGATACAATATAATAATAAAACTTGTTCATACATTATACAATTGTAGTATATAATCAATATTTCTACAACCTATATGTTAAATCGCAATCTATAATAATTTTATAAATGCGAAAACAACTCTATGTGTCAAACTGTCAGTCTGTCTTTTAAGTCCAAAGTATAACAAAGCTATTTAACCCTTAATGTTTATGTTGTTTTAGATGAATAATTAACAAGGAAATTACTACGAATATGCTAATCTTCAAAATTTAATTGAGTTTGTTTCCTCAACTGTAACAATCAATCTCTTTCGTGTCTTCTCCATCCTACGTGACATTGTCGAAATAATCTGCCCTGTCGGCACAACTAAAAGCCAAGAATTGAATTGAATAACATAGCTTACTTTTTTCATCAACACCTGACAAACAACCTCTAAAACACGAGCAAGGATGACGACACATAGTAAGAAAGTAAAAAAAAAAGTCAAAAACTTGAGATCAATATTAAAAAAATAAATACTAAAAAAAATACAACTAATGACATCTAGCTTTCATTGTATAAACCTCTAACGTCAAAGGACGATAACGTCAATAAATGACAACTAGTTCCGCTAAACGATAACAGATGGCGCTGATTACACATCCGATCAAATACATATAAATGATATCCTATTAATTAAACCCCGTACCTATCGTATTTCCTTTGACGTCAATTTATTATCTTTTAATCCAATGATCATAGCATTCCGTTTATCTAGACGTTATCGTTTTTGTTGATTAATGTTATTATGGTAGCTGCTGTTTCTTCTATGTAATCATGACATAGTATAAAACGAAGTCGATTACCGTTGTTGGCCTTATGTATGTTTAGATCTTTAAAATTAAACATCGGATTTTGATGTGGGTTTTCAGTAGAGCTGAGATGGTTAGAACTCGTGCATCTTAACCGATGATTGCGGGTTCAAACCCAGGCAAGCACCACTGTATGTGTGTACTTAATTTGTGTTTAAAAAAATCATCTCGTGCTCAGCGGTGAAGGAAAACATCGTGAGGAAACCTGCATGTGTCAAATTTCATAAAAATTATGTCTCATGTGTATTCCACCAACCCGCATTGGAACAGCGTGGTGGAATATGTTCCAACTACTCTCCTTAATGTTAGGAGATCTTAGCCCAGCAGTGGGAAATTTACAGGCTGTTACGTTACTTACTACTACTACTACTTTCAGTAGATAGATTGATACAAGACGAAGGTTTATATATATAATACATATAGTGATAATCTTGACAGCAAAATAAAATTGAATTATTCTTTTTTTCTAATTTGTTTTTTTTTTTTGAATGCACACATAGACATTCGAACTGATCGTATGTGTGTTTTTTTTTATGGTATTGGTTGGCGGACGAGCATATGGGCCACCTGATGGTAAGTGGTCACCATCGCCCATAGACATTAACGCTGTAAGAATTATTAACTATTCCTTACATCGTCAATGTGCCACCAACCTTGGGAACTAAGATGTTATGTCCCTTGTGAATCCCTTGTGTCATGGGATTCCACAACCCATAGTATCCATAAAAGTGAAAGTATAGGTTTCCCTTAGGATTTAGTGAACATGGTTTCTCTGCCTTGGGAACAGTCACCTTCGTCCAAATCTGTCAGGACAGTTACCAATAACATTAATCGTTTGATTTTAATTGCTACATTGGATTAAGAGGGGATTGCCTTCAAATTGAATTAGCGTTGTTTTAATTAATTTAATTACAATTCTTTGTTGGCTGGCGTTAATATATATTACTTAGATATCTTCCTGCAAATTCTTCGAGCTACTGATTATAAGACTACATGAATAAAGAATATTTTGATAACCAAAAATTTTGAATGGAATTTATTTTAATTCCTAACTGTAATATTTAAACAAAACCTTACGAAATCATATCAAAATATATTTTTTGTCGACATGTGATAAGTACTTAAACGAGTGTCAGAAAATTCCTGAAAGAAATAAGGTATCCTAGGAAGCCGCCTTCTAACCTGCAATATCCTGTGCAATAAAGTCTACAAATAAATAACTTACCTCTGCCCAGAAGCAGACGATGAGTGATGATCCAGACATCATCAGAGGGTAGTATGCTGACAGTAGGCTTGTCGCCCAGCCTTCTTGGAATGCAGACTGGGGACAAAAATGTTTTACATTTTTACACAGACCTTTTCTGGCTTGTAGTAAGATAGTAAGGGATTGCTCTTACTAAGCCTGATTTTGTCGGTGGACTAAATGTACCAGGTCACCAGTAAATGGTCACCACCGCCTAAAAATATTAAGCCTTACGTATTTAACCTTGGAAACTAAGCCCCTTATGCCTTTATTTAATCTTGCTCACTAACCCATCAAATTGGAACACAGCGTTACTAAGTATTACTGTTTGGTGGTAGAATACCTGAGGTGTGGGTGATACCTACCCAAACGGACGAAGAAAAAACAAGTTGTGCTTGGCGCAATGGCACCCTATGGCACCCTGTAATCCTCATATACTAGATCAACATGTAGGCTGATTACAAAGGTCCCTTAAATACAAGAATAATATAAACTCACCGGAGAAACAAAATACGCGCCGCGGATCAGAGACGCGAGGAATGCGACCAGATACAGCATCTTCTGAGTCGTAACCTTGCAGGCCCTCAGGAATGTGGGCGCCTTCAGTCGCCTGTACTCGGTGACCACGCATATCGTGAGCTGCACTGCACAGACGAACGCGACCAGGAGGAACACGCCCCCGATGCCTGCAACGAGAAACAGCCTGTAAATTCCCACTGCTGGGCTAAAGGCCTCCTCTCCTTTTTGAAGAGAAGGTTTGGAACATATTCCACCACGCTGTTCCAATGCGGGTTGGAATACACATGTGGCAGAATTTCTATGAAATTTATCACATGCAGGTTACCTCACGATGTTTTCCTAACCGCTGAGCTCGAGATGAATTATGAAGACAAATTAAGCACATGAATCAGCGGTGCTTGCCTGGGTTTGAACCCGCAATCATCGGTTAAGATGCACGCGTTCTAATCACTGGACCATCTCGACTCGACGTTTTACCATTCGTTGGTTAGTAAAAGACAATGGTGGTAAGAAAAGGACACAGTCTTTAAACGTCCCACTACTGGGCTAAGGCCTCCTCTCCATTTGAGGACAAGTTTTGGAGCTTATTATTGATACACATGTGACTTTCATTCAAATCCATAATGAAGGTTTCCTCGTGTTATCCTTCATCGCTGATCACGAGATGAATTACAAACACAAGTGGTGATAGCTTTACATATAATTCAACATAGTAACATAGAGAATCAAAGTGCTTTGATAAGCCCACTTGATTTTCATTTGGTTCTGATTTCGTATTTTAATCCTATTGCCTTCCGAACTCTAGATAGGAATCATCAGAAATAAAACTAGTTTTAACGGATTTGAATCGCGTATATTAATTATTTATGTTAAAAATTAAAAATAATATACACGATTCAAATCCCTTAAAACTAGTTTTATTTCAATGTGTAATAATCGCGAAAATTGAAGACAACATTAGGAATCATCAGTCTCTCTCATCATCTTAGAAGAAAAATCACTCCAATTCTGAAGAGGTACTTACAAGCATGGTAAGGCAGGTTCGGTCCAGCGCACTCATCACCCGAGTACCGTATCTCGCAGAGGCAGGTGCCGTTCAAGCAGTCCCCGCGCCCGCTGCAGCCGAGCGCGCAGCCAGCTCCACGAGCCGCCGCCGACATCACTGCGTCAGCGTAGTACGCTAATAACGAACGCATCTTAACACTAGCGACGGTGACCGCCGCTGGTTGTAGCTGAAAAAGAAAAGAAAAATCCTGTTATTTACTTGTCTGAATCTTTATCATTACAACAACAACAGCAACAGACTGTAAATTTCCCACTGCTGGGCTAAGGCCTGTTCTCCCTTTAAGGAGGTTTGGAACATATTCCACAACGCTGCGCTGTTCCAATGCGGCCTAGTCGAATACACATGTGGCAGAATTTCAATGAAATTTGACACATGTAGATTTCCTCGATTTAAGTATGTTAAGATGTACGCGTTCGAACTACTGGGCAATCTCGGCTTATTATAATATCAGTATAAAACAAAGTTGCATGCCGCTGTGTATCCCTATGTAAACTCAGATCTTTAAAATTATAGATAGATAGATTGAATTGCCCTCATGAGAATACGTTATCGTCTGTGAGAACGCAGCTTTAGAGCCAATTATAAATTAGGCCACACATCTGTCGTACATTTTGAAGTGGCCGGTTCAATACTTCATTAAAACCTATTACAATGTTTACGTTTTTTCCGATCTGATGTAACTACATGTGATCATTAACTTGTCAAACGGAGTCGCGCGTCACAAAACGTTTTCAAACAAAGAAACGATAACACTTATATTATAAAAATTACTGATTTGCTCTCGCATTAGGTATTTTTTTAATAATAATAATAAATATGAGACAACATCACATACATTACTCCGATCCCAATGTAAGTAGCTGAAGCACTTGTGTTATGGAAATCAGAAGTAACGACGGTACCACAAACACCCAGACCCAAGACAACATAGAAAACTAATGGTAATCTACATCGACTCGGCCGGGAATCGAACCCGGGACCTCAGAGTGGCGTACCCATGAAAACCGGTGTACACACCACTCGACCATGGAGGTCGTCAAACTACTGGGTTTACTTAAAAATACTTCAAAATTATTTTTAGGCTTGCTACGTACCAATTACACATGAACACTATTTGACCTTATATTTATATTTTTTTATTTCTGACATGTTTAACAATTGTCGTTCTATTTCAACTTATTTACACAAAACCCCTTAAAATATATACACCTAAATCTCCTTTATATATCCCTCTGTCTATTAATGAAAACCGCATGAAAATCCGTTCATTGGTTTTGGAGCTTATTGCGAACATATAGATACACAGACGCGGGCGGAGGGCTTTGTTTTATAACATGTATTGATAAAGTATCACTAGAACACTATTGATTCTCTGTAACTAAATAGCATAACTATAGTCACGGCTGATAAAAACTACAATTAGAATGGAAAATTAGTATAGTAGTATATCATTTTTCTATTGTATTTATCTTTGACGTAGTTCGAGTTTAACGATATAACATTGTATGAGCTTGTTTTTGCTCGCATCGTTTAGCTGATTAAGATGGACATTATATCTAGTAACAGGCAAGTTTCTGATATGGTAAGTACCTTAACCCAATCACAAAAACAAACAAACACTAACGAGTAAATTGTATATTTCAAGTACAACTTTCGTTACACAGTTCAATTTTTTTTGTGATGTAGGTGGACGAGCAAATGGACCACCTGATGGCAAAAAGTCTCCTCTGCCCATAGACAATGGCTCTGTAAGAAATATAAACCATTCCTTACATCGCTAATGCGCCACTGACCTTCGAAACTAATGTCCCTTTATTGATATTATGTCCGTTTTGACTGTAGTTACTCTGACTCACTCCCCCTTTAACCACTGCTGTTTGGCGGTAGAAAATCTGAGAAGTGGATGGTACCTACTAAAACGAGCACAAAGCCCTACCACCAAAAGAGCACTTTTATAGTGGAACACATCAAACCTTTCTTCGCATCAGTCACTTGGTCCATACAAAATGTATGGTCCATACAAATGAATGGTTTTGGTTAGTTTTAGTTTAGCGAGATGACTTAGTATATCCCAAATACCTATCTATTTGGGATATACTAAGTCATCTCGCTAAACTACCTCTAATATTTTTTTATCTGCTAAGATACGACAATTACTCGTAATTTTATATTACGATTCAAAGCATTTAAGCTGATTATCATTCGCATTATTAACGATATTTACGCCAGGAAAATAATTAATTCACTTCGGATTCCATAAAAACTTAATGGAATATTATGATTATAGAATAATATATTCTAGTCCAAGAGTTTCACAGACACCGGAAATCCGAGTCGAGCGGAAATACAAACGATTTCAGGGCCACGATTGCGATTTATATGGTAATTAAGCAAATGTCGCCGAATCGTGTCGCTAAAAACTGGTTATCAGGTATTATTATAAAATAATAATAGATAGACAAATACATCGTCCTTAGATTTTAGAACGAAATAAATCAGAATACCCTATTTTTTTTGTTTTGTTCAGTCTCGTGAACAAGGCATTCGTAGATAATGTCGAAATACTGAGCTCCATCAAATAAAATTAAAAAATCATCCAGTATCCCGTTCTTAATAGCTGTCATAATATACTAAAGTATCATTTAGAACACGAAAGGAGACATGTCCATACTATTAGTATAGATGAACGGTATCATGTTGAATTGATCACGTGGAGCGAAGAGTTACACTGGATATCGCTGGTATTTTCATGTATATTAGAATCCCATGAGTCTCTCACACGCCCATACACTTTGAAAAACAAAACAACAAACAACAGCCTGTAAATTCCCACTGCTGGGCTAAAGGCCTCCTCTCCCATTAAGGAGAAGGTTTGGAACATATTCCACCACGCTGTTCCAATGCGGGTTGGTGGAATACACATGTGGCAGAATTTCTACGAAATTTGTCACATGCAGGTTTCCTCACGATGTTTTCCTTCACCGCTGAGCTCGAGATGAATTATAAAGACAAATTAAGCACATGAATCAGCGGTGCTTGCCTGGGTTTGAACCCGCAATCATAGGTTAAGATGCACGCGTTCTAACCACTGGGCCATTTCTGCTCACACTTTGAAAGTTTCTCAGAAATTAATGTACTACAGCGCTATCTAGCAGTGAGTTACGATAAATTCAAAAATATTAAACATAGCTTTACTTGCGTTCTCTTTTCAAATTATTTTTAATTACTTGATATTTCATTCATCAACGCCTTATACTTTGATATGGGTTAATCAATCCTTGAAATCTTTAATTGATAATTCTTTAATATATTTTTATATGTCATATATATTACGTACTGTTTGTTTTTACAAAATATCTGAAGACGTTTTAGGTGATTGATACGTTTTAAACTCAAAGAGATGTATGTTCCATTTATATCTATTTATATATAAATTCTATGAAAATTTATTTAAAATTGAGAGGTCAGATATTAAGCGTTAAAACTAAACTGTACTTCGTTGCAGTTCAAGGTACCTTCATAGGAAATTGCATCAGATTCGGTTCAATGGTTTGGCCCTTAAAAAACTCACAAACAGACAGAGTATCAGTAAAGATGTACGTAGTGCAGATGTACACGTGTACTTAGATGCTCATTGTTTTAAAACATGCGTCATCAGCAATCGTTTTATTTATGAACTACTAACTATTTAACTAACTCTTCCCCCGACTTCGTATTATTTTCATTTCAAATGAAATTTTATATATAATTTTAAAATAAAAGTAGCCTAAGTTACTCCTTATTGCATCAGTTATCTGGCAGTGAAAATGCCGTCAAAATCGGTCAAGTCGCTCCAGAGGTTAGCCGTAACAAACAGACAAAAATTGTAAAAAATGTGACTTGTATTTGATATGCATGTATACTTATACGATAAATGATACATGTACCGTATATACATACATATTGCATTTAGTAAAAAACGGTTATTTTAATATTACAAATAGACACTCGTGTACAGATAAGAATTGAAAAGTTGCAACCGATAAAATTTTCATGTACACACACACACACATTCAATATGCAACAACTGGCAGCTTAAATGAACAGTTTGGGGGTGGTCGGGATCCGATTGTGGCTATGGAGCTGATCATGAATAAATTAATTAAATCTTCCATCTATTTTAGAAATTATATAGATAGATAATACCTAAACAAAGCCACAACAACAAAAACATATCAAACTCACACGATCATATTTAGTTAAAAATAAAGTATCACAACTTTATGTGCACTTAAATTTTCATCTTATACTAAAGTCATAAAGTTCAAAGTGGAATAAATAAAAATATATTATATAATAGAGATCGTATGACACACAACACGTGTCTCGTCTTAAAAAGAAATATGAGCTACGATCTAGTCGCGCAAAAGAGGTTTTGCTCGTTTTTAAAACGCAAAAAACAGATAAGATAAATATGAAAAGATAAGACAAATATTACTAGAAAAAAACAAAAAACAATTACCGTTTTATTATAGTAAAAAACCTCATTTACACTCAATAACAAAAACGTTTTAAATTCAAAGTAAAAGTTATACTCTGAGGTATTTGTTAGTGAATTTATATAAAAGCTTGTAAAATTAAGAAAATTCTATTAATATTATCAATTAAACTGGACTGCATTTGTCATTGATGATTGCCAAATGCTCCACCTGAAGGTCATTGGTCACCAACGTTTGTAGACATTGGCAGTTTTAGAAATATTAACCAATCACCAATCACCAATGCGCTATCAACCTTGGAAGTAAAATGTTACATCTCTAGTCCTTAGAAATGGGTGCATTTGCAAATATTGCTGTTTAACGTTATCTGTGGGTTCAAGCCCAGGCTAGCACGACTTAATTTTCATGTGCTCATTACTGCTTATTGCTTGCTGTTGTTGTTGTTGTTTGTACAATTTAGAAAATTCTAGAAGTTCAATTTTTCACTGTAATAAAAATTCTATGTTCGTTCTTCAATCTAAAATGTATATGTAAACCCTTATTGTACCACAAATATACATCTACTCCCGTCCCTTGATCTCTTCGCAGTTATTTATGCAACAGGGGTCGTTGCACTTTCTATGTCTAAAATTACCTTCACGAGATACCGAGCGAACAACGCCGGACTCTTGACACGAAATACGGTACTCATCAAATCGATTTTACTATTTGAATCGCCATTCATGAGATTAAATTGAATGTAAATCTACTGCTAATTCCGATTCTAGTGAGAAGTATTAGTGTAAACCAAAACCTCTCACTTAAGTGATTAAGATTACTAATAAACATTGTATGGAGACTGCACTTGACATCATTATTATTGATTTAATTATTTGTTATGAGTTCAGTAATTTTTTCATCAAATTCCATTTCCGCATATTAAGCATCTTCAAGGTCCAAGGGACTGTAATTGTATACAAACGATCATAGAACCAGTAAACTAAACAACATAAGAAATTAAAAGGTACCTAATTTGTATTCTCATGCTTGTTCTGTTGGCTGTACCTGACCTCTTAACCGTCCCGACAAATAATCAAAATATAATTTATTCCAGTAGACTTTTACAAGCACTTTTGAATCGACATTTTACAACACTATACTAAGGGCATGAAACTAAACAGTTCTTCTTTTACTCTGGTAAATAATACCCTATTCTGTCTAAAAGTCATTCGTATGTTTTTGCTGACCTTACTCTTAGTAAGCACACACTAAGACATTCTGTAAGCACGAGCATTACTCACACTAATGCAAGATTTTAATTCAATCTTGAGAGTCGCCTTTGTGAGTGAATAGATTTATCCTAATAAGATAATTTAACAGCCTTCTATTGCCTTCTTTATCTTCGAATGTCAAACTTACTTTTTTAATTTCATTGATTTCTTTAGTACTGAAGAATAGTAATTAATTATTCATTGAGTCGATGGACTAGTTACGATTAATCGTTCGAAATAGGATGAACGTAAACGACCCAATGTGTTCTAATTTGCAGTAACACATGCTATTAAAAAGCAATCACGACGTTGGCATACATTCAAGCAATTATCATACTTAACATACGCCAAATTAATAATAAAATCTGAAATGAACCAACTACTCAAGATATTCACGAATGGTCAAAGAGGACTGCTTTTGTTGCTTTATTCATATTCAGCGATTGCCACAAAGGTTCTCACTGGATTCAAAGAATTTGCATTCATTTTTTTGATATTGGTACCTAACTATGCCGCTAGTTGTTGAAACACATTGGGCCATTTGTCAAAGGCTTAACTACATTCATATTGTCAAACCAGGTGAGACCCTTTTGGTGGTAGTTAAGTGGTCACCTCCTCCCATAAACAATAGCGCTGTAATAAATAGTAATCTTTCATTACATCGCAAATCACCCCCACCATTGAGAACTAAGTTGTTATGTCCTTTGTGCCCGTAGTTACACTGATATTAATTCGATTAATAGGAATACTGACTGTTTTTATATTCTAGTTTTAGGGGTGAGTGAGTCAGTGATACTTATTCATAAACTACCACCCTGGGTTTCGCACGGGTACAATACTGATACTAAATTTACTACAGAATTTGTATATTAACTAATTAATTTCTAAAATTATCAATTTTTGTTACTTATATCGTTCACGTATTTTGAAACAAAAACCTTCCTCCCGAACTCTATCTGTTAAAAAAACCGCATCAAAATCCGTTGCGTAATTTTTAAGATCTAAGCATACATAGGGACAGACAGCGGGAAGCGACTCTGTTTTATACTATGTAATGATAAATACACTCCAGTCCAAGTATGGACAGTTACAAGGTGAGATCTAATATAAATATATTATTGATTGAATCGACAAAATAAAAACTCCTTTTTCGTCTTTATGACTTACCAAATAGACTATGTGGTTATTTCTAAACGATATTTTACGAAAACTTAAATGAGCTTTTTGATGCTAAAACTTTAAGTAAATAATAAATAAGTACATTTAAGTACCCAATCGTTCAATTCAACCAAGTAAAAGAAATAATAATTTTGTTCGTTACATATTTATAGAAAAGGACATGAGGTATCTTCTATCTCACTCACACGCAAAGACTCGGACGAAAATTAGTAAGTAATTAATATGAAATTAGCGTATATTGATTTCTAGGTGTGATATATAAAAATTTAAGTGTACGTCACTTATATACTCTGTAATTAAAATGGTGGAAAAGTGTATATAAAATTCTGGCTTTCTTGTCCATACTTCTCGGAAGAATCTACTTTATGAAATGGTGCTTTTATGAGCATATTTGAACAAAGAATTGATCTTTTATAATAGGTTGGGGAAAAAGTTTCTTCGTATTTTATATGAAAATTCAAAAAGTTTTTTTTATAGTTTATTTACATTTGACTAAAGTATGTAGGTGCCATTTTATTCCATAACTTTTTGCCATCTTGTTGGTAGTGACATGATCCCATTGCTGTAAAAATTTTGGGGCTTCTGATCGAAAAACTGCGACAAGTGGTTTTGACAGTCCTCTCGTGATGTTAACCTGACACTGCCTAAGGAATTCTGCAGAGACCGAAACAGATGAAAATCTGAAGGTGCAAGGTCAGGACTATACGGCAGATGCATTAATACCTCCCAGCCAAACTCTCGTAATTTTTGTTGAGTGGCTAAAGATGTGTGAGGTCTAGCGTTGTCATGGTAAAAAACCACACCCCTTCTGTTGATCAATTCTGGCCGCTTTCTCTCAATTTCTTGCTTCAATCTCATCAATTGTTCGCAATACAGTTCTGAATCGATGGTCCTGCCGGGCGGTAACAGCTCATAATGAATGATGCTCTTCCAATCCCACCTTACACACAGCATTACCTTGTTGCGAGTTAATCCGGGTTTTGCCACAGTCTGTGAAGCTTGACCAGCCTTTGGCCACGATCTTTTTCGCACGTTCTTGTCGTATGTGATCCACTTTTCATTACCAGTTATCAGCTTCTTCAAAAATGGTTCGGTTTAATTACGTCGTAATAAAGAATCACAAATGAGTACACGGTTCATTAGGTTTCATTCAGTGAGTTTATGAGGCACCCATATATCGAGCTTTTTTGTGTACCCAGCTTTATTGAAATGAGTCAAAACTGTTTTGTGGTCAATTGCCAGTTCTTCAGCTACATTGTAACTACTAATATGCCGATCTTGCTCCACTTTTTCAAAAATGGCATCAATTTTGTCCGTAACAGGGCGACCAGAGCGAGATGCATCTTTGATATCAAAATTTCCGGCTTAAAAAAGGCTTAAACCAAACTTGCGCTACTCTCACAGATACTGCATTAGGTCCATAAACATCACAAATTTTTTTCGCGGCTTGAGTTGCATTTTTAGCTTTTTTTATAGTAAAATTTTAAAATGTATCGAATTTCTTCTTTAGATTCACTCATTTTAACAACAACAAAAACAAATGAAAATCACACAAATTCCTATTTTGAATTTGGAAGTGCCTTCTTTAAAATTAAAACTTTTTAATGATACCAAAACCAGCCAGATACAAAGTGTATAGCCAAAGAGATTTTATTACAAGTTCATACATACTATATGCGAAAAGACTTTTTCCCCAACCTAATATTTGTCAAATCAGTAATACTCAAACACCCAAACTAATAAGTACGTAAATAGATTTTAAAAATGGACTTATTTTGTTTCGTTCGAATACATCTATGCCAAAATAATTTTCATCGTTCAGTCCAAACTACGGCCTACGGTTACTTACGTAGGCGTTGTTGAAAGCATATTGGCAGATTCAGGGTGATATTGGTAACGATGACAAGTCATAGGAGTCGTCTACAAAGTCAAACGTAACTATTTATAACGACTACCCTTACTTGGAAAAAGTAGTATATTAATGTACACCGCTAGAGGAAGGTTACTTTTTAGATACAACACTTCAGGCCGTATTCTACTATGCTTTCTCAATTAAAGTTGGATGTCACCGTACATGCAAGAGACTTTTTCCTCATGAAGAACTCCTTCTTTTATATACAAACAAATAAGTAAATATTGGACACATGCATTACTCCGATTCCAATGTAAGTAAAACAATGTAAGTACAACATAGAAAACGAATGAACTTTATCTACATCGACTCGACCGGGAATCGAATCCGAGACCTCGGAGAGACGTACCCATGACAAGCGGTGTACACACCACTCGAGCACGGAGGTTAAACCTTTACGTCATCTGTATTGAGTATTGACAATCATTTTTATTTATATTAATTTCCTTATTTAGAAAAAAATGCGCTTAGAATGTGTACAGCAATCACAAGATAGATATCGAGCTAACCAGTTCTTTTTAAACAATTTAAAAAAGATCCAATTGATCGATTTCGGCCAAGACAAAGACCAGCCAGCTTTATTCACAGGACCACCGCCATTCCAAATTTTCCGAAGCAGGTCAGAACCATTCGATTAGAGAATGGATATATCGTTCACCTATTAATATTGGAAACCTACACATTAGAAATTATTACATAGTATAAAACAATGTCGCTATCTCTGTCCCTATGTATGCTTAAATCTTTAAAACTACGCAACGGATTTTGATGCGGTTCTTTTAATTGATAGAGTGATTCGAGAGGAAGCGTTTTGTATATAATACATAGACAATATAGTTAAAAAAATATTATATTATATATTGTATAGATATTGTAAATAAACAAATTCTGCAGTACTATTTAGCAGCTTTGCACACGAGCGAAGACGGGGCGGGTCTTTAGTCTAAACTAAACTCTTACATAAGTCATAAGATTATTACCAGTTCCGCTGTCAATTCCAAAAGAGCTTATACACGCCAGTCTAGTTGTAGGCGGAACTAGTCTATCGTCAGACTAGTATATATTAAAGGAAAACCCGGAACGTAGAGGTATCAACAAGAAATATTGATAAAGCTGTATATGAACATATTTCCATTAAAGCACTTTTTATTAGCTTCACTGAAGCAGTTTGTCGCTTGCTTTTAAAGTGGTCACCACCTCCACTAATAATGTATACATTATAGTAGCTCTGTATGTCTGTTGTTCTTTTACGGATAAATCGCTGAATCGATTTTGGTTTAATTTGGTATGAAGCAAGTTTGAACAGAATGGAAGGACATCCAGCGCAGAGGAGCTGGCAGGCCGGATGCGCAGTTCACTGAAGGAAGTCTGCGATGCGGCCATGCCTCGGACCCGGCGCAGAGTTCCGCGCCGACACGTATACTGGTGGTCGCCCGAAATCGCCGACCTTCGGGCGACGTGCTGTCGGGCACGGAGGGCCTACGTCCGCTGTCGAAGACGCAACGGCCTCGACACGGATTTGGAGGGACAGTTGCTGGACGCCTATCGCCAGCTGAAAAAAGAGCTGCAGCTGGCGATACGCAAGGCCAAGGAGAAGGCCAGGGAGGAACTTCTGGCGGGCCTCAATCAAGACCCGTGGGGGCGCCCGTACCGCGGTGTACGCGGGAAGTTCCGCACCCAAGGCGCCCCCGTCATCGAGACGATGCCACCGGAACTCCTCCTTCGCCTGGTTGGGGAACTCTTCCCCCATCCAGGCGAGCACGTCCCTCCGCAGATGGCGCCCCGCTCCGTGACCGAAGACCCAGTGGTTTCACCACTGATTACGGAGCGGGAGATGGAGATGGCCCTCGGTCGCTTGAGGGCCAGGAAGACGGCGCCGGGTCCGGACGGGGTTCCAGGGCGTATTCTGTGCGACGCCCTGGAATACCTAGGTGCAAGGCTTCGGGAGCTATTCGACGAGTGTCTGTGCAGCGGGCAGTTTCCGAAGCCTTGGAAAGAAGGGAAGTTGGTCCTGTTGCCGAAGGAAGGTCGGCCGTTGGATTCCCCTTCGGCATACAGGCCAATTGTGCTGCTGAACGAGACGGGAAAACTCTTCGAGAAGGTCCTCGCAGCCCGTCTCGTTCAGCACCTTGAGGAGGTCGGTCCGGGTCTCTCGGAGGCGCAGTACGGATTCAGGGCGGGCCGATCGACAGTCGACGCCCTGAATGCCCTGAAGACTCGGACGACGGAAGCGGTGGCCCGGGGGCAGGTCGTCCTGGCTGTGTCGCTTGACGTGGCGAACGCCTTCAACAGTCTCCCTTTCGAGACGATACGGGAGGCACTCCGATAGTAACCATGGGGTGCCGACCTATCTGAGGAGACTGCTGGAGGCGTACCTCCAGGACAGGGAGATCCTCTGGGCGGGAGTCGATGGGAGGATCGTCCGGCATCGAGTGGGCTGCGGCGTTCCACAGGGGTCGGTCCTCGGCCCAATTCTATGGAACGTCGGTTTCGACTGGCTCCTGCGGGCTCCCGTCCTTCCCGGGATGGGGGTGTTGTGTTATGCTGACGACACTCTCGTCACGGCGATTGGACGGGACTTCCGGGAGGCGGCTCGCCTTGCCGAAGTCGGAACGGCTCTCACCGTGGACCGCATGGGAATGCTGGGCTTGAGGGTCTCCATATCCAAAACGGAGGCCCTCCTCTTTCACGGTCCACGAAAAGGACCCCCACGAGGGGCGAGTATCACCGTCCAGGGGACGGTTATCAAGGTGCAGGCCCAGATGAAGTATCTGGGCCTGATCCTGGACGGACGATGGAGCTTCGGGCAGCATTTTGTTCATCTCGGCCCAAGGCTCATCAACGCCGCTGCCGCTCTTGGTAGCCTCCTTCCGAATGTGGGAGGGCCGGGGTCGCTATGCCGGCGTCTTTATTCCGGCGTAGTGAGGTCGATGGCGCTGTACGGTGCCCCGATCTGGATAGACGCCCTCACCGCTAAAAATCGGGCTCTGCTGCGAAAGCCGCAGAGGGTCATAGCGGTGAGAGGCATCAGAGGGTACCGTACGGTGTCGTGGACTGCGGCGACACTTCTCGCGGGCGATCCGCCCTGGGAGCTCCAGGCGGAGGTGTTCGCGGAAGTGTACCGGTTCCGGGTCGAGGCGAGGGACCGCGGCGACCGTCCAGGGTCGGCGGAGATCGGGCGGATCAGGGCTCTAGCCCAGCAAGCCCTGATCGCCCGATGGCAGGAGGATCTGGGGACTCCCACGGCGGGCCTAGCGACAGTGGAGGCGATCCGTCCCCACTTGAGTCGCTGGGTCGAGAGGAAGCACGGCACACTGTCGTATAGAATGACGCAGGTACTTACCGGACACGGATGCTTCGGTAAGTACCTGCACGGGATAGCGCGGCGGGAGGAGTCACCCTCCTGTCACGAGTGTGGTGCGCCAGTGGACACGGCGTACCACACCCTGTACGAGTGTGCTGCGTGGGGGCCCCAGAGGCACATCCTTGCGGCGACTATGGGCGGAGACCTCTCGCTACCGAGCGTTATCAACACCATGCTCGGTAGCGAGGTGTGCTGGTCAGAGATGCGCTCCTTCTGCGAAAGTGTCATGTCGCAGAAGGAAGCAGCGGAGCGGGAGCGGGAAAAAAATGCCGCCGCTGACTCGCTCCGCAGAAGACGACCGGGGAGAAGGAAAAGGCGCTACGCGCATCTTCTCCCTCCGCCTCAATAGGCGCCGTAGGGACCAGGGGGGGTCCCAGTACCCTGGGAATCCCCCCTAGCTGTTGAAGGCCCGTATAAGCGGGCCGACCGTCAGGGCGTCACGGTAGCATGCGTAAGCGATCCCGTGGCGTCCGCCGAAAGACGGAGAGGGTACCGCTGGTTTTTTAGTGGGTAAACCCGGTGTGCTTGGGCGCACTCGGCGTTCAGGGCTCCGGGGAGTCCCACACACCCCCCCACTTTCCATCACGTGGGGGAAGCGCGCAAAGCGTTTTTCCAGCGTAATAAAAAAAAAAAAAAAAAAAAAAAGAATGGAAGGACATAGGGAATTTTTCATGCTGACCAACCAAATTATAATGTACTATGTGAGTTACCCGTGGTTGCCAATATTAAAGACACCAAACAAATCATATTTTCGTAAAAAATGAAACATAAAATGTAAACTTAATAATAATAAACGTAAATAATGAAGTCACTGGCCTCTAATATACTTGGTCTTATATTGTAGGGGTACAGGGCCTGTTTAATGTATGTATCATCTATATTTAAACAACCGTATAAAAAGAGCACTTCTATTCGATTATGAAATTCAATGGGATGACAATTTGACGAGTCCGGAGGGAAGGTGCAATGTAAAGAACTTTACACACTATATGAGGTACGGGATATTTACCATATGATGAGTAAGAGAAGGTAAGAAATCAGCTATACTATTGTCATCAACATTCAAACCGATAAAGAACAAAACAAATAAACCAAATTTTTAAATCCATCAACAACAAACCTGCAAATAATAAAAGTCATCACGAAAGCAACCTCAGAATCAAATCAACAAAATCTCTCATCAAATTAAGAGAACAATAACAACACTCAACAATGATATCGTTTCAGAATGTTACAATTATATACCTATATCATATATGTACACAATGATACCGCAATATCATAGCGTGTATGTTATGATAGGGGAAAGTGGAACAAAGGATACATTCATTGATACAAACTATTTTCAGACAGGATACTAACATACAACAACTTCACAGTTACATATATACTCTTTAAATGTGTCAATGAGTTCATGCAAACATAATTTCACAATCCTTAAACATATAAACGATATAATATCTCTTAGAAAGGTGTATATTAATCCTATATACAGTGCAACCTCGATATTACAAATCGCAAGGGCACAAGTAAATATTCGTTATATCAAGTAATTCGTTGAACTGAAGTTTGTTATGTTGAGGTCAGATTGGTCTGAAATTCGTTATAAAGAGATAAAAGCATTCATCTCAACATTACGTACTCATCTTGTTTTTTTTATTTCTTTTTATGGTATAGTTTGGCGGACGAGCATATGGGCTACCTGATGGTAAGAGCGGTCACCATCACCCATAGACAATGAAGCTGTAAGAAATATTAACTGTTCCTTACATCGTCAATGTGTATGTGTAATGGGAGTGGGTAGTATCTACCCAGACAGGCTTGCACAAAGCCCTACCACCAAGTAAATATGTTATAGCGAACAACTTCTACTAATAAATGATAACACATTTTCATCAAATTACTATATGTATTTTCTATTTAAAAACAATTAGGTAGGTAACAAAAGCTTTTTCTTGCATTAATAATCAAAATAAAATGCAGTAAAATACGTAAAAGTGGGTACATATGTTGGTGTGAACTTTGAAACTTGAAAATTCGTTATAAAGAGGTTGTATGCAATGTAAAGGTATATTTTACATTGACTCTTACGGACAATTCAAGGGGATTACGAAGAATTTGTTAAATCGAGAAAATCGTTATATTGAGGTTCGTTATATTAAGGTTCCACTGTATTAATAGAGTAAGCCGATTTTTGTCCTAGTGATTATGGGATGACGGCATCAGACAAGTGGCAGGAATCATGTGGAACAGAGTGGCTGGAGAAAGGAATGAGGAAAAAGTTGGAGGAGGCCTTTGCCGACTGGCAAACAGATCTACGAATGATAACCGAGAAACAGATATTAGTCTGAATACTTTATTTAGTTAAGCGTTAGTATTAGTTTTTAAGTTCAAATTTATTATAACTTAATTCTTATTATATTAATAGATCTGAATAAGAAGGCTATTATTATTATTCTTTTTGGACTATTTATCTCCCAAATAATGGGGCAAATATTCCAGTCACACGGGTCAATGACCAAGTGTATCTGGGGAGTGAAAAAGTCAGTCAGTACAGTCAGTCAGCTCATTATCAGATTCTAAAAACTTACGTACTATTCGACAAGTATTTAAAATAGCAGCTTTTTGCATGGTGATGTATGTGAGAGGTGGTAAATCAAGAATTTTTAAACTTTGGTGTAAGTGTTTAGGTATGACTTCGGTAGTGGAAAGCACGATAGGGACAATAAAAACATTATTTCAATAAAATTTAAATAATAATAATTATTATTATTATAATTATGGGACGATAGCTGCGCATAAAAGATCAGCTATGGTCTAATATAATATTAACTATTCCTTACATCGTCAATGCTGCTGAGCTGAGATGGCCCAGTGGTTAGAACGCGTGCATCTTAACCGATGATTGCGGGTTCAAACCCAGGCAAGCACCACTATATATATGTGCTTAATTGTGTTTATAATTCATCTCCTGCTCGGCGGTGAAGGAAAACATCGTGAGGAAACCTGCATGTGTCTAATTTCATCGAAATTCTGTCACATGTGCATTCCACCAACCCGCATTGGAACAGCTTGGTGGAATATGTTCCAATCTCTCTCCTTAATGGAAGAGGAGGCCTTATCTCAGCAGTGGGAAATTTACAGGCTGTTACTTTACTTTACTTTTTACATCGTCAATATGCCACCAACCTTGAGAACTAAGATGTTATGTCCCTTGTGCCTGTAGTTACTGTAGTTACACTAGATTAGCAAGATAGTGCAAACAGCAATAGATCAAGTCGTGATCATTTTTTATATGGAAAATTCCAAGCAATGTGAGTCGAACTTGTAAATAATTTAAAAAAATACAAACAAGGCGATGTGGAAATTCTAAGTAAATACGGAAACATCTTCCGCGTTTTTCGAATATAATTCTTAGAAAACAGTAGTATGAAACAGAGTACTTTACATTTATTATGTTATTTATTGCCGTTATAAAATCTGAGAAACAGATCTAACTGATGGTAACAGGTCACCACCGTCGATAAACACAAACGCAACAACAGCACAAGGAACAAAACATCGTATATCCCTAATATAAACACGCATTGATAATTTACCACCACACTATCATCTTACAGTCCACCTACACATCATAAACATATCGAAGAAAGCGAATGGTACCGTCATAATATAACACTGAATCTAGTTCAAACAAACTGACAGTTATATTTTTTCCGAAACGATTTTAAAATCATTGCTTGCCCCAATACCATTTATTTGGGGTCAGCGCTGTGTTTACTATTTATGTTCCAAAAAGCATTGATGTCTAGAACAATATATAATTTATCATTGATATATTACCAGACTAGTTGCAAGTAAAGCGTTAAACTTTTGTATATCCGTATTTTTAGCAAGAAATTAGTGGTTTACAAAAAAAAAGTGGAGGAATATGAAAATATGAGAATATGAGAGGAATATGGAACTGCTGATTTTATCTATAGTGTCAGCCTATCCCACTGCTGGGCTAAGGCCTCCAATCTGATTTTATCTATAGTAACAGGCTGTCCCACTCCTGGGCTAAGGCCTCCGATCTCTTTGAGAAGTTTAGGAGCATAATCCACCACGATGCTCCAATGCGGTTCATATGTGTCAGAATTTCGTTGAAATAAGACACATGCATTTTTCATTCACCACCGTGCTCATGATGAATTATAAACACAAATTAAACATATAAAAATTCAGCGGTACTTGCCAGGATTTGAACACACTGTCATCGGTTAGATTTTATCAATACTAATATTAAAAATGCGGAAGTAACTCTGTCTATTTGTTACGCTCTCAACGTCAAACGAATTTGATAAAATTTCTCATGAAGCAAGCTTAAGAACCCCTAGAATGAACAATTGCTTCAGTTTTCCCATCTCTTCTAAAACTATACCTAGTTAGTATACAAATTAAATTACCTTCCCGTCTACCCGTGACCACGAACGCTGTAAAGTGCTCGAAAAGTCGGGATGATAAAAATAATTAATATACGCGATTAAAATCCATTAAAACTAGTTTTATTTCAATGTGTAATAATCGCGAAAATCTAAGACAACATCAAATTAAATTAGTTAAAATTTCAAGACATAACACTACGCGTCACATATGTATCTTAATATACTATCAATTTATTTCTATTATCATAAATATACAATTGAAATATAAAATCTACCTAAAGCATTGCAATCAAAATTTCAAGATATCTTCAATATTATATCCTTCAGAATACATTGTAATCAAGCCGCCATGTTTATTTACATAGTTGCCTATCTAATCAGACCACAAATCTTGTGTAACGTTACAATAACTAATAAAGATAACATTATAAAGCCATACATCTATAGATACTTCTGTATTAATATGCGAAAGTAACACAAATTTTAAGACATTTTCTGCCTTGCACAACCAACTTTTGACGGGGATTTTACGACTTGGGAACCTTCTAGACTATTCGATTTAGATGAAATTTCGTACGGAGACAGTTTGAGTCTCAAGAGAAGTACATAGTCTCCTTAAATCACCCCTTAAGGGGGTATAATTGATGTGAAGCTTTATATACTTTTGATATTGTTTAATAAATTCGTTCGAGTAACGCCGCAGTTTCAGCTAGTTTCAATAAATTAAACTTCAAGAATAACGTAGCAACGCTTCCGAGACACTCGAGCTGATACCGAAACTCCTTAATTTTATGTCGATAAGCGGGCAATCATAAAGCCCACACACTGCACACAAATTAATTTTCCTACAATTTTAGAGTCACTATTAATAATAATAATAGCCTTTAGTGCTTACATAGAAATATGGTCGACCATTGACTTTAAATGATTATTTTTAAGATACACAAATATAGCTCTACCTATACAAATATAGGTAGAGCTATATTTGTTAATTCAACGCGACTACATCGCTTGATCGATCGTACAAAAATTTCCAAAGAACCGAAATCTAGATCTAGGTCCCCATTTTTCTAGACTTAGAGATTAATAACGAAGTCTCGGAAACACTAACAAACTTGAAATTTGGTAGGTAGGTAGGTCCTTACAGGAAACTTGGTGGTAGGGCTTTGTGCAAGCCCGTCTGGGTAGGTACCACCCACTCATCAGTTATTCTACCGCCAAATAACAGTACTCAATATTGTTGTGTTCCGGTTTGAAGGGTGAGTGAGCCAGTGTAACTACAGGCACAAGGGACATAACATCTTACTTCCCAAGGTTGGTGGCCCATTGACGATGTAAGGTAATATATCTTACAGTGTCATTGTCTATGGGTGATGGTGACCACTTCCCATCAGGTGGCCCATATGCTCGTCCGCCAACCTATAACTTAAAAAAAAAAAACTCCACTCTTAAGGGTATAAAACGGGACTTGGATGTTTGTTTTAGGAATTTCGTGAGGGTAAAGCGGCAGGTTCAGCTAGAATACATATATTTGTCACATGATATGACGATTGTAAATGATGCCTAAATACCATCCAGGACGGTAGGTATCCCAAATCTCACAAAGACAAATATAAACTCTTCAACGATGACAACTGTTAACTGGCAATCCTGAGTTAATGAAAATGTTATCCTCGTAGTCGGAGTCCAATAAAATCTTGTATTTATATATTAACAATGTATAGTCACAATATAATAAAACTTGGAAATAGCCCAGTGGTTAGAACGCGTGGATATTAACCAATATTGCGGGTTCAGACAGACAAACAGAAATGAATATCTATGTGCCGAATTTATCTTTATAATTGATCTCATGTTCGGCGTCGGCGGAAAATACGATGAGGAAATCAGCATGTGTCAATGTCAAATTTCAATAAAATCCTGTCATAGGTGTATCTATTAAACCATATTGGATTCGCTCCAAAAATTCTCTTAAAGTGAGAAGAGGTCTTAGACCAGGAGTACTTATTGATTAATAAGGCACGAATATAGGGCGAACCATGAAATTACAGTTGATTATACATAGCAAAAGAAACTACTTCAACAGGGCTGATTTTATCTACTTTTCTTATATATCTTTAGTATATTAATATGTATCTACATGGAGATTGTGATAAATGAAACTCAAGTATATTAAATAAAAAAAAAAGAAATCAAATCTATATTAATAATTTAAACGTTAAAGTAACTCTGTCTGTATATCGCTCTTTCACGACGAAACCGCTAAACCGAATGTGATTTAAATTAGATATGACACAATCTTGAACTCCAAGACAGGACATAGGCTCTTTTATCTAACACATGACAATCTAAAACGCAAACGAAGTCACGGGCGACTACTAGTTTTAAACAAGACAAAACGATACCAACACCGCGTCTATAGAGTAACTAAAACAATATTTAAAAACAAAAACATACAACACTTTTTATTAAAGTCATGTCCCACGAGGCCCTGGCCTCTGACAATTGTTAAATTATTCCGTGTGCATGCACAGCTCAAAACGTAACGTTAATTCTGTTTATTGAATTCAAATATATCCACATTCATAAATGTTAACATTCGATTTGTATGGTCTAACTGAATAATAATCGCAAGTACTATAGTGGTAAGATCGGCAATGGGGTGAGATCGTACTGGTCCGGATTCTGATAACAAATTGACAGTTTTTCGCTATCAAATCTATCGCTAAACGAGTATCTATTTGTAAAAATAATTCTAGTTTTTGATTCCTACTTCCTAATCTGCTATAAATTAAGTATTGTATTAAATACAATTTTTATTCAGTTACGATTAGTAAGTTGTATTGGTATATAATCGAGAGCATAACACCCCCCCTCTCCCAACCCCCCTTCACTTCATGTGGGGAAACGCGTTATGCGTTGCAGCGAGAAAAAAAAGGCAGTACAAATTTATAATAATGCTTATATGAACTGCAAAACAAAATCAAACTGCTGTCAAATTAGTTAGTTTCATTCAATCGATACACATTAAGCCCATTACCGATCTTGTCTCCAGTAACTATAGTGTACTGTATAAAACTTATAAGAGATCATACCTATTTATAATATTCATGACTAGTACAGTACCACCAGTAAGAAGATTGGGGTTCATTTCACGAACAATCATTTTTCATTAGCCATATCCTAATATGTACATAAAATATATTCAAATTTGATTTATATAGAAATTTCCTTACTGTTAACAATCATAACAATACATATATCGATGTAACGATTCAACACACAGACGATTTACGACGAGTCAACCGGATGCGTCATACGAGCTCGATCCCGCGACCTCTCAATCAGTATCGAGGACGGATATCACAGGGTATTAGGGGATAAGAACCCCCCAAAACCCGGCCCCCCATTTAAGGTCATAACTATTATTTTTCATTATCTGTTTACATTTCACATTATATGTTTGTTTTAAAAAAATTACACCAAATATACATATAAATGATAACTTCATAATAACAAATAAACAATCATGAAATGGTACGCAAAGGTGATGTTATCGCTTATAGTGTTTTCGAGCAGACAACCATTGTTTTTAGACCGGGAGATGATAATGACAAAATATTTGGTCATTTGTACCAGTATGGCGGTACTTCAGGGGTCTAATTACGTAAAGGCAAAAAGGAAAATGAAAAAAATTATCATCTCCCGGTCTATTTGTAAGAGAACAAGCAAATGCATTTAAATACAAATAATCATCTCCCGGTCTATTTGTAAGAGAACAAGCAAATGCATTTAAATACGAGATGGGATAAAGAACATTTATATTAAACTAACGAACCGTGCAATAACTGATACCAGAATGTACTACAGAATTCGCTTATTTACGATGATTTCGTAAATTTAATGTCATTAGAAACTTCGTAAATGATCAGTGTTTCTTTACAATAATATCCAGATTTTATATACAAAAACCTACCTCTCGAATTTATTAAAAAAAAAACCGCATCAAAATCCGTTACGTAATTTAAAAAAAATTAAGCATACACAGGGATAGACTGCAGTAATCGATTTTGTTTTATACTATGTAAAGATAATGAAGTATAACAATAAACTACACACAACTGCATTCCAATAAACACACACATCAAATTATACATGTACATACTATTTCATACATACATACACGCATACATTATTTAGAAATGGATGGCTTTTTAAAGGATACTCAAAAATTCGCAGGGATTTCGACTGCCGAATATTAGTGGGTAGGCATTCCAAAGTTTTTGGAGTAAAAGACTTCCTCTGGTTTGTGATCAGCTGTAGGGGTTACAAGCATTTTTTCTAACCAAAAATCAAGATGAACTTTATTCAAGTGGGCTTTTACAAGCACTTTTAAATCGTCAATTAACAATTAAGAGAAGCTACCACCGGTTCTGAAAGTAGATTCTATCGAGAAGAACCGGCAAAAAACTCAGTAGTTACTCTTTTAATGGTATTCTACATATATATTCTTCTTTTTCTAAGCTGTATCTTTGGTCAAAGTTGCCGTTAAAAGCGCAGACCGGAAATAAGCACAGTATAAACATAAGATACTATAGTATACTCCAATCCTGTTCTACACTAAATTAATTTCGTTACCGGTTCTCATGACTGGTTTCGAGAAATTTTATTTCAAAAACCATTTAAAAGTCTCGAATCTAGATTTAAAATAAAACTAGTTTTTTGTAGAGTCTGTGGAGGGGCGAGGTGAGGGGTTAAGTAGTATGTCCTGAACTCCTGACAATGTGTATGCAAAATTTTTTAAAAAATTCTATACCAATTTAATTGAAATGCCTAAAGTATTAAATGGAATTTGGATGTGAGAGCGTTTTAAGTAAACTTATTTTTGCTATCATAGTATTAGTTAAGATTCAGATAGATGCGCCACGCAGCTTATATACATATGTAAGTCTGTTTGTCTTAAACACACGATGAGCATTTGAAATCTAACATATATCGAATTGGATCCAATATAGTATTTAATATTTATTAATTTTATTGAAAAGAATAGTCCATTTGATGGTAAGTGGTCACCACCACTCAGTGGTATAAGAAATATTAACAATTAAAGGAACACCGTCAATGTTGTTAGATATGAACATTTTATGCTATTTTCAAATAAGCAAACTAATTTAATCTATTCAATTAAGTTTACGATTGTCAGTTTTAACAGAATTAGGTTGTTTTATTAGTGCTATCAACCTTGGAAACTAAGAAATAGTAGTTACACTGGCTCAGCCGTACAAACACTGATATTGACTAAAATGTTTAATAATCAACATAAATATATCCGCACATAACTCGTTATGTATTCACGCGATCACGAACAAATATCAACAAAACAATAACATTGGTCCTTGAATCAAAACATCCAATCAACACTATTATGACGGTCATCCATGCCGCAACTACCGACCAATGACCATAAAGATTAAGATCATTGACACATTTTTAATTTGACATGTGTACAATTACATTGTGTTGCGTATGCGTGCGCCCGTGTGTGTGGGTATGCGTGAGCAATTGTTTGTCGTGTGCCTACAATGTGCGTGTTGCGTATGTGAGCGTGTGAGTATCCGTAATGCGGGCTCGACTACATGTGCGTACCAAATGTGTCGGGTGCGTTTGCGTGTGTGTGTGTGTGTGTGCGTGTGCGTGTGCGTGTGCGTGTGCGTGTGCGTGTGCGTGTGCGTGTGCGTGTGCGTGTGCGTGTGCGTGTGCGTGTGCGTGTGCGTCTCCTTGTGCGTACCGAGTGTGTCGGGTGCGTTTGCGTGTTTGTGTGCGTGGACGTATGTATGTCGTGTGTATGCGCGTAAGTGTATACGTACACGACTGCGTATACATCTGCATGTTCGTGTGTGGGTGAATGGACGTGTGAGTGTGATTTTATTTCACTTGACATACGGAATGGTGGATACTCATATAACATAATTTTACCCAACACATGCACACAATATATACAAACAGTCATTAAGCACAAGTAAACTAAATACTTGTCTCACTTGAACCCGCGATCTTCGATTATTATTCACGTGATCTAGCGACCGGGCCACATCGACTGCTGTGTATAGGTAGGTAATTATTGCGCTTGTAGGGCAGAGAGCTGTTACGTAAAAGCGGTTTGCCTTGATAGTTATTTCGATACACTTGAACATATACATACTTTTATTGTTTACATAAATCAATAGTAATAACATTAGAATAGAAGCGACCACTTGTTTATTATTACAGTAATGTAATACGTGGTGGACTCACCAGCTGTAAAGTGACTACCACAGATCATGAACATCTAAAACCCTGAAGGTCTTCATACACCTGGTTTTGATTTAAAAGTTTTTTTTGTTTATATTTTTTTAAATCCTAAAGTTTAGAATATATCAATCTGGCTGTATCCCATGGTTCTATCCGTGTTAAATACATATATTTTGTGTAAATAATTACAATCAATTATTACAACACGATATTGATAGACATGTAGATTGTAGATAGGCAAACATGTTACTCGTTACAACCTAAGTACAATAGGTAGGGTAGGGTAGAGGTAACAAATCGTGAATATCCACAACAAAGAAAACTTCTCCACTTAAATAAAAGTTCTAAAAACCACGGAACTCTAAGTACTCAGTACAATTAAAAACACATGCAGATTTCCATATAAAGTATTCTCAGACCAACTAGCAAAATAGTGGGGTCCGAAATTGAACCGAGATTCTTAATTCAAAACCCACGTGTTATCCACCGAGCTATCTCGGAGAGCCTGAATGTAATGTTACCAAATTATTAAAACAACTTCCTGGTAACCGTTGAGCATTACGAAAACGAGTTTTCAAACGCAAACGCTTTTCCGGTAACGATATATACATACAGAATATAGATACACGTATCTCGTACGTGTACGACTGTACGTTTTTAGTTGCATGGAATTAGTGACTTATCTATATACTTCTATACTAATATTATAAATGTGAAAGCAACTCTCTCTATCTGTCTGTCTACCATACCATAGGCTACTTTTTTGCCTAACACATGACAACCAACCCCCTAAAAAGAAAGCGAATCCGCGAGGGAATACTAGTACTTATATATTTGAAACCCAACAACATACAGTCCACAAAAGGAATACATTATCATACAAAACAATACAAACACAATGCGAGAGCAGATATCGTACGTAGATAGTATTAGTGTTAATAAAATAAATTAATATTGAATAAAAAATACTATTAAAAATTATTTTTTATTAATAAATTTACATTAATAAAAGTCGCTTAACGCTGTCTGTCCCTATGTATGTTTTGATCTCTAAAATTACGCAACGGATTTTGATGCGTTTTTTTTTGGATCGATTCAAAATTAAGTATATTGTATTGTTTAATAAAAAAAATTTTGTATTGTTTAATAAAAAAAAACTGTAAACATTATAAGACATTCTGCAGTATATATAATTATATATGTAGTATCAGTATTACACTCGTGCGAAGCCGGAGCGGGTCGATCGTATTATATAAATTAATTTCATATTAATGATAAGCAAAGAAAACCTGTTAATATTCACGTATTAATTTTAATATTTACAAAATTTCGTCAAAAAATCAGTTTAAGAGGGACAAGGTAACAGACAAACAGATACTTTCGTATTATCATAATATTATTGACATACTAAGACCTTGGCGGATTGTTTATGAAATAGAGTTTCTTTATAACACTCGTTCGCATATACAGAGTTGTATGAAAATCTATGTAAGTTCTATTAAAGGTACTGTCTGTAATTCAAATCCATACAATTATGTATACAGTACCGACGTTAATTTAATTGCAAAGGTCATCTTTGATATTAAGAGCGTAAACCGATTTTTATCCCATTGATTATATTGAACGATAACTGCAAACAAAAATATCAGTTAATATCTCATTTTTAAGATCAAAAATAAAGAGTTATTTTTCATTGCAATTTACTAAAATATTGTAATTAAAAAAATATTTTATTAAAGAGCGGAAAACGTTACTTGCCGGTTAGAGTTCTAAGGCTGTATAACAAAAAAAAAAACTTACGAAATAATTATAATTTTAAATATATAATGGTGGCAACACTGCGACAGATACCGTACACTCATTAGGTGAAGGCGATATAGTCGATATCAAAATCATTCGCAACGTGTCTGCCATACGCGATTGTTTACAAATATTGAATGTCAAGGTATATGGGTTAATAAGATATATTCGAGAGATTTATTACGATACGGACCTCTTTATATTTACAACGATTACAACATCATGATAACTTTATTTATGAAAACTTTTAGACGTTAAATATTAAATTATTGATACAAAAAAATATTACGAATAAGCTCCGTTAAGCAAACGTAACGTGTCAATGAAGCGTTGGTAAAAAAACTGTTATTTGATAAACAATTGATTTGATGTTAAATTAACATAGTTATTTTTATTATTACAGTTATTTACTACGGCATATTTAGCATGTATTTTATTTTTAGTTGATTGAACTCGAAATATTCATTCAGTCTCGTGATCGAGACATTCGTTCGATAATGTCGAATTATCGATCTCCAAAGTCTGAGGAGGAGAGGAGAAGGTTCGGAAGATATTCCACCACGCCGTTCCCATTGCGTGGAATACACATGTGGCAGAATTTCAATAAAATTAGACACATGCAGGTTTGCTCACGATGTTATCCTTCACCGCCGAACACGAGATTAATTGTAAACACAAATTAAGCACTTGAATATTCAGTGGTGCTTGCTTAGGTTTGAACTCGCCATCATCGGTTAAGATGCACGAGTTCTAACCACTGGGCCATCTCGGCTCTCTCAAGCTCGAGAAAAATAAAAAACATGATAAATATCCCGTATTAAATAACTGTAATAATTGGTTTCATTTGTAATCATTATAATGTTCTGTTGATAAATTAAAAAACTAATGTTTTATATAAAATAATTAGTTTTTGTACAGTCGGGGTATGAAAAGGTTCGTCACCTTAAGGTCTATTTTCGTGTGCTCAGTGTGAGCGATAATCTACTTTACCGATCGAGAGTGACATATTGCGTCGCAATGATTCGATGTTTAGATTCAAAAGGTACTAAGAGCTTAAGACTTGATAAAGGAATTAATTTGAAAACTGGCGAAGGTTTTCTTACTCTGACTGTACAAACGCTCCCCTGTTCGATTGAGATCGCAGGTCACGATTGTAACACGCATTAGGGCCCCGCCACGAGGGACACTTAATGCTTTATTTAATTATATATACTAGTATTCATCATAGAAAACATACGTGTATTTACATGTTTTGAAAATACTTTATACTGTTATCTTATATATATATGTTATTGTTACTTCTAAAGTTCAACAGATATCAAAATATTGACTAAGTGAGGGTAAAATCGTTTTAAACCGTTTTTGACCTTGCTTATTTATATAAACACTAGAGACTTGCCCCAGCTTCTAATATAATGTAACTTTCTACCAAAAAAAAAACATTTTTTCATTAGAATTGGATGTCATGAATATCCACAGGAGAACAAAGGACACCTCTTCACTTAAAACAAATGGTAAGTTTAAGAATTGAATCATTACAAAGATTACGCCCTACATACAGACAACCAAAATTGAATTTCTTTACGATAATAATATTGACTATGATACACGTACCATGGGGACAATTTAAGTGTTCAAACCTTGCAGCGATCTTGAGATACGTGTTAGATAAATATATAATCAATCTTCGCCTTAATATGCCCATACTATACTAAAGTACCTCTTGATAGAGTCACAATAACATCACTGAGGAGAGCAGTTCTTAAGTAAGTAGTACAGTGGTAGGGTCCTTAATAACCACTTACCACCACACAGAGTCTCGTGTTGACATTTATGATTCACTTAATTCACAGTTAAAAGTATTTATTTGATGGTAAGACTTAAGCTGTTCTAGATTTTCACCCAATCATCAAATATTCTAGCGATTACCAGTAATACTTAGAATTGTTATGTTCCAGTTTAAAGAATGAGTTAGCCAGTGTAACGGGCATAAGGAACATAGCATCATAGTTCCAAAGTTTACCAAGCGGCACTGTCTATGAGCGTTGGTGATCACTACGGAGACCGATTTGCCTAACAGCACAATAAATTCAGACAGGAAAATCAACAAAATCAGATCATCACAATTCCTTTTTTTGTTCAGTTAGAAGATAGAACATTGACACTTTAAAACTTTAATTAATTTATATAATTAAAAGACAACTTGAATAAAATACATTTCATTCATAGATATCCTTTTTTGAGCAAAAAGAAATACAACTGAAGCAAGAATATGCCTGAGTTCGTTGAACTTGCCAATACGTTTAAAACTGGTCGCATAACCTCCGGAATTGCTTCTGGCCACTTTTTCTTGCGCGTTATGTTTTTACATGTCTTTCATCTCAGAACGCTAACGCGGAGAGACGACGCATGTATATTGAATACTTATTGCTCATAATATGTTAGTACCGTTAGCAGAAAACAATTTCATAGATGGGTTCTAGCCGCTTTCCGAGTGCCAGACAACACTTCCAAGTTACAGATTCTGAGCTGTTAGTGAGTATATTTCCATAGAAATCTCACCAACTTTTTATCGGCCCAATCTGGACTTTAAACCCAGATAACGCGAGATTCGCAGACATCTACGCTAGAATGTTTTGGAGCGAATTTCAATGCGGCACATCGATCCGGGCAGATAGACATTTGGCAAATTCATCATTAAACGCGATAAATGTCTATCTGTCTAATTAAGTACCTACGTGCGAGCTGAGATGGCCCAGTGGTTAGAACGCGTGCATCTTAGGCGATGATTGCGGGTTCAAACCCAGGCAATGTGCTGAATTTGTGTTTATAATTCATCCTGTGCTCGACGGTGAAGGAAAACATCGTGAGGATACCTGCATGTGTCTAATTTCATCGAAATTCTGCATTGGAACAGCGTGGTCGAATATGTTCCAAACCCTCTCCTTAATGAAAGAGGAGGCCTTATCCCAGCAGTGGAAAATTAACAGGCTGTTACTAAGTACCTACATAAAAAATTAGTAGTGCTTGCCGTGCCCTATATTCGTTCAAGATTCTCGTATTCTAGCTACGTAACCACCTCGACCAGACTTCATAGTTAAAAACAGACCACAATCGGACAGTATCTTTCTCTTATCGACATATTAGGAAGATTTTTGATTCTTCTACTTGATTATCATGAACCAATATCTTCTGACACACTCACTTCTCATCACAGTGTTTTCCTTTATCATTAACGAGATGAATCAACCAATAAAACACGTGTGTATTAATTGGTACTTGTCCGGATTTGAACCTTTCCTCTTCGATTAAAATGGCGCTATAACGAGTAATACTGGTGCCGCCATTCTTATCACCATTCAACGCAGCCATCTTCAAACATATATTTAATTCAGCAACTTATCATATGTAAACATTTTATCTTAAAATTTATCCAGCTGATTATATTTCGCTCTAACAAGAAGTCTCTCCGTTTCGTAAACAACACGTACCAAAAGCAAATATAGGCAGAAATATTTCTGGTAAAACAGCAGATAATTTCGCCGAACGAATTATTTTTAATAACTTCGCTTGCTTTTAAGCGCTTTTAAGCGGTCTTGGTCTAAGTATAAAGAAAAAGTAGCCTATCATTTAGGGTTCAAGATTGTTTCATAACGAATTAAAATCAAAGTGTCGCCTTGTAAGAATAACAGAAAGATAGACACAGCTACTTTCGAATTAATAGTATTAGCACAGAGGGTTTATACCGGACTTCTCATTCTTGACTCTTACAGATTGTTCTTTTTGATTCTTGACATTAATTCATTCATTAAATACAAATAAACGTCACAACATAAATTCTGTAGTTAAGTGAGCACTTTTTTGTATTCATTCAAAAATCAGACGAACAGCAGATGAATTTTAAAATTGTATCACTTTTGATGCCTGGCTGGTTGATAAAATAATTCCAAGGCCGCTTAAACAACAAGTACGCAAATATTGATACATTATTATATTACAATAACACGACCACATTCGATAAAGGCGTTTTTTAACCATTTAGTTTTATTTTTTAAACATACATTCATTAATAATATTCAACCTTTAACTCTTTTATTACGGCTACTCTTTCGATAACAGCTGATAAAGAATGTATAATAACGAGGTTATATATTATGAAGTTGGTAATTAACTCAGTTAATTATATTAATTAGCAAAATATTAAACTACTTGCAAGCTTTCAGACAAATGACCGCTAAACGTGGGCATAATGGACCACGAAAATGAAATAAATATACGAATACTTAAAATGTCTTACACCGTCTAAGCGCTGTCAATCTTGTGAACTAATGCATGGTTTACACGGGGTCAGTAATAGGATCCAATGACTCGGTATTTCAGACCTAGTAACTTGTTACATGTAGTCACAATCGGACAGTAAGTAAGCTACAAAATGGTACATGGATATTCTACAACAAACTGCCAGCGACTGTCCGAACGCGTCTCTACAACGCCAGTCGCACTGAACTGGCGTACTGGGCCTGAATACAGAACGGGTGGCTAATCACTGGACTGACTTGAAACTATGTTTCTTTACGATACCAGTAGCAAGTCAGAAACGGAGTCGCATAAGGCTCTACCACTCGTAAGAATCCAGTAGCTCAGAGTATGTTACTTAATTTAGTTCATTAACTGTAATTTTCACCCGCAACATAGCCATTGGGGCAACATATCATGTTTGATTTCGTAGTTAAGGCGTAACAAATAAACTCACTGTCGCATTTATCAGTGAGGTATTACATCAATGGAAGAAATACACCCTTTTTTCATAGAATATAGATATAATATTATTTAAAATAAATAACAAAACTATATCCACGAAAAAATTTAGTATGTTAATTGATTATTTTCGTTTAGATTAAATTATTTATTTTGATGATTTTATGAAAAATATTAGTTTTATTTTGACTCAAAATTAAAGTTATATAAATCGGAAAAGCAGCCATTCGTTTGCTAGACACAGAGCAAAAAAGATGTGCTGGCGAATAAATTATAATTCAAAATTACTAATTGTTTAACCTAACGACCTCGATGTAAATAGCGAAAAATAAAGTTCTGTACAGTCTGTGATACTACGCTAAAAAGAGTAGGCAGTAATAATTCCTAACAATTGGTATAATGTTTTAGGATTCAATATAAACACACCTAAGAATGAAACGCATATATGGCAATGAAAGCATCGCCCCTCCTGGCAATTTCGCATCATATTCAATTTATGCAAATAGTCATTTAGATAAAAAAAAATCTGAGATTTTTCGCCGGTTCTCAGGTCAGGGTATTTTCCTTTCCGAACCGGTGGAAGATTTGATATCCATATTGAATAACAAATTAGAGTTTGATTTTGAGCTTGGGTTCGAAAAAATCAAAGTAGTTGTCACAAATTTAAGAATATACAAATAATACAAAATACATCGCCTCGCTGACATCCTTTCGCCGTTTCTTCTCAGTCTGAAGAATTACTTTCCGAATCGACACTAGATTTATTATCTTAACAGTCAATGAGTATTTGTTATGTCTCTGTATTGAGTAATGACTTTTAAATTTGACTTTTGACGAGAGGTAACTAACAAATCGAATATGACTACCGCAGCTAATGAATTATTAAAATTAAATATCGACGGCGTTAACAATGACCTCTTCGACATATGGCCGTACATTGCATTGAATATTAAACATACCACAGCGACTAAACATACTATTGACGTTTGGCGTTAGAATACATTATATACGGTACAAGTATCAAGACTTACTTCAAACATTTAAACAGGTAAAGAGGATATCTAAGAAACCAAGGCTTTTTTTGTTTTTTCATTTTTACTTAAAGGAGTTCTCTCTACTAGAAGCATTTTTAATCTAGGAGCAGTATAAGTTTCATTATAATCGATCTAGTAGTTTCAAGGATTTATTTGTTTATTTTTAGTTCGATAACTAAGCCAACGTTTCTAATTTTAAAGTCTGTTTCGTTTTTTACAAAAAAAATTTATAGCTTGGTCGCCGGGCGGTACTACATTTTATGAAATTCAGTTCAGTGGCCGTAAAAGACCAGAAGACACACAGAGTAACTTCGCAGCCTTATTATCAGTATGATAACAGGATCTGCCTGTAAACTTCCCACTAGCTAGACTGAGGCCTCTACGTTTGAGGAAAAGGCTAGGAGCATATACCAATGGAGTATGGATTATAAGTACTTAATGACATTGTAACAATCTATTATGTCTCGTGAAACGTAGACATTACGTAGCGTTTCATTCCATCTCAGTCCATCATTTCTTTATCGGCGTGTTCGATGACGTACATACGACCAATTTTCATTAATAGTCCTCTCCTTATAATGCTTAAAATAGAAAGTTACTTGTATTTTTCCAATTATTTTAGACCGTGGATTCTCTCGAATTTTATTCACCCCTGGATTTTAATTGCGGATTAGTTCAGATTAGATTTAATCAGATAACGATATTCATCCATAAAACAAATGTGAGTAATGTTCTGAATGAATCATTTAATTCGTTAAGAAATTCTATCGAATCTTTATTCAATAATATCGACACTTCGATAATGGTGATTCACTGTAGTTGAATCCAGCACTAGTTTCAGGGTTTTAGGTATAAATAATAATCGATACTTATGTATTCCTAGGCGTTAATGCCTGTTCTTGGGCTTGCTTCGTACCAAATTTCAATGATTTAAACGTAAAATTAGAACAGACAGCCAGAGTTACTTTAGCATTTATAATATTTAATATAGACATATTATATGAGGCGTACTACACGATACCATTGATACACGCATAGTACACAACTTAGATGTAGCATCGGCAAAATTCTTAAAAATCTATCACATCCGAATCAATTACGCTATCCCAAACTATCGACATTTATTTCTTATGTGAATATGATCTTTACACAAACGCAATAACTTATAATATCATATGACCTAATTCGTTAATTTGACACTTTTACATGCACTTGCTTTATCGGGTTGAACTGACGCGATAATCTATAGCGACGAACAGCATCGAATGGTGCGATAGGGAGCTATTAATGGTTGTATTAATCGGTTTTATTGAATTTTCCCATGCTACATCTAAGCTGTTTCGTGCTATAATCTGTGCAATTACTAGATATTACAATTTTAAATGAACATCCCAGTGACAGATAGGCTCAATGATTGAGTTCCATTGTGTTGTAAATCAGGGATGTTATGAATGTACGCTACGGATTTATGAAAAATATTTTATCGGTTTCAGAAACGAATAAATTATTTCGGATTATCCGATTGTTTTGGACAGTTTTGGTTACCGATATGAGGCTATTTTGATTTTGTAAAAGAAAAAAAAACAAGATATTAATTTTATTTTATCTGTAAGATTAAATTTAATATTATGTACAAGTACAGGACTAAACTAATTCGCTTTAAAATATTATTAACATATTCAGTTATGGTTACGGATAGATTTTTATTTCGGATATCCGATTTTAAAAAAAACTCCAAAATAATAAATAAATAGTAAAACAATATGTATTAAAATTAATACTAAGTTAAATAAACTGTTTTATTCGAGACCCGATCACAGCTGTTTACATAACAGTTGTGCCGGCGGCTGCACTTGCTTCAAATTTGGTTTAACTATAAATCATTTACTTCAAGAATAAGTTACCTAATAGCGAGAGCACATCGTTTACAAACAAACAAACCATCTTTATAACATTCGTACAGTTAGTTTGAAGGGCGAGTGAGACAATACAACTACAGGCATGGAACATTACATCTCTTCTCAATGTTGGTGGCGCTTTGACGTCAGGAATGGTTAAAATTTCTTACGACACCTATGTATATGGAGGTGAATTACCATCAGATGACAAATTAGACTGGCCGCTATCAAAATAAAAAAAAAACGTGAGAGAATTGCCATTTTTAAACTCAGAGCACACGAACAACATAGGTCAAATAATATCCAAATTACAACACATACAAAATACATATTTATTATGTAAGTATTCGAAATTTAAAAACACAAGAAATTAGCATACGTTACTAAGAACGATCAGACACACAGACTATTAATATCAAAAAATCAAAATAGTCAAGCTCCTTTCCATCAACAAGATAACATATCAAGCAATGATATTCTAATAAACAGACATGTTATATCCATACTAAACAACAGAAAAAATTGTGCCGCGCTGGGGACCGTTTATTTTAGTTTATTTTTACATTTCGTTACAAGTAAAAAGGATAGCTTGATAAAAACAATAAGTAAAAGGGATAACAAGATGTTTTAATTACGCAAAACGTATTACTACATAATTATGAAGTATTAGAACGTGTTACTACGTAAAACGACTAAAGGCAAATGTCCCAATTAGGACGTTTTCTAGTCTTCACTTTTTGCGCGTTAATAACATATCTGTTTACTAGAACATTATTGATATCAAGCTAACACCGATTCTGTGTCTGTACTCCTGTTTTAACCAAGAAGAAACGAACAAAATCAGCATATAAACAAATACATATGTGTGTGCATGTGTGTGTATGTGTGTGTGTGTGTTTGTTTATAATAAAATTCATGACCAATGTGTGTAACAACGCAATAATAAATGCACGTTCTCTTATCAACCACATCTTTACTAATACTGAATATATCTATATTTTGTTTGTTGGTATGTATCGGGTAGTCTCCGGAACTAAGACGATTCTAAAATTTGTTACACATTTGTTTGTGTTATAGGTTATTAATATATATCATATAAATTTCTCCATTAATAAAGTGCACCCGTGCGAAGGGCTAAGCGCTAGTAAGTACTTTATAATCAAACAATACCGTACTATTTGTAGCCCGCGGCCTCGTTCGCGTTTTAGGCTCTAATCATCAAGTGTTTATTATAAAATCGACTATATTTTTCCTTGTCTGAGCGACATCTTGCTTCATAACAAATTTAATCAAATTCGGTCAACTGGTTTAGCTAAAGCGCAACAAACAAACAGAATCACTTTCTCATTAAAAAGCTTAGGACTGATTTATAGTAAAGGATTTAAAAAAAAAAAAGACAATTAAAAATCGAACGATTTAAATATTTTTCTAGAAAATTCTCTAAAACAATGTAACATATTAATACTCACTTGAACACATTCTTAAACAATCCAAATCCAATTGTAGACTGAAATGCGTAAATGTTGCCAAGAAAAAAAAAGGCCGCCAAAATAACTAATCGCTATTTCACTCCGACTTTAAAAGTCACTCACAATAATTATAAAACGAATTAAATCTTTAACACATAATATATACACTGGCACGACATTATAAAGAACCCGTTTCTATAACATTTATTTGATACAACACAGACTTAAAAACAAAACACTGCTTTCGTAAAAAAAAAAAAAAAGTATCCACAATAATAATAAATGCGACACTATAAAAAACTTTTTTATTTAATTTTAAAAATATAATTTCAAATTTCAAACATTCATATTTCGAACACGAATGACAATAGTGATGCGTATAACATATATAATCACGTTACGAACGTATGATAGACCGGTCCGAGTATCGCAACTCGACTGCGCGCCAAACACGACAGAACGCTAATAGTGTTATCAAAACGAGTAAATCATATGTATTTATTCGATACGTGTGACACCGTCTTTGTTCTTTTTATTTTTAGGTGCGTTGACTTTTGACACTGGTTAAGCCATTACGTACAGACTATACAATAAAAATCTTGACACTTTAAATTAAAAAAAAAAATATTTTAAAAAAAGAACGATTCAAATCAAATGACACGTGGTAAAAACGTATATATATAGTTCACTATATATACTGTACTGTAATTAGCATACACATTAAACAGAAATAAAACATACATAGACATAATATACATTGTGACTAATAAATAATATAATAAAATTATTATATAAACTGAATACATTAAATCTTAGTAATGATTGATTTGTGGTAACTAAATGTAGGGCACACGTTTTCGAATCACACAAACACACATACAACTTAAGTACAGACCTACACTTGGTATTAGGGCTTTGTGCAAACTTGTCTGTGTAGATGACACACACACATCAGTTTTATCGCCAAACAGTACATCATACAATAACTAGCGACAAGCCCCGGTTTCGCACGTGTGCAATGCTGTTTGTGTAAGCTGTTTTTATATATAATTTATGTATTATATATTTATATACTAAAACCGTCCTCTCGAATTACTCTATATATTAAAATCCGTTGCGTGATTTTAAAGATCTAAGCATACATAAGGACAGACATGGACAATATAGTAAAGAAACACTGATAATTGTAGAAGCTTTAAATGTGATGTCGTATATAAAGACATGTTTTGTAATATATTTAATATTTACTATCAGTGCGAAGCTCACTAGTATTGTATTATAAATTAATAATTCATTTCAAACATACAGATATAACAATTAAGTTTATTAAAAGTGAATTATTTCTGTAACAAAGTTCCATATCGGACGATACACTCTAGACACTTGTCGGATAAGAGCTGATTGAAATAAGGCTTTTTTATACAATAGGTAGGCAGGCTAATTAGCCATCTTGATATTATAGCCGTTGTGCTTGAAGATACGCTGGCTCACTCACCTATCAAACGAGAAAATAGCAAAACAGCTAGTCAATGCATTCATTAAAGGAAGTTTAACAACAACAACAGCCTGTAAATTCCCACTGCTGGGCTAAAGGCCTCCTTTCGAGGAGAAGGTTTGGAACATATTCCACCACGCTGTTCCAATGCGGGTTGGTGGAATACACATGTGGCAGAATTCCTATGAAATTTGTCACTTGCAGGTTTCCTCACGATGTTTTCCTTCACCGCTGAGCACGAGATGAATTATAAAGACCAATTAAGCACATGAATCAGCGGTGCTTGTCTGGGTTTGAACCCGCAATCATCGGTTAAGATGCACGCGTTCTAACCACTGGGCCATCTCGACTCAAAGTCGAACTCGAAGGAAGTTCGTTATAGGATTACCCATTTCTTACATTTCTGATCCGCCACCAAGTATACCATACGACTCCCATGTGCCTGTAGTTACATTTGGTCTGATTCTTCCATCATCATGATAAAATAACAAAAATATTGGTACTTCAATTTGAACGAAGTTCTTTGACGAATGTATAGATAAAGCGCTTGCCCCTCTGGGCGAACATTCTCCCTCTTTCTCTTTCTATTCATTATAGACGATTCAATATTAAATACTAATGTAATCACTCTTTACATACTAATGTTGTCGCAGGCGCCTTCGCTTGCGTTTAAGGGGTTGGTTATGTGTTAGACAAAAAAGTAACTTATGTCAACCTCCTAGGAGTTCAAGTTTGCTTCTCATCAAATTTCATCAAATTCAGTTCGTTAGTTTAGCCGTGAAAGAGAGACAGATAGACAGAAAGAGTTACTTTCACATTTATAATATAGATTACAACTTATCTTTTTAATTATTCTCAATCTATGTAATACATAATATGCAGCCCCACCGACTTCGTTCTGATCGGATATCTCAAGACAAATCTATTTTATCTATCTATAAATATAAATAAATGTTATATCTGTTGTTATCACAATGTATTGCAATTAAAATTTCATCATCCTACGTCACAGATACTTTTGACACTCCCAAGTTTACTTGGCAACCCTGATAGACGGTCCGCTTTTGAATAACGTAACTTAAAATTATCGAAAGTAAAAGCAGTAATGACCGATTGATAGATTCAAATCGAAACACTTACACAATTATTCAGATATTTCAGAATTCCTTAAAAGATTTATGAGATCGAATTTGAAATTCGAAAACGACTCGACGACAAAGGAAATAAAGATACATAAAATTTGTTAACATTAACGGGAGCAATGACTGGCATGTCGTTCGTTCGGGATACAACATGGAGTCACCTATTGGTTATCCCTGGAAACATTCCATGTTAGCATATCATCAAAAACCTCATTGAAACTAATAATTAATTGACTTTATAAAAAGGAGATTCTCAATTCGTCTGCATTTGCTTTTTTCTCAGGTGAAATCTAAAAAATATTTTGATCATTGTTATTCATCGGTATGTGCTGAGTTAGATTAAAGTCATCGTGAGGAAACCTGCATGTGACAAATTTCATAGAAATTCTGCCAAATGTGTATTCCACCAACCCGCATTGGAACAGCGTGGTGGAATATGTTCCAAACCTTCTCCTCAAAGGGAGAGGAGGCCTTTAGCCCAGCAGTAGGAATTTACAGGCTGTTGTTGTTGCTGGTGTAGATTTAAAGTTAGATAGGATATATAAGAATAGATAGTAGACCTACTTATCTTCTGCGTGGTGAATTCATAGATCATATATACTTACATATTAATGAGTCGAAAAAATAAGTTGATTATTAATTTGTAGAATATGACGAAATTATTTTACTTTTATTTTATTGTACTTTTAGTAGATATACGTTCTGAAATAGTGTATTGTTTGAAGTCGGTTTTATTTTTATTTTTTATGCTATTTAAGTTAGATGGAAAAATGTCTGGCTAGTAAAAAGTTACGATTACGATAATTCAATTTATACTTTCAACATTTCTTTCAGCGCTAATATCTACATAAGTATTTTCAAGTGATACATTTTTGGTCTACCAATGCCTCTCATCAAATATGAAACATTGCTTAAGAAAAATGAAGTTAGAAAAACATTTAACATGATGCGTCCAAAGATAGGTAAATCGCCTCCGACATTATTCAAATATTTACCATTTTCAACAATGATACGATCTTTAATTCCCTTAAAGTCTAGATAATGTTGTAAATAATGATAAACACCTGGCTTACTATCAACAATGATAAGAGTAAAACCAAAACGAATCAAATGTGAAAAGATATCAATATAATTTTGCCATTTATTTTACAAATGAAATCTATACGATCTTGGGGCTTGGGGTGTTCTGTGATTTATGAAAAAGTATCGAAGTGTTTTAAATAAAATGTGTGCAAGGCGCCAGAGAGGCAGAAATATTTTGAATACTAATGATTCATATGTATGTATTCTAATTTGTTAACCTAACTAGGATATAGATTGCATCAATATATGCGTAATATATTTTCATTAAGAAAGTGGAAGATCTCACTAGTGAAGTTGTAAAGCCTATTGTGTAACCGTGTCTGTAAAACTATTTACAGTTTGAAAGTTATCAAAAATCGAAAAAATATATTCTTACAGATATTAACAGATAACATAAATTTAAAGTTAAATAATTTCACATTTAATGGTAAAGCTTTATGGCTCTCGTTTCATACAGCAAGATTCAGTACTGTTGTGTTCCGATTTGGAAGGTGCATGGGCAAGTTTAAATACAGGCACCAAATAATTTCCAAGGTTAGTGGTACATTGGAGATATAAGGATTTATACGATGGCAATGTTTATGGGTATGGTATTGGTGACCATGTACCATCGTGGTCCATTTCCAAGAAAGCCACTTATGCCATAAACAAAACCATTGTATTTAAGACGACAGTGGTAAGTTCAGGTAAAACAATCATTAGCAATAAATTTTTGGGAGCGGTTAAAACATCGGCCAGATAATGCATTGGCTTCCAATCTTAATAAAACATTGATAAAATATAATCGAGATATTATTGTATTACTTTTCAATAAATTAATGCGCATTAATCAAATACTTTCCATTTCACAGTACGATTTCGCCAATTAGAAGTCTAGATAATATTGTTTGGGCTGATAAAAAGCAGCACCTGGTGTACTATCAATAAAGATTATTATATATAATATATAAACTAGTACTTTTATCATTATTAAACCCAGTTAGCAAACGTCAGATAATTAAAAAAGCGTAGAATTAATATATGTTGACATCCAGACAAGATATATTACATACATATGTAATTGTATTTAACTAGCATTATTTATTTTTATTTTATTTTTAAAAGTTGAAAAAGAGTAACTATTAATTTTTTTGGCGGTTCTTCTCGGTATCTACATTGCGAACCGGTGGTAGCTTCACTTAACATACCTACTTGTTAAATGATGCGTGTATGCGTGTAATGCGTGTAAAAACCTACTTCCAAAAAGTATATTTTGATTTTGGTCAAGCCAATTAAAACAAAACATTTAATAAATTACACACCTAAGCTTATCTCGTGATGATACTCGTACTTTTAAGAAAAAACGTAATAACTTAAAGTTTTTCGTATTCAGACAGACAAAGGGGGAAGGAGCTTATGTTATAATTCGTAAATAGTAAGGACTATCCTCCTCAAATTAGTAGATTCATAAAAAAAAATTGTAATTTAAAACATACTAATATAATTGTAATTAAAAACATGAACTGAAATGGAAGCACAAAAATAGCCTTATCAATACCAAGTTTCATGATAGCGTTATCAGTTTCACTTTCTGAAACGAGTGTCTACATCTTTGGGAAGCAAAGACCAAAGGAGATGCCTATCACATAGCATAGATATTCTCAAAACATTTGTGTAATACTTCATAATTTGGTTACAACGAATTGATTTTAGTAGTTCAGTTGAATTTCCACTGATTTGAAATTTTGATTTGGATTTTATTTAATTTTATTTATGACTTTAATTTAAAACAACACACGTGGAATATAATCAACATATAAGATCTGTATAATATGAATCACTTACTTAATAGTCTATGCGCTATTAATGTATTTTAAATAAAGATTGCAATCTCTATATCAAAATATGTCCAAATCTTCTTGGCACGTTAGTCTCGTTTCTTGGCAACGATTGTCTTCGATCTAATATGAACGAATGCGTGATATAATCACGAGACATAAATCGTGAATCGTATAAAATATTAAGCAGCTATGACGATTTCGAGTAACATGTCATTACTACGACCAGACAAAAACCAGTAGAGCTGACTGGTTATGATGAAGTGTCTCCAATTTGACGTAAGAACCACGCGACATATTATCAAATTAAAACGTACGATATTTACAATAATCTATATCTATATTAATATTATAAATGTGAAAGAAATTCTGTCTGAATCGAAATCGAAACCGCTGAATCGAATTTGATAAAATTTGATGTGAAGCAAAGTTGAACTACAAAAAAGGACATAGGGTAATTTTTGCCTAACATGACAACCGACGCCCTAAATTGCGAGCGAAGCCGCGGGCGATAACTAGTTATCTATAATCATATTATATAGAGATAAAGTTTATTTGTTTGTATGGAGTAAATAATTGTTAGAAAGCTTTCACTATTCCAAGTGGTACTAGATACATGTAGATCACAGAATTTTCAAAATCGATAAATTGCTTCTATGCGAAGCCGGGACGTCTTGCTAGTTACTGTATAAAGAGAATTATATTCTGAATATAATATTACAAAAAATAATTGACGAATCAGAATAAGCGATATCACACAAAAAAAGATAAAAAAACTGGTCATATCGACTCCAATCAAAAAAGTCGTCATTACCGGCAGGACGATAGAGATTACTGATGTAAATATATCAAGCACATATGCACTGTACTTATGTCACACAACGAAACCTGTTTAACACGAATCTAAGGAGTGTTCACAATATCCATTTGATATTCGGAGTATGATGACGCATATATACATACATATATACTTGAGCATGGATGTGGAAAGATATAGAGGTAGAGGACAAGAAGGAAACGATGGATGGATTGTGTGAAAGACGATATGGTTAGAAAGAATGTTACTTGTAAGATGCTGCGCCGACCCCAAATAATATTGGGATAAAGGGAGGAGGATGATGATGATTCGGAGTACCATGACAATTGACGGTCTTGCTAATGTACCCATATCCCAGTTATATCAAAAGCGCTATTGAAAACAAAATGACCAACGACGGTATGATAAATATGCTAACCAAAACTAAGTAATTTAATACGAAGCACAATAATGTAGGGAAATTCAAATAGATCATAAAATCTTGTTACCTAATTTCCTATATGAAAATGAACTTTACACTTGAAGGTGCAAATATCACACTACTGGGCTGAGGCTTCCTCTTCCCTTGAGGAGAATATGTGGAGGTACGCTGCTCCAATGTTGGTTAATACAAATAAGGCAGAAATGTCATTGAAATATTACACATGCAGGTTTCCTCACGAAGTTTTCCTTCGAGCACAATGTCATAATAAACACAAACTCTACACTTATTTCAACTAAATACATGAAATTAAATCTTTCGCTTTGACGAAACTTCTTCTAAATGGCTCACAATTGGGCTGAGTAAGTCTCCTTTTGAGAAGCTTTGGATCTCACCATGCTGCTCTAATGAGGGCAAATGAACACTCGTGTGACTAGTCACCCGACAGGGGTTTGCTCATGATGCGCCTCGGTAGTATGCAAAAGTGATCCTGTAGCGACCGGGAAAAAACGGAGAGGGTACCGGTGTAATAGCGTTCGTTTTGGGCAGCGACGAGTCCCACGTAATTCCCCCTCCCCCACGGAATGTGAGGGAAACACGTAACATGTTTTTCCATGGTTTTTAGTGGATATTCCGGTGTATTAGCGTTCGTTCTGTGCACCGACGACTTCCACGTAAGCCTTCTCCCACACTTAATGTGGAGGAAACGCGTAACGCCTTTTTTTAATCAAAATAAAAAAGGTATACTCATAGTGTTCTTCCAATACCGAGCACGAGATGAATTACTAAACACAGAAAATTATTGGCATTATTCTAAGAGATTCGTGTGCTTATCACTGGACTTTATTGAGCATCTTAGTATTTTATTGAATTGTTACATCCGTGTTTATTAGATATTTTGTACATTAGATAATATTTTTTGCCATAGATAATAAACATAGATAAAGTCATTGACGAACATAGGAATTATTATCATTACATTATATTCATTCATTATTTCATTCATATTTGTTTTTGAGTTGTGTTAAAATGCCTATTGACTCCCTCATTGGCCTAGGGAATCTAGGTCCACAGTTCAATTCGGGTGAACAATGATTTATCCCGTTTTTCTGTAGAAAAAATCTTAGCATTAACCAAGAGACTTGATGTTGGGGGCTCGCACCCAGAACCTCAGTACTTTTGCCTAGTACAGTCAGAATAACAAAACCTTCGTCAGTTTTCAAATTAATTCCTTTATCAAGTCTTAAGCTCTTTTTAAATCTGAACATCAAATCATTGCGACGCAATATGTCATTCTTGATCGGTAAAGCAGAACGAACCTTTTCTTACCCCGACTGTACATCAAGGAAGCAATCTAGTTTTAAAACTACAACAACCAGAGGTACATCTCGATTCATAAACCTTCGACGTTCGGTTAAGATCCACGTGTTCTACCCAAGTGGCCTCAGTTTATATGTATTCTTGAAAAATTGCAATTCAAAAGTTAATATCGAATCGTCTCTCTATTCCGTCAGGAGCATGTGGAATAAAATGAATCACTATTTGAATAAATTTATATTGAACTCGATATATAAGACACTAACAAAATGTAATAAGAAATTGTATATCCTTATTCGAAAAATTTAAATGGGGATAACGAAATTGTAAATTTATACATGTACGACAACTTGTGATAACTTAACAAACAAACTTAACAAAGTGATGACTTAAATTAATCTAAGTAAAGTAAGTTTTAGCTAAAAAATCTTTACTTATATGTTATATATCGTATAATAAGATAAGGTGAGGAAAGGTTATATATTAATAAAATATTTTATTGGTATTAAAATATATTTTATTACTAATTTGTACTTGTTGTAAATTGTAACTAAAATGATATATAAGAGAAATGGAAGCCATGCAGAATTAGACCCTCCCATAAGAAGTTATCATTTTAAAAATTAACATGACCGTCAAATAATGTAAAATATTGAAATAAAATAATTCTGGATCAAAATAAATACATAAAGTGTGACGTTACTTTAACATCAAGTCTCAAACTGTGGTCTGTTGTAAATGTTCACTTATGGCCATTAGAAACTGTGTCATATACACATCAACTCATACAGTCATTTGTTGTACTTACAAAATTAAAACTTCACGTAAATAATTCTATTTTTAAAAGGACATAAATCCATCGATCACACTTATATAAAACAGCCTTATCTTGTAAATACCTACGTATCACAAAAGCGGGTTATTTCCATAAACGAATTTATCGATACAATTCTAGAACAAAATGACTTAAAATAGTCATAGTTACAGCAGCAACAGCCTGTAAATTTCCCACTGCTGGGCTAAGGCCTCCTCTTCCCTGTCAGGAGAAGATTTGGAACACATTCCACCACGCTGTTCCAATGCGGGTTGGTGGAATTCACATGTAGCAGATGTTACTTTATTTATTTTTTTCGATCAATGATATCGCGTTAATTTGCTATAAAAAATATTTGGCTTTTCTTCCTTAATAGTCGAATAGAGTAGAGGTTCTTCCTACAATACCTCTACTCATCAATAAAAGCTTGAGGATTTCTTTATAAATAGTTTTAGGGTCTAAAACTGTCTCCTTCCTTCAAATACCACATCAATTAAATCAGAAAGAGATAAATCAGTGTTTATACGAGTGTTTACAGATGCGTAAACGTATCGACTGTGATTCCATTCAATTTTATGTAAGCGGACCGCTCTGGTGCATTGTTTACGTTGGATACGATCTACCATCTGCATTGCAGACTCGGGTGCTACATGAGCATTGAGCGTTGGCTTGTGTGCGAGAGGTCACTATATACTTAGTGAGTTTATGTTTGATAGTACATTTTGAATTTTACATGACAGCACATGTCGAGCACATTACAGGCGGTCAGGCACAATTTTAATAAATTCGATAAAGTAAAGTAGCGGTGATTACAGGACTTAAAAAAGGACCTCCTCATAAAAATTATCTTTTTTGAGTAATTTTTTTTCAAGCGGTACATCGTAGCACATACTGGGCACATTTAAGCACACGTTTTTTTTTAATAGAAATTCAAAAATTGCGGTGTCACCATAATGGAGATACCTTGGGAATGAAACGCTCGCCTCCTGGCTATTTCTATTCATATACAATATGTATTTAATTTATTGACAAAGAAGACCCGCTGAGTTTCTGAGTCGAGTCAGGATGTTTTGTTTTCCAAACCGGTGGTTGTGTTTAATTTGACCATCAATAAGAATGTGTAATGCATCTACATTGAATAAAGTTATTTGAGTTTGAGTTTGATACACGATCACACATGCGACTTACACCCACGTGTTAAGAATAGTCCAGTCCGGACTTCATTTCAGATTATCTAAATACTTATTTTTATTCTGTAAAGCGAATCTTTATTTTAAAATAGCATAAAATAAATGAATGAATTTGGTATTAATTTTGACGACTATTCAGACACTTGTCAAATTTTTAACAACGATTTATGTTAATTAGAGCAAATAGTACCTTACAGAAAATATATATTTTTTCTGTAAGGTACTATATATAGGTATATTAAAAAAAACTGTGATTTTTCCAATGTGAGATATTGGATACACAGAAAATTTGACTAACTAATTCAACTTAAATCTGGATTAACATTCGCTAAGTGATATTAGACGCAATATTCAACCAATAGGCGTTCTGTATTAAGCCAGAGTATATAGATGCCTTTCTACAATTATTATTCTACTCTATTCACATTTCATATATCACTAATCCGTATTGAATTCGAATCGATTCTTCCAAGGCTTCTGTTATAATGGCTCTCTAGAAATACACGTGCCATATCGACGCAAATATAAGAAATAATTATTGTGTATTCAATATTATCGATACAAACACTAAAGCAAGGTTATAAGGGTCTACAAAGGTTTGTATTAAAGGACAAATACAAAGGAAAAATCATGAATTTTTGGTCTTTGCGGGGATACGAATAACAGCTGTCGAATAATTTATCCCAATCAAATTAATGGTTTAGAAATGCATAGCGGGCAAAGAGACAAACATTTTTAAGTAATTCGTAATGATTGGACGAACTCTATAGTCATATTATAAATGCAAAAGGTCACACTCTCAATCGAGCCGAGATGGCCCAGTGGTTAGAACGCATGCATCTTTATCGATGATTTCGGGTTCAAACCCAGGCAAGCACCACTATGTATATATGTGCTTAATTTGTGTTTATAATTCATCTCGTGCTCGGTGGTGAAGCAAAACATCGTGAGGAAACCTGCATATGTCTAATTTCGTCGAAATTCTGCCACATGTGCATTCCACCAACCCGCATTGGAACAGCGTGGTGGAATATGTTCCAAACCTTCGCCTTAATGGGAGAGGAGGCCTTAGCCCAGCAGTGAGTAATTTACAGGCTGTTACTTTACTTTTTTACTTTACACTCTCAAGCTATTTGTTTCTATCATGGCCAAGCTACTGAACCGAATATGCCGAAATTTTGTATGAATTGCTAACCAAAGAACATATGGTACTTTTTTTACTTACATCTGTAGATTAAAACCCAAAACGTGAGCAAAGCCACATGGAACAACTACCAAACTATAAAAAGATTATTGGTACAGACTACTACCATCATTAACATTTAAAGGGATACACTTTTTTTGTATTAACACAGCACTTTTGTAATTCCATTTACGTTCGTCACGTCCATCTTGATAGAACTGTTCAAATAAAAAACAATAATCTATTTATAATAGACGTTCATTGAAATGTAATCATAAATAATAACCATGAACCGAGGCCATGTGATGACGAAAAAAAACACCATACAAATAACATCGGATAACGTGTTTGTATTCAACAGCGATGGCGACATGTCTAAGCGAGGTGTTTTCCTGAACAACGGAGACGTCTGAACTTGGTAACAGACGCTTGGAAGCGAGCTGATATATGCAAGACCACGTATGTGTTCAAGTAGGCAGGTACTGCAGGACAAAAATGACGAAAAAACAAAGGAGTTTCTTTTCGTAATTTCCTTTTTTTTTATTACAACAAACAATTGACGACCTCCATGGTCGAGTGGTGTGTACACCGGTTTTCATGGGTACGCCACATTGAGGTCCCGGGTTCGTTTCCCGGCCGAGTCGATGTAGATTACCATTAGTTTTCTATGTTGTCTTGGGTCTGGGTGTTTGTGGTGCCGTCGTTACTTCTGATTTCCATAACACAAGTGCTTCAGCTACTTACATTGGGATCAGAGTAATATATGTATATAAGTTGTATCATATTTATTATTATTATTTATTAATTCCTTATTTTGTCTATACTTTATATTATAAAAATAACTTTGTCTGTCTGTCTGTTTGTCGCTCTTTCACGACTAAACCACTGAACCGAATTGGACGAAATTTGGCATGAAGCAGATATTAACTTCAAGGAAGGACATATTTTACTTTTTTTGCCTATCACATGACAACCAATCTACTAAAACGCGAGCAAAGTCGCGGGCGACAACTAATAGTCCAAATAGCTGAAAGAATTCATTTTCTTTTCTATACTAAATTAAAGACAATTCTGTAAGTCATATGCAGTATTAAATATAATATTTACCTTGAGAATCTTCTATATTTTAACTTCGAGAGTAAAATTAGAAACAACCTTGCAAAAATGATGCTGGATGGAAAATTTTAAGTTTACAGCATATTTGTGTGGAAAAAAGGAATGGCTTAGGAACTTGAAACTATAAAACGTAGAATTTGATACTGTAGTAATAATGGACTTATCTATATAATAATAATAGAGTCTTTTATTTCCGAAACTTAAACTTTACAAAAGTTTACACAGGATTACTCTAAAATTAAATATTTTTTCTACTATATAATCACTCTTATTTCGGTATGCCTTACGGCAAAAGCCTCCTACAGTTCTTTCCACTGCTGCCTGTCAGCTGCTCTGATCCAAGATGGACTTATATACATTGCTGATGTTGCATAATGATGGGAAAAGGTACAAACTTTCCCCTCTAAAGAGAAACAAGAAGAATGTCCCAGTAGTGGGACACATTCGCAGATTTAACATCATCGAAACGACTTGTATAAATTGATACACCAAATTTTTGTAATAAATAAAAATACAATCTTCTTCTAAAATGAATATTAACATAATACAACTTATATCGTAATGGTTATTTACATTTCTCCCATTCAAACACTTTCAAATATAAACAGCTTTATATCCATTGAAAATTGAATACGAAAAAGTACTTTAGACAGTATGCAAATAGTCGTATATTAGTTTGACGACTGCGATACCACTTTGCACGCACTTAAATAATCATTTTGACCTTTAAACCGTCGTAATAAGGTTCATTAATTAAATAACGTTTCAGATGTAAACCGAAATGAAAGGGTAAGGATATATAAAATAGAAGCAAGCGGTTTTCAAAAACATAGTAAATAGTAGTTTACATAAGGGAATTATTTTAAAATTAAAGTTAAGATACATAATAACAATTCTGACTAAAGGAGAAAAGTTCTCAACCACACAATAGTATTTAAGTTACACCTTATTACATCAGATATCACCCCGTAAAAGTCCCATCAATGACAGTCCATCCGTTCTAAAGAATAGCCGTAACAAATAGACATGCATAGCACAGTCAGAAACAATTTTGTTATATGTTTAGATTACAAGAACCTATACCTCAGAATCAACTTGCATAAGTTATCTTTTTCATTTACATTTCTGAAAACGATAATAAAACAGATCAATCTCAAGCATCTACCGCTATATATTTAAGTCACATCTCGAAACGTTGGAGATAAAGGCAGCAACGAAAAGTGACGTGAAACACTTGACGTCACTTTTCGTTGCTCCAATAGTTCCAATCCTTAAAATTAACTAAGAAAATCACTTTTTAAAGCCACTTAAATCAAAACTTTTCGCTATCCTAACCCAGTCAGTTCAGGCATTGCTAAATTGTCTTGTATTATTAATTTCTAACAAGCCTAAGTCCGGTCTAGACAAAAGTCAAAACATATCTCTGATATCGTCAAATAAAATAAAAAGCTTCAAAGACTAGGAACTACAAAAAGATTAGTACTATTATTCTACACAAAAAGACACAATATCAAAAAGGTTATAATTGAAATTGTTTGGCTCGTTTACCGGTATGTTTATTGGTCAGGACCATATAAAGTCGAATTTTATAACTAAGGATTGCTGTAGAATGTTGTTGTAATATTCTAAGTTAAACGTAGTAAATTATCGAAAAGCGGTTGCTTTATGAGCGAGACCTTTAATGGAGGGGCTTATTACATCCAAAAACCGGTTTCAATGAACACAGAAGCTGCTATAACCACTTTGTCATGCCGCTGTTCCTTAATAGGTCCCCAGATGCCCAGCGTTACAAAACAATAAAACCCTGTATACACGTAGTTAAACTTCAGTAAAAACTTACTGATAGCTAAGATTCGTATATTAGACCGTATAAGTGATCGTGTTAAAAACAAATATATCTAGCAGATACTAGAAATATATGCGAAAATAACATCGAGCTCAATATACGCCTGTCTATAGAAATATTTGGAAACGGAGAGGTGCTGATTCTTCAATTGTTGAATTCAATCTTACCAAAACAACGGCGGGCGATCTTTGTTTAAGGAGTGCAGTGCAGGACTTTGCATCGAATATGTCAATTTGACAGTAGGTATTAATGTATGCACTAAAACAAACATCCCAACATTGAGATGTATCCCAAAACACAGAAACAGAATCCTCATAGACCTACCTATTAATCTTACTCGTGTGTTCTCCATCCCACGTGACACTAAATACTATCTACTACTACATAAATAATATCTTCTTTTAGTAAAACTAACGCCATTAAACTAAGAATGAAACAAATCCTCGATTACGGAAACTGCATCTCCTTTATCCCATTAGAATGGGAACATTTTATCCACTAATCTGAAGATCTTCTTATCTTTAGGTCTGTATATCTTTGTTTAATTGCTCTCTTGTATAGCTTTGCTCAGTCTTAACCTTCAATGTATATCTAAAATGCATTTTACTAATTATCTCAGTTACATAAAATATAATATAACACCACTAATCTACATATATCCATTTTAAACTTTACTTCCAAAATTCCAATACCAATTTCTTCAACGTTCAAAACGCCATTTTTGGGCAAATCTATAATAGATAAAGATTGGCAATTATATTGCGTTATTTTGATGTCAAATGTTGGTAATTTTGGATAGACGTTGCGTTTTTTTGAAAGAAATACAAGAACATCATAGTACCTTCTCTATGCCGAAGCCTTACAAACAATACGCTCGTATAATGTAACCCCAACCTTATCCAGCAAGCGATTGAGTACAAGTGTACCGAATGCACTCAAGAAAATCGACTAGGTTCCATTTAAAAGGTAAATAAACATAACACACTGTAAATTAGACTTTATTACTCATACCATAAAAGACATTATCAGTTATCAAATTGATATTTATGTATCATAACCTTATGAAATCCGGTCGTGAATAATAACTGTACGTATTGTTAAAGGCTTAATATTATGGATGTTTGTGTACGATTTGTATTGTTATCTTTCTTAACTCTTTACTATATACAATTATTATGACGTATTGTTATTCAGCATTACATACAAAGTAAGCCTAGCCTTCTGGTATACTGTTAAAAATAATACTTAGAACTTTTAAGACAATGAGACTTTGACGTAGACAATTTTTCAATTTTTAACAAAATTATTCAATGGTAACTTTGGTGTATACCTAATAATTTTGTATCATAAACATCAGCATCCCGACTAATCCCGGTCGCAAAATTTGACCCACAAAAATCACATCTGAGTTAAAAGGTCCAAACGCATCATTCCGTTGGCCGTATATCCACAAACGCAATTCTTGGGGCATTTTCTGCCTCCCATGATAACTCTGTGAAACCATATTCGCCAACTGTTTTTCCTAACCGATTTTACTTCGGAACCTTCAAGACTAGAGCCTCTTCCTTACAAGGCCTCCAGTGTTGCAGGCGACTATGGGCGATGGACGGTCAATTCCATGATTGGACCTAAGATATATTTTGTATGTAAAATTTGGCAAACAAGAATAAATGTCACCAACCTTTTTTCTATTTTGACAACATATAATCTCCTTAGTTATGTTTATAGTAGGTCAGTAGAGTTACAATTAATCATTAAGACCTATCTGTCCACTAAGACTATATTCGCAATTACAATCTTGAACAAAGTTTCTATTAAGAAGACCAGATACCATGCCTTGCTCTGACAGATCTCAACACTGTAAAAACAGTTACATCAGAAACATAACATTTCGACACACGTTACTGTTTTTAGACGTCGGCTGATAGACATCTGTTTTGCAACAATAATCCATTAATATATCAGCCTATTAAAAGACCATTTCATGACTGCGAAATAAAGCTTAATTTGACGATCTTTGTTATTTTTATAATTAAATGTATTAGAAATTATATTTCTGATTTTAAAAATATCCACAACAGCACTAAGGATAAGTTTTTGTCATGGATATCAAACATACTAAATTGACTTTAAGTAAATGGCATAATATAATTAAAAAAACGAGCTTCATAAAACTCTTTTCTAAAGATTTTAGAAAAGAGTTTTACTTTATTTATTCCAATATTCCTTAACACAATTTGATAGATTGTTTTACGTGCGAAGACAAAGATAGAATAATCACGACAGCAACACATAAATCTTCAAGCTACTTCTTTGCAAACCCTTAGCCTAAAACTAGAAAACAAATTCACTAATTAGTAAACCATCCCAGAGCTCCTCTTTTGTTCCACAGATTAAAAAAAAACAAATCTTATTCGGTCATTATTTTTACAAGATAAACATTAAATTCAACAAATCATAATAGTCGAATAAAATATATAAAAACTTTTTCTGTAATTGTGTATGTGTATTTGTGTAACATTTATAGATAACGATCATTTGTTAAAACACAGAAAAACGATGTCTTTGTTCGTGTCGTTTTAACAAACAATGTGACGCTTTGAGAGATAATACTCATTTTCATATTACATAATTTATTAGGTTTTTTATTATAAACCGAATCCATATAAGAAAAACAAATGAAAATAAAAAGACAAACAATTTTAGTGTCAATATTTATGCTTTTAATAATTTTTCTCATGACAATAATGATTGATAGATATTATAGTGCGACCGTGATGGCTTAATACTACACCTTACTATTCATATATTTATAATAGTTTGTAGGACTGGAGAATGATTCATCTGTTGGTACGTGATCGAGAGGCATAAGGACTTCAGCACAGTAAGAAATATTAACCATTCCTGAGATCGTCAATGATCATCGTCAACAAACTTGGGAGTTAAGGTATTATGTCCCTTGTGGGTTGAAATTGCCTCGCTTACTTCTAACCGGAAGATACGAATACTAAGTACTATTTGGTGGAAGAATGTGGTACTTACCAGACTTACATGAAGCCCTATCACGAAAAGAGTTAAAAAGTAAAAAACAAACAGTTGACATTATGTTGATATCATCAATCTCAATAATCAACAAGTTTAACCAAAGAAACAAAATCAATAATTTGCGTGATACTCGCAATTGAAAGAGGATCTAGAAGGGTCTAAATCTTTTGGATAGTTCCTAATCAATCAGTAAGAGATAAGCGTCTCGGCTAGTTCTAGAAAGTTCTCTAACCAACACAAAACACACCGAGTAAAATAATAACATTCAAATAATTCCGGTATTGATTATTGTACATACGTCAATATAATAAAAAATTGAATGTCAATGGGACGTTTTTTGTCGCAAGGAAGTTCAACCAGCTTAATGTAACTGGTTACGATAACATCGTCACCAATTTTGGTAAGGTGTAGTAGGACACAAATTACATCACACAAATTAGAATCAAGAACGCTATCCCAAATCATCAATATTTATTTCTTATGTGAATATAATCTTTACAAAAATACAAAACGTAATAACTTGTGTTGTCTCCTATGACCTAATATATTCGTCAATTCGACACGTCGATTTACATGCACTTGCTTTCTCGGGTTGAACTGACGCGGGAATCTGTAGCGACAAATAGCCTCGAATGGCGCGCTATTGGATGTGTAAATCGGCAGTAATCGGTTTTATTGAATTTGCCGATGCCTCATCTAAGTTGTGTCGTACTGTATGTTTATGACAGAAGTATTCATTGCGATGGCAGGAAGAGTAACCATATACAAACCTTAGACTAGTATATTCCTTGCGATTAACTAATACCTCCGTTATGCACTACACACAATTCTCGCTTATAATACATCTTTATTTGCACATTTTTTATTTTATTTTTTATGGAATAGGTTGGCGGACGAGCATATGGGCCACCTGATGGTAAGTGGTCATCATCACCCATATACAATGACGCTGTAAGAAATATTAACTATTCCCTACATCGCCAATGTGCCTTGCGAACTAAGATGCCTGTAGTCACACTGGCTCACTCACCCTTCAAACCGGAACACAGCTATACTGCGTACTCTTGTTTAGCGGTAGAATATCTGATGAGACATTACTCACAGATTAATTACCTCGAAACTTTCGATAACAACTTCATCGTCATTGAACCGACATTTTATCTATTCATTTATATCATTTTATCTTAACAATATATTGTCTATTCCAACCACAGTAGGACGAAAGCCAAATAAACATCATATGATATTGATTTGAGGCGATATCTTTGGTGAACGTGACAATCTATGATAATCATTATGGATTTTCAAAAAATCGCATGAATCATCGACAGTAAACCTTAAGTGGGCATGAGTCATTAAGTGGAATAGCGTTACATTACAAGTAATCTATATTAATGTTATAAATGTGAAAGTAATTCTCTGTCTATATGTCGCTCTTTCACAACCAAACCGCTGAACTGAATTTGATGAAATTTGGTATGAAGCAAAGTGGAACTTCAAAAATGGACGTAGGCTACTTTTCTGCCTGACACATGACAACCAACACCCTAAAACGGGTACGAAACGAACGAATACTAGTTTTCTATTAATCAAGAACTGTTAGATTCATAATATACCCAGGCTATTAGCAAAACAAATGGAATACGTAAAGCTAAGTTTTGTTTACCTTTATTCCTTCTTGTATTGGAATAGACTATAGATTGTTTTAGATCAAAGTGCCAAGGGCGGAATTGTTTATTTTAACTTTACGCCTGTCATTGGAACACAATATAAATGTGTTCACAATTGCTATTAAATTTAAATAACTTGGAATTTTCCAATAATACTTCTCTCTCTATTTCTCAAAATAACATTCGGCATGAGAATGCTAGCGAAAACTACTTACTTAAGAAATCTTCACTTATTGGTTTCTACTTAAAGTAAAGTAAAGTAACAGCCTGTAAATTTCCCACTGCTGGGCTAATGGCCTCCTCTCTCATTAAGGAGAGGGCTTGGAACATATTCCACCACGCTGTTCCAATGCGGGTTGGTGGAATGCACATGTGTCAGAATTTCAATGAAACTAGACACATGCAGGTTTCCTCACGATGTTTTCCTTCACCGCCGAGCACGAGATGAATTATAAACACAAATTAAGCACTTATATATAGTGGTGCTTGCCTGGGTTTGAACCCGAAATCATCGGTTAAGATGCACGAGTTCTAACCACTGGGCCATCTCGGCTCTATTGGTTTCTACTTATATTACTCAAACTCAAATTCCTTTATTCAATATAGAAGCATTAAAAATTTAATAAAAAAATAAAATAAAAAAAGAGACTTAGTGGGTCTTTATACTGATTATGTAGGTATATATGACAACAAAATATACTTTTTATTTCAGTAGGCTTATAAAAGAACTTTTGAATCGTCATTTACAGGGTAGAATTAAATGTAAATGTATTAAGTTTGGCGAATTTAGAGTTGTATGGGGTGAAGATTTGATGCCTGAATACAAAAACATTTGCGTTCCGAGGCGTCAAGAGCAACTTAATTTCTATATTGTTGATAACGAACCAATCCCATTTTAATTTTCAACTATATGATTTGTCTGGAAAATATTACAGGATGAATCCGATAATATTTTATTTATCAACTATAATTAGCAATGATCATCTGTCAAGTTATACAAGTTATATATGTCGCAGAGTCAGTCGGATAACTAAAAACTTTGTTTATAATCACTTAGTTTTGGGAATTCGATTCGAGATCAATCGCTATTTTTCATATTTAAAAAAAATATAATGACAGCTGTCAAGAAGCAGATGGAAGGATAGTGTGGAGGCCTATGAAATAATGTAAACATTTATATACGATAATCCAGCTAACGATTCGTTGTATTATTTCGCGAATATGTACGACGAAGATGGTGACCCAGAACTAAACAATCTTGATGGCTCCCCATCATATACATATCTATATAAAATAAATAATACCAATTTCAAGGGTTCAACTAATATTGTAGAAGTATCTGGAAGAAAACTAAGTTAGACTAAAGAAACGATTCTATACGTAAGATCTATCAAATACTATATATATCAAATACTACATCTAAGACACAATGGAAGTCGCGGGTACCAACTAAACTGTTATAAATACATAAACATATTTAATTTTATCAAATACGACCGACAGTTTGAGGTTACCTCCAAATTAGGTATGAAATAAAAAAAAGATAAAAGAGGACAAAGACAAGATAAACAATAATACGAGATAAGCGGCTACTATACTAGTGGGAGGTGCGGCTCCACCCCCCCCCCCCCCCACTAAACGTTCACGACATCACGGTCGCACTGTAATATACTATTGCCCATTATTGTCTTGAGAAAAAGTTATGATATCATTAATATTAACATTTTTAATATTTAATGTTTTTTAATATGAGACAACATCACATACATTACTCTGATCCCAATGTAAGTAGCTGAAGCACTTGTGTTATGGAAATCAGAAGTAACGACGGAACCACTAACACCCAGACCCAAGACAACATAGAAAACTAATGGTAATCTACATCGACTCGGCCGGGAATCGAACCCGGGACCTCAGAGTGGCGTACCCATGAAAACCGGTGTACACACCACTCGACCACGGAGGTCGTCATCATTAGCTTGTCGATTTCATATTTGTTTCTTGTTATATGGATTCCTATTAGAGCATAAGCTCAATAGAAAAAAGTCGGGATGGGAAGCAGATTCTAACCCAGACAAGCACCATTGATACACCACACATTTTGATGTGCTTAATTTTTGGTTACAAACGATCTTGTATTAGGCGCCGAAAACATTATAAAAAAATCTCCATTGGTCTTAAATCCAGGATTGTCTCAAACCCACCAAACCGAATTGGAGATGCATGGATGAAGTCCTAATTTATTAACCATGTTTTCCTAATAATGTTATGACAAGAAAAAAACTTGTTCTCTTTATCCGGCTAAAAAAATTGTAAAAAGTAATCGGTTTTTCTCTACTGTAACATGCGTGTACTATACATACAAACCTTTCTCTTGAATTAGTCTATTGATGAAAATCGCATTAAAATCTGTTACTTAGTCTAAAGCGTACAGACAGCGGGAAGCGACTTTGTTTTACACTACATAAAGATAAACAATAAAATTGAAACGAAACTAACAAAATATTTACTTTAATAAATTTTAATCAACAACTAGATATAATATTGTATGTTTATTTTATTTAACAAGCACATTAACTTAAATACGCCGGCTATCGTTTTAATTATTTTGTTTTGCCACACTGATGAATAATTGCGTTTAATGAGGTCAGCCGGCAACCCAACGATAGCGAATAAACTTTAATTTACGATAACTCCCGACCTAACACAGATACAAAACTAAAATACTCAAAAATATATCCAATAACGGCCAGTCCCGACATCGCACGGGATGAATTTATCAATAAAGAATCTATACATATAATAAAATTTCAGTGTCTGTTTGTAATATTAAAATCATATGTATTTATACACGGTACATATACTAAAATAGCATTATTTACAATTTTTGTCGGTCTGTCGGCCTTTTTGTTCCGGTTAATATCAGGAGCGACTGGACCGATTTTGACGGGACTTTCATTGGCAGATAACCGATATAATGGGAAATAACTTAGGCCACAATGCTTTTTTTTTAAATACAAACTCGTACAAGGTCGCCAGCAAAGTTAGTATGTAAACATAACATCATCTATTTCAAACATTGAACGTATAAAGGGACGTTAAGCTATTTACGATACATTTCCCGCCATATTTTCTAATGGAATTTTAAAACAAAATTGTTTATAACGCTTTCACTCAACGATATCTGCTTAGTGATAACACTATCACAGCTGCATCGGCTATATAAACACTATAAATAAACTAACCAGAGCAGTTCATTGCTTAATAGACCTTTTCTAAACTTATTTAAAATAAATAAAAAAAATCCCTTTCAATTTCTACAGATACAAAATTTCCAACCCAATTCATTTTTTAAAAGAGATCTTTTAACAGCGATGTATGACCTGACCTCCTTGGAATAAAAGCTTCACTCGTGACCTGGTTGCGTTCTTAAAAAAAAAAAACAAAGTAAAGATGATTACAGAAACTAAATAATACTATGAATTAAGCCATAGATTGATAATTGTATTCTCGTTGATAACCAGAAATCAAATTTTCAGTAAATTTATACTTTTTCGTAGAATTTTTCCGGCTTTTATTTTACTTGATTGAAGTCACTTTTCCAGTTTAGCTAGAACTTTTAATAATTGAAACACACTGGTTTACACTTTTACAATTTTATTTCTCTCTCTACAATTTCGACGCGTCCGTATAACTTTTCGAGAACATTCTGCTTGCTTCTACCCACATTGTCCATCATACTCATTTATAATTCGTTTATTTGTCTAGTGTTGCTATTTTAAATATATTTATTAGTAATTATTTTAAATTAATAATAAGTGTTTATTTTACACAATAAAACTCTATAATTAGATAATTATGACTTATTATTTAGCTTATATTATACAAAATTTACCTAATGATCCTTTAAAAATATATATCTATATAAATAGGTAGGCTTACATGATACATTTTACAAGAAGTTGTATATAATAATAATAATAATGATCATCCTGACAGATTTTTACCTCAATTACCTCGAATCAGTTGTCAATAACATGGGAAACTGCATTAGCTGCGATCGCTGCCGCTCATAACTTACAGTATCGCTAAACCAGTACAAAATCAAAATCAAAATAAACTTTATTCAAGCAGGCTTTTGCAAAAACTTTTGAATCGTCATTTTACAATTAAGTGAAGCTACCACCGTTTCGGAAAGTAGATTCTACCGAGAAGAACCGGCAAGAAACTCAGTAGTTAATTTTTTCAATATTTAAAAAATACAGAGTCAAATTAGTTAAATACAATTATTTAAATTAATATATCCTGCTTGGAAGTCAACAGGTACAGTAATGAAGGCACCTCTTAGTTCCAAAGGGCGACGCATTGGCGCTATTTAAAACATTGTTTTTTCTTTTAGCACCAAATATATAAACCCTGTTAAAAACCTACCATAGGATAAGCTTCGTTATAATAATAAAGGTATAGGTAAACATGTTTATTAATCTCTGTTGCAGTAAAAAGGTAACACTGGTAGCTTTGTCTTAAATAAAGAAATAATTTCTCGTTATCATTTACACAGTGACGTGTCACGGTGACTTTATCATGTAATACATGCATGATATTTGTTTAACTGAGACATTTACCAGAATCTCATTATACATTCACAATTACATAATAACTAAACCCGCCTGGGTAGGTACCACCCACTCGTCAGATATCCTACCGCAACAAACAATACTGCGTGTATTGTTGTGTTCCGATTTGAAGGGTGAGTGAGCCAGTGTAACTACAGGACATAGCATCTTAGTTCCCAAAGTTGGTGGCGCATTGACGATGTAAGGAATTGTTAATATTTATTACAGCGTCATTGTCAATGGGTTGACGGCGACCACTTACCATCAGGTGGCCCATACGCTCGTCCGCTATTCCATAAAAAAGGGGTTTTGTGCTAGCCCACAGTTACTTATCATTATATATTCTACCACCAAATAGGAATAATTTGTATTGTCAAATTCCAGTTTGCAGGATGAGTGAGCCATCTCACGTGTCATTGGTGAAATAATCTACACCATCTTGGCACAAATAAAAGCCACAAAAAATAAATGAGTGAGCCAGCATAACATCAGACACGAAAGATGGTAGTGCATTTGTGATAAGTAGAGTGTAAACATTTTTTATGTATAACAATGAAATATGTTTAAAAAAACAGCAAAAAAACAATAATTCCAGTTAGAATCTAATTACGAAACTATACCTATACTCATAGTATTACGAAAGATCATAGTCTATGCCAGTTATTTCTAGACATAAATTGCAACATGGGAAGTATTTTAAGAATTGTGTATAAAAAACCACAATTACAGAAACAAAACAATTAAAATTAATTTTTAATTTCGAAGAAATATTCCAAGCCTCATATGCGTTGATAAATATCCAAATTTCAAAACTTTATAAAAACTCAATTTACACTCAAAAACTAGAAGTGAAGTGGAAAAATCGCCTAGAAGAGTATAACACTTAGGTCAGGAAAGATACAGTCATAAAAAATAGATTTTTTCAATAATGTATAAAAATAACCTTAGACAAACTCACCATTTTGATGAGTACCAAGTTATATAGAAGATTTCCATAATTTGATAATATTTTCAAATTTATTTTAAGAGAATGTGTCTATACAGACAGTACAGAATCTTATTTGGGTAAAAATGCCAAAATCTTTGTATCTCAAATCAAAGAGTGTATATGTCTTATTGTTTAACTATATAACTGCTAAACAATATTTATAAGGATGGCGAAAACATCATATTGACTTTACAACTAAGTCATATATATTATACGATAAAAGTCTTGATCATTCTAAAATTGCAATGATAGGACTACTGCTATCACACACCAAATTATTAAAGAACTGAAAATAAATATCCAATACTAAATTCAATGTATGTACATTCAGTTAGTGTAACGGTTAGTCTCAGACATAAAACACAGACTTTATTAACATATATTATACACCTATTATAGCTCACTTTCTCTATAGTAGTACTGTTTCAATATCTTGTATTGCCTAAAAAAAATTGACTCATTTATGTAATTTGGCTAGATGTGGAATCTTCGGTTACAACCTTTGTTCAGGTAATATCAATATATGCCTCAAATAAAGAGTTTCCTACCCCAGAAAGCCACCCTGTCACCCATTTACCATCCTATCAGAATGTGGGAATAGGAGAGGCATTTTTATGTGTCCAGATGTACACCACATGTGTCACAAGTAACTAGTCTTTATTGAGAATATCTGCAGTAACAAAAATCTTTCATAAGGACCATCGTTATTGCCTATTGTAAATATTTGAAACAAAATTTAACTTATTAGATCTAGGCTTTAATGCCTCTATAAGATTTTAAATTAACATGGTTACTTTTATTATTAAAGTTATTGATTAGTTATTGATTATCTATTAATGTCTCATAAAGAAGAAATTCCATAGATTATGTTGAAATATCGAGCTCCACCGAACAAAAATAAAAAACATGGTAAATATCCCGAAATCAATAACTTTAATGCCTTTGTCACTAATATCAATGCATACCTTATTTTAAGTATCTTTCACATATAAGGTTTTTTGGTGTATTTACCAATTGAAAGTATGTGTTAATTTTTCTAAATTAAATACCTAGAAATAGACAGTCAATTGACTCGAGTAAAATTAAAATTTTGCATAAAGGAAAGGAGCTAGCTTATCCATTTCAGGTGCAATCATAACATTCTGAAAGGATTATATATATAAATATTCAGCGCTACATACAAGAGAAACATTAATTACAGCTTCTTTTGGTATTACTTGTTTATAACGACAAAAAACTTTTTATGTTTCTTTAATATACATAGAACTTCAAGAAGCAACTTGAACTATGTTTAGATTATGTAGATTAATGTCATAAAACACCTCATTAAAGAAGCAAAAAAAGTCTGTATCAGCAGCAAAAAACGATCATAATAAAATTGCACTGTAACATTATTGCATACAATTGAGGTTGTATTGAAAAAACAATCTTATTCTGATACAATACAAGCCATATTTGATCAACAGTTTGAAACTATGACTAATTTTACAAGGCTTTAGTAAAATAAGCTGTAAATCAATGGGGTAGGGTTGTTTTTTTTTTATTCATTGTTCTTAGTACACGAGCACTAAACTTGCACTGAAATCAAGGGTTATTCACTATTCCTTTCAAATTTACTTTTACTGCAAGTTCAATGTATCTGAATGCCTATAAATGTTTAACACATTTCTGATTACTTTTTATGGAACATTATATTATATAATATCATATGAATTTTAAGTGTTAATTGGATATTTTAATAGAACGAAAATTTCGTTTGTTTTCAAATAGTCAGATTTCACTATTACGAAGTTTTTATCAAATACATAGTTTCGGGTCGTTATATTTATTTAACATTATGTTCTCAAGTTTATGACAGTATCAATATGTTTAAGAAAATTAATGCTTTTCTATCGATTAAAATAGACAATTATGGTATGTTATTGAGCCACATACATACATTTATTTTTCTTATAAAATGAATTTTTAATATTCTCCTAATTATTCTAATTTTTATGAGAATTACAAAGATTAAATGTAAATACTACTTACCAGATAAAATGAATAGTGATATCTTTTGCCACGGTGTTATAATATCCCCAACTCCTTTGTTTCGACACTACACAGCACATTTAAACATAGAACGAGGTCATAAAACACTATTTAGAAATTCATTAACCAAGAGTTATATTTTTAACAATAAAACACTGAGGATAATTTATGCTTTTAGAAAAATCCTACTAGGTTTGACAAAAACATATCACTTTTGACACTTATTTTTTTCATTACTCACTAAGGATGTAAAAACCGGTCTTTAAGTACATGAAACTTTTTTATAACGGTTATTTTATTTATATTAAAATTATTTAGTTTTGTTTTAAATATTACTAAAAGAATTAGACACGAACGAAATAAAAACAAAATTTAATTCGGAAAAGAATGTAAATATTTTTTTTTTGGATTGGCAACTTTCTAACTTCATAATCAAAGATTATTATGTAAAATGAAATGAGAACGTATACTTTGTAATGGTAATAATCTTTTTATATTACTAATTTATATATGTGTTAATGTTCAATAAGTATGTACATACATTAAGGCTAGTTATTTCAATTATAATATCAATCAATCTTCTTATTTATGTATGGACTTGATAATGTATAAACAACAATTAAAACTTTGGCAATGTAAAAGGTACTTGTAAGATATACGTTAGATCTAAAACTTTAACGGTATTATAATATAAAATATATTTACGCTTTCCATAGTTTTTTTTTTATGATTAGTAACATTGTCAAAGACATGCGCAGTAGGTATTGCCGTTACAACAACAAGTGGCATTGGTTATTGATTTGCTTCAGCATATTTTACTAATCTAAAAACATGCTAGGCATATCATCCTTAAGCTGGTTTTTGATAATGGGAATATTCGATAAATGCCTAACCGATAATGCTGGCGTAACTTTTACCTTTAAAGAATATCAGTATAAGGATTCGCCAAAAAATGTATGTGTGCATGCAGTTTATTTTGAAAAATTATTAAACTGTTTATTTCATGGGAGATATCCTTTGACATGGTGCGAATTAATTTAAGGATAATTAATTTTCAGGAAATGACCTTTCACGAATTCGAGTCAGCCTGTGAACAGAGCAGCGCGTGCAGCCAATTAAGTGGGTTGACACGAACACGATGTGTGCGAGAATGTGTGTCCCCATCTTGTTACAGAGAGCTTTATTTATCAGACCCGGTAAAAACATTTTCTATATTCGTTATACTGTGTATTAAAAAAAGGTAAAGTCATCATAGAGGCAACTAGTGCCTTAATAAATTCGTATATTATGTCGGACCTTTCATAATTTCTACTTCACCGCCTAACAAAGTACAGTCGTTGTAAGAAAAGGTTCGTCACCTTAAGATCTATTTTTGTGTGCTCAGTAAGAGCGATAAACTGCTTTACCGATCGAGAATGACATATTGCGCCGTAATGATTTGATGTTTAGATTCAAAAGGTGCTAAGAGTTTAAGAATTGATAAAGGAATGTATTTAAAAAGTAACGAAGGTTTTCTTACTCTGAATGTCCAATTATTTAAATGCAAGGTGCGTTTACATTAAGATAAGGTGTGAAGTTATCTTTTAAGATGACTTGAAACTTAATTGACAGTTTAGCGAGCAACTTATTTTTTTCAAAACGCACGATATACGTCCACTGTCCAACTGTCTCAAATATCAGTATTTGTACAACCAACCAGACTCTGTCCATGAATGATGATGATAAAATTATCTAATAATAATAATAAAAAACGACAAAATATTGACGATGATTTTTATTTTATTTTTTATGGCTATAAGCAAAGTAATATCTTATCATCATTATCAGCCCGTTTTTGTCCACTGCTGGATCAAAACGCCTGCCTGCCTCTCCAAGTGCACGCCACTGTGGTCTTTCTCCGGCTACTCGCATCCAACTCCTGCCTACCGCCTTGTAATATCTTATGCTGCCTTATAATTTAAATTTATGTTACAGCTCGAGGAAGGTGAAATAGACGTAAGATTGAATTCCTTCAAAGGTTGCTTTATCCAAAGAAGTGGTCGGACGAGGAATTGATTTCCCTCAAACGTGATATCGTCATTTATTTTCTGCGTTAAAAAGATACATAAAATACGCAAAAAAATTATGTTTCTGACGCTTGTGAGTACTAAAATTTCACTTATGTTAAAATATTTTTTGTTCCAAAACAAAATAAAAAAAAACTTTTACAATGTTTTATTTTTTAGCTACTGACATCAACTGCATTCAGCGAAAATGGATTTATTAAAGTTGTATTAACAAGATATCATCAAAAACCTTTGTTTTAAAATATATAAAAAAAACGATATTGACCTTTAACCTATTTTAGTATTGTACAAAATGTTTTTATTTCAATTAAATTAAGATTTGAGTAAATGTTTGTTAATCCTTTCAAAACTTTGACTATGTGATGGTTACATCAGATGTTTTTGATCTAGGTGTGAAGGTTTTACTACAAATTTATAATTAATATTTTTCATTATAAATGTTTTTCATGAACAATATGATTATAAATACAGATGCGTTATTTTTTTTAATTAAAAATGCATTTCAATATACTTCATTTCTATGAAATTATCATCATTATTCATCTCAATTGTACCAACAAGTAATAATTATAATAAATTAATGTGATAGTTATAATGAGTATTCAAAAAGTAATTTTATAATGGCGGTCCTTTACGAAAAGTTAAAAATTGCTTCAATTAGACATCACTATTTAACTTTACAAATATTTCAATAAATTTGTTTGAGTGACCTTTTTTGTTTTTCGATATTGTTTCAGTAATAATAAAGCAAAAAACTGTATATCTATTTTTAGATAACGGTAGGAAATAATTATATACTTGTTCTTTTTTAAATATAATAACAACAATATTTTGCATATTCAATAATTAGCTTATAAGTATTTAAATTACGCGACAAACTAGCACAATTTTGCAATTCATAAATATTATGCACTGAGAAATTTTAAACTTATTTTTCTTTCTATCTATTAAAATATTTAACTTTTTATAATTAAAGGTTCAATGTGTATTTTGAATATATAAATAAAAGTATTAAAATAAAAATAAACGTTTTATTTCCAAACCTATATTTTTATAAATGGTATGTGTTCGTTATATTAATCATATTAAATTAATTATTTCTTTTCGATTTTATGTTGATAAATTAATAATGAGCATTTTTATTGTTACTTTAATTTGGTAAAATTATTAACCTACTTACGTACGCAAATTAATCGTATTCAATTAATCTGTATTTTATTTTATACTTGTAAGTTATCATCTAATTATTATATTAAAATATCTACCTTTTATATTTTTAGGCATTGGCATTTTTACAATTAATATAGGCTATATTTACACTATCAACAGTTTTTCTTCATAAAAGTAGTATTTTTTTAAATTAAATAAAAAGAAAAATGATTTTTTATGGTATAATAGAAAGAAATTATCAATTTACAATTAAGAGACAAAAAACCGGTAAATACCGATTTTTTAAATTCTCTCCCTTTTTTCCATATGACAGCACTAGAGTACCTTAAAATCCACTTGCTATCGTGAGAAGCGGTCTAGTGAGAGTAAAGTGAAATGGCTTCCTTGTGTAGACAAATTATTCGGGCAAATGCCCTTAAAACCACCCTTTTTTCCACCGCACGAAGGGGATACGCAGACAGAAGTAAGATTGAACTTGTAAATTTATAAAATAGATCGCCATATCTGTCATTGTTTCGTTACGTAATGTCAAAACTATCTTTATTTTTTTTCCCTTAGCTGCAACATAAAAATGTTATGTAAAGTTATGATAGGTCCAGATACTTAAACATTACTTAATTTCTATTAATAAATTCTTATTTTATTCTATGTCGCAGCCCCATGACATTGATAATGTCAATAAGATTGGCACATTTTACATATTGATTTTTCTAATTACTCAAAATTTGAAACTATTTTTACACTGTGGTCATGAAACAATTTGTAATTTATTTAGCCTTGTTTATAATAATTCTTTAATCATAAGAATTTAAATTGAAATAATATTGATTTTATGTTTTAGGTTATAATCTTATCTGTTTAAATTCCTGTTGATAATAGTGATGACAATTGCTTATGACAATAGACAAGTAATTCTATAAAGTTGGATTTTGTTTATAAAAAAATAAAAGATTTATACAAGTAAATTAATTTTGCACTAAATTATCTGATGCTATCAATAATTAAACACAATTAAATATTTCCACTCTTTTTTTGTAGATTATTTTCTCTCGACTTTTTAAACTATTAATAAATTAATTAACAAAACAATAGAATATTTTAAATGTAATATATTAAACCTTTTTGGGCTGGTTTGTTAAAATAGAGATACTCTGGTCCTAGCAATATTTACCCATTAATACTCCAAAAATGAATGTAAAGTTTGTGAATATTGAATTGGATTATCCTATACATTTATAAATATTTATTTAATGATACTGAAAAATATTGTTCCATAAATAAAACATGCATTAAGAATTAAATTATACAAAAATATAATAAAATGTCAGTTATACAGAGTGTTTTGAATTATTGGAATATTTAGCGAAAAATAAAAAGTTTATCTATATATTTTTTTTTGATAATGTCTACTGTATTATATGAATGACTACATTTATCAATGATTCAATCAGACATGTAGACTCTTCGAAGATGGGATACCTTTGAAAAAGTATTATGTAATGCATTGAAAAGAAATGAAAGAACAATATAATGAATACATATTAAATATAATAAGTTATATTCAAATATTACATTATTATAATTCTTGGATGTAGTCCAGTATTTATTTACTTAATGCTCAGCTAGCTCATGAAGCTTCAAATCAGGAGGAACTGCCTTGAAATCCACATCAGGATTTTACAAATAAGTATTTTATTAAATTTGTGGATTTTAAAACTTTACAATGTCACAACATTGTGTCTTAAACCAGTCTGGTTGTGGCTTTTCATATAATAATAATTGTGCTTTATACCATCTCTGATACAGTTGACTTGACAAAAAGAAATTATTATATACTATAGAATATAAAAGTACAGTACAGTACTGCCAATTAGGAAAATTGAAATTTATGAAAATAATGCAATGAAAATTAATTACAATTTCTAAAAATATAACTTAAGGTATACATCATGAGGGCTCTATATCTATGGCATTTAAAACAAACTATTTCTTTAACAGTGCTGCCTGACCCCCTGGAACATGCCACCGGTTTGGAAAGGAAGGAACTGCTAGCCATGCAATCTGGTAACGACGATCCCTTCAACATGAAGGTATTGAAGAAGGCTGCTGGAACCCGTGACAATCCCACACTTGTGCCGTCGTGCTTCGACGCCCGTATTGTAGGATGCATATGTATGTAATCATTTCTTATATGTATAAAATGAAGTTATTGTAATGTTACATTTTTTTATGTTGTTAATATGATTTGTCATACATAAATAATTATTATTTACAGGTGAAGAGCATGCCACCGCTGTTAACTGGCTTTGGGTACACAAGGTATGATAAAACAAATCAACATATTAGTTTTACTACTGGAGATTCAATGAAATTAAAAAAAGAGCTATGTACTCATTTTGCTTTTGTTATATAAAGACAAAATACCAGTTTTATCTAATAGTACATGCTTAATGTTTCTGGTTGTTACCTTAAGTATAAATACAAGTATAAGTCACATATGGCATGAAAAAAAAAGGCAAGTAAAAAAACAAACTTACTCATAGATAATTAATAAATATTAATGGAATTTCAAAAGAACAGATAAATAATTTCTATAAATAAATGGAAATGCTACTATTCTAGTAAAATAGTGTTAAAGAAAAACAAGCATTTGGAGATCCTATTCTGCAATGAAAATTTTCAATATTATTAACAGCAGTATTCCCATATTTTTATAAGTTTGAAAAGCTTTTAAGTGATCACAGTTTGATCACCTCTCTTAAGATTATTGTCAATTATCAGTATTGGCTTCTCTGGTGAGAAAGTTACTAGAATTTTGCCAGATTTTTTGTATGTGATAATAAAAAAGGTAGGATTTGGGGATTGAATGATTGTAAAAGTTTTTCAGTAATAAACAATAAAAAAAAACAATTATTTTTCTAACCAACTAGTTTTCTCCCGCATTTTACGGTATTGCAAATTTTAGGCATGAAAAAGCCTAAACAAATTACTTCATTATAAATTTCACTAAATTGTATTCAGTGGATTAGCCTTGAAAGCAAACCAGACAAGGTATTTTAGCATATATTTACTAGGAAAGTGTATGAAAACCGTAATATTTAAATGGTTAAATATTTAATTAATTAAATAATAATTTTCCACTGTTTCTTACTAATTTTTTAGTTAACGATCACTAATCGATGTAGGTCAACGGTTACGACATTGTTTGCAAGTGAAACAATAGTCAGCCATTAGTAGGCGGATTTCGCTTTTTTCCAGATCCCCCAGAATTGGCCGACCTAGGCATCACTTCACATAATTATATTTGCTTACATAACCAGTTTTATCCTTGCCTGGATACCGTATTGATTCCCTTAATTTTTTTTATTACTTTACTAAGGCTATTTTTTTCTTGTATAAAAATAAAATAATTAGAAATTAACTTATGAAGATTTACTTTTCGTGTCTGTGCTAAGTTAGCGGGAAATGTTATATTAACGTCCCTAAATAAAAATCATGATTACATCGAGGAAACTGATTTTATACATATAAATGTTGCATGTTTTGCTAAAATTACTTTAATTGTTAATAATATCCTTTTTTTTCATTCAGGGTCACCCCCGCCGCTGCGAATGTGGACATTGGTACAAACTGATCGAGAAGACGCCCCTCTAAACGCTGTTTCTACTTAGTTATACTATTAGTAGTCATTATTATAACTGCAATAACAACGCATCCGCGGTATTATTCCAACGTTCCTGTGTGTAACATGATGCGTTAGAGGAACTATTGATCAGAATTAAATAATTGTAAGCCTTAAAAAGTGTTTCATTCGATCGTTACCTACTGCAGTGTTATGTTGTTATCGGGATTTATTTTATGTAGATAATTAAACATTTAAAATTAAACGAAGTTTTATTATTGTTAGTCCTTATATATTTAACAAATAGTAAAATACCTTATTTGTTGCCCGTTTACTATATTCCAAAAACAATAGGTAGTAAATTTTAGACGATGCGTAACTTAAATAAAATTAACAATATTTGTCGATCTTGTCTGTCTGTCTTAATCTATGACATTATTAATTAAACTTATCGGAATTTAGGAAGTTAAATCAAAGTCGGTATAAGAATTAAAGTGTTGGAAAATAAATAAATACATATTCAGCTCTTAGTAGTTAACAATAAAGCTGAGTTATTTAGCAAATCGAATGAAATGTCTATGGTTTGTTTATGTTTATAAGTTTATTCCTGTGTCGAATCCTCTTATTGGAATAGAGTATACAATAAATCATTATATTATTTCGTTACCACTAGTGCTATTTTAATTCAATAAAAGTAAAGCAATTTTAAACTTACGCATGCAAATCTTCACTCCTTCAGAAAAATAAAAGTTACAATTAAAATATTGTACCATAAGATTCGACAGCTATTTTCATATTGTCATTTTTAAAGCTCATGTAACAGAGCATTGGTAAATAAGGCATATTATTAAATTCAAGAATAATATATATATGAATAAATATATATATTAAAGATAAATAATGACTAATAAGTATTTATTTATCTCGTATACTAGAGGCAGGGTACATAAAAAAATAATTACAATTTACTGACATACTATGGAATTGAAATGAGTGAAAAAGGAAACTATTGAGATTCTTACCAGTACATCTCTATATAATCTAATTCCCAGTGTTATTTTACCACTGATTCAAAACTAAAACAACAGAATATGTTGATTTTGATATGAAACCAAAATCAATCTTTGAAATCAAATTATATTCAAACTCATAATATATTCTGTAAATCTAATATATATAAAAAGCCCTACTTTAAAAAGCCTGTATATTTTATCTATTCTGTAACATGTAGGTATATTTGGCACCTTGGCCTTTCTTGGCATTTCTTTTTAATTTTTTATTTTAGTCTAAGCTTAAACATTCTGTCTTCTAAAACAGACAGTTCTTCAATATGCCGATTTTAAACTTTTTTTTATGTAAATCTATTAAAATTTGATTCAATAACAATGTACATTTTATATTAGTTATTATAGTAATAAAAGTATTATCAAATCGCATTCAATATAAAAAAACATCTCTAAAATGTCAATTGAATGTCACTGTCATAAACAGCTGTGAAATTTAAAAACACTACAATTTAAGAAAACACACGAAAAAGCTTTTTATAACTTGAAATATATTATGATTATAATATAATGATTATATACTCATTAACTGTGGTTATGTTGTTTTAAACGTAGTGATTACAGTTTCGGTGTTAGTTTTATTATATTATTTCAAACGATACGCTCTTTTGAATTTCTTTCTTCATACTTAAAAATGGCTCGTAAGTATGACTGAAATTTATTAATTGTTACAATATAATACAGTGATACCTTTTGATTGACAATAATGGCTAGTAATTTCGCCTAACATGCCCACAATTTATTTTTTTCTACTCGTTCTATAAAGCAATGGCTTTTATGAATATAACAATTACTAAGGGTTCATACTTTGCTATGGCCAACTATTCACAATGACACACTATCTGGCTCGTCTTAACAATTCTTGCCTGCCATATTTGTTCAAATCCCACAGAAATCAGAATTTCTCAAATTTCTCAATGTAATCTGCAATTTTTCTAATTTTTATTTTCATTAGAACCTAGGTAGGTCTATAATGACTATTTAAAAATAAAAACTAAACAAAGCAGTTCTGCTGTTCTCAAGTTATGCATTTACCAGCAAACAGCATTTCATTTTAATTTATTTTATAAATGATTATTAACACATTCAACTAATCAAATATATTAATAATCTGACTATATATGTATAATAAAATTGGAGTGTCTGTTTGTAACATTAAAATAGCCCTTATTCACTCAAAGCATATGTATTTATGTATACATGTTACATATACCAAAATAACAATTTATGTCCGTCTATTTTTTTGGGAATGGCTAGACCAATAGTGAAATAGCTTGCACTGGCATTACAATAATATTTTTTTTTGTTAATTTCAACTACATACAAGGTCTCAAGCACAGCTAGTCTTATCTAAAATATGAAAGGAATATGATATTTATAATATTAATTTAAATACATAATTGCAGGATACGCTCACAATATCCACCAAGTTCACATCGCAGATGGCTTTTCAAGTGACTGTGACGAGCTGATTCACAGGTGTTTAAAATTACAGACACTGGAATATCATTCATTTTGTGACATTTGGAAGGATCTTAATTTTGGTATGATTTATCAGTAAGTACAAATATGAATATTATTGAAATTGTTATATTAGTTTTAAGGAACCTTGGCAAGGCACCATAAAAGTAAAAAAACACATAACTGCATGTTAATTGTAACGGTAACTCATTTATTGATATCCTTCTCAAAGGAGGCTATGGCTGTTCCAATGGGAGAAGGACTATATGTGAGCCTTAAATACAACTGACATACACACAAATTACCTTATAATGGTTTTCTTTACCCCCAGGCAAGAGATGAATTACAAATACAAATTTAATAAACAAAAATTCAGTTGTGCAAGATCAAATCTTCAAATGAATTTATTATAGTTTAGAATACTTTTACTTTTCGGCAGCCTACGTTCAGGAGTGGACAGCTGTGGGCTGACGATGATGATGAGCACTTTTACTATGAAATATTTTTGTTACAGAGGCAGGAGTTCCGGAGCTGAAATAGCAGAATTGTCCGAGGAAGTAATTCACATAGCAAAGCATTATATGATCAAGGACACCAGTAATTTTGAGGTACGGTTATTTATCACATGTTAAATTATTATTGGACGGCGGAAGTATCGCTTCCGGTCAGTTTCCGCCAAAAAAATACTAACAAAATAAATCAGTATTTCCGTGATGCAATTTATTTCTGACAAACTTTATTATATTATCTATATTATCTTGTATAGAATATAGATCTATTCATACATGAAGACGCGCCCCTCCATTTATTTTTATTATTTGTCGTTTTTCCACGTTAAATAATGGTCTTTTACAAATATCTAATCGCGTAGCTATAGTGCTTACAAGATGTTTCCGTGTGCTTTAGACGATAGATATAAAAAAAGAGAAAGAAATATACAAATTATTAATATAATATTTTTGGTTTTAAATTTTCGGAGTAAACGTGGTCGGGCGCGACTTCGTTAATTAATAGATATAATTTTTTTTCAATATTAGGAAGTCGAGATGGCCCAGTGGTTAGAATGCGTGCATCTTAACTGATGATTGCGTTCAAACCCAGGCAAGCACCGTTGATGTGCTAAATTTGTCTTTATAATTCATCTCGTGCTCAGCGGTTAAGGAAAACATCGTGAGGAAACCGGCATGTGACAAATTTCATAGAAATTCTGCCACATGTGTATTCCACCAACCCGCATTGGAACAGCGTGGTGGAATATGTTCCAAACCTTCTCTTCAAAGTGAGAGGACGCCTTTAGCCCAGCAGTGGGAATTTACAGGCTGTTGTTATTAGGAAAAAATATCTTGCAGGAATCCGTAGCTGGTCTCTTCTTAGTTTACGGTCTTTTAACCCTGCAGCCGTTTAGTGGCTTTGCATGTCTACGTTTGGTTCCCGAAGACGTGGCGTCCATCAACAGGATACAAGTTGTCGCGAGACGAGAACGAAGGTTAGACGTCCTCTTCATATTGGGCGAGGTACTGGTTAAGTATACCCAGTACCATGTAGCCGAACGTGATCGAGGAATGGAATCGGTGTTAAGAAAATATTTAGAGGGTGAGTGTTCAAACTTTCAAAACAGGATATTGAGGAATTATTTCTGGACATGTTGGCAAAAGTCCTTGAAATGGTTATATACATATATTGGCCATTAAAAAGCATTACTTACATCGCCAATGTGCCAGCAATCTTTGGAAGTTTATGTCCCTTGTGCCTGTAGTTACATTGGCTTATCAAATCGGAACACGACATTGCTAATTATTTCCATTTGACGGTAGGATATTTGAGAGGTTGGTTGCCGAGATGGACTTGTATGGAATTTGAATGTCCCGTGAGAATTCGTTTGTTACGTCAGATTATTGATGATGATAACGTTGATTCCTTTTGGTGCAACGATTTTGAAAAATTCGTTAATAGTTTATGGACAAATATTATGATAATTCGCTGCATGATTTGACCATTTATTAATAAAACTTTAGGTTTCATTAATCCAGCTACAGACTGAATTATAGTTCAAGGAGTTTCTAAAGCCCTTTTTCTGAATTGCTATCCAAAGTTCGAATGTTTCAGGATACACCAGTATAGACAAGTTGGGAGTAAGACCTCGAGGTGTTTTCTATCGACAAAATGAAGAGTTAGACATTATCAGGGATGTGGGCTCCATAACCAGACAGTATACTCGTGCGAAGAATTCCCTCATAGGTAAGATTTAGGAATTTAATTGTGGTATACTAGAGCAAATAGATTATCTGATGATTATCAATTGTAATTAAAAGTTTCTTTTTTATTAAATAGATTGACGGATGTCCCAATAGACCGCATTTTGACCAATCAAAATCGAAATATAAATACTTAAGCTTGGAAACTTTTTCTTAAATTGTCTTACTGTGTTAGATACCTGAATCTTTCATTGGTTTCTAAATGAGCAGACATACCACTTGGTGGTGAATGGTCACCATCGAACTATTCCTTGTCCCGTTGATGCTCTAAACTAAGATGCACGTTGTATAAATCAAAACTCATTTCTATTAGATATAAATACATTTATTTAACATAATAGGTTCAATCGGCATAATTCCAAGTTTTACAATCAATCACCCTTAATTTTTATGATAACCCCGTTAAAAACCCGGATTCTGACCACCGACGGCTCTCTTCTGTTTTTATTTTTTTTTATTTTTCCTGTCACCTCACAATTTGTCCAGTCATCCAATTGGTCAGCCGATCAAAGTCGGCTTTCTTAACCAGTCAACAACGACCCAACAGTGTTACCATCTCTAAATCAGAATAACATAAATAAAATTATCACACATGCGTTCTACCCACTGGGCAATCCCATGCTCATATGCCTTAAATATAATGTCTAGTAAATAAAACAGGTCAAGGGAAACAGGACGCGAGCCTTCGATATATAAATGAAAACTTGGCTTCCGAGCTCAACACTTCGTTGAAGAGGATCATCAACGGCATTATTGATAATGAGAAGGACGCCGATGATGATGATGATGGTAAGATTTACAATTTTATTCTCAGTTTTAACAATAAATAAACTGTTGTATGTTTTTTCTACATATAATAGGAGGGGGAGGTGAAGATACGCATTTGAACTGGATATTCTACCCTATGGGTTGAAAAACTCAACAATGTGGTCGAATCAAATTTCTACGCGAGTAAATCGCGACAACAGCTAGTATTGTTATACAATCATTACCTTATTATGATATCTCGGAGAAAACTCGATGTGTTTCGCTTAGTTTCATTTTAACCCGCTGAGTTTCTTTCGCCGGTTCCTCTCAGGTCAGGGTATTTTCTTTTCCGAACCGGTGGTAGTGTTTCAATTGACCATCACTAAGAAAGTGTAATGCTTCTATATTGAATAAAGTTATTTGAGTTGACTTTTGAGTTTTAGACTATGCCTTTTCTACGTGTGTGCTTCTTGATAAAATATTCTTATAAAATACATCGTAGGTCGTCGAAGGTCGTCGAAGTCTTTAAAGTTAAAAGTGTTGATGAAAATGATGAAAATTCATAAACTTACTGTTTAATTTTGGTTCCACAGATGATGAAGAAACCACTATAGACCATTATGATAACGTACAGGCCATCAAATCGAGAGCAATGACTAACACGGTCAATTCTATTAAACATCTGACACGGATTGAGGAAAGGTAAAATTCTAAACAGTCTTACATAATATATAATAATAATAATTCCAAATTCAAATTCTACTTTTTTTCTATTCAGGCAAACGGCTACAAAAAGTCCGAAGAAGAAAAGCGATCTCAAAGTTCCTACCGGTAAAGTTAAAACAGGCAGCCCTACCAAACCTGTCACTACGCCGAGAAAACGAAAGGCTGAACCAAAATCAAGGAATAAAAAATGTAAAGCGGCGACTAAAAAAGACCTCACCGATGACCCGGAAACAATTGACATAGATCTGGAGTCATTTCAAAAGGGAGTCTTTGTTGACAACATCGCTGAAGAATTCGGTATGGAAATTGCGCGGGAACAAAATTTGAAAATCGAAGACTTACCGGAATCGACGAAGACAGAAAACCAAGGTCGTTTAATTGAGATAGAAGTTATTGATAAGGCAAAGAAAGCAAGTGCGAATGACATGGACATTACTTGTGCTGATAAATCTGATGTGACAGCCGAAGACGTTAGCGATACACCTTCGAACTCCAAGGCCACGAAGTCAATTAAGACTTTTAAAAGAAAACGAAAAGATGATACGCCAGAAACGCAAATGGAATTTTCGGATCCGAACAATACAAGAAAAAAAAATCCACGTGATTTGAAACGGACTAAATTAAAATCTAAGTTCAAAAGAATGGGAATGTTACCCGTTGCCAATTTTAATGAACAAAAATGATTATTAGTAGACAGTCCTGAAATCGATAAAACTACGATTTAGAATGTTGCCGCCATTTATTGATATCAATTAGATATTTAATATTAAACCGATTTTATTTAATCAAGTATTAGTTACACTTGGCATATAGCACTGAAATTACTTTTTAATACAGTAATTATATTGTGAGTTACATTAAAATATGGAAACGAAAGTGAAATAAAAAAAGTTTTTAATACACAATGTTTTTATTAATATTTTAATCTCTGGCAACACTCGTAATGTCAACGTAATACAGATCATTTATTTATTTAAAATACTAAGTCACACTGACAGAACCATTAGCGTTAGATCTAGAAAATGTATGCAATAATATTATATTATGATGAAATAAAAAAATTAGGCTATTTCTTGTGATTAGTACTTTTTATATCAACTACATTAGACTATTTTTTTTTATTTGAAACGTCTCGATCAATATTCGTTTGAATTGTACAATAACATATATTGTCGAGAAAATAACTTTAAATATTGAAAAAATGTAACATGACAAGCTAATATTATATTGTTTTGATAACATCTCATATTTTGTTTATATTTGAAGTTATTTTCTCAAAAAACTTAAATTAATCAGGCAAGACAGCAAAATAAATAGTCACTTAATTAAAAATATACATAAAAATATATACTAACTGCCTATTATTTTCGTTTGTGTTAGGCCTTACACATACCATATAATATATAAAAAAAAAAATTATAGCCAAAAAAAAGTTTTGACTTCAGAAATATTTGAGGCTGATCTTTAATTTAAACTTGCAATGTAAATTATCCATTCAATATATTATATTTGGGTATTAAATAAGATCATGCCTTTTTACAAGCTTTTAAGCTCTTGTAAGTGGAATTAAAAAAGCTTCCTCTTTCTCTACAAGTCACAATTCTACATCTAGGGTTGGCTGCAGACGAAGGAAGTCCTCTACTATCAACAACATATAAATTAGCTTGTTTTTAAGCTGGTAACAACGGAATCATTGTTGTCTCCAATATGAAACCCAAATATAACAATTTAAATGGTCAATTTTAGCTTAACCATGTGTTTTCACTAAATATTCATCTCTGTAAAGAGGAATGTATTCTTTTTCCTGTCATTTTATACAAGAACTTTTTAGTTAAATAGGCTGTTTAATTTTCGACTCATGTCTTCTTAAAGCATAATAAAAATCGACATTAAACCTTTCCATTCATGACCATACAAAATAACAAAACATTTGAAAAGGGTATAATAAATGTCTTTGCAGAGTTACATAAGTTTTTGTATTGTATGAAATATCATATGGTTTATATCTATATGACCAATATAAATGCTGTTCTACATCTATAGCTAATTATTTAAACTAAACTATCACAACTTTTAACAACCTCTAACAAATTCATATCATATATTTATATATATTATTAGGGCATTGTAAGCTTATATTGAAAGTACATTTATCCTGTCACTATCTGATTTAACGTGATTTATTTGTAAGTAATATTAATTGCATTCAATAAACGAATCATTCAGATCGAATTATTATATTCGACATTTTAAATTTGAATACCGAGAAAAAATAAGAAAGTGGAAATAATCGTATTTCCACTTTCCTACCCGGAAAATAACAACAATTTTCCTTTTAACCCATATTAAGGACTGATAAGCAGTATATTTATAATACATCACTACTTCTATGCTCATTAATTTAATTTCCTATGTTCTGATGAAAAATTCCTACGTTCAAAACACGATATTTCACAGATCCATAGATTATTCGAGATCATAAGTCATTAATTCTTTACAATTTGTTTTCAAGGTCAAAGTTGGATGGTGTTTTCTCTTCCTGTGATTGGCTATAGCCGTTATTCATGAGTTATTCAGTATTGATAACCCATAGAAATAAGCTTACAATCCCCAAATAATGTGTATTTGTTCTGAAACTTTGATTATTACCGGCTACGAATTACAATTCTACCTATTTTTTTAAAAGATATACAAAAATTACTTTTAGGCCATTTTGATGGATTCATTGAGTCAGAATTTTCATGCAACAAATTTTTAAAACCACACTTTGTTCAAAATACAAATGCATAACGCGATATAAGTTTTTTAAATGCTTTAAAATTGTCGGAATGTCAGTGGCGAACTTTATTATAAATAAAATAAAAAAACCGCTATCTTTAAATTCGAGTTTTTCATGATTTCCTTTCATGTTATCGTTACAATTTAAATTTGTACTGGGTGATATTTAGCCAGGCACTAATGACTATTCACATTTCACACTTATTACAATATTTAGATATTAATTTGGTTTCTAATTCGAACTTTTTATTAGATTTAACTTCTTTTTTTTAAATATATATATTATATATGACAGCTTCAAATTCTCCGAGAACATTTGAGTATATTTATCCAATCGACTAATTCACTATATGGTAAGTTTTAAACATTTTCCCTTCTTTCAACTATTGCTAATTCGTCGTCTTCGCCTGAAGTATTCGTTTTTGTATCGTAATGCGCTAAATTCGCTTCAGACGATCCGTTGCTAGATTCATGGGATCGCGGACTGACGCTGGTTTTCCTTACATAGAGGACGTTCGAGTCTAATCTACTATTGTTGTGATCAGTGAATGGTATCCCATAGGCGCTTCCATCAGATATTCTATTTAATTTGTGTATTTGCTCTCTTAATTCGCAGACTTGGCTGTACAATTTCTTATTCTCCCGCAATATAGCTATGCTTTCGGTTTCTAAGAGTTCTCTTTTACTCCACTGTATATTGTTTTCTGACTTGAGTCTCTCTACTTCCATTTTGTACTCTGCAACTTTCTCTTCTAAAACTTGCTTAGCGGCTATTTCGTCTTGCAATTCGTTTTGCAACTTCTCGACCTCACTATGACTAGAATCCGAACCCAATGTCCGGTCGTTGTGTGTTAGTTCCATTTTAGTGTTATGTAACTCGGCGGTTAGGTTTTCGATTTTCGCCAGGAGGAATGCTTTCTGGTCTTTCTCACATTGCAAACTCTTGGTCGTCTCGTCCAATCGCAGTCTCATTTCGCTCAACTTATTCGCGAGGGCATTATCGACGTTTGAAAACTTGTGGGAATCTAATGATGCTCTCTGTCGCATAGGCGGTTCATTTGGGGATACGTAGCCGACATTTTTTCTTCTGAGTTCTACACCGTCCTCGGAATTGAAGTCGCCGGCCACTATCCTACTCTCGCCTATGGTCAGAAGTTTTTCATTGTCTCGTTTGAGTTCTATCAACTGTTGTTCGAGATCATTTTTTTCAGTTCGCAGTGCTGCTAACTCTTTGGACATGACGTCAATTTTGTTTTTGAACTGTTTGGCTTCATCCCTGGCTTTGTTGCGTTCGTTACGTACCTTACTCCATTTCTCCCGCCAGTTGGATGTGCAGTCTGACCACCAGCGCATTGTCTTCTCCATCTGCGTGGCGCGCGCTCGTGCCTCGTCCAGCTCTCGCTGGTACAGGGCTTCCTTCGCCTCCCAATCGGTGTTCGTGTATCGCATCGAACTCCCATCGTGGTCTCGACTACGCCGATGACTCCCTCCATGTGAACTTTGCGCCATCTTCAATTTATCTATAAAACATAAATATTATTAAATTGTAACATATATAATTGTAAAAGTAATATATATAATTTAAGGGAACAAAGATAGCCCAGTGGTTAAATCGTGGATGATTACGTGTTTAAACCCACGCAATCACCAATGAATATTCATTCGCTTAATTTGTCTTTATAATTCATCACGTACTCAGCGATGAAGAAAAAAAGTGAGGGAACTTGGATGTGTCTAATTTTATAGAAATTCTGCCACATGTGTATTTAACCAAATGCATTGGATCATTGTGGTGGAATATGAATATCCAAACCAACAAGCAGTGGGAGATAATTTGTAACATCCTACAATTGTAATAAAATCAGAACATTATCATTTTCCAGCACAATGAGTTATTGTCCACAACCTGATCCCTGTGCTCAAGTATGTCCTCCCCCGCCTCCACCGCCGCCTTGCCTGGTAAAGCCAATCATGCGAGGCTTACATTGGTCACAAACTAAAAGAGTGCTCGCTCAAGCTCTTACATTATCAGTTTTTGCTGGCAGCTGTGTTTACTTCTTTTTGGGTGTGCCGAGGAGGGCCAAATATAAGGAATATTATGCGTAAGTTGTTTTATTATGTTAAAAAAATTATTTTCATATACTTTATTAATTTGGAGGTCTTCATTAGCTGGCAAATAAGTCAATTTATTAATTCACCATTGAATCTTTACATATACTCTTGTTTAATAGTAACAGACCATAAATATAGAGTTAAACAGTTGAGCATGGTTTTGTAGTTTATTCTATATTGTCTATTAGTTAGATGCAAAAACCTTCATCTCAAATCACTCTATCTATTAAAAAAACCGCAACAAAATCCATTGCATAGTTTTTAACTGTAAATTGTGTAATATAGAAAGCATAAGTAGATGCATGCAAGCTCAGTTTCTTTGGGCATCTCCATTTCAGCCTTATTAATTATTATATAATAGTACATTTCTCTCTCACACTTCAAATGGTGCAGAGAGTTGTATAATCACACAAAAGTAAAATTCACTTTGCTTTTAATTTTCTTAAATGTATTATATTTCTGTTTTACATGCACAATACACATATTTGATCAAGGTAGCTTTTAATACTGGTAATGGAGAATGGCTAGCAATTTTTACACACTATTTGAAAACCCATTAAATTGATAATATAAAGCACTCAATACAACATAAGAAAACATGTTATAAGTAAAAGTTGTTAAATTACAAGTAATAAATACTTTTATTTAAGAATTAAACTAAATTGAATCAATAATAATTTTTCCTTTTGAATGTGAGTGTGACTCAATTTTAACTTTAAAATATTCACTTTATTACAACCAGTCCAACCAATATGTTCCAAAACCCTCTCCTTAACGGGAGACGCCTTAGCTCAGCAGTGGGAAATTTACAGGCTGTTACTGTTACAACTGTATTACAACCAGTCTACGTTATTTTTTATTTTCTATCAGTAATACAGGAAAACTTTTTAAATATTTTTTTTAAAACAACAAGACATATTATTGACATAGGCAGTTACAATCACTTTTGAACACTGTTTCACACTACATTTAAGCTATCACTGTGTATATTAGGCTTTATCTACCAACTCATATCAAAATGAATCATAGTGTATTCTACACTTCACTAAACAGTGTTAAATTAAATACATATAGAAAAGACATATGAAACATATAAATCAATTTTTTTTTTTATTTTAATATTTTCATATCAAAAATAAGACATTTAACTTTTTTGACAAATGTTAATAAAAGTACAAGGAGTAGGGGTGCATTATTAATTGTGGCAAAAAGGACATTATTTTATTTCTGGTAAGAAATAAAACTTATCACGTTTCTTGGAAAGGCTAAAGGTCTCACGCTCCTGTCGCCCTTCTATTAGTTATGTAAATAATATAGGTTTGTTGGGATATGGAAATGTTATTAATTTATAACGCTACGATTAACTAAACATTCAAATTGTTTAGAAAAATATTTTAGCTAAACAAACTTTAAGATAGTAAATGATTTCTTAAATCCTTTTTAACGAAAAATATGTTTATATATAAACTTCACGTTAGTTATATTTTTTATAGGTAACCGAAATATAATTGATGTTTAAACAAAGGAAATATAACGAAACATTTGTTTACATAAATGTAGCTATGCCACTTAGTATATACAATTTTCACTTACCTGTAACTTTTAATACATTGTAGTAGTTATTTTCTTTACGTTTTGTAGACGCTTTATTTCACAATTTCAGTTAAAATAGTTAAATTTTACTTAAACGACTGAACCATTGTGGAATTTATCCAATTCTTCAATAAAACTGATAGTGAATAATGATAGATCATAGATGCTACTTGATCTCTATTCTCTAATATTTCATCTTTATAAAATCGAATAGGAAACATATCGATTTATTATATTATTATACAACAAAAAAATGAACGACATGTTATTGTTTTACTGATACATATATTTTTCAATATATTATAAAAAATATTACTAGTATTTTTGAAATAAAATGTATTTATAGTTTCTATCTTCGTATAAATGTACTTTTTCAGAAGTTCGTACATATGTTTAGGTCTGTCGTATAATCGATTGTTAAGATATTATTTATCTGTATACCATGCCATTTTTCTACAGATATCCTAATTATTATAGATTAAATAATGCTATTTAATCACATTTTTAAAAATTACTATTATATTTTACTTATAATTATGTAATAAGAAAACTAAAATAAATTGTCTTAAAAATCTGTCCATTATAAGGCTAACTATTTAAATATGTATGAAACTTAAAAGCATAAGAGAAAGTACTTATTAAATTTATCTAAAACTATGTTTAACTTTTCAGGAGGGGTGAATTTGAAGACTGGGCCGATGAAATGGCTCGAAAAGGCTTATTTCAATCAGTACCAGTTGAATCTCTAAGAGATAATACACACATGGATAAACGTTGATAACTACATTTATCTCGTCCAATACATTTTTCTTTACGAATGCATTGTTAATATAATATTAGCAATAAATTAATTAAAATTAAAAATATGACTAAAATCTGAAGTGGTTCTTTATTATGTATTTGCTTTTTTAGAAATATATGTAAAAACACATTGTATCAAAATCCTTTTTATTATTATCGAAACACTGTTGCAAGTTTCATCGACAATTATTTACAATTACAATTTTATTTTTAGTGTAGGTTATTTATTCACAGCGATTTTTATGTACAGTTCTTAAAAATTTAATTAACTTCATATCAACAGGAAGTGATTCGTGTCCTCACGTTTCATGGCGGCAGCCAATTGAAATCGTCTGTATTATTATAAAAACATAGAGATTACTTTCTGCACCAATCACAGAAGGACTGCAGTGGAGCATGAAAGTTTAAATATACAACTTTGTAAAGGCGTCCACTTCTAAATTTCGATTTAAGAATTATAAAATATTTACATAATCTTCGTATTCAATTTGATGATATTTAATGACTTATTCGAATTTATTAATGTATGAGAACCATAGAATGATGTTGGAAAATTAAAATTAACTTTAATTTTTTTTCACTCCTTGTAAAAGCTACGTCACGTATGTTTGTCTACTCAGAGTCAATGCGCATGTCAAGTTGAAAATTGCAAATGGCGTCCGTTGTTATTGTTCGTACCGAATAACTATTTGTAAAATATATACTATTCTTTTAGCGATTTTTCTAATGGACTATTATATTGATGCGATGCTTTAACTTCCCATGATTCGGCGCGACACGTTTTATGTACGTTTTAATGTGTTTTGAGTGTTTTTTTCATATTCTATGTGTGTCATGCAAATGGGGTAAGCTGGAATTATCGGATGTCGCTTAGGTTGTTTTGGATAGTTTCAATAAGAAAATGGAGTGAAGTTCTGTGACCTACAGTGTGAAAATGAAACCTCCGTAAAGTAAATTAATTACCGCGTTAAGTTTAGATCGAAGCAAGAGACGGGAACGGCTGTAATTTACTAATGTTCCATGCCGTGACTGCACTCCCCGTACATTTCAAAATGGCTGCTGCTCTTCACGATATATGAGCTTTGCGTCACTGAAATATAAATCTGTGGTTTTGATTCGTGAAGAAATTCGAGTGTTACATGTCGAGTGATTCCATGTGAAAACTCGAAATTATTCAAAGGACAGTGCCCCGGGAGAACCTGGGGCGGGACAATAGTGGCATATCATATGTTTTGGCTGTAGTGGACACTGAGTGACCATAGGACCGATATTGCCTTGCGTCCGAGCCGGATTGTAATGTTGCGCTTGATTTTACAGGATGATTTGGAACACAAGACAATAGAACTTGTGTGTTATTGAGCGGAATGTGACATTGTATGATAGGTGAGTACATTTTTTTTTCGTTTATTTACATTACGTGGGGTGTTCGACCGTATGATGTTGCGAACAAAATGGACACATTGAAGGGTGACAGCAGGTCGGTCAGAGGCGGCGGACGTGCCCCGTGCAGTGGTCGAAACAATCGTTCAACTTTACTGTCGGCTCGCGTTGAAAATACTGAAATACGTAATAAAAAAAGTTGTGTAACAGCGATGTTTTGCCGACCTTGTTGTTCGAATGGTAATAATTCCATGCCTGACGCACTTCATAGGGTTAATTAAAACATTTCACACATTTGCAACCCCAAACATGATATAATTACAAATTTTGTACCCCTATATAACATATAACTTATCTTATTAGTATGTGTGCTGTTTGTCAATATAGACATTAAAATGTTAGGTTATAGTAAATAGGCTTGAATTTTTGTGTGAGGTTGACTTCCTAATTGTTCAAAGTTTCTATTTCTTTATTATATTTAACTGCAGTATATTAGTGTGTATTTGTTATCATTTATGTCATGTTTAAAAGACAGATTATAAATAATATCATTATTAATAGGTTTGATTAAAAAAAAGTTAGTGAAACTTTACAATGATAATTATATTTTATCCAATTTATAATTGAGGTTTAATACATTGAACATTATATAATATAAATGTAAATGAAGTTAATTTTTATTTAAAAATAACAGATTTTGATAATACAACATATATATCATAACTAAATGAATTAATTAGGCAATATTGAACTTATTAATACAATCTTATTTCATAAGCAAGTTTTATTACTTAATTATATAAATTTGCAATCAAACAAAATGTTATAATAACATTTAAAATTATAACAATTTGATTACTTTCAAATATTTATTTTATTAAAAATCATTCCATATTTTTATTATATCTATGATAATTAATTATTGAATAAACAATATTACAAAGTTTAGTTTGTTAGGAAACTGTGTTTATTTGATAAATATATAATAAGAAAAAATGGAAAAAAAATCTTATAACCAAGAGGTTATTCTCTGGATATTGGTTATACATATATATATTTGATTATTAAAGAAAAATATTTCAAAATCAATTGCACAGAATCACCAACCATATCTCAAAAAGTTTTTATGAAACTTGGTTCAATTTTTTTTTTGTGTTAGTTTTTAAAATGGAGTATGTTCATATATATTTATATTTAATCACGAATGAAATATATGAATTGATAACATAATATGATTACACATGATTACAATTACAAACTTTACTGGTATGATATATATTTTTAATTTTTAAGGAAACATACTATGAGATGGCACAAATATTATAATATACATCAGTACATTCAAATACTATTATTATAATTTTAATTTATAATTCACATTTTTTTTATTAATAGTCTTAAATAGATTTTAGTATTAGAATATTTGTAAATTATCCTTATTTGTTAAATTAAAAATATATATATCTCATTGTTATCAGAATCGTTACAATAATTAGAAATAATTGGTATTGTTATTATTATCAATATTATAACAAGATGATAAATCTTACATCATTTGTATATTGTATGATCTTCTATCAATTTATATCATACTAGCTTTTGCCCACAACTATGCTTGTTATAGGGGTTAGTCTTTTTCACATAATCACCTTTGCGGATTAAGCCCGCTTAATACAAAATTTGATCAAATGTGGTTTGGCTATGAAGGCGTAACAGACAGACAATTTGCATTTTTAATATTAGTAGAGTTTTATTATCAATTGTGTATCCATAAACTTTTATGCCCTTACCCATATATGTCATTTTTTGTCTTCTCCATTACTTGCAAAATTAAATTCTAATACATTATATATGTGTACTTATAGTTAAAAATATATATATTTATGAATTTATACTTAATTTAAATTAACAAAAATACTGGCAAAATATGTTAGCAGGATTTCCAATACTATTTAAATTCAAATTCATTCTTTTGTCGTTATGGTAATAAATTTTTGATTGTATCATATTTTCTATTTGCTGTTTAAAATATGTACAATGCAACTTGTCATATAGGCTGGTACAAAACCACTTTGCATTTTGCTTTCAACAATGAAATTATTTAAATATATAATCAAATGATTTAACTTGCATGTTTTAATGAAAAATATATGGTCAATAAGTTAATCATGTAACAATACTATTTTTTTTTTTAATCAAACAGACCCCTTAATGTCTGAAGTGTATCATTTAATTTTGGAAATTTATAGAAAAAGCTTTAGCTACTTATAAAACAGTGGTTCCTCAATGTAAGCTTTTTCATCATCTTGTTTTGCCACTCGTAGCAAATAATTTAAAAATGATCAATAGAATTAACCCCAAGTTTCTACATAATATAAGATATGAAAATTAAATATAAATTAATTTTAATAATGCAAGTGTATTTTATGGAGCTTAAGAATAAATTATTCCTAATTACTAATAGCAGTTCATACAAGATCATATACATGACAAGGTTTTGTTTATTTATTAATAATATTATAAAAAAACAGTTTTTTGTTTAAGGTAATGTTAAGTAAATAAAATAATTAATATGTAACTTTCTTTTCAAAACAATAAATGTTTTTGTCCAGCTGTAATATATTGGGTGTTTTATATGACTGAGAAATATTGTCCAATTCTAAAATTAGCAAGTACAATGTTTCTATGAGAACTAAAATACTGCTTATTATGTAAATTAGCAACACACACATGTTTGGATACAATTATATGTTTTTATAAATGGAATATTTTTTAGTTAAAAAAAACATGGTTTTATATTTTAGTGTCTTTGGCAACTATTATGAAAAAAAAAATTGGATAACTATGGTAATAGTTTATACTAACTTTATTTACATATAGTAACTTTATTTACATAAATGTGATAGTGAATTTTGTTTTTTTGATGTTCCCTTTTTCAATTGATTTTTTCATTTCAGAAAAAATTAAATAATTCATAATTTGCATTTAGTGAATTTCAATTGTATTTACTACTTCGTAAATCGGAACTCACATTATATATATATTTTTTTCATATTTCTGCTTATAGTGTATATATATGAAATAAATATATAATTATTATGACATATAGATAGAGGATTTTAAGACTTAACTTGTACAAACTGTACATAATATCTACTCTTAGATCAAAATATGTATTTAGAATCAAAAGTAAAGCATGGTATCAATAATATTATTTTTAAAATTACTGAATATATAAATAAAAATATTTGTTATAAATAAGTTAATTTGTCTTTATAATTCATCTCGTACTCAGCGGTGAAGGAAAACATCGTGAGGAAACCTGCATGTGACAAATTTCATAGAAATTCTGCCACATGTGTATTCCACCAACCTGCATTGGAACAGCGTGGTGGAATATGTTCCAAACCCTCTCCTTAATGGAAGAGGAGGCCTTATCTCAGCAGTGGGAAATGTACAGGCTGTTACTTTACTTTTTTTTACTTTAAGTTAATTTTAGTGATGGTATTGTAGTTGTAACATTGGCTTTATTTTTGTTGTAGTATGGCAGCGGATAGCGATGGGCTAGGCTCGGCGGGCGGTGGCTCGTGCGGCGTGGTGGTGACATGTGAGGGTGACCTTCGTGATCCGAGGTTTCCCGCGCGACTCCGCCGCCTCTTGCGCGAGCTACGCGCCTTACTCGCCGAGCCGCATCCGCACACGCTCAAAGTTAACAAGGTAAAGTATATGCGGCTAGCCACTGAAATATTATAGACCACAGATTAACACGTTCTCTGCGGAGCGAGGTCTAATGCACCTCGTATGTGTTTCCCTTGCGATGCTAAGAAAAACATAGATTTCTCTGTCGAACGGAGGCTGTAACATATATTTGATATATTGTAGGAAAGGGATAAGTATATTTATATGTGATGTCTGTTGAAAACAGAATGTCATAGTTAACCTACATTAATATGAGGTCTAAAAAATTCGATCGCATCACATAAACACATCACGCAGAGTTTTAGTTTCTTAAACATTACGGGGTCTGATAAGCCCTGCGCCGGTATGAGGATAGTTTTCATACGAGGTCTTAAAAGCCTCGTACAACAGAAATGAAATGAAGATAATGTCGCAGCTAACGTGTTAAACATTATACTTCCTTAAAAAATACATTATTACATTTGTTCCTTCCTTCCTATGTTGTATTCAGTTATTTATAAAATTGGTATTTAAATTATTTAATAATTACAATAGTGTAAAAATAGTATTGTGTGAGGTAAAATATTAAAATTGAAGTCGGCTAATTATATTTTTCTTTTTCCTTCCATAGTAAAGAGCTAAGCATACTAATGTTGAAAAGAAGTTGTTTGTTTTTTTTGTTTGATGTTTATAATGTATTGGATTTAAAGAATATTACCGGTGGTAGCTTCACTTAATTGTAAAATGACGATTCAAAAGTGCTTATAAAAGCCTACTTGAATAAAGTTTATTTTGATTTTTTGATTGTTTAATATGATATGTGTATTTTAGGTGGAGCCTTGGAACTCTGTGCGTGTGACACTGTCGGTGCCGCGTGCGGCGGCGGCGCGATTGCGGGCGCTGGCCGCCGCGGGGGCGCCTCAGCTGCGTGCGCTCGGCATCCTATCGGTGCAGCTGGACGGTGACGCGGCCGTGTCGCTGCGGCTCCAGCATGGTGCCGAGCTACGCATCAATACTGACGCTGATGGTATGTACCAAGGCCTTAATAGTGTTGCCAATTTAAAAATTGTCTATTAAATATTTAATGAGATGGCCCAGTGGTTAGAACGCGTGCATCTTAACCGATGATCGCGGGTTCAAAACCAGGCAAGCACCGCTATATATATGTGCTTAATTGTGTTTATAATTCATATCGTGCTCGGCGGTGAAGGAAAACATCGTTAGGAAACCTGCATGTGTCTAATTTCATCGAAATTCTGTCACATGTGCATTCCACCAACCCGCATTGGAACAGCGTTGTGGAATATGTTCCAATCTCTCTCCTTAATGGAAGAGGAGGCCTTATCTCAGCAGTGGGAAATTTACAGGCTGTTACTTTACTTTACTTTTACTTTTTACGCGTTATATCCGTTGCGTTTAATTATTATTGAAAAATGTTTCCAGAATATATGTATAAATAAAAATTAAATATTTATTTTCAGAAGCGAGCACATCACGATCACAATCGAATGAGCTGCTGGCCGGCTTGGGCGGTATCGGTCGACTGATAGCCGACGAGGGCGCATCCACCAGCTCGGAACCCCCTCAGAATAACTTTAAATCGCCGAATACGGTGTGTCCAATGGATGGCAAAATACCGCAGAACATTCCCACCCCAACCACGGACCGCTGCGAGTTCCCCTTTGGCAGTATGACTCAAGCGAGGGTTATACATCGGAAGGAGAATACTTTAGGTTAGCTATTAATACTAGTATTTATTCTATATTACTCCCTTAAAATATAAAGCATATTACAATGCCTTTGGTAGTTATGTTGATAAGTAAAAGGTAATATTTTTTTACAATTTTAATATATTACTTGCAGGGATAGGTGGCTGCGCCAATACGCTCAGACCTGGTACGGCGGAGCAATTCGCGCGGCCGTCAACGTCTTTTACTGCTCCCCCGCCGCCCTACCCCGCGCCCCCGGCGACCCCGACGACGCCGACACCATCGTCGGCCCCTACTGTGGCCATGTCGTCGCCCCTGCTAGTGAATCTACTGCAGAACGACGCGCCAGCGCCTCAGCCGAGGCCGAAACCAGTGCCTCATCCTGCGAAACTTGATCGGCTGGAAGACTCTCAGGTTTGATTTAATTTTTAAATTAATTTTGGAGATAGCAAGTGGTTTTAGATGTTTTTTTTTTAATCTTCTATTTACAATCATATTATTTTTATTGTTTTATTTAATTAAACTCAAACTCAAATTCGTTTATTCAATATAGAAGCATTACACTTACTTATTGATTGTCAAATAAACACTACCACCGGTTCGGAAAAAGGAACACCCTGACCTGAGAAGAACCGGCGAAAGAAACTCAGCGGGTCTTTTTTTTTTTGTTATTTTTTTTTTTTTTTGTCAAATTAATAAGATACATAGCAGTATACGATTAGAAATAGAAATTAGTCTAAAGTAGGATTAAAACTTTATTTATATCCACAGGTGGAACTAGCAGTCGGTCGGGCGCCTTTCGAATACCGTGGAGGCCGAGCGACTACTCCCCGGCCGACGGTACCAAGTCCGGCGCCCCCCGCTCCCCGGCCCGCTCCCAGACCGGCGGCATTCATTCGTCGAGCCTTTCCCCCCCGCCCCCCACCGTCGCCGACACCATATCGCGCACCAGTGCCCAATGCAACAGTCGTAGGGCGGGCAAGGTTTCCTTCACCTTCCTATAGTACAGAAACCTTCCCAGCTCCACCTCCGCCGCCCTATAGGCAACAGGCCGTGCCCAGACCGAGGCAGCTGCAGCCGAGGGTAACGCCAGAAGACCTTCAAGCGTTGCTACCACCTCCTACTACTTCGATGGACCAGAAAACTCAGTCTAGTTTTCAGGTGCCCCATTTTTCACGATATACATAATCTATGATAAAGTATATTCATTAAGAACATTTTATAAACAATGATACTTTAATTTCAGGAATTCCAGAGGTATCAACAACAGTACAACGCAAGGCAACGTGCCGCCTCTCGTGCAGCCTCACAGCCGGACTGGAACGAGCCCTATCGGGACACGTTGGGCTTATCGATCCCTGATCTCCCAGACAACTGTGACCTTGATCAGCTGTTACCGACCCTGGGCGGGGACCTCAATCTCGACGATACAACCTTGTCGGCCATATCGGATCTCGATGCCAACACCAAACTAGATCTACTCTACGACACTCCACAGGAATCGATGCCTAACACCACGGAGTCGACTCCAGACTCACTCCTTCAAGAAATCACTGGTGTTCAATACCCCGGTCCGACTTTGAATGGGCCTTATAATCCTGAGATGGCTCCAACCACGAGTCAAACAAACGTGAATAGTGATGTGCCTTCTAAATCCGCGGAATCGTTCGAAGCGAATTCCGAGACGGCGTTTATGCCGCCGCCACCCGTGCCTCCGCAGTCGACTTCCAAATTCCATTTAAATTCCCCAAACCATACGATAGTTAATACGCAAAATACGCCTTTTAAGTCGCCTCCTCCTAATGCTGCGTACTCGGCGTCGCCAAGCAGTATGAATTCCGACAGAATGACAGACAGGAGCACAAATCAGTCGTCGTCGATGCCGCCGCCAATGAGACTTCCGATTAGAGCTATGACATCAGTGTCTACAGCTACAGTTGGCTCTCAGGCGACGGCCCAGGAAATTGAGGAGCAAAGTAAGCAGTACCTGATCAAAACTCTTATGAGAGATGACGATACTCCACCCCCTAAAGAGCAAGAAAAGAAAGCCGAAGAAGTAACAGTTGCACAGTGTAAGGTTAAAGAAAACCCAACTGAAACGGCGCCAGAAATATTCGGCATTGCAAAAGTTTTAGACGACGATAGTAAAAGGGACGATGATCTCAAAACTAAAAACAAGATCATTAAGAAAGAAAAAGATGAAAAATTGCTGGCACAGAAGGGAGGCAAGCCAAGAACGGGCGGCGCGAAAGAGAAGCCTGCTACATTAAAAGACAAGATTGTAAGGGATGGAAAGTCTACCAAAGTTGCCTTACCGCGGCCTCATGTCGCAAAGCCTGCTACTCCTACGACTGAAGCACCGAAATCGCCTTCTGGAGAAAAGGAGTCAATAAAATTAAGGTTAAAGCTTGATAAGAACGAACCTATAGTTCAGCCTGTTTATAAGGCTGATGTTAGTTTTGTCAACCAACAATTGAAAGGTGAAAAACCCATAGAAGGTGAGCTTAGGGTACCGCCTTTACATATCAGCCTTAGGGGTCGAAATTCAGCAGTAATAAAGAACTCCAAAAAGGAAAAGAAAAAGTTTGGCCCAGGGGACCTTCATTCGAAGAAGATTAAAATAAGAAAATCTCTGGAATCGGATGAAAAGTCACACAGGCGAGACGGCGACGAGTCGTTAGCTTCGAAGTCGGGAGAAAGCACTGAAAACTCAAAGACTGATGAGTATTTACATGTTAAAAACATTAAATTGAACAATCACTATGAGGGGGAGGCTATCAAGACCGAGATCGCAGGTGACCACAATGTCGTGTACAGAATGAAGACATTGTCAAAGAATGCTCACATAGTGACAAAGTCATGCGATTACAAGGTCTTCAACAACAAGGGACAGTCATTAGATAGTTTGAAAATGAAAAAGAAGTCCAAAATGCTGAGTGAAAGTGGGAAATCGACGGAGAAGGAAAGAGACAAAGAGTGGAGGAATGACCTGCTAGATAAAGAGGGGAAATATGCCCAAAATGAGGGCTACAGAGAGACACCAAACAATCACGATGTGAAAAAGAAGTTACCGACGTCAAAAGTTGAGAAGGATGGTGCAAAATGTGATAACTTAAAGTCCAGTGAGGTGAAGGCAGTGTTGGACACTGAATACAGTGAAGTGAAATCTGGTGCTAGTGATTTGGACAACAGGTTATTAAAGTGTCATAAGAATATTGAACGGACGCTCAGTGTTGACGAGGAGAAGTTTGATTGTGACGAGAATAAGTTGAAAAGGACACTCACTGATAGTGCGATAACATCACCCAATGGACTGATCTCTTCAGAGAAGAAGAGGAAAACCAGCCATAGTTCCTGTCCAGGTATGTATCTTAATTTGCAGGCATAGATGTAAAACTGTACATAGAAACGAGCATATTTTTGTCATGGGTAATTGTGTAAAAATGTTATATTACGAGTAATTATTTATCGATTCGAAATTCAGAGCTTGTATTAGGAAAATTTTGTAAATAATAAGGCAATGAAAGTACAAATTTAGTAAAATTATGTATATAAAATAAAATAATAAGTTCCATGTGGACCAAACACATTTTACCATTTGCAACATTTGCTTTTCTATGTATGTTATTATCAGTTAAAATAAATGTAATAAATAGGGAATATATAAAACATTAGAAATATATAGATATTATTATTTTAACATTGTAAATTATTCATTTATATTGAGATATAATAAATTTATTTGACTCAAACACTAGTAATCATTTTATTTTGAATCATTCATACTTAGTTAGCTTGGTTCTTAACTGACTTAAGTGCCATTATACTGTCGTCATAATATAGCATTTGAAGAGTTATGTGCTTAAAGATTACTGTCCAACAAATTAATTCTAATAATTTAAATCTTAACTTCAAATTTTAAGTTTGCTTTTGCTTAACATGTTTGTCATTCATTAAAACTTTACCATGAAAACATGAATTTAGCAATTAAAACAAAAATTAACATTAAACTTCGTTTTAATTATTTAAAAAGACATTGTTTGCGTTCCAGATCCCCCTGGTTCGACAAACATAGGCACAATAGGCGGCAGTCGCGTCGACTCGCCGCCACCCGCCGCTAGTCAGCGCTCGGGAGCTCTCTCCCCGCGCCGCAAAGAGAGGCCCAAGGATAAGACTTACTGCAAACTTGTGGCCGAGAGGACGGCTCGCCCGGACGCCGACAAGTTCGGCAATAGTAGGTCGCCCAATTCACAAGCCCAGGGCGAAGACTCTGGGATCGAGTCTATGGATGCACTCTCAGAGAAATCTCCGAATCAAGCCAGTCAATCTCCTCCCGGTCCTCAAAGAAAGGAACGTCTAGACATGCCTAGATCGACCAGCCCGACGTCAGTGCAAAGGATAATAGGTGTAATAGATCCGCCGCCAGCGTCGGACGAGCTTCTAGAGAGGTTGTCGCTAGCGACGGGGCAGCCGCATTACGATCCCGTACCGCCCGATATAGACGATATGGGCGATATCGAGGCGGAACTGGCGAAAATGCACGCAGACCATATAAACGGAGACGACGCGCCAAGGAGGCCGCCCGAGGAAACGACACAAACCAAAGAAGTGAAAAGAGAAGCTACTCCTATTCTCAGGGACGAAGACAAGTCTACGCAGAGCATGAATAGAGCAGAGTGTAAGAATGAATTGAAAACAGAGGTGACCACGAACGATGCCGAAACAAAGATCGACTCTAATATTGCTCAAAAGGATGACTCACGCAAAGAAGAAACGATTGTATCGCCGAAAAAAGAGAAAGGCATGGACGACTTTGACCACTTACCGAGCAGGGTCTCCCCGCCTCTATACACGTATTCAAACCAGGAAAAAGTTTGTGCGAACGATTCTTTGGATTCGGAAGAAAACAAGTGTGTCGTTTCAGAAAATGGCGAAACAAAAGACAACGGGACAGAAATGAAGGAAAAGCAAGAACCGAAGATCGAAAGGTTACCGCTTAAGGCTGATTTTCCAGATAAGAGCTTATTAGAACAATTACTAATAGAAATACCTACACCCGATTATGTCGGAAAGAGGCCGGAGTCGCCGTCTCCTTCGACTTTGGAGAGAGTCGCTCGAAGTAGTGTCCGGACGAGGTCGAGTAGTAAAATGAACAGTCCTGCAGACGGACCCAAAACGCCACGGTTAAGTCCAGGAATTAGCAAACTCGAGCGGTCCGATTCGCCCGCTTTGCAACCTAGAAATTGTCTTAGAAGTGGATCAGTAGATAAGACGAGTCCGCGGACGGTAAATGCAATGGTAGCAGCGGCCAAGCCGGTGCCTGGTGGTAAACGAAAAAGACGGGAGTCGGAGAGCTCGTGTGCTTCGACTATCAGCTGCGAGGAGGGCATCTCTCCGGGCCGGCCCAAGAAAAAACCGAGACGAATCGACCAGAAAATGGTGAATCCCGTTGTGGCGATCGATGGCAAAGTTAAGAAAGAGTCTGATAGTGATAGCGATGAACCATTAATATGTAAGGTTCGGGGGAAGGGAGTGAAAGCAGTAAAGCCTGGGGTGAAAGTACCAAAAGGAGCGGAAGGTGTCGGGACTAGACGGTCAGTGCGGCACGGGCCGGCGCCCGCCCCGGCTACTCCTGCGCCGCCTAATAGCACACCCGTGAGACGAAAAACGAGGAGTGCGGGTAAGTAGCATCATTTATATGAAGACTTTAAAATATTCTTAATACATATATTTTTAATTAACACACGTAGTGGTATAAGAAATAAATGAAATATAAATTGAACTCTAGGCAATACAAACAGTATAAGCATGTGCAACGTGTCGTTTCAGTGGGCGAAGGAGGCACCCCGAGCGCGGGCGCGGTGCGGCGGCGGCGCGCGTCCCGCGACGGCAAGTGACGGCGGCGACGCGCGGGCTGTGCCGCGCCCTCGCCCCCCCTCGCCCTGCCGCTGCCGCTGCCTCTGCCGCTGCTCTACCCGCTCGAATGACCCCCTCGCCTCGCCCTGCACCTACACATCTGCCCTCGAGCCGCCTCCGTCGACCTCGCCAGCCGACCGTGCGGGAACGTGCCGTCGAATGTTCTCGAACAGTTCAGATGTCGTATGCAAACAGGGACGGAAGTAACGTCCGTTAGCGCTGAACCTATCCGGACCGTGGGATTAGTGAATATAAGTGATAACGTAATACTATTGGAGGACGTGACGCGCCCTCGGCGCCTGCGAGCTGAAAGCGCGCCACGAGTGACGAGTGCGGTCAGTTATCAGGAAAAGTGCTTTTATCGTGTGCAAAAGTTTTGTGGAATTTTTAAATTTTATGAATCTCAAGAGTTTGTAAAATAAAAATGAATATTGTGCAATAAAAATGAGAAAGTTAATCCTTTGAGGAATATTAACAGAGTTAAATATGTGTGCTTTTTATACTATATAATTGACGCGGGTGGGTACGATAGTTCGTGAGAAGCGTTCGTTCCTGATGCACCGACAGTCAACCCGACCGGGCGCGAGACGTTTTAAGGACTGTTTATTAAACTAGTGAACAAATCATGTTACCATTCACTATAAAGCACTCGACGTTTTGTTGGTAATTGTAAGTTTATTTCTTCTATCGAGTATTTTTAAGAGCGTCTTTTTACCATAAGGCTGGACTCAGTATAGGAGTCGAAAGCCAAAAGTGGAGCCTTAGTTTAGTGTATAGAGATGTATCGTTGTACAAAAGAGCACTCGTCTAATAGGCACATTGTTATAGGATAAATACCGAGAGATATAAAAAAAAAAAGTAAATGCATAAAGTTTTAAAAGATATTTTCATACGTTTTTGCACGTAACTCTTAGCGTCATCGGTGATCTGCGTCGGAGTTTTAAAACATTTTGGCGGGAAATAGCCTAACGAGCTTTAGGCCATTTTGTCGTGCATTTCATTCGTGGACATGAAAATAATATATACTTTAACATATACGGCTATTTCCCGCGTAAAACACGCCGCTATTACGATTAACGTTAGCGTTTTTATATGTAAGTGAATTCACGACCAATAATTGTAACTTAAATGTGACAAGATACTTGAATTATTTCTTAGTGAACTGATAATAATCGTGACTGAGTGTTTCAACAGTTTGTCTGTTTGGGCTTCCAGTATACTAAACTATTTTTATTTTAATGCCCCGTATATATATGTATGTGTATATTTTTCTTTTAATTTTGACCATCCAGTCTACCACGAACCCTGTCGCCTACACTTCACAGATAACAAAAATGTCGCAAACCAGTGATCCTTAGAAATTATAGACTAGCTTTTTCTTTGCACTGTATATAATGTTTCGATATTTTAAAAAAATTAGTTGCCTAAGTAGGTATTAGTATTTATTATCACAATTTTAATTATTCACTTAGTGATGAGTTAGTCGTCCTCAAATGTCAATCGAAGACAGTTTTTTTTTTTTTTCGTTAATCTGCACATACTTTGTTCACGTTTATTTATCAATTAATTTACATATTAAAATGAATTTGTATGTATTTTAATATTGTTTGGCCGAGTTTATTTCGAATACTTTTACTAGTGATATATATTAACAGAGAGAATTTTATAAATTTTCTTTGCGGTTCCTATGTCTGCGATGATATGATTCAAAGCAATAATTCGTGGATGTGACTTTCCGTTAACTTTTATAGATGATCTATAGATCCTTTGATAGAAAGATAGATCGACTGCCTTAACATTTTTAGTCTTTTAGATATTGTCCCGTGTAATCATCGGTGTTTCAATTGATTTCTCCTCGAAAACATGTTTTTGATCCTTCGTTTGACAATGTTCAATGTTTCTTAGATCGGACGGTGATAGAACTACAATACAAAATGTTAGATTGTACGTATTATTTATAGTATATTGAGAATATTTTATAGCTAAATATAAAGAACAATGCCTGATAAATTGTGCCCTAAAACGTGTGCCGTGGTTGGAGGTGTGTGACTATTACTTATGTTAGTGCAAGAGTGCGCGGCGAGCCTCTGTATGGGAACCATGAGTTTTTCTGTACCGCGTGACGCGAAAATGTTTTCGTTTTTTTTTTTAAATTATTAGTTAAAAGGATCGGTTTCAGTCCGATGTATAGTCTCTTGTAAATTTCTGTGTATAGATGGGAAAATTAATATATGTTACGAATAAAGTAATTGTTTTTTTCATCTTTTTTTTTTTTAAATCGGAGTTGTCGAATATGCCGCGTTGTATATAGTGGGTCGCGCTGCTGTAACGGGCTCCTGTAGGATTATGCCTTGTACTGTAATATAAAGTATGACTCGCAAGCTTGTACCATATAATTATAGTGAATGGACTCCTCAAAAAACTAGTTATGTATATTGGGTGTATAGTTATCCTTTAGTTTTTGTTTTTTTTTTTTTCGACTAATGATAGTAATTTATGCTGATAAAAATATCTATATTATACATTTATATATCTATAAAAAAGAGAAATACAAATAGTTTAAACACTATAAATATAGGCTAGGGGTTACACCACACATGAGATAGCATATAGTTTTGGTATGTAAACATTTAATAAACTTGTAAATAAACCGCAGAAATAGTGAATAAATAAAGAATTGATACAATAAAATTTAACTTTATGTTATTGTAATATTTTTTCTAGTACGTGTTGTTAGATGCCGCGCACGTGCTTGTGCGCATGCGCGCGGCGAGTTAGGTCAATGATAGCGCCTGTACATTTTTTTGTTGCTGGCAATTAATGAAGTTGCAACTATCCTTTTTTAATTGTGCATTATTTTTTCTGTAAGTTGCTTTCTCTGTCGTTCTTCATTATTTTTAAATCATATAATTATATTCATAAAGTACGATGAGTCATGGTGAATTATTATCATATTATTATGAATGAAAAGAAATAAGGAATATTATTGTTCTGCTATTATTAAATTTGTAAAGTTAGTTTATTAATAAATGAATAAAAAAAATATTTGTTGTTTCTTTTTGTCTTTTTTGTTCACAAAACCCGTTACAATCTGATGAATCTTCGGTGTTGGGATCGAACTTAAGGGACAATCTTATGGAGTAAAATGAATGAAATTTTATTTAAAATTGTTTCAATATATAAATTAAAAGCAAGTGCAATACTTACTAAATAATTTCTCAATTTAGCTATGGAGTTAATTTTAACATCGATTTTATGATTTATCTTCATTTTTATTTCTTATTTATGTTACTGCTTGTAAGTCTTGAAGAAATTGCTTGATGGTTTCAACCCGCAATTATTATTAGTTTTAATATTATTTTTTCATTGAGTGACTTTCAATTCGGCCATTTTTATCATGTCCCATTCACAATCCGAATCCTAATAAATTGTATAAATTTATTTTTCTTAGTGGAAAACTCTACGCTTCAGAAGAAAACAAATGAAGAATTTTTTTTAATAAAGCGATGATTTATTTAATGCTAAATATAGTTTTTTAAATTGCAGGAATTAGATAGCGTTAAACTGGACGCTGGGGGTTTATTTCCAGGCGTCACAGAGTATTATTAATATTAATTTGTATTAAAAATATGTGGTAAAGAAAGAATGCGTGATAAAATGTTGGTGTGAGACGTACTTGGTACGTTATAAGCATTACTTAGTATTGTTATAATTGTTTCTAGTTTTTTTTTTTTTTTTAAGTAAGACTACTAAGATTATCTAACATCTGCATTTAGGTCTTTGAGTAAGACCATCTGAGTCGTACCAACAATTCCGCCGGCTGTTCGAACGTCAAAAATAAATTATTTGATTTTCTTTGTGACGCGACGAATTTTTAAGAAATTATAAGCGATGCCATCTCTGAGCTCATGGCGGGCTTGGCATTTGCAGTGAGTGTAAAGGATTACACATTTAACGGTGCCTCTTGGTACAGGACACAGGTTGAGTATTTGCCTGTTATGCTAAATCCAAAAAATTACATAAGTATTCTTTGTTAATGAATAGCAGACCTTATTTGGCCGAGGATTAAGACGACAAAATATATCCACAAGACTCCAACAGAACAACAGAATAAGCTTTTAATCTTTTAGTAGAAGGCCTTCTCAAAGATAGAAAAGGAATCGGTTTATCTGTATGAAATGGAAGGAATATCTGCGCAGCAACCTATCTTATGAGAAATACTTCGAATAAATAAAAAAAATGTGTATCTGGTCAATGTATTATATTTCACGTCATGCTTTCAGATTTCTTATTCTTGCACTTTTATGTATTTCTTATTACGTAACTTAATTAACAACTCTAAAAAAAAAATTACATTAATATTTTTCGTTATGTAATATTGAATGAGTTCATATCAAATCAAAATAAACTTTATTCAGTTAGGCACTTTTAGATCGTCATTTTACAATTAAGTGAAACTACCACCGGTTCGGAAAGTAGATTCTACCGAGAAGAACCGGCAAGTAACTTAGAAGTTACTCTTTTTCAACATTTAAAAAAACAGTCATGTTAATTACAATTATGTAAAAAATGTTAAAAACTTCCCGAAGAGAGTCTTGAGTTCTGAAATTGTAAATAGCTTAGCGGGATCTTTTTAACGTGAAAGAGTACCTTCTACATCGTAGACAAACTTCAAAATAATGTACGGCATACGGCAACCTATAGCCTAAACGGGCAGTATGGGCAGTTGGCAGGTAAACCTTGCTAATCGCGTGCGTTGCGAAGCTGATGTTTACAAGGAGTGCAAGGGATTGCAAATAATAATTCTACTGAAGCTTTGAATCTAAACAAACACTTAACAAACTGAAAAAGCGATTCGCAAATAATAATTAGCGAATCGCTTTTCTAGTGACTGTGAGAGAGATATAGAGTAATTAAATGAAAAATGAAAATAACGGGCAAATAACATACTTACTATGCATAATATTTCCTTCGTTTTTGACTAATATTTGTTCTGAGAATGGTCGTCGAGTCAGGAAGTTTCTAATAATTTTGTTTCCGATTTAAAACGCTCATATATTTGCTCATAACATTTTTAGGCCCAGATCGTAATCTAGAGTGCAGGATATACGAAAAATCTAGACACCGCGAGGGTGACCATTACCGGTGTTGTGTTACGCTTTGAAAAATATGTATGATACACATGATATACTTGAGGCAGGTTACTTAAAAATCTTGTTTGGCTAGATCTTCAGAACACTGTTTGCAATCGGACGCTTGTTTTGCTTAAAACGGAGCTGGATAGGTGCGCGCTGTAAGAAAATGTAATAATTTCTCACATAGTCAATGCGATAAGCTTTGGGACTCAACTTTGAGATGCTACGTGCCTTGAGCCTGTATTTAATGTTGTTCATTACTCTTTACTAAAGAGATAATCGTTATGAAAATAAAATAAGGTGTAAATCAAACAATGCAGTCGAAAGAGATCTTGAGGTTTCTAATTTCTAGTATCTTTTTTCATTTCAATTGATCATTTAGGATCTACAAAGATTTAAAGTTGATTCGAAATACTTTAAATTTTAGACAGTTGAAGATATAAAAAAAAATATTATTATTATTTCATAGACGACGAGAATGATTTAATTATTAGTTAAACTCAAATCTACAAATGTACCCATACGATTAAGATCAGATATATTTCGCATTAGACATTTAATTACAAGATGATACAATATAATCATGATTCTATTACAGTGGTGTAATTATACTGATGTAAACTTTTTTTTTCTGTAAAATTATTTTTACGCCAATAAGTCGTATGTATGTCAATTTGCGATGTTTAAAATTAATGTGTATCAAATTTATAAGATTTTTACTCAAATCATAATTGATTTCGATATGATTAATCATATTTTGCAATTGTTTTATATTATTTTGTATCTGTGTCATTATTGATTAAAATGTACATGACCAAATCTCATAACACCAAACGCTGATTGGTCGTAACTATTACTCGTCTATAACAACCAATAACGTACGTTTCCTTTCGTATCCCAGTAGTGTCAAATTGACAACGAAAACGTACTTATCGTACTACTTGCTGTGATTTTCAGCACATTCAATTTTCTTGTTTAAATTCAACTACAAAAGTAAGTATTAAATTATATTATTTCCGTTTTTTATCATTACTTAAGTTCACAGAATTGTTATTTAAACTTTTCGTAGCCTTAAAATTTAAACTCAAAGTTTTGCTAGTGTTATGTAAGAACGTCAATAATCTTACTGTGTAATAGTGTTTATTTTTTTTTAATATCTGCTACCTTAAATAAGATAGAAGTTAAATTTGCCCCACGTATATATTGCATGATATTTCACGTATTTTTTATGTATCAGTTACAAGTCCATAAAATATTCTCTAATCTGATAAGTATATATAACCTTAAAAACTGTTACGAAAAGCTTTTTATAATGAATTCAATTATATAGCCGTACTCGAAAATACTATTGTATTCTAATCAATCAATATTACTTATATCATGCAACACAAATCAATATAAAATGTTTTACAGTGAAACGAAATATTTACCTTACTTATTTTGCTAATTAATCTTTTACTTTGGAATTTCTTATTTAAACATTGTTTTAGCTGAAAGGTTAGACTTCCATATTTACCTCATTTTTTTATCATCTTTAGGACAACCAACATTAGATATAATATCACATACAAAAAAAAAATTACATTTCAAAATTATCTAAGCAAAAGTTCTAACTACGTTCAGGTAGTCTCACCATGCATTAGTGCATTACACAATGTAATTATTGAAAAGTAATAGCATATAAAACATTTCTTGATTATGAAGGTTTAGAATGGAAAAAACATTTTTTTCCTAACATTTTTTTTCTCTGTAATGTTTATAGATGTCTGACGGCGCCGTGTCGACCATCGCAAAGCCTCAGATGCGAGGACTCCTCCACAATGTAATCAAGCGTAACTTGATTGTTGCAATTGCATTATCCGCAGCTTGTGGCTTCTCATACAAATTGTTAGTCGGCAATGTTCGCAAGAGGCAATACGCTGAATTCTACAGGTAATAATTACAAAGTACTTCTCTAAAAAAAATCATTTCATAGATATTTAATTTAGTCGTAATGATGATTACAGTAATGAATCAATACAATATAATTTATAAATTTTGCCTCATTGTGAGAGTTTATAAATGTACATATATTTAAAAAAAACTGGAATAAATGTTCAAGCATAGACAATTATCGGTAATCTATGTACTTGGGCTCTCATACAAATTATTCATTGGTTCACATTCCGTCTCATATGTAGTGAGAGAACATTGATCTACTTTATTTAGATTCATACAAACTGGTCACATAACTTTATTATAAAAGATAATTTAGTTATTTAGATCAGTGTAGTATTGCTACTGTATTATTGATAATAGTCCAGCCATAATTTTGCATTGACCTGTCAAATTGTTTTCCATTAACAAATCACTTACTTTTATATTTAGTCTTTTCTTATGTAAAATAAAAAAATATTTATATTTCATTATTTTTCTTCACAGAACCTACGACGCTGAGAAGGAATTCGAAGAAATGCGCAAAAAGGGACTTTTCCAATCCTGCTAAATTAGTCTGTGGTTATGTAGTTGTATTAATTTGCTGTGTATAATGTAATTTAAAAAATAAAATAATCAAGAAAGAGGTTTTTGTCTTACTTAAAAAAGTATATATCAGAAAAGTCTCCTAGGGATATATAAGACCTTCGTTTGGAAGCGCAGAAGCATGTAAGGAATGATTAATATTTCCTACAGTATCAGTGTCTATGGACCTTGGTGATAAATTACCAAAGGGCATTAGCCAGTCAGCTTAACTACTTTATTAAAAATGAAACTATTATTTGCAATAACCGACAGAAAATAAAAAAAAGTCATATACATATATAAAAAAAGTACCTATAATTCTTACTTGTGAGTCCCATTTTTAATATTGAGCTTAACGATGGAATTGAAATTTATTAAATATCCTTTCTTATTCGATTTTTTAAACATATTTTTTTAATTAAACATGAGACTATTGCAGTTATAAACCATATGGCCTTCAAATAATTTTAGAATTTCTAAAATAACGCACAATTTTACAATTCATTCATGATGTCCGAAAATGATTGTTAATTCCGCAGTAATTTTTAACTTTGCCGTTTCGTAAATTCAAATCGTTTATAAAAAATACATTGGTAAAAAAGGCACATTATTCGATACAAGATTTTGTAGATGATAAATTAATTAAATTAATTCCTGGTGACTTCCAGGCAGGATATATTAATTTAAATAATTGTATTAATTAACATGACTTTGTATTTTTTAAATGTTGAAAAAGACTAACTACTGAGTTTCTTGCCAGTAGAATCTAGTTCCGAATCGGTGGTAGCTTCACTTAATTGTTAAATAACGATTCAAAAGTGCTTGTAAAAGCACACTTGAATAAAGATTATTTTGATTTTGAATGATACGTAATTAAGAAGGCGGTACGATTATGATTATTTTCTCTTTTTTTTATTATTGTTACAATACACAATACGCAACATTTCGTCAACAGATAAAAACTCGAATTACATTCGAAAATAATAATGGCACTAGATCAATCAAAATTTATCTTACCTAGATAAGCGATTCGTCCACACATATCTACATGCCATGTCAGAAAATAAAAATCAGGAACACACCTTTAGACCACACACAGCACTGGTATAAAGAACAACATAACATTTCCTTGTGTGAACGTGAACAGTGGCGTGTATTTCTTGCAAAGCAAATATTTTGTGCTTATCTTTAGATGGCCAACTGGAACTTCTGTATTCCTAAAATAAAAAATAAAACCTGGATCTGGTCTGGATTAGATTCCACGTATAATTTCGACGGTAAGATTGATGAATATGGTCATGTAAATAAACGTTAATTTTCATTAAATAATTGAATAATTATCAATAAATTTCTACATATCTATCGAAAATCATGAAACAATTATAATTATTCAATTAATTGTATAAGTAGGAGAAAATATTCAGGTACAAGGATTGTAGAAAATTAAGAAGAAATAAAAATCACAAATAATGTTACGATAATTTAATCAGGACATCAATTTATACGTATCATTCCAGAATACATAAATAATTTAACAATTCAATTGATTATATCGCCATCGCATTGATTTACAATTAAATTAGTGTTAAATATATTTTATGATAAAACTTTAGGATACTTAATCATAGAATATCAAGACAGGGACCAGCCTGTTGGGTCTACTAAAACTTATAATCTAGATAAAAAAATACGAAGGTATAGGCTGTGCGATCTTAAAATTATAATAAAAAATACACTCACATCGATTTCCAAGTGTTAAAAATTTGGAAGAAACAATTATTTTATGACACTTTACATTTTCATTTTTCATTAGCAATAATTGTAAAGGTAACTACGAGAATGAATGCTATATTATTTAAACATAACGTCTACGATTGGTCTTGATACTTGATATTATTCAATATTTATGTTAAAACATAAAATAACTCAAAAAGTTAATATTTAACGATACAATAAGATTAACAGCTATTAAAAATTTGTTATATGGCATCAAGAGTAAGACTAAAACAAAATTACAAGCGTCTAAATCTTGGAGGGTAGAGGTAAGGCGAACTTTATTTGGGATTACTTGTTCACCTAAAGGCCCTAATAAGCAATTCGATAAGATCAAAAGTAACCATTTAATACCAATGAATGAATGAATGAAATGTTTCAAAAAGACATGCAATCAGAATATAGTATAGATGTACTCGTTGCTGTAAGAATAAGTTTTCGGTTAAACTGTAATAAACTAAAATCAGTAAAATACTAATCTATACAGAGTATACTACCTAATCTTTCGACGTGCTTGGTGTAATACTCAGGCGTATACATATATTTATTCGTTTATTTAGTTCTACTCTAAAAAGAGTAGACACATAAAAAAATCGATTCTAACGCCATGTTATATTTACTCAACTTCAACTACGTCACAGAATCTTTATTTAAATAGAGGTCTCGTTACGTCTACCCTCCTCTATAGTTAAATTAAAGTTAAAATATTTGTGCTGTTACAATAGTTCTGCACAAGCGTAAACTCAGCGAGATTAAGGCATCTTAACAAACTTGCAGAACGTTAAAAGTTAGCATCTTTAATTATTTTTGTACTTTGTTGACATAATACGTTATAAATAAAATATAAAAGTATTATAAGAAGCCGTTATGGCCATAAGGCTTGAATAGCTTGGTAGATTTGTAACTGTCTTTTTCTAAAAACACTGATTTACTTTCGATAAAAATTTAAATTAAATAACAATATACTATTTATATTATTACACTTAAAACTTAAAGCAAATGTCTAGGTTTTAAAAAGACTCAAGTCAAGACTTTCTAATATTAAATTTTGAAACACAAAGTCAATAATAAATTAATAACATATTAGGGTTACCTGTTTATTTAAATAAGAAAATGAAGTATAAATAGCACACACACCATACACGTTTATAAAAGTTTCAATAAAATATGAACAATTTTAGAGAATTTAGAGTAATTATGATTAAATGTATGATGATAAAATTAAGGATACATTTAAATTTAAAATGTCTGACTGGATTTTTATTAACATTGTAACACTAAGAATACAGATAAAAAATGTAAGGTATGAAATGGATAAGTGTTAAGCTTCGGACAGACCAGCTGTTATTGGCTAGAAATATATCGACACCAATTATTATTTTGCATTATATTAATATCAAGCTAGTGTGTCCGAACATAGATAATAAATTAATGCAATAATCACGTACATTTCCGTCGCCTATAATTTATAGTATTTAATTCTATTAAACGTTACAGAGAATTCACTAAATACAATTAATAGTTATTATTATAATTTAATTAATAAGCGTAATAGATCAAAAACATTAATGTTTTTTTTTTAATTAATTACTTAGTATTGATAACTTAGTTGGGCGCAAATATTCCAATTCTGATTAGTTATATTATTTTTCTTATATTTTAAAGTGGCAGTAAAAATCCTAATTGTCCCTGCGTGTTGTTCAGTTAGCTCATATCTTTAAAACATTAAATTAGCAAGTCGATAAGTCACATGTTAGACTTACTTAAATTCATCTTGTAACCTTACCTACAATTGACTTGTTGTCATTTATTTTTAACACCTGTCATTTGAATTAGTAAATATCTACTTTTTTTATTCTTACATTTGTGCTGTTTTACAAGGGCATGTGTTAGTGTACGTGCTGACTATAATATTAACATAATAATGAATGAAAATGCTCGTATTTTTTTATTACTAGTGTCAATAGTATTTACGTATGCCGCTACTTAATAAACAATACACGCAGGGTTAGGAAAAATCGGTCAGTGATCAACACTTAATTATTTTGTACCCTCTAGGCCTCAAAACGAAATAAAAATAATTGAGCAAGTTGATTTAAAATAAGTTAATTTTCTCACGTGATTAACGATATTCTTATAGCCATTATATTTCATTTTAGTAAGAATCGTATAATACCAGTTCTTTATCGGTACTTTAATGTTAAAAACTTCGCGATACACGTGAGAAAAGCTATTTTTTTGTCAACATAATTGTGAATGAATGTCTTTATTAGAAAAATAAATAAATATTATGTATTCATGTTTAAAATGAAATACTTAATAACGGTTTTTATAATTACTTTATGTTTATATAAAACTTAGTAACGAGCGCGATTAGACTAAGCAAATTTGTGCTTTGTATTATAAATCAAAACAAATTTGTTGGGAGGAAATAAAATCAATGTTTAAAACAATTGATTTGTGCATTCATGGCACATTCGCTAGTGTTGCCAGTTAAAAAAATAAATAAAACAAAAACTTTGAGGCCTGCCCCTTAAACGAAAACGTAAGTGTGACCAGCACACAATTATGTAAATTAATTAATATATCAACATTTAAATTGTAATAACCTTACATTAAAACTTTAACGTAATGTTTTTTTGCATGAAATATGTTATAATTTTTTATATTTATTACACGTAACCACATATTATTGCTAACGAGTTTTGATATATAATCTGGTCATGATCAAGTGCACTCCATGCCTCTCACGTCGAACGTTTTACCCTCGTGTTCCGGATGCCCGTAACCGGTTTCGTCGAACTCACATTCTTTGCCATTCTTCACAGATTCTACAGTTGGGCCGTATAATTTCACACAGAGTATGTCTTTGTAATTTTCCAAAGCCAGCGCCAAAACAGATCCACCCAAAAGAACCTCGCACGACGTTATTCTTTCAGGCGGAGTATAGACAGCTATCAGCTTACCTATAAAATATATATTATCTTTCAAAAGGCAAAACATGTCATGAGATTAAAGCGCTTTATTTCATTTAATGTAATAACCATCTACATATTTGTTCTCGAAATGAATTGAAAAATTTACATATAATGAGAATTAATTTTTTTTGGAAAATCTCTAAGTTACATTATTTCCCATGGAAACAGAAAAGTGAAAACATGTGAAGCGCTCATCCAGGGCTACTGTTAACAGAAAATAAATCAGGTCCTTTTGGGCAAGACAAAAGTATCTTTTGGTTATACGAAATTAAGATTTCGCATACCCAAAAAGATACGTATCACCGGTTAGGGCCTGTGGTTCAGCTAGTAAGAATGAATGCAGCGCTCGTACCCGCGTGTAGGTCCCAGAGGCGCACGGAGAGGTCGCGGCCGGCGCGGTCGGCCGACAGCAGCACGCCGCCCGCGCGCGACAGGCGCAGCAGGCCGGGCGCCGACACGTGGCCGCGCAGGCTCAGCCGGCAGTTGCCTGCGCACACACCCGCACTGAACACCGACTCGCTCACTCACGAGCTCGGAACTCATAACCTCTTCTTCATATTTGCATTTAAAGAGAGAGAGAGACGATGCCCTACTTCACCGCCATGAGTATGAACTTCAGTAGAATATTGGTGTCATACTGCGTACTATTCGATTATAAAAGGATGATTACTGTTCTCAAACCCCTCAAGCTAACCTGACCCTAATACTCCTCAATCAATTAACTGTACTGCGGTTTCAGTACATACAAATCTACTTTACACGACAAATAACATCATGAGAGTAAGTGTAGCAAAGCTTTTGTCATTTGGGTGTATAATTAATTTGGTGATAGGTTTTTTTTTAATAATATGGGCAGGTGGCCGTACACCTGTGCAAATGTACCACTTTTTCATATCCAGTATTAATTATTAACTATTACATCGCTAATCAGTTCAGCTTGTAGACTTTTAATGAGAATTTTTCGACGAAAAAACTCAAGCCCGGCCTGAGTGATACTAGAATTTACGGATTTGATATAAGGCCAATGAGGCAGTCAAGAATATATTAATAGACATACTAACCCGTAACTAGATCCCAGACCAAGATTCTCGTATCAGCGAGCCCGGAGACCACGCAACCGTCGACGGAGCTGATAGCGAGGGCTACGGTGTCGCAGCCAGGTTTCCACTTCTTGAACAACGTCCCTGACTGCAGGTCGTACACGACGATGAAGTTCGGACTCGGTTCATCGAGTTCTCGAGATACGACGCACACGTACGAACCTAAAATTAAATGAAAACATACTTAAGTTTTACAGGTATTGTCCACACTTTTCCTCGCTCACTGGTGCTGAATGTAAAACCGACAAAAACTCTGTGCCATAATTAACACGACTTATTTCATTTTTAAATAAATATAGGATGTATTCTATAGTCTGAAACTCAATGGATATTTATAACTATTTTTTGTTCTAATCTTACAAAACATTTGGATTAGTCTTTATTATAACCAAACTGAAAATTCAATTAAATCTAATTTATAAATAAACATTGGACAACATCACATACATTACTCTGATCCCAATGTAAGTAGCGGAAGCACTTTTGTTATGGATTATCAGAAGTAACGACGGCACCACAAACACCCAAGACAATCATAGAGAACTAACTTTTACGTATTAAATCTACGTTTAAATTCGAATATGTATAATCATAGATGTATGAGTTCAATCTAAGATGGCCAAAAAATTAAACTAAACCAGTTTTAATTCCCAACATCGAAAAATAGAGAAATGACTTAATACCTTCATATGTAATAGCAGCTTTGGAGGTGATGAAGTCATGGTGAGGTATTCGAAGATCATAGAGCAGCTTCCGTGAAGTCAGAGACCATACGAGTAATGGGAAAGGCTTCTGAGTTTCATCACCGCAAACTAATATTCTGGAATAGTAATAACATAATGATAAAGATAAATAATTGTTTACAAAATATAATTACTTCTGAATCATCATGTTATAGTGTCCAAACGAATGTAACTCTACCACCGGTTGGGGAAGTACTTTCTACTGAGAAGAACTGGCAAGACTGCAATCGGGAAAAACATAAAAGCGCATGATATTTTTAAGTGAAACTGATGTTACGTAGAATAAGGATATTATGATTAGAATCATTCCAATAATATTAAACTAACAATTACCATTTATACTAATGTAAAGTTATTTCAGAAACATCATGTGTTCTCATAGATCTCTTATATACCAACTTTGCTTTTAAAAAAGGTTTTATTTAAAAAATTGAGCAAAGTTAAGTCGATTGGACGAAAGAATACACATTATCATAAATATTCTACCGCTAAACAACAGCGCTAAAACTGCTAAAAACGAACTATTGTTGTGTTCCGGTTTGAAGGGTGAGTGAGCCAGTGTAACTACAAGCACAAGGGACATAACATCTTAGTTCCCGAGGTTGTTGGCAAATTGACGACGTATGGTATAGTTAATATTTCTTACAGCGTCATTGTCTATGGGTGATGGTGACCACTTACTATCAGGTGGCCCATATGCTCGTTCGCCAAGCTATTCCATAAAAAAAATTCGCTTCTGTTGGATAAAAGGTTTGGTGGAATAGTTGTTATGTAGATGGTACAAAAAATTGTTATGCGTAAAACAAAGTACCTTCCATCGCCTGACACCAGCAGGGAATTGAGGAACCGGTCTTCCCCAGCTTTAAATGTTGTCACGCAGTCACCTGGACATAAAAATCGATATTTTAATGAATATTATTATATATAAATATATCTTAGATGAAATATTATGTTGACTTTTATAAAACTGAACTCCACTGGTGACAGAAGGTTGGTTCGTTTTTTTCCAGACGTTCGGAATTGCGATTCAACGAGGAAATGCTGCTAGCATTCTACGTGGTCAAGATTTGTACAGTAACTATATTTAGTACATATTTGTTATTAAGTTTAGAAATTGTGTAAAGTCGAATTGGTATCCAAATCTCACCTGTCTCAATATTCATCAAGTTGACGTACATTCGGTTCCGTGACAACGCCACCAGGTGCTTGGGGTCGTGAAGGCCGTAGTACGGCATCTTTTGATTCATCACACCCTTCAGTGCGACGAGATATTTACCCTGGAATCAAGAACACCTTATTAAATCTTGAATCTTGCATGCATGCTAGTATAGAAATCTTTTCAGTGTTGTATTCCCAGATATATCAAAAGGAATTACACTTCTGACATATCCAGTTTATATTGATAAAACTGCTGTGACACTTTTAATTACATGCACAGACTGTTAATTTCTCATTGGGCTATGGCCTCCTCTCACTTTTTACGAAAAGGTTCGGAGCATATTCGCCCAAGCAGCTCTAGTGCGTTTCTCACGATGTTTTCTTTCACCGCCGAGCACCCGAGCACCGAACATTATAAACACAAATTATGCACATGAATATTCAGTAGTGCCTGGGTTTTTACCCGCAATCATTAGTTAAGGTGTACGCCCACTAACTCCTGGGCCATCTGAGCTCCTTTTAATTACGAAAGTTTACCAGACAAATACTGATGAGTGAGTATAGAAAGCAAATTTTTTTTAAACTATTGGTTATGAGCATATGGGCCATCTGATGGTAAGTGGTCACCACCGCCCGTGGAGACAATGGCGTTGTAAGAAACATTAACAATTGCTTTCATCGCCAATGTGCTACCAACCTAGGGAAATAAGATGTTCTGTCCCTTGTGCCTGTGGTAACACTGGCTCATTCATCCTTGGTAGGAATTGGTGCAAGCCCATCTGGGTAGATATCACCCACTCATTAGATATTCTACCGCCAAACAAGAGTACTTGGTATCGTTGTGTTCCGGTTTTAAATTAGGAACAGAATTTTATTTTATAATGCCTAGAAATTTCATCATTAACAGGAAATGGTAGCGGAAGGGTTGATATGTCTGAATTTAAAACTTACGAAGCGTGATGGAGATCTATTAATAGTATAAAATACATAAGTATATACCTGATCCAAGTCGTAAACCCTGAGTTCTCTACGGCAGAGCACCACACATTTGTATTCGTCTATCGGAACTAAATTTATTGGGTGTGTTACTCCGACGATTTTTCTCACTAATTTACATCTGTAACAATGACATGAACTTTTCATCGAATCCAATAATTGGGACCAATGTTTTGGCCAAACATTGGCGAGCACAAAGAAGAAGAATAACGAATATAAAAACGTATTATTTAAATTTTATTTTAAGGTTATTGAACTCTCATTATTCTTACCGTGTGACGTCCCAAACACAGATTTCCTCTCTTTCCGTTGACACCGTCGCAACGAACTTCCCTCTCGTATCGAATCTTACGATCAGATCATACGACTTAGTATCAAAACCTTCAACCATAGACAAATCCCTTTTTTCCCTACTTTCGACAACTTTCCAAAAATCTTCATTGGCTGGATAAAATGTGGGCACCGGGGGCTCCCAGACTTCCTTCAACCAATTTTGTACGATATCAGTATCAAAATCTATGCCATCTCGTTGTTTTTTTTCCAAAGTTGTTCGGAGCAGGCCGTAGAATTGTCTATGGTCATAATCGAGTGCATACGAATGCGTTTCAAAGACCTCTTTCAGGATTTCTAGATGTTCTGGCAGCGGATCGATATGGACTAGAGCAATGTCTTCTAGGAAGTGGCCGCAATCGGTCGCGGCTAGCTTGTCGTGTATCCAGTCCAGTTTTGTGAAGTAAGGTTTATTGGCAAACGCTTCTGGATCCTCTTTTAATAGGTGATAGTGTTGGAACGGTAGTTCATCGAACTTTCTAGTATTATACCTGTAGAGAGAAATAAGCATTAAAAAAATGAGATAAATGATCTACGTCATTCGATTAGTTGTTGGGAAGATTTTACCATTCATCAGAGAACTTGTTCTCCTGTGACAGTAATCTTCCAGACATTTTTGGGTCGTTTTCTATGTACCATTTACCCTGAAATTATAAAACATAAATTATATTACAAGGTTGTTTATGTTATTAGAACTTTAGTCGTGAACAACAGACATTTGATGAACATAAAACAAAGATTAAAAATTTAGGAAAAAAGTTAAATGGTAGTCAGAATGGTAATGCAGCGGTGCTGACTGTTTTATATTATACAGCCGACACAGATTTAATAGGAAAGCGAGCGAGTACAGGTGAATGTTTTGAGATGTATGGGTTGGAACCTCGAAGTAGTCGACGAGCGTCTCCCGCGCGGCGCGCTCGGCGGCGGCGTAGCGCTCGGCGGCGGCGGCGGCCAGCGCCGCGTCGCGCCAGCGCGCCCCGCCGCGCGCGTCGCCGCGCAGCCACGGCGCCAGCAGCGCGCACAGCTGCGGCCACAGCAGCGCGCCCGGCGCCCACGGCACTGCGCACGGCTCTGCGTTAGCTGGCTCGCTCGGTTAGCGCCCTACCGGGGGACGGGCGTCGCTTACGGTAGGTCTCCTCGCTCCGGAACAGCTCGTCGTGCGCCAGCAGGTCGAGGATCTCGGTGTCGTCCAGCCCCCGCCGCGACGCCGTGAGGAGGGAGAGGCACGCCCTGACCCGGTCGGCCCCGAGTGCGCCCTCGGTGGTCACCAGGATCTGCTCCAGCTGACCTTCGAGATCCTCGCAGATCACCAGCTCCGGCGTAGTCTCCGGTTCGGATTGCTCGGTGAAGGTTTCCGCTGACAAGGATATTTGCCACGCTAAGATCTGACAACATTTAAGATTTAATCGTTAATTAATACGTTTGGTTGAAAGACCTTGTAAAATATTGCTCAATTTAGTAGATTACGAGGTGTTGCAAAAAATGATTTATATGGCAAAAAATGATTTATATGGCAAAAAATGATTTATATGCCGATTTTTAGGAATGGCTTACTAATGAGGAAAGCCTTTTTTTAATTCCTTTACTAAAAAAAATTAAAAATAAACATACTTTAGCATATAGCGGCAGAGTGCATTTCTGTACAGCCTTCAGCGCGGTTTCTGGTGGTGAGGCGGCGCCCGTTTTGCTGTAGGTGGCGGCGCAGGCAGTCAGCACCGCTTTGGCCTCTTCCGGGCCGACTGGCGGCGCTCGGACCACCTTCGGTCCGTCTTCTGATGACAGAACTGCCATGATGGCAGAGCTGGATGGTTCATCTTTTTCTGAAATAGTTTTGAAAAAAGCCGTTGTTCATAAACAAAAGCATTTTGGAATAGTCAATTGACAAAATAAATCTTTATATACAATAAAAAACGGCAAGGACCAGCAAGAAACCCAGTATACATTAATACGGATACTAAACTTTAGATCACCATACCTTAATACTTTTTTATATGATTATATGAGCGTTTGTTTTATATATTGGTAAAACTTTTGTCTCAGGAATTTATTTATTGAAGCGTCTTAAATATTTATTTTCAAGACATTCACAGAGAAAAAAGTAAAATAAATCTAAAGTTAGAAATAAAAATAGTTACACCATAAGCGTTACCTTCAGTAACTGTGACAATCATCTTCACATTATCAGGCAGACGAGAGGGGAGCCAGCGAGCACCCCTCAGAGCATCCGCCCCCGCTATACAGAGGAGCACAGGACGAGTACGACCTAGTGCTTCAAGGAGTCTGGCCAGCGCTGATGATAGAGTGGTCGCTTCCTGGTTAAGAAAAATGCTAACTGATTGAAATTGAAACTATTTATTGGAGCCATTCAAACGTAACCAACAAATTTTACTAAAGAGATTGGGCATAGTCTTGATAAACGGGATGTTTTCGTTTAAAATACAATTTTAGATAGTGCATTCAAGATGAAATGTCTCTTAAGAGAAATGTTAATGTTTTTCATTGCATTGATGATCGAAAAGAACTACTTCGAATAGTAACATGAATAGTCCCAAAAATTGCTAAAACAAACCAGACATTTTTGTACTCATGAGTTGTGATGGTGCTAATGTTTGAAACAGTGGAAATATATAATTGAACGAGTGAGTGAAAGGGATGTCTATATATATGTTATGTGCGTACATTACGTCCTCGATATACGGTGCCGGAGTGTAGTACGTGAAGTTGGTCCACAATTGACTTAAGAAGCTGGTGGGAACTGCTTGACTGCGGCGTCAGACCTACGAACCTAAGGGAAGATTGCTTTTGAGTAATTCATTATAGATTAACTTGAGTTTTAAATAATATTCATTGCTTTTTAAATTGCCTATATTCATTGGAAAAATGAGCAAATGAACCTGGTAGTATAAGGTTTTCTAATTGCTTGTGATTTAACTGGGTAATTCTATTTTTTTTTTTTGAATAAACTCTCTCATCAGCCCCCTAAAATGGGAGGTGTAGTTTTCGCTTATGCTGAATGTACCGGAATATACACCCAAGTAATTTATTATTGGTATTAGTTGTGAATACGGTGCATTGTAAAAATTAAAAGTAACTTTACCCTGCAGCCTGCAAATGTTCTATATTTGATAGTTAGTTATGGCTTAAGAGGTTTTGGAGCTTCTCCTATTATTCTGAAAGTCGGTTAGTGGATACTTATGGTAGAATACTATGTGACACGTGTAGGTTTCCCCATAATATTGTCCACCACAAATTATGCACATGAAATTTAGTGGGAGTTCTTTTAATTCAGGCTTGTGATGAAATAAAAAACAAAATGTTATGTACAAATATTTTGCAATATTCGTGATCGTTATTAGGTATGTGATAATAACATTGAACGTTGAACTTGCTCCGGATACTAATAAGAAGTGTGAATTAAGCAAAGCCGAATGACACAATCAATCATCAAAAACATAGATGTATAATCTGTACACGACTAATGTGTGCGAGAAAATGAGTAATATGAGATCCAAATATTATGAACTCTTTTAGCTCCGAAACATATATTTTTAATGAAAAAAGAACTATTAACTTCAGTAATTGAAAGTTGTGTAGATATAGGAATTTGTTTGGATATCAAACATCCAGCATCAAAAAAACCCTTATGATATAAGAAAAGTGTGTAACTTACCTTAGTATTAGAGCAACATCTGGCAACACTGACGGCGCGAGTGTTGCCGCTCGGGCCAATAGAGTTGCCTTCCCGCAGCCGGCTCCGCCGAGCAGTGCGAGCGGTACGGAACTCTCTCCGCGGACGTATCTGTATAAAAAGGTGTTTCTTTATTTATTTTTCTTACTCTTTTATGCTATAGGCGGACGCGCATATGGACCTCCTGATGGTATGTGGTCAAGCGCCCATAGACAATGGCGCTGTAGGAAACGTTAACCATTCCTTTCATCGCCAATGCGCCACAAACCTTGGGAACTAAGATGTTATGTCCCTTGTGCCTGTAGTTATACAGGCTCACACATCCTTCAAACGGGAACACTACAATACCAAGTACTGTAATTTGCGGTAAAATATCTGATGATTGGGTGGTACCTACACAAACGGGCTTGCACAAAGCCCTACTACCAAGTAAGTTCTCTAGTGTCAGTTTGCGCGTATTTGTGCAAATTAATTTGCGTGGAAAAACTCTTATTTTAAATCACATGATCTAAGCAGCTAGATTACTTACGTTTTGAGTTCATTCAATGTTATCTCGCGGTTTGACGTGCACTGGGTTACTTTTTGACAAAACGAAAGATGCTCACTAACTTCGTCGAATAAACTGCAATAAAATATAATGTTATATTATTTTTCTTGTGGCTAGCGCTAATTTTTTTCAAAGTTAATATTTTTATAATATAAAGAAATTCATAAGCAAAGTTTTTATATATTTTTGGCGAGTTACATGAACACGCGATTCAGCGAATTATGCTTGCGGATCGTCATGATATTTGACAAAATAGAATCGTCAAAAGAGGTTTTACTCTTTGTAAATAACTTTCTTTAAAATTTTATAGGAAGATGTCATGCACTTTAAAAACAAATACTCTGGATAGCTTTTCGATTATTTATCAGTGTATTAACCATATTATGTTTGACATCAAATGTTACGTAATCAAGAATGAGAACTCTTCCTTTTATATACTGTAATCATTTCATTTTGGCTAACGACAAAATACATCATAAACTTAGCGCTATTAGTTTCATCTCTACATAAGCATTGTAATGCATGTTTTAAAGCGCAATAAATATTAAAGATTACTTATATGGGCAGCATCACTTGAACGAGTTTTAAAAAAATTAATCGGACCTGGTCGGTATCCCGCAGTAGCCGGCAGGCGTGTCGGAGTCGGCCACGAGCGCGTCGAATAGCGCGTCGAGGCGCTCGCTCAGCGCCGCGCGCACGCCCGCCGCGTACTCCTCGTCCGCCGCGCCCGCGCCCGCGCGCCCGCGCACGCTGCCGCGGATTATGTTGCGCTCGCTCAGGTGCAACTGCACACAAAATTCACACAAAATTCACCATTTCATAATTTCATTTTATTTTTCATTGTCATAACTTGTTCATATTTTTCTGTATAATTTTTTCTTTTCATTTATTGTTTTATGTGTTCAATGTGTTCTTAAGTGCTGATGTTATTTGATTTTTATAAGTGAAATATTTTGTCTACAATCTGTGTTCACACAGTTGTTGGGTTATAACTTAGCTTGCTATAATGTTTACTTATATATTAAATGTGTATTTAGTTATAATCTGTTTTGTGGACCATACATAAAAAAAAAAAAAAAAAATGCCCTTTCAGATAGACGCTAGGCAGATACGTGGCCAAGTTTGGGTCATCATCATCATCATCATCAGCCTATTTTTGTCCACTGCTGGACATAGGCCTCTCCCAGTGCACGCCACTGTGGTCTTTCTCCGGCTACTCGCATCCAGCTCCTGCCTGGTTTGGGTAGGCTAAGTCTATGGGTGTGCGTACCTTAAGGTCCTTCTGCAGGTTGGCGAGTCGTCGCTGCAGTTCGCGATGGTGGTCGGCGTCGGCGTCGGGCGGGTCCGGACACACCGCGCGGCACACCCACACGCAGCGACGAGCCGTTTCCGAGCTCATCAGAACCGTGTGTTGCACCTCCTAACCACGAATCGGACATTGGTAAGAACACGCATTTGCATAGGCACTTCAATAGCTTTACGTAAAATTTAATAATGAAAAAAAAAGGCCCCGACGAATTGAGAACCTCCTCCTTTTTTTGAAGTCGGTTAAAAAGATTCTACTACGTCTGTACCTGCTCAAGCACGGTGGTGAGGTAGGCGTCGCAGGCCTCCTGCGGCAGCGTGCGCACGAGCACGCTGAGCGCGCGCGCCATCTCGCGGCGCCAGCGGGCGGGCGCACCGCGCACCAGTCGGTAGCACGGCGGTCGCGTGCTGAGGTCGAGACTGTACCTGCGACACACAATGTACAGTGTAATCTACGTCCATGTGTTATAAATCATTACTTTTCAAAATATTACATGGGAACACGTCGACGAACGCTGGAACAAACTTGTGTCTGAAATCGAGTCTTTATTAAACAAAATTTCGGACTGGAGTCGTAAACCTACTTTAATACTATCCTAAAAATACACAAGTTGCTCGTTAACCGCCTACCATTTATCGCATCTCTATGATTTGAGAAGATTATAATTACTGCCCTAATAAATATCGGAATACTTGGCGTTGATGTTTCGAGCCTCGTTCAGTTCCGCGGTCAATTGGAAGGTAGAGTCATATTGGCTATAAACGTTTGCTGTATTGCCCAATCCTATACAAGGCGCGATTAGCAGCTTCTTCCATTTAACTGTATTCAACGTAGAGCGGATTGAATTATGCCCTTCCCGACCGTTTAATCCTTTGGGTTTGCTTTATTGAGTTGGATGGTCTTCTACGCATTATTCAAGAGGATTTTTCCTCGGAATTTTTTCTATTTATATCTAATCTCCCCTTCAGCTAAAGCGTCTGATTTGAAATTTCATCTACACCACGAAGATGTCCGAAAGTCCACTACATAACAATGCATAACGAGGAATGTTTGAATAGCTTTTAAAATGACTTCTAAATTTTTATACACACTTACATGCAACAGTGCCGAGAGTTTTTTCGAAACAAGAAAGAAATTCAATAACGCAGCAAGAGAATACACATATGGGCAGGGGGTACGGTCTTTTTAGCTTAGACACTTAAAAACTTAAAGTAGCTAAGGCTGAGAATTATATTACCATTTGTTCAGTAATGTCTTGTCATTTTCATCTTCAGCAGCTTCCAATGCGGCTTCGAAGTCTGCAAATTCTAATGTGTGTGGCAAAAGCGGCGTGCCGAGGTTTGCGTTTAAAAACAAAACAGGCACCACTGCACCGAGTTCAGTTTGACCTGGAATAAATGGTTCATCCTTTAAGGTATACGAGTGTTACCTTGGGTTTGAAATATATATAAGATGAATGTAGATGGCGATAAAATTGAAATAATATATTTTGTCGAATTTCCTAGTAGCGCTAAATGCTCAACACTCATTGGTCATTTATTACGTAATCGGCTACCATCGACCAATTAAAATTCAGATGAAAGAAAATATAGTTAATTTCATCATTCATAAAAATCAACCTAACTATGTAATTGGAAGCGTAGGGATTAAAAATATGCATGTAAAGTGGCGTAATGCTTACGAGCCAATTCCGCTATGCACAACACAGGGAATCGGTGGTCACGTTGCTGTTCTAGTGGTGACCGCCAGTGCAGGTCAGCGACGTGAACCCGCCAGCCGCGCTTGCGAGCGCGCACGCGCAACCGAGCCGCTACACCGCAGTGTAACGCACCTTTCTCTGCACAGCAATCTGTGGGCAAAATTATCTTGATATATGGAAATTTCATGTTTTCTTTTACAAATCAAATATATCCGGTCTTGTGTCCTTCTGATATAAATACAAATGTCATCCTAAAAGTCGTATATCACATTCTCATTCATCCATTCAAAATTATTTATGTAATACAGTCACCTAGGCCAGTCTTAAGAACATAAACTTCCAGGTACAAACAACAACAGCCTGTAAATTCCCACTGCTGGGCTAAAGGCCTCCTCTCCCTTTGAGGAGAAGGTTTTTTGGAACATATTCCACCACGCTTTTCCAATGCGGGTTGGTGGAATACACATGTGGCAGAATTTCTATGAAATTTGTCACATGCAGGTTTCCTCACGATGTTTTCCTTCACCGCTGAGCACGAGATGAATTATAAAGACAAATTAAGCACATGAATCAGCGGTGCTTGCCTGGGTTTGAACCCGCAATCATCGGTTAAGATGCACGCGTTCTAACCTCTGGGCCATCTTGACTGAGGTACAAGAGGTATCCTATCGATCAAATCCTCAGCAATTAATTTTATAAACCTCAACATCAAACAATTGTAATAAAATGTCTCACCCTGTGAATCCGCCGCACAAACATACACGACCATCGCTCGGCGACGTCTGGTCCTCTGTCCAGGCAACCTGCCCAGGAGGTATGACCGGTGTTCTTCAGGTAAGGCGGCCACGTTGGCCGGCATAGGCGGACCCACGACATCCTCGCGAGGAGACGCACAGGCGACTGGCGATGACAGCGAGATGGAATCTAGAAAATTGGGAGAGAAATAAGAATTTATTAAATATAACACAATTAGGGAAGTTAACCACATAGTATATCCTTTTAATTATTGACTCGACTAAACTCTGACTTTTTTTATGAAGAGTTCTAACACTGTTATATAAAAATGTGGTATCAAAGGTCGATCGAATATTTGGACGTTTGTTTCTTCCGAAGCCAATGTGGGGGACTTTGGCTGCATTGGTAATAGACGACGGATTTCTTGGATAACTTACCTTAGGAAAGGCAATATAATCTTACCAGAAACACTGGATCCAACAGGCGGTCTCGGTCCCTTGAGCTGCGGTTTCTTGTCTTTGAAGAGGGGCGTCGGCTCCAGCAACTCGAGCGCTGGCTGTTCCGCACTCGCGTCGATTGAGGGCTTGGTGACTCGGTACGACGGTGACCTGCGCGCGCAGCAATTAGGTCTACGCTATGTTATTATGTCATTTTCAATTACAAGATATCCAATTTACTGTTATTATAAAACAGCTGAGAGCTGTCAAGGAAAACGAAATTGTTAAGCTATAAATGTCAATATTTTTTGACGCTGTAAGAAATATTAACTATTCCTTACATCGTCAATGCGCCACCAACCTTGGGAACTAAAATGCTATGTCCCTTGTGCCTGTAGTTACACTGGCTCACTCACCCTTCAAACCGAAACACAACAATACTGCGTACTGTTGTTTAGTGGTATAATATCTGATGAGTGAGTGGTACCTACCCAGGCGGGCTTATACAAAGCCCTACCACCACGTAAATTTTGCATGCTGTTATGTTTTTTTTCAATGGGGTTTAAACGACCTCATGCCCAAACAAGGGTTAAGTTAATCAAGCTCGGAAGCTTACTCGGTGTATATCAAATAAAATTAATAAATTAACGTTATTTATTTGTACAAAACGTTTACGTGTTGTATGAAATAGTTAATTGTGTATGAAAGATTTACTGTACCGACAACTTTGGTTTGCAAATATAATTTATGTTTAATTACATCTCTACGTCGTATGAAACAAAGTCACTACCGCCATCTCTACGATTAGATTTCAATTTCGAAGCGGTTTTCATTAATACACAAAGCGATTCTAGAGGAATGTTTAAATACCCTTAGATTATAATCAATTTCGCGAGATTGTAAACTGTCGAAAGATTGTGAACGTTTATATAACTTACAATAAAACATAATTGTACTATTTCGATAGTTTATAAAATTTCGGTTAGGTTAAGTTAGGTTGGAGTTTTTATACACTGAAATTTATTTTATAATCTACCGAAAAGTAATAAGCAGTATGTTGTGGTTTGCAATCTCGCGAGATAGATTGTTATCTAACGGTATTTACAATGTTTCGGTGACATATATAATACAAGAATATTTAGTAGAAATAGATAGATAAACTTATTTAGTCGGAAAATATATTTTAGTTTATTTTTCAATCTAAAAGTTGTATTTAAACCCTAACTGTACTCGTGTGAAGCCAGTACCAGTGGCGGATTTACCAATAGGCTAAGAAGGCTTGAGCCTAGTGCGGCAGATCTAGAGGGGCGGCAAATTAAGCCCAAATTTATTATTATCTTAGAGAAATAAAAAAAAACTTATAACTTTTTGTATACACATCCGTAATCCGTATACTCGTCACTACATAGCGGGTTGGTAAACTAATCTAGTAACTGACTGAAATATCACCTAGTTTATAATCACACTAATAACGGGAAAAACTGATATAATGAGGACGATAGAACACAAATCATAAATGTTGCAAAAAAAAAGTAGGGGCGGCAAAAATTAAATAGCCTACTAGGCTACTAGCGGCAGATTTGTAAATCCGCCACTGGCCTGGACGCCGCTATTTTATTTATAAAATAAAATGTCATACGTAAGATTAAATTAGCTAGGTTAAAACAACGTAGGTCCCGAGACTCAAACCCCGAGTTGGGCTTAATGTTTGAAAATTGCGTAAAGCTGTTGGTCTAGCCTGAAATCTCTATGGTCATGTTGGATGGTACCATCGGCTTATGAACTTGCCAGCAAGACATGTGGCCAAGTATGAACACTGGATGTCATGAACTTACTATAATTTTAAACTAAATAGATACATATATACAACGCTTTCTTACTGAGATATTATGCTTGAAAATATAAAAGGCTTAACAAAGAACAAAAAGTAGAACAAATTCCGGAATATTTAATTTTACAAAATTTTAACCTGTCAGGTACGTCAAGTGAACTTTATTCATGGCGGCTCATTAATATTACACGAAATGATTTACTTTGTTAACTTCAAAAATATATTTTGACGAGTATTAAAATATCCAGAGGAATTATAACAATCCTAGCTGGTATTTTAAAAGTGAGCAAAAGTGAGTTTGTTCGTTTGTTACGCTTTTTCGGCTTAACTACTTAACCCATTATTATGAAACTAGCTGAATCTGTGGCTTTAATCGCGCGAAATTTATAAAACTTTCATCACCCCGTTTTACCTCCTTAGAGGTAGAGTTTCATAAAATCCGGTTGTCTACACATTTCCAGAGGCTAGGCAGTATAATAGTACTGTGATAAAAAAAGCGAGGAATTAATACGTGTTGACTTCCACGCAGGATATATTAATTTAAATAATTGTATTAACTAACATGACTTTGTATTTTTTAAATGTTGAAAAAGAGTAACTACTGAGTTTCTTGCCGGTTCTTCATGAAATTTGGTATGAAGCAAACTTGAACTCCAAGAAAGGACTAAGGCTACTTTTATTGCCTGACGTATGACAACCAACACCCTATCGCTAGCGAAGCCGCGGGCGACTAATAAAAGTAAAAAAAGTAAAGTAACAGCCTGTAAATTTCCCACTGTTGGGATAAGGCCTCCTCTTCCTTTAAGGAGAGGGTTTGGAACATATTCCACCACGCTGTTCCAAAGCGGGTTGGTGGAATGCACATGTGGCAGAATTTAGATGAAATTAGTCACATGTAGGTTTCCTCACAATGTTTTCCTTCATCGGTTAACCACCATCTCAGCTCATTTCAGGGCGACTAATAGTTCTTTATAAAATTGTGAAATACAAAAAATACTATTTTTACTTATTCGAATTTCAGCGAATTTATTATATCTAGAACTTTAGTAGTAGTAATTTAATTTGATATGAATGTATCACATTGTATTCTATTATAATTGATTAAATTAATCAGGCACTGTTTGTGGAGTATAATAAAACAAAACCATTAGCAAATTGTATGAAATAAATAAATCTGTTTTTTTAACTTTTGTTCCATTGCTTTCGCTCATAGTGTAGCAATAATTGTTGGTGATAGTGTGATGATATAAAAGTCTACGCGTTTTCTACGCCGTAGTGCTACGGAAAGACATTCCGTAGTGAATCCATTCTAAGACGATGTACTTCCTACATTTATTTGCAATACAAAAACAACAACAACAGCCTGTAAATTTCCACTACTGGGCTAAAGGCCTCCTCGCTCTTTGAGGAGGTTTGGAACATATTCCACCACGCTGTTCCAATGCGGGTTGGTGGAATACACATGTGGCAGAATTTCTATAAAATTTGCCACATGCAGGTTTCCTCACGATGTTTTCCTTCACCGCTGAGCACGAGATGAATTATAAAGACAAATTAAGCACATGAAACAGCGGTGCTTGTCTGGGTTTGAACCCGCAATCATCGGATAAAATGCACGCGTTCTAACCACTGGGCCATCTCGACTCTTATCTTCAATATCGAAATACAAATCCAGATTGCGTTCTTTAATATTCTTCACGATATTTACTACTTGTTGTTGCCCGCGGCTTCTCTTGCGTTTTAGAGCTTGGCTGTCACGTATAAGACAAAAAAGGGTAGCATATGTCCTTTGTTGGAGTTCAAGTTTGCTTCATAACAAATATCATCAATATCGGTTCAGCGGTTTGGTTGTGGAAGAGCGACAGCTGAGTTACTTTTTATATTTATAATATTAGTATTTTTTATGGTATAGGTTGGCGGACGAGCATGTGGGCCACCTGATGGTAAGTGGTCACCATTAACCATAGACAATGACGCTGTAAGAAATATTAACTATTCTTTACATCGTCAATCAATCAATCAATCAATCAAAATAAACTTTATTCAAGTAGGTTTTTACAAGCACTTTTAAATCGTCATTTTACAATTAAGTGAAGCTACCACCGGTTCGGAAAGTAGATTCTACCGAGAAGAACCGACAAGAAACTCAGTGTGCTACCAACCTTGCGAAATAAGATGTTATATCCACACATACACACTCACCCTTTAAACCGGAACACACCAATACTGAGTACTGTTATTTGGCGGAAGAATACTATAGATAGAGTTTAGGACAGTAAGTTATAATAATTTTTGTATGTTATAAAAATATATGGATAGCCCAAAACTTGGGCCAAGAGTGCTAGTGTGGCTCCTAGTACTAGAATAGAAAAATAAAACAATTTCTACCCAAAAAAAAAGATAGGGGATTATTATCCTATTTCGCACGATTCTGTGTTACCTTGCATATCATATTACATATGCAAATCAAACAATTAAAATATATGACCGGCTGTTATATAAATTCGAATGCATGAAGTTACATCGTGAAAATTATTATTTTTGACATTATAATTGAGAATACAAAAAATATATTTGGATGAATTATAAATATGTATTTGTAAATAGTTAAAATTATATAATAGTCTGCCGAATAGTACAAAAGAGTGTACAAGTATAGTTAACTTAAAAAAAAAAAAAATATTTATAAGCGAAAATAATATATGAATAAAATTAGTAAATATTATTTCTATATTTAAAAAACAATTTAATGTTACTAAAATTTAACCATACTACATCATTTTATCATTGTTTTTATTTATCTTTTTTTGGGTCAATGTGGATATGTACTGCCGCAGATTCTACCACAAAAAAACTTAGTATATAAAATATAAAAATTGCTTATTGTAAAGTAAACTGTAAGGTTCTTTATGAGTAATAAAGTTCTTTAACCTGAATAGTTTATGACTTATTGTTAGGTATTTATTTGTGTGTATCCATACTGAGTTCATAATTGACCGGATCCACGAAATTATTTTAAAAAATCCGTTCAGACTTCGCGCTGTAAGAAGGGCTATTTACAATGTCCACTTTTTATTTTATTTTTTATTAATTTAGGAAGCTAATATGACATACAAAGTATATTATTCTTTATATACATAAACGTCTTAGATGTATTATAACGAACACTTTTAAAGGCTTTTCCGACACGTTTCTCTTAATGATATAATAAAAAGGGCTCTTGCCTTCATCGACGTTCCTGCTCTTACTGAGCCTCTTGGAATTAGTCGTGATGATGGTAAGAGACCTGATGGATTAACATTGGTTCCCTGGGAACGAGGTCGGGCCCTTGTGTGGGACGCTACATGTGTTGACACGTTGGCCCCATCTCATATCCGAGAAAAAATGTTAAGAGCCGATGCCGCTGCGGAAAAAGCTGAAGCCAAAAAAATAACTAAATATTCGTGTATTATATCTAATTACTTTTTTTGTTCCATTTGCTGTCGAAACGCTTGGCCCTTGGAGTAGTGGTGCAAAAAGCTTCATCAAAAATATAATATATAACATATATAATACCTCGCCTCATTGCCTCCACCGGTGACAGGAGGGCTAGTTCGTTTTTTGCCCAGAGGATCGGATTGCGATTCAACGGGGAAATGCTGCTAGCATTCTTGCCACCATTCCACGCGGTCAAGATTTATACAGTAACTAGTTTTAGTTCATATTTTTATATATATATTTAAGTATTTAATGTTGTTAATTCTTATGTTAATAAACAATTTAAAGGCTATTTTATCATATAATAACAAAAAAGAATCGGTGATGAATATTAATGAAGAAATTAATTAAAAAAAAAGAAATAAATAAATAAACACAATTTTAATATAATATCTTATAGCTTATCCCGATATCAAGGTTTCAAGTCTCCTTTTAATTATGCGTCTAATATTTACGTTCCTCCCGAATCACTTCATCCCCTGGTAGGTATAATAATTTATAGTGTATATAAATATTTTCGGTAGTTTCTTAATTTATCGTGTTTAGTTTTACAAATCGACTACATTTCAGTCAAATCAATCAAAGGCAAAATATACTTTATTCAAATTAGACTTATAAGAACTTTTTATAGAGCTATATAAAGTAAAAGCTCCGGGCGTAGCTTCGGAATGAAGATTCTACCGATAAGAACCGGCAAGAAACTCCGTAGTCTTCTCCTACATTTAAATTATGTTGGTTAAATATAGTTTATATATATCTTGCTTAAAAATCAACAAGTATTAGCTCCACGGTTTTTTTACATCTGCATAATCTTGTGAAGAATAATGTGCTTTATTTATTAATGTTTTTATTAAATATGAATTGGTAAGTTAAAAAATAATTAGATTTTTGTACAAAATACAGATGTGATTATATTTTAAAGCACCGTTAATTTAACCTATTTTTGAAATACTTTCGAGTGATATCGTTGAAATGTTTCAAATTATTGAAATATGAATCGTGGCGGAAACATTTCAACCTCGAACGAGAGAATCTCTGAAGCGCTTGACATAATTCTCTCGTCATCCAACCGTAGCGTGCAGCAACAGATTATACAAGTCCATAACCACAGCTTATATATACGTCATAGGATTATGCAAAGAGGTTTTATATTTGCACCTTGATTTAGAAAACATGGAATTAATGATTTAAGATTTTCGGACGATTTATTTCAGATGTTCGGACGAATAAATTATGTTTTTTTTTTAAATTCTAATGCTATCCTAAAGGATCACTGAGTTAGTATTATATATTTTATTTTTAGGCTGCGTTCAGAAAAACCATTTACGAGTACATTCTTTTAGTAACTACCAATATGGACGATGGTAAGTTATTTTCGTCCGGTCCAATTAATTAAAAAATGAAAAATGTATTGTCATTTGCGCAAATTAATTTATAACGTCAGTGAAAAACTCGTTGTCATTGCTTGTTATTTAATTAAAATATCAGAACAAAACTAATTAAGTCCGCGGTATTATGTTTTTTTAAAGTATCTATATTAAAACTTAAGAGTATTACAAATAAATTTATGTTTATAATAAAAACATATGTTTATAACAAAACCAGTGGCTAGAACGCGTGCATCGTAACCGATGATTGTGGGTTCAAATCCAGGCAAGCACTACTATATATAAATGTCTTTAATTTGCGTTTATAATTCATCTCGTGCTCGGCGGTGAAGGAAACCATCGGGAGGAAACCTGTATGTGTCTAATTCCATCGAAATTCTGCCACATGTGCATTCCACTAACCCGCATTGGAACAACGTGGTGGAATATGTTCCAAATCCTCTCCTAAATGGAAGAGGAGGCCTTATCCCAGGAGTGGGAATTTTACAAAATTCCCACTCCTGGGATAAGGCCTCCTAAAAAAAGTAATGTAACAGCCTGTAGGCTGTTACATTACTTTTTTTTTATAATAAAACTAGCTATACTTTCCGGTTTACTCGTCTTTATTAAGGGTGTAAATATAACTCTTAGAAATAACAGATTTGAAATTCTTGGCATTCCTATAAATATACCTACACATAAATCTTCCTCTTGAATTACTTTGTTTATTGATGTAAATCAAATTAACTTACTTTGCTTATTTTAAAAGATCTAAGCGACATACAGACAACGGAAAACGACTTTGTTTTTTTTACTATCTAGAGATAATGTTTATTAAAAATGATTGTGGTATTTGTTATTTCATTATTTCGATATAAACTCCAACACAATTATTTATAAAATGATTGTAACTTAAATTTTGTTTCTCAAGTTATTTTTTTTTTTTTTTTAATAATTTCATAAGTAATTGAGTCGTAATGTATTCAGCTTTATAATTAAAATGGAGTTCATATCAAAATAATGTTTATTAAAAATATGCTCGAAGTATTTATTAAATTATTTTGATACAACCTCCCACACAATAATTACACGTAATGTGATTATAACGGCTGTTGGCTTTATTGAAACATGTTTTTTTTTTAAATTGTTTATAGTAATTGCGTCGTGATATATACATCCTTATAATTAAATAATGTATATGCTTTTGGTATTCATTGATTTTGATTCAACGCCCGATGTGATGTAATTTAACTTAACACAAGATGATTTAATTTTAATTGCAGATTGTATTGGTATACAGCGTGTAAAGCGAGTACCTCATTAATTATTCTCCCGGCAAACATCAGTGTAATCTGTATTGCTGTGTTCCAGTTTAAGTGAGTGAGCCAGCGTAATTACGTAAATGATATAACTTCTTAAAAGCTATTATTGGCAACACAACGACAAAAAAAGGAGTATATTGATAAGGCTTATCATCAGGTCGCCCATTTTTTTCATTGGTTTTGCTAAACTAACGGCCAGTATCAACCAACATTGGGTAATATAAAGTTAACTCTTTTACCAGAAAGGTCCTATATTATTTAAAAAGTCTAAACACAAAGATATTCTACATTTAATTAAAAATAAAAATACAAGAAACATCTACAAGAGATCGTTTGCAAAATTAAACAAATCATTCAATAAAATGAATCATAAAGCTCTTATTTAAATCTTTGGACTTTTCGGTTATCTTATCACTGAAATAATCAATAATTTTTCTCATCCTGAGTCTATTTAAATTAGGTTCAACTGTGTTGACCGAGGCTCCTCGATGAGGTCATTATAAATTCCAAAGACCATTTAATATGGCAAGCAATTGAAAGGCTGATAGAAAACAATTTGGTCACCGTACCACGGGAACAGGCGTGGCTGAGGGAGGGGCTCTGACGTAACGAATGACGTCATTCGTGACGCGCGACCCAGATAGCGTAGCAAATATTTGAGCTTTGTTGCTTGTTTATGCAGCAATAGTTCCTATAGTATTTGTACAAAGTACACATAAACAAAGGAATTCCGAACGTAATGAGGAATATTTTGGGTGTTTTTTTGGGCATATTTCTTTAATGATTAAAATGTTTTGGACTGTTAAAAAGTTTTTATTCCACTTTTTTTTATAATTTTATATTATATTAAATCTTTGCCAGTAATAATAAGTACGAGTAAAAGCTAGTGCCACGAGTTGAAAAATAAAAAAGGTTTAAGAAACTTTGATGCATACTACCACAATGTTTTAGTGCATCTTAGTTGGTATATACGTCAGAATTTTATCTGGCACATGCAGGTTTTCTCACAATGTTTTTGTTCAAGAGCACGAGATGAATTATAAACACTGATTAGGCATGCAAAAACCCAGTGGGTCAGGTCATTTCATCTCTTAATATGTATAGTATAAACATATGATGTCTCTCGAAGAGCGGTGTTTGTCATAATAGTATTTTTATATGCATATATTTATTAATCTCATATGCTATATGAGATATGCGTTTTACAAGTACAGAAGAATAGCATATGTTCTTTTCTTGGAGTTCAAGTTTGCTTTACACCTAATTTCATCAAATTCAGTTCAGCGGTTTGGTCGCGATAGAGCGACAAATTCAAACTCAAATTACTTTATTCAATATTAGCATTACACTTTGTTATTGATGGTCAAATGAAACAGTTCACAAGGGACATAACATCTTAGTTCCCGAGGTTGGTGGCACATTGACGATGTAAGGAATAGTTAATATTTCTTACAGCTTCATTGTCTATGAGTGATGGTGGCCTTACTTATCATCAGGTGGCCTATATGCTCGTCCACCAACCTATAACATAAAAAAAACAGTACCACCGGTTGGAAAAGAAAACACCCTGACCTGAGAAGAACCGACGAAAGAAAACGAAACGAAAGAAAGAAACTCAGCGGTATTTTTGTCCCCTAAATTATATACACAATTTAATATGAAAAGAAATAGCCAAGAGGCGTTGGTTTAATTCCCAAGGTAAGGACAGACAATCAGACAGAGTGACTTTCACATTTATAATATTAGTTTAGATTTTCTTACATGAGCACGAGATGAATTATATTATGAGTCCAAATCAATCACCTGAAAAATTAATCCAAAAATCTTTGGTGTAGTTCCAAGCGCTGCATCCACTTAGTTATACTAATATCGAATTGAAAGACCCTTTGGAGGTATTATTTACACTTGTATATAAATCATTAATATCATTCGTTATGAGGGAATTTTTTATGCCAAACATAATACTCATATTTCTTTCTCGATTCAAGTTGCATAATTTTCCCTTAAAACCTCCTATTTCCATACCCATGTATATAAGGTTTTTTGTGTTTATATGTAAAATATCATAACAATTAGTTCAGCCTAATAAAGCTTTTTATTGAGCAGCATCAAGTATGTCCAAATTTTAGTCCAAACTGTTAGGTGGATCCTCAAATTCAGTTGTAATATTTAAACCATGTACTAAATAGTAAATTTATATAAAAGCTCGTCAGTGGCGGATTTACAAATCTGTCGCTGGTAGGCTAGTAGGCTATTCAATTTCTGCCGCCCTTACTTTTTTTTTGCAATATTTATGATTCGTGTTCTATCGTCTTCATTACATCGGTTTTTCCCGTTATTAGTATGATTATAAACTAGGTGATATTTTTGTCAGTTACTAGATTATTTTTCCAACCCGTTATGTAGTGACGAGTATACGGATTACGGACGTAATGTGTTTACATATAATTATATATATTTTTTAATATCTGTAAGATAATAATAAATTTGGACTAAATTTGCCGCCCCTCTAGCCTATTGGTAAATCCGCCAGAGGCTCGTATGACATATTATAAAGACCGCCGCATTGCCTGTCTGCCTGAATGCGATAAACTCAAAACAATAGACAGATTTTCACACGGTTTTTACCAATAGAATGGATAGAATGGAACAGGGTTGTTTACATATATTAGTTTTTTTTTTGGGGGTTTGAGTGTCCAGCTCTCCTCAGTAAGACGTAAATGCGTCTTGAGATTAAATTGTTAATGACTTTCGACCAAAAACATGAAAAAATGTTTGAAATTAGTACATGTGACTTGCAAAGGCAGATTTAAAGGGGGCTCAGGGAGAGGTTAGCGCCGAACTGTCTTCCTTGTCCCTGTTGTCGGAGTTCAGTTTACATATATTATGTATGTATATTTCACTTATTGAAATATCTCCTAAGACAAGGGGTGCCTAAAAGCCGAAGCGGAAACTCACATGATTTTATCGAAATGCAATTCATAGGATTGCATTTGTATTGAAGTCTACGCTGTTATATTTTAAAACTAGCGATCCGCCCCGGTTTCATACGGGTGAAATAATATGACATCACCGTAGAAACTTCTAAAATTATAAGTAATTCTTTACGAATAAATATTATATATAAAAACCCTCTTCTCGAATTACTCTATCTATTAAGAAAACCGCATCGAAATCCGGTGCGTTCTTTTAAATATTTAAGCATACAAAGGGATATAGAGACAGAAAAAGCAACTTTTTACACTATGTAATGTTTTATGTAATGATACGGTATTACTATAAAATATTTCATAGGCCGATTACACATTATAATCAGGTATACTGATTGTGATTGTCGTATATATCATATAGTGCTCGGTGGTAACTCTCTGAAAGCTGGTCTGGGTAAATAAAACCTACATTTCAAAGATTCTTCCGCCAAACATCAATACTTAATACTGCTCTCTTCGGCTTCAATGGCTGAGTGAGCCAGTGTAAGTAAAGAGACAAGGGAAATTCTGAAGTTGGTGGAATGTTGACGATGTAATGTAATGCTCAATGTTTACGGACGGTAGAAAGCACTCGCTATTAGGTCATTCATTTGATAGTCCGCCTACATCTACCATAAATACATTACCAGTAAATACGGCGCATTTTGGCGAAGATTTTAGTAAGTAATACACACATGGCACCATATCTTCTGATGGTTTTATGTGTGTGTGTAAGTAATAAACGATTATTATCACAACTTTCGTCGAAATAAAAGTACAATAGTGTTTTATGTTTAGAGATATAATTATCAAGAACAAGAAGACGATCGCATGGCTTACGTGAATAGATCCGAGATTTCTTTATCTTTATTATTTCTTCGATTGGAATAGGATAAATAAAATAAATAATATATAAATATAAATATGAGACAACATCACATACATTATATGCATACTCTGATCCCAATGTTACTTACAGTGCTGAAGCACTTGTGTTATGGAAATCAGAAGTATCGATGGTACCACAAACACCCAGACCCAAGATAACATAGAAAACTAATGGTAATCTACATCGAATCGGCCGGGAATCGAACCCGGGACCTCAGAGTGGCGTACGTAGTGGTGTACACACCACTCGTCTACGGAGGTCGTCAATAACATAAACTTCCAAATCTATGTGTACAATTTAGTTACTCACCTTGATAATACTTATAATTTCGCTACTCTAATATATAAACAAATAGGACAAATACTCGACAAATTTGTACCATACAGAACTTAAATAAAATGAAAATAAATAAATAATGCACACAATGTTTTAACTTCATAAGGATAGACAGCATACGCCAGTCTTTATCGCGGACTTTCTAAAGACGAGTTACGAGTTTAACAAACCCCTCGGGCGAAGTTTTCGTATCGTCAACGCTAACCAGGAAAGCGTCGAAAATTTCTCTAAAACTACTTTAACATAATAAAGTATAAGTTGAGAATTTTGCCAAATTTGTATTTATTAGTAATCGCCCGCGGCGTCATTCGCGTTTTAGTGTTGGTTGTAATTTTTAGGTACAAAAGTAGCCTATGTCCTTTCATGGAGTACAACATTGCTTCATATCAAATTCTTTCAAAGGTTTAAAGGTTTAGTCAGTTCGGTTAGATCGTAAGAAGCGACAGCCAGATAAATAGGCAGAGTTACTTTTACATTTACTTACTTTTATAGATGATAAAAAAGCGTGGAGTTATTTTTATTTATTTATTTATTTTATGGTATAGGTTGGCGGACGAGAATATGGGCCACCTGATGGTGAGTGGACACCATCACCCATAGACAATGAAGCTGTAAGAAATATTAACTATTCCTTACATCGTCAATGCGCCACCAACCTTGGGAACTAAGATATTATGTCCCTTGTGCCTGTAGTTACACTGGCTCACTCACCCTTCAAACCGGAACACAACAATTCTGAGTACTGTTATTTGGCGGTAGAATAACTGGTGAGTGGGTGGTACCTACCCAGACGGGCTTGCACAAAGCCCTACCACCAAGTAAACCCCTGTTACCTGTTTATCCCTTTAACATTCAATTAAACAAACCTCTTTATTACAATGGACATTTCATTTCTTTATCAAACATCTTCAATTATTATATTCAATAATAGTTATAACAAAAATAACATTTCATCGTTTCTTAAATTGAGGAACGTATTTTAAAAATCAACTCAATTTAACGTTAAGAGAGAATTTCGTTCAAATATTCGCTTTGAGTGACTTCTGTTTGAGTTCAGAGTCTAAGAATATATCTTATTTTTCTTTTTACTGAATTTCAAACGAAATTGGTTATATATTTACATTTCAGAGGGATTCTATCAATCTTTCCTTTGAGGGAATTGTTTGTTAACTGGTTTTTTTCCTTTCGTTATTTTAGTTTTTGAAAAGTATGTTTTATTTAAAAAAGCAAAGACCCTTAACCGCCTGTACCATAAATTACTTTTAGGAAAATACCAAGCTAAAGAAAACCTTCTTTATTGTATAATAGGCGGACTGGCTAATATGCCAACTGATAGTAAAGGGCCATCGCCACCAATATACATTGGCACTGTAAGAAATATTTACTATCCCTTAATGCCAATGCCAAAGGGAACTTATAATATAATATAAATATGTAATGTGCTTTTATAGCTACACTGGCTCACTTCAAAGAAACCGGAACAACATTACATACTAAGTATTGGTGTTTGGCTGTAGAATATTTAATGGGTGGGTTAATGGGTAGTTTAGATTTGCACGAAATCCTAAAAGTAAGTAAAGTAACAGCCTGTACATTTCCCGCTGCTGAGATAAGGCCTCCTCTTCCATTAAGGAGAGGGTTTGGAACATATTCCTATACGAAATCCTACTACCAAGTAATCTCGTAACATAACGATTTGAAATGTTTAAATATACATTAACTAGCGGCACGTCCCGGCTTCGCACGGATGGACATGAGCTTTTTAACGTAGATTTGTAGATCTATAAAAAAGTAATATTCCTCATACATCATTTTATTATTTCTCGAAGGTGTAAGACTTATTCCGGCATGTTTAACAATTGATCTATTTACAAAAAAAGCTTTATAAATTATATACTTAAACCTTCCTTATGAATCTCTTTATCTATTCGTGAAATCTGCATGAAAATCCGTTCAGTAGTTTTGAAGTATATTGCGAACATACAGACAGACATACGCGGCCGGGGGACTTTGTTTTATAATATGCAGTGATAGTGTTTTTGAGTTTAAAAGTTAAATACCCTCAGTATTATACCTTCGAGGTGGACACAGGACATATAGTATGTGTATATGTAGTGTATTATTAGTATATAAATAATCAGGTCAAAGTAGGCGGGGGTAAAATTATTTGGGCGCTTTCCTGGCGATGTTGGCAAAATCACAATGGCTGTATGAAAACATTGTACCTAAATTCCAGAGCAGCGTATATCTTTATTTATATCGTAACTTATATATTAGGATGTTTTATATATAGAAATATATGTATTTCGGTACATTTCTTCTGTTTTATTCAAGCGATTTAGTGACAAAGCATTTGGATTTATGAGAATATAAAAGATGCGATATGCTGCCTGCAAATTTTATATTAACCTCAAATTTAAAAAATTGGTTATTAGTCGATTTTTGTGCCAGTGATTATTTATGGGAAGATAGGTATAGTACGACACAAATTAGATGTAGCATTGGAAAATGCAATGGAATGAAAATAAAACCGATTATTGCCGATTTACACAGCCAATAGAATAGCTCTCTATCGCGTCATTCGACGCTATTCGTCGCTATAGATTCACGCGTCAGAGAAAGCGAGTGCATGTAAATCGATGCGTCAAATTGACGAATATATATTAGGCCATATGATATTACAATTTATTGCGTTTGTGTAAAGATCATATTCACATGAGAAATAAATATTCATAATTTGGGATAGCGTACTCAATTCGGATGTGATAGGTTTTACGAATTTTGTCGATGCGACATCTAAGTTGTGTCGTACTATATACGTAGAAGATTGGTCATGGTTTTATTTAGAAGAGCTCCAGCCGTAGATGGGCATAAAATTTACATACAATTTATTAAAATTGTTACTATTTAACAAAGAATCAATTTTAGGGAGTGAAAAAAAATTAAAAACATACGAACGGCCGTCACTTTACAATTAAATTTATTTAATAAAAATTAGGATGTTTGTTGTAATGGTAATAATTGTAATGCCTTTGTTCATTCATGGATTTCAAGTATGATTCATACCAAATTTCATCAAATTCGGTTGAGCGGTTTTTGTCGTGAAAGAGCGATAGAAAGACTGAGTTACTTTCACCTTTATATTATTAATAGGTATACATTTTGATCCGAGATGCCACAGATTAACAATATAGTTTTAGTAAATTCTATTTGACATTTAAAAAAATACATATCTGTCAATTTTTAGTACCCTTCCGTTGCGTTTTATACGTATTATTATACTTAAAAATGTATTAAAGTAAGCGTGGTTTGCAAAGTCAACTTTAAAGAGGTACAAGAGCGGCACTAGAATTTAAAACATACTTTCGTCGGTCACTTGAGTCCGTATTCTAGGTTAAGAATAGAGATGATGACTAACTACATCCCTTAATAGTGTACTTTTTAACAATGAATTATCATTGCAGTCATTATATATGTAAAACAAAAGTACTTGATTACCTTTTGCGACTATTTGCTAGATATAGTGTCATAGATCATGAGGTACTGGGCTTAAACCACAGATAAAAAAAATATTTTATTTATTGAAAAACATTCTGTGCCTCGGAATGCACGTAAAGCCTGCCACGTAGTACTACGCATATACTCGTAGTTTTTTCAATTGTGTCATATTTGCCGTCCCATGGGATTATAAGAATATACGTTAAAATTTTATGAAAAGGTTTTTGTTGTAGCTTAAGTTACTCCTTATTACATCAGCTTGCAACCAGTGAAAATCTCGTCAAAATCGTTCCTGCGGTTCTAGAGCTTAACCGAAATAAACAGACAGTGAACAGAATAATTGAAAAAAATAATGTTATTTTGGTATATGTACCGTGTATACATACATATATGTATTTAGCAAAAGCTGTTAATTTGATTATTATAAACAAACACTTCAGATTAAAATAGGATCCTTTATAGTGTGTATAAAACTTTTATTAATGTCATATTAACTTATAAAAAAATAAGATAAATACTCGATGCTTATTGGTCGTTGATGACGTGATCGACTGCGATGACCAATTATAATTCAGATTGTAGTATAATTACTTAATTTGACAAGGATCAACGTTACAGAAAATGGAGGTTAGTAAGTCGCCTTTCGCGGTTGCCACTCAGATTGGTTCCGGTAACGTGAGATTATGTACGCTGTCTTGTGCCATATCTACATACTAGGAAATGTTTCATTGTAATTACCTACTACAATATAATATATTTGAAGGCATTGTGTATGGCATTTAATATATCAAAACGTCAAACTAAGTCTAAATAGGTAATTAAGTTTCTTTGGAATAGTTAACTAACTAAATTTAACGTTTTCTTGGTGGTAGGGTTTTGTGCAAGCCCGTCTGGGTAGGTACCACCCACACATCAGTTATTCTACCGCCAAATAACAGTACTCAGTATTGTTGTGAGCCAGTGTGACTACAGGCACAAGGGACATAACATCTTAGTTTCCAAGGCTGGTGGCACATTGACGATGTAAGGAATAGTTAATATTTCTTACAGCGTCATTGTCTATGGGTGATGGTGACCACTTACCATCAGGTGGCCCATATGCTCGTCCGCCAACTTATACCATAAAAAAAAGTAAAGTTATCACAAGATTGGAACGAAGCGTCTACTGAGAATAAATGCCACAAAACTGAGGAGTTGAACAGTGTAAGAAAATGTTATTAACAAGGATGCATTTTATTTCCTCTTTTGTATCAACTGCAGAACGAAGGATTCTGGATTTCTTAGCTGGTTTGGATGGTATTAAAATAGTAAGTTCATAATCTATATTATTAGTAAGTTTGAAATTGTGGTCCAGAATCTCTTCAGTGGTGGCTCAAAGCTTGTTATTATTTAATGACCTCCGTCGAGTAGTGTGTACACCGGTTTTAATGGGTACGCCACTCCGAGGATGTTTTTGTTTGGTGCTCGGTAAAAACACGAGATCGAGTGTCAAGTGCTCAAAAATCTAACAAGGGACAATAGTAGGGGTGAAAATTACAATGTTAGTGGTGACCAGTGTTTACGCAGCAAACGTTAGGAAAAGGATACAGTCTACATCTACTTGCAAACTTCAGTCTCGTGAACAAGAAATTCGTAGATAATGTCGAAATATCGAGCTCCGCAAAGTAAAAATAAAAAGCAATGTAAATATCCCATTTTAAATACAATTTAATACTCCCCGAAATTTTCACGAACAAATACACAACTGGACTTAATTTAATAATAGACAATTTCAAGAACAAAAGTCAAATAGACTAAATATTGAAATGTTATTTTGAGTGAAAATTAATATTAAAGGTCGGAAATTATTTTATCTATTAAATCAAATGTTTTGGTTCTCGATTCGAAAAGTACCACGTTTTCTGACTCAAATAATTCTTTTTTAATAACGGGTCTTAGAGGTGTTGCCATTTAAATTATATTTGCCATATAATTTAAATGGCAAAATATAAATGGTGTATTATAAAAATTAAGGCAAAAGCTTGTATGAGGTAATGATTACTCATCAAATCAATGGATTCTGATAATTATTTCTGTGTTGAAACACTTAAAAATTTTATCCGATTCTGAGAGTATTTTTTTAAAAATAATTTAACCCACAAATGTTGCCACAGTTTATTATTATAAAAAATGTATAATTATTTAGTAGTTTTGTTAAAACTCAATAAATTAGTTATGTTAGTATTAATGATAAAACTGTTAGTCATTTGAAAGTCATTAATACAATCAAACAATCATTGCGACATACTGTCACGGCAATCAATCTTCATAACCTTTTGTCCTCGGCTGTTGACAATTTGTACCTGAATAAAAAAAAAAGTTTTTTTTTAAATTTACGTTGAACGGTAGAGGAAAAAGGAAATAATTCATAGTCACTATTTATTTATATAATTAAAAAAAACCATAAAGTATAATGCAATTTTTATTTTGAAACAAAATTATTTTGCACTTCTTAGACCTCCTAACACATTGTTTTATATGAAGGATTCTTTAAATTATCAAGGGGTCTTATTTAAATAAGAAAAAAAAAATGCAAAAATAAAGATAACATAAACTGTTGGAATAAACAAGCAACATGTGCGACAAGTCACACAACTTCCCTTAAAAAAAAGGCGGGAGATTCGTAGTTGACACATTGAGATCGCGAATATAATTATTACGGTGTAATGTGATTACTGATGGTTATTTGTGTTGTAGACTAAATGTTTTTCTTTTGTGGTAGATTGATGGTTATTGTAAATTAAAGATAATTGTTTTAGAGGTTAACCTACTTCCTACTACTGGTTCTAAAAATACATATAAGGTTTGTGTAAAAAAAGAGAAGTGTCATTGGACACCCGGTTGGACGAAGTTGCTTTCGTCGTATATTAAATGAAAATAATTCCAATCAGAGAAAATAGCAAGACACTCGCTTTAAGTATAACAAGATATAAAAAACTATCATATTACACATAAGATTTTTGAATACGTAATTAAAGCCAGTAGTGCGAATGGATCTGCCTTAGCCATGATCTTAAAACCTACAGCTTAACTGTATAAAATAGCAGTAGATTCTGCATTTTTCTTATGGTAAGGGTTGGTGAACATACATATGGGCCATATGGTAAGTGGTCACCATTCCCCATAGACAACTACAAGAAATATTAACTATTCTTCATATCGTCAATGTACCACCAGTCTTGTGAACTAAGATGTGACACTGGCTTACTTATCCTTCAAACAGGAACACTACAATACTGAGTACCAACTAATAAATGCAATTTGCATTTACTACATTTGGCTTAGGACGATGTCACTGGTTCGTCACGGTAGCATGCGAAAGCGATCCCGTGGCGTCCGCCGAAAGACGGAGAGGGTACCGCTGGTTTTTTAGTGGGTAGACCCGGTGTGCTTGGGCGCACTCAGCGTTCAGGACTCCGGGCAGTCCCACCCCCCCCCCACTTTCCATCACGTGGGGGAAGCGCGTAATGCGTTTTTCCAGCGAGAAAAAAAAGGACGATGTCACTGGGTCAGTGACCCTTGTATTATGTCAAATGGTCTGTGTGTTGTGATGATTGGTTTTACTCCCTCGAGGTTGTGTTTCTAAGGCATTTTATAGTTACGATCGTAAAGGACATTTTAAGGGTTACTCGCTACCCAGATGGATTTGGAATGCCTCGAGCCCTTTGCGGAGTATCTTAATAAATGGCCGCGAGGTGACATAGTCTACTTTTTATTTCCCTAGAATAAATAGAAACGAAACCGACGAACACATTATTATTATAATAATATATAGAGCTGAGATGGCTCAGTGGTTAGAACGCGTGCATCTTAACCGATGATTGCGGGTTCAAACCCAGACAAGCACCACTATATATGTGCTTAATTTGTGTTTATATTTCGTCTCGTGTTCGGCGGTGAAGGAAAACATCGTGAGGAAACCTGCATGTGTCTAATTTCATAGAAATTCTGCCACATGTGCATTCCACCAATCCGCATTGGAACATCGTGGTGGAATATGTTCCAAACCCTCTCCTTAATAGAAGAGGAGGCCTTATCTCAGAAGTGGGAAATTTACAGGCTGTTTTACTTACTTTACTTTACTAATGTACATTACCTGTGCCCGCGACCTTGTACGCGTTTGAATTTAACATGAAAATGTAAAACATGAATTTGACAAAAAAAAATATTGTAGCCTAAGTTACTCCCTATTATCAGTTATCTGCCAGTGAAAGTCCCGTCAAAATCGGTCCAGTCGTTCCAGAGATTAGCCGAAACAAATAGACAGACCGATAAAAATTGTAAAAAATGTTAATTTGTTACATGTACCGTGTATAAATAAATATGCATTGAGTAAAAAAGGACTATTTTAATATTACAAATAGACACTCCAATTTTATTATATGTATAGATATAAGTTTATTTTAGTAGAAATTATTTTTCAAATCGGAAAATGTATATAACGTTTCTTGCTCAATTTTGATCTTGAATTTTCCGTCATCAATTTTATGACTGGGTTCCGTACAAGCAATCTTAGAATATTGTTGGATACGTTTTGTCTTATAAAGAATATTCTTTTCATCGTCACAAAGGTCCGATGTTATAAGGATTCGAAATCTTACAAAAAGTATTTATATAAAATTTTACCATATATTCCATTACCTTTAAATTTGTCATATTTGTTTTACAGCTATTGTTTTTTTTTATTATTTTGATATAGTGGATCAGCTGAAAGTAAGGTTATTTCCACCCAATCCTTTCATCACCAATGCATGACTAACCCAGGGAACCAATATGTCATGCTACTTATTAATAATTGAACAAGCTATTTCAACAACAGCCTGTAAATTTCCCACAGCTGGGCTAAGGTTCTCCCTTTGAGGGGAAGGCTTGGAACATATTCCACCACGCTGCTCCAATGCGGTTGGAATACACATGTGGCAGAATTTCTATGAAACTAGGCGATGTTTTCCTTCATCGTGATGTATTATAAACACAAATTAAACACATGAACAATAAGCGGTGCTTGCACGCGTTCTAACCACAGAGCCATCTCGGCTCATTCAGACTATTTCGCTTTGATGTTATTTACTGATTAATCCAATAACAATTTAATAATAAATGATTAAAAATCACAATAATTCACAGTCATTACTATTTAGGATCTGGCAATCTCATTCGCACCTGATCGCTTGATCTCTTGCCAACAGCACTCTGCCGTATCGTTGTCACATTGTTGCTATCAAAATTAATTGTTTTAAATCAATTAAATGATATAAATATTACAAGGCGCAGAAATATGATTTATAATGATAATTTATTATGCTAGTGATGTACCTAGACATCAAATTTACAACGAGAGTTGATAATTTCCTTGTTTCACGGAAAAGAAATGCTGTGTCCAAATATATATATCATGATCTGATGACGGCCATTTTAGGGATTCAATCTCAATTATTCATTAATATATTTAACAAATATTTACAGCTTATACATTACTTAGAGGGTGTATAGTTAAAAATGTATTTCTCTCTTTCCTTCATAACTGATTTAATAAAAGCAAGAAGAAGACAGCTTCATTTAACAAATCGCCCCCTTAAAAGTTTTATGTTAGACCGTTTTTGTCCCTTCTTTATTGTTTGTCAATTACTGATTGTATTCAATAATTTAGACGAAATCAAAGTTCGAAATTACTTCGAAATTTGTTGAACTTTGTTGTATTGAATAACACAAAGAAATAAAAAAAAGTAAATTGTGTCTTCCTGACCAAATTTCGGCAACGGCGTCCATTTTGAAACGAGCCCAGTCATCTGTGTAGAACATATTATATCAAATGGTTCACTCATAATCATTATTAATAATAATCATACGCAAACTTACTATTGCCTCATAACAACAAAATTAGTTTAGTAAATAATTATTTACTACCAAAAAAAAAAAATTAAGTTTTTAAATTTGGAATCTAACCAATAAAGTTTTAAACGAAAGCATTTTCTAAAAATGGAATAACAAATAGTTTCCGAACTGCTAGTACTACTTTGCGTTTGAATTCAGAATCTCGAGGTCCATGGACGTTTAAAGCTAGCTACTACACCAACGAAATACTCTTCCGCTTTATAATATAACCATAGATGTCATCCTATTGTGGTTTCATTTGAATGCATCTTTCATTTCACTTGTCAGCGTCACGTAGCTGTAGCCTTGACCCCTTGGCATGGAAACTAGAACTTTCTCTTATATTTTTTTAAACGTTTTTAATGACGCAATCAAAGATCCGCACACATAGTGCCAAATAATATAAACGTAAATTAAAATAAATTGATCGTAAATATATTTTTAGACTTAATATTTTCACGACTGAGTTTCCGCCACGGCCGTCAATCTTAATATTAATTGTAGTGTGTGTACTTAGGAGCCATCTGTTGGCTACTATTTCGGCGAGTTCTTAGCTTTGACAGTCTATCTACACATATGTATATTAGCAAAGCTTAAAGCGTCAATTGTTTACACCGTTTCGGAATTTCAAGTTCGTATAGTCCAAGAAATATTTTTTAAACATTTATTTACTTCCAAAAAAATTAAATGTATCAAATTTAGAACTTAATCAACGAAATTTTTAGAATGGCAATATTTTATTGTTATTTAAATTCGATTGAATTTAAATTCCGTTCAAACGAATAAACGCTTCCGATTAATTTGATCGAATAAAATCGAGTCGTATGAACGCGGTTTAATATTAGCATGACATATTGAATCAAATATGTCGCGTCGCTCTTATTTTACTGAATGAAACAGATCGCTATGCACCAATGAGAAAGATCAATGAGTGAATCTAATAACAGAAGTATCAGAGTTGGCAGAATATTGACAAAGCCAGTGGCGTGCCAAACGGATAGTCGTTCCCAATTAACACTCTGAAACGAAGAGTTTCCATATGTTTAATTTGTAAATATATTACTCGACGAGAGGGCCTAATTGTTAGAAGATTTGTAACTGAGGATTACGGGTTCAAATCTGGGTAGATATCACTGAAATTCACTGTGCTTAATTGCGATAGGTAGCTTCAAGGCGTAAAAAATATAATGATTGCCAAAACATCGTAAGTAAAATCGCAATCGACATTGGAGTAGCGTGGTGGAATGAAATCCAAACTTCAATATTTGAATTATCTCAATAGGTTTCGCGCCAAAACTATTTTTCCGACATTAATAATAAAGCGCTAAATGTCAGGAATCCATTGCATCAGCGAAATCATCAGCCATAAATGCCATTGATCTATAAAATAGTATACAACAAAGTGGTTTAATTTAATTGATACATTGATTCGAGAGGAAGGTTTTTGGTATAATACATGGACGATATAGTAAAGAAACACTGATAATTATACTTTTTTTTTAGTTTCTAATGTTATGTCGTATATAAATAAATCCGGTAGCATATTTAGTATCAGTTGCAATTGTGCGTAGCCAGGGCGGATCGCTAGTTGTCAAATACTATCCAGGGCAGATTATGAATCCAAGATCAACAGACGACGAGAAGACTGACACAACAAGGATACAAGATTGTGATGCTGTCTTGAAAAGCATGTACACGCATCGAAGTATAGTACGACAAAATTTAGATGTAGCATCGGAAAATTCAATAAAATCGATTACTGCCGATTTACACAACCAATTGAAATAGCTCCCTATCGCGCCATTCGATGCTATTCGTCGCTATAGATTCTCGCGTCAGTTCAACCCGAGCAAATGCATGTCAATCAAATTAACGAATATATAGTCATATGATATTACAAGTTATTACATTTGTGTAAAGATCATATTCACATAAGGAATAAATTTTGATAATTTGGGTAAGCGTACTTAAGTCGGATGTGATCGGTTTTACGAATTTTTTCGATGCTACATCGAAGTTGTGTCCTATACACCGAACTCTATCAGGAAGACACACCAGCCACAAACGTATCTGTTTAAATAAGACAAAAAATAGAACAGAAAACTTTAATAATGAATTTAATGCCTCAGTAAATAGAGTTCGAATTTCATAACAAACAAATTGTATTTGTGCCGTATTTAACATTGGGTGGACAAATATTTGGACGGCGAATCTCAATATTCAAATGAGTTACTCCCCAATGATTTAAAAATCGTTAATAATGATCAACCAATACTTGCATAATTATAGGTATCGCGTCTTAATTTAGATCACAAGCAATATGAGCATATAACAACATTTCATTTAATAGTTTTATTTTAAATAAACAAATATTGGACAAAATCACATACTTTACTCTGATCCCAATGTAAGTAGCTAAAGCACTTGGGTTATGTAAAATCAGAATTAACGACGGTACCACAAACACCCAGACTCAAAACAACATAGAAAACTAATGAGCTCTTTCTAAATCGACTCGGCCGGGAATCAAACCCGGAACCTCCGTGTGGCGTACCCATTAAAACCGGTGTACACACTACTATCATCAAGCGTGCTGTATTGCAGCATATTTAGGTACAGTATCGGAGCCTTTAAGATAAATACTTATGACACAAACTTGAGGTTTAAGAGCAATTATCTTGGTGGTAGGGCTTTGGCTAAGCTCGTCGTTTGGTACCACCGATTTATCAGATATTCTTCCGTCAGCAATGCTTGCTGTGCTACTACTACTCTGTGGTTTGAACTAGGGAGTGAGACAGTAAAACTACATAAGGGACATAACATATTAGCTGCTAAGTTAGGTGGCGTATTGGTTCTATTAGATGTTTATTATTTCTTAGAGTCTAAAGTAACGTGTGATCTTTTACCATCATGTGGTATATTTAAATGAGGTCTATGGAGGAAGAAATAAAAACTAATATAGGAAATGCGAAAGAGAATTTGTCTATTTATTATCAACTGATCATAATGAAATTTTAAATACACGTTGTCAGGGGTACAGAAAACGATCTGGAATACTTAGCACCCACCCGTCCTAGTTATAAGCGAACGAAATCGTGGGTACAAACGATTTGTTATATAATAACAGGGAAAAATATGAGTTATTTGAAGGGGCATGTTCTGAAATAGGACTTCGTGGGAGCCCGTCTGGATAACACCCACTGGGTGCCAATACCCACTTCACTTACGTCTAGTGTCTGAAACACTGATCAAATTAGAATTAAGTCATTTTGTTATAAACTTAATTGTAATTGGTTGATGTCAGCCGATGACGTAATATTCGACCAATGAGCGTTCAGTTATTAATCGGATCAGTAAATCTTGGATCATCACTTCAAAAACTGGTTTTTGGTGACTTTATCGCCTAAGTTTATATAGCCTTTCAGATTTAAGGTATAATCATTACATAGTATAAAACAAAGTCGCTTACCGCTGTCTGTCTCTACGTATCTTTAAAATTACGCAACGGCTTTTGAAGCGCTTTTTTTAATAGATAGATTGATTCCAGAAGAAGGTTTATATGTATAAGACGTGTACAATATAGTAAAGAATGACTGTAAACCTGTAAATATTGTAAGACATTCTGCAATATATTTAGCATCAGCTATGCAAACGTGCGAAGCCGGGCCGGGTCGCTAGTAATATTTAACAGAAAATATTGAGTTTCTTGACGGTTCTGTTAGCGGAACCTAAGAGTTTGCCTTGTAATTTTGACTGCCTCAAGGGAGTCACATAAAAGATTGCACGTTGGATTAGAACGTGCTCAAGACAGATCTCATATTACTAAGTATATTCGTAATAACATTTTCGTCTTAGACACTATTTGATCAATAAAGAAAAACGCGCTTATGTATACAGACCATAATGATATACTTCAGCCAATAGAATCCCACGAGCTGTCTAATTAAATAATAATATATATTGAATAATTTAACTGCATAATCAACGCAAAGATTTAAATCGTTAGATGCGCCCCTGCCATAGTATAACCGCTATAAAATGTGTCAATCCTCAAATGAGTGAGCTTACACATTCGCTACCAGTGTTCATTTATACGCAGTGACAGTCAGACGTCATCCATTGTAATTAATGGGCTAATTATAATCCAAAAAAAAAATCGCAAAATGCCGTCATGCCTTTCGAAAGTGCAATCACAACTCAAGAAATACTAATAAAGCCCATGGTGAAACATTTCACTCATAACTATTTATATTTATTTTAATATTGAATTTATTTTATTCCGATGTCTGTAAAGACCACGAAATGAAAGAAATTGTGCGACAGAGAAAGTAGTATGGCATAATTTATGTAATTAACAGAGATGAAACTAATGTCTCAGTACCATTCTATTAACTAATATAACTAGATACACGGAAGTACTACGGAAGTGGTTTGGAAAGGGATCATCTATAAATGGACATTAACAGCGGCAATCCTGTGGTAGCGTCGGCATATTATGTTTTTTAAATATTATATTAAAAAAAAAAATGTTTTAAATTGCATTGTAATATTTTTGTAATATTAGTCCGTCAAAGTATATTTTTGCTCTTAGAAATCTAATCTGGTGCTGGAATAAAATTTAAATAATTGAAAATACTTTTCTTAAATTACGTTTTTATTATTTAGATTTCCGCAAGACACACATTGGAAAGAATAGTGGATAAAGGTAATACAGCGAGACCAGGGAGATGAGGCGTGGTTACCTACGAAATTTAGTCGAGTTTGTCCTGCCTAGAACAAACAACAACTTGGATCCATAAAATGCAATTAATTAAGTTCGTAATTAAATGCTACGCTGATGTACGCCTTCATCATATTCATAAACATGTTCAGAGAACAAACAGGCAAAAGTATAATAAATTGATTTTATTTCGTGGAGAATAAATATTATGTAATAACGTGTATATAATAACAAAAAAAAATATAATAATATTTTTTATAATACAATAATACTTTTTTTGTTAAAATTAAAATTTATTATTAATAACGTGTATTATTTTTTGCAATTATTACAAATAATTAAAACAACCTAATTTCTTACTTTTTACAATTTGATGAATTTGTTGACCGTATTTCGCATGCATCTGTGTGAGCGCGTAAGCGACTTGTCAACACACGCATTTTAAAAAATATTCCACAGTTTTTGAAGGTGAGGGCGCATCTAACGATTTAAATCTTTGAATCAACGTATATTATTGTGATAATCATAAAATATCGCTACAGTAAAACTGTCAGAATTATACGATAAATTATTTTTATTATCTGTGCTTTAAGAGATGGGTATTGAATTATAGTTTGTTCCAATATATGTCAAATTAACTACAGATAATATAAAATATCAAATAATTAAAATTATAATCTATCAAGTTTTTACTTAAGAGCCACTAAAATGTGCCTTATAGGTCATGAACCTATTTCTATGATATCTAAGACGTAAGAGTATTGTTTTTCAAAATTGACGATTTTTACTGCTTGCCGATACCTCGCAAATTATTGGCAATGATGTTTGTTTCAATTAAAAAGACTAGTCATATTTTTTTCAAAGTTTTCTCGTTTCAACGGGTCGTATTGTTGTATTTACAAAATGCTACTAGTGTCGCTAACATTAGTAACCTTTTTATAATTATCTCTATGATGTGTTTATAGTAGCGTTTCGATTATACAGGGAAAAATATATATTTAACGAAGTTCTTTGCCGATCGTTTCAGTTTTACAAACAATAAAAACTTTGTAGGAGCAAAATTGAAAAAACTACATTATTGAAAAAAGAAAGGTTAAAACCAAAAACTTATTAATAATATTTTTAAAACACTTATGAAAGTTAATTATAAATCTTTAAAACACTTAACTTAAATAGACGCTGAGTATTATTTTATTTTCATTTAACATTAATTAATTTTACGACTAGACCATTAATAATCAGCTTACTATTTCATAAAATATGAGAATCAATATATCAAACTGATATATATTCAATGCAGACAGAAATAGTTTATATATTTGTTGTTGTTGAAAAAGAGTAACTACTGAGTTTCTTGCAGTTCTTCTCGGTAGAATCTACTTTCCGAACCGGTGGTAGGTTCACTTAATAGTTAAATGACGATTCAAAAGTGCTTGTAAAAGCCTACTTAAATAAAGTTGATCATGGATTTATAAGCACGTTGTCTGACTGATGATAGATTTTCTGACGAGAATGGAGAATTCTAAAGATAAGCCAACCACAAGATATAGTATAGTGCATAGATTTGAGTGGAAACATAAGTGTACTCTTTATTTTTTCACTCTCATAGACAGATGAAAATCCAACATAACTGGTCTGAGCTTTACGTGCTTTCTGAGGCACGGGCCTGTACCTAACTTCAGTTCTTTTGCTAGCATTTTTTCTGAGGTATCTGGATCCTTTTCATATATACTATATTAAATGTAAAATAAAATATATTTTGATTCTGATTTTGTCGATAAGACCCAGTCAATCCTTTTTACTAACACTTGAAATAGCGTTTTGAAAATCTGCAAAATTTCTCGGCAAACGTAAGCAGATGGTAAAAAATAAAATTTAATTACTATAAATGAAGACACATTTGTGAAGAACTGTTGTTTAGTGTATATTGAAAGGCTATCGCAATTCGTACGTCTATATATAAATCTGAGGTTTGTATATTTTATATGTTGTGAAATATTTTAATTATAGCATCCAAGTGTTTGAACTGTAGTCCACGATATGGTAGGTCTATTTAGTGATTGCGCTGTGACTTATCCCGTCTGGGTACCACTAACTTATCAGATATTCTATTGTCAGACAATAATGATAATTTATAGTTGTGTTCCGGTTTAAAGGGTCAATGAGCCTGTATAGGTACAAGGGACATAACCTCTTAATTGAGAAAGTACGGTCGTGTGGGATAGTTATTTTCCTACAGCGTCAATGTTTAAAGCGATGCTGCGCACTTAGCATCAGATAGGCCATTTGACAGTACACCTATCTATTTTAATTATAAACAAGATTCAGTTAAACCTCGATAGTATCATGAAAAGAAAATGATGCTAAAATAATAATAGAATTATTTAGTTCAATGGAGGCAACTCTTTACATCTGATCAATCCACAAAGGGATCAATAATTTAATTTCCAAGACTTTTTAGATTGCTGTCAGGTCTCCACGGAAGCTGTATCATGGGAGCTCTCTTCCGTATTCCGTATGATAAAATTTAAGTGTCAGACTTTCAGTTCTATATTGAACAATAATTTACCATCTAATTCGGTTCTGCGACCAAGCATAATGACCAATAAATTAATATATTATTTTTTTAGCTGGAGTAATTTTATCTGATTGTAAATGTTGTTCCTAGGTATTGGCGTCGTAAGAAATTTTAATTATTCCTTACTTCAGTGCACCCTTGGGAACTAACATGGAAGATCCCTTTAGGATCTTATGGTATGACAATCACTTAACTGATGATAAGATAAGCCTGGTGAGGATTTTATGCGGGATATATTTAAAAGATGTACCAGTTAGAACGTGTGTATCTTAACTATTGCGGGTTGAAACCCAGTGAAGTATTGAACTGAAGTTCTGAATTTTCATATGCTTAATTTGTGTTTGTAATTCATATCGTGCTCGGCGGTGAAGGTACATTGTGAGGAAATCTGAATGTCTTACTTCAACGAAATTCCTGTAAATCCACCAATATGCATTGAAGCTGCGTGGAGGAATATACTCAAAACTTTCCCCTCAAAAGGAGAGAAGACGCCTCAGCCTTCTCCCGCGAAATTTACAGGCTGTTACTATTCAATAAGCATACAATGGGTTCAACGAACGAAAATGCATATTGTGCGAATAAAGCTCAGAGTACGTTATGGCTTATGGTTACTATAAAACATTTACAACTTGAAATGACGTCCATGACGCATTGTGGTAAATATCACTGCGCTACAAACAAGTTACCCACATCTAGGAAAGAAAATATGGATAGAAAAAATAACTGATTAATGAAAGATACTCAGGATAATAAATCTTTCCCTAAAGGGTTAAATCTATATTAATATTATAAATTTGAAAGTAACTCTGTCTGTATGTCTGTCGCTCTATCACGACCAAACCGCTGGACCGAATTTGATCAAATTTGGTATGAAGCAAACTAGAACTCCAAGAAAAGAGATGATCTATTTTTTTTGCCTGACACATGACAACTAACACCCTGAAACACGAGAGAAGGTGCGAACGACTACTAGTAAGAATGAAATAGGAAAATAAATAAAAGAACACCTGTAACTTCATAATACTGCCCAAAATATTATGAAACGGCACAAGACAACTTATACTTTGTTCATGATATGAGATTTTAGAACTTTTGTAAACTAAATTGGATGACGTAATTCTGATACATAGAAGCTAACAATTGACCCTAATTTAAGAAGACAAAAACGGTTTATAACGATATTCAGAACGCAGCATCTTCCCCTGCGGTTGAGATGCAAATATCGATATGAATATAGTACGACACAACTTAGATGTAGCATCGGCAAAATTCGTAAAACCGATTACTGGCGATTTAAATAACCAATAGAAATAGCTCCCTATAGCGCCATTCAACGCTATTCGTCGCTATAGATTCCCGCGACAGTTCAACCCGAGAAAGCAAATCGACGTGTCAAATTGACGCATATATTAGGAGATAAATATTATAGATATTACAAGTTATTACGTTTGTGTAAAGATCATAGTCCCATAAGAAATAAATATTGATAATTTGGGATAGCGTACAGTCGGATGTGATCGGTTTTACGAATTTTGCCGAAGCTACATCTATAGGGTTGGCAACTAAGTGATTGCCGATTTCAAACAAGAAGGAAAATTTGAATTTTTTCCATAAAACGAGTTTTTGATATATCCAAACATTTTTAATGCATGTGTGCGATACATTGAGTTTTTGTGCAATATCACGACGTGTTGTGCAATCTGAATCGATAATAGCCCTGATATGGGTACCATCGACTTCGACTGGGCAGCCAGATCGTTAAGCATTTTCCGATGAAAAATCACCAGAACGAATTCTGGCAAACCAATTTCGACCCTGCCTTTCTTTCAAGGCTCCATTTCCATATACGGCATATAACTTCTTTTGTGCTTGCGAGGCGTTCTTGCCTTTTCGGAAGTAATACAATAAAATGTTTGAAGTGCACGTCCTGTTCTTCTATTTTTTAATTGGGATCAAAACAAAACTAAGGCACTAATCGATATATATTTTTTTACTAAATTAAAGTGAGAAGTCTAAACAATTAGAAAAAAATATAGGTTAGGTGCTTTGACCACTTTCACAAAACAAAAAAAGCCTAAAGTCCACCTATCCACAAAATCGGCAATCACTTAGTTGCCAACCCAATAATTTGTGTCGTACTATATTTTGAACGTATTAAATAAGTCGATCCATTGAACATTGTCGCAAAATATTGAAGAGCGCTGTTCTAATGTTCTATTTTTAAAATGTCTGACATTTCAGGATCGATTTCGACACGGTTCCGAGAACAATTCTCAACGAACAACAACACCAACATCCATTGGAACAGCTTTGTGGAATTTGTTCCAAAACTTTTCCTCAATTGGAGGCATTAGTCCAGCAGTGGCAGATTTACAGGCTGATGTTGTTGAATAACAACACATACAAGAACATTACGACAATGGTTTTAAAAAGGGTTTCGTGTTGTAACTGTTTGTGTGGTAATTATTTAATAATTAAAACATCAGCACGAGTCGCACATTCCAGTTCGGTTACGGTTGTCGTGACCTACTTACTACGGTGACGGTGACGCACGTGTGACGTCACACAGACTCACGGATCGCTCTTACAGCGCACGGGACGTAATCTCACGTATTACTCACGTTCAGAATTTGTATTGTACATTTAATTTATTAACATAAGAATTAATAAGATTAATATAAACAAATGTGAATTAAAAATAGTTACTGTATAATAAATCTTGAACGTGTGGAATGGTGGCAAGAATGCTAGCAGCATTTCCCTGTTGAATTCCTCCGAAACATGAGAGCCTAAAGATATTAAGATCTTAACCGATTTAACCGATTTTCAAACCCAGACAAGAACCACTGAATTTTCATGTGCTTAGTTTGTTTTTACAATTCTTGTTCTCATTAACATGTAAACATCGTGAGGAAAACTGCATGTGTCATCCAACTAACCCGCATTGGAGAAGCGTTGTGGAATATGCTTTAAAATATTCTCCTTAAAAAGAGAGGCTTTAGCCCAACAGTGGGATATTTACAGGCCGCTAATGTTGTTGCAATATTAAACATTGATATCCTTTCAGTAAAATGTGTTATTACATATGAAATATGGCATTTCTTATGAACTAGAACAAATAAACTGTTCAGTTGAGTGCGTTTTCCGATCTCACAGTCTCCGATAGGTCGTTAATAGTAATTAGGCGTGTGTAATGTCAGCTTTTATAAGAAACTTTAGCCTCCGTCTGGCCTACTTCTAAGATTACCTACCTACCTATGAAAGGTTTTTATATTATAATAAAAACTATTTATATGTATGTATACATTTTATGTAGGCCTAGAATGTAAATACATTGTGCACAAATGTGTTAAGCCGGGCTCGTAGCTAGTAATGAATAAATAAAATTTTTAACAAAAAGAAAAACCGACTTCAAACAAAACACTACTTTAAAACAAATGAATATGCACTAAAAAGTAATAAAAATAATTTAGAATCCTCCTAAGTAAAATGAAATGAAAAATATTAGACTTTTTAAAAGTCGATTTACTATTATGTAACGTAGTTATAGTTATATAAAAAAAATATTTAAATATAATTATATTAATAAAATGGGACCACACGGGAAGCACTAGCTTTCAAACAAAAAAAAAAATATCAAAATCGGTCCGCCCAGAAAAAAGTTAAGAGGTAACAAACATAATAAAAAAAACAGACGAATTGATAACCTCCTTCTTTTTGAAGTCGGTTGATAAAATAATTACTGTTTGTATGTATGTCATGTATGCTAAACTAGTTGTCGAACGCGGTTTCGCTCGTCAGGGGGATGGTTGTCACGAGTTAGCCAATTAAATATAGCCTATGTCCATCCTTGAAGTTCAAGTATGCTTCACACCAAATTTCAATAAAATCGGTTCATTGGTTTTGTCGTGAAATGTTACATACTCTATCAGGATTTAAATATTTATATAGAAATATTGGTTATCAATAAAACTTTGATGAATTGTTCTACTTAAGCTCGTGAAGGTCGCCCTGAAGAAACTTTATCCTTCAATATACATTAAATGCAAACTTTCATTCTACCCCTTCGAAGTCGGGATGGGTAGCTTATATACAATGTATTAATACAATATTCGACGGTGTTACTAATAAGGGTGAAATTATAGGAATTACTGTCATGTCACAAAATCTAGAAAAATCGTGATTTTTAATGTTACCTTTGATTAATAGGTACATTATCCACATGTATTTTGTTCGAAAGGGTAGTCATTTTTCAACACATAACCTCCAAAGAATTAACTTCACATCATTAGGTATATTATTTTCAAATTATTTGTCCTTTTTTCATATATGTTGTACAACTTCTTTAATTGAAAAATATTCGTGTCTCTAATTAAAAATATCTTATAATATTCTTTAAAATCTCTTCACGTGTCATCATCCTCCTGCCCTTATCAATATTATTTGGGGTCGGTGCAGCATGTCTTCTCCTTCCATACTTCTCTGTCAGACGTCATCTCACAAGTAACATTCTTTCTAACCATATCGTCTTTCACACAATCCATCCATCGCTTCCCTGGTCGTCATCTAACTCTATATCCATCCACATGCATGCTTAAGGCTTTCCTTCACGTGTAATATATAAAAAACAAAATGTCCAAAACATGTTGTTTAAATCATTTAAAAAACAATTAAAATTAAAAAAATACTCAAAATATAAAAAAATATGAGACAACATCACATACATTACTCTGATCCCAATGTAAGTAGCTGAAGCACTTGTGTTATGGAAATCAGAAGTAACGACGGTACCACAAACACCCAGACCCAAGACAACATAGAAAACTAATGGTAATCTACATCGACTCGGCCGGGAATCGAACCCGGGACCTCAGCGTGGCGTACCCATGAAAACCGGTGTACACACCACTCGACCATGGAGGTCGTCGTCAAAATATTATACAATGTTAATTGAAAGCATATTCAAAGTGTTAATTTGCTTATTCTTAGTACGAAGTAATGAAGTACAAGCTAGTTTTGTTTACACCTCGTCCTAGCCAGTTCGGTAATATTTTACGAAGCACTTTCTAGACTGGCCGCTAAAAACTTAATGTTTGCGTAGAGTACATCAATTATTCCTAGTTAACGCCAGCCGTTTGTGGAATTACGTGCTTATCCATTAAAACGCTTTGAATTCGTTATTTATATATATATCTAGCTCAACCTGCGGCTTTACACGTTCAATATAATTATAAATCACATCACAATCAATAAAAACAATCACTTCCAATTTTACCCCCTCAAAGGATGAATTAAAAAAGTAGCTTAAATTAGTATTTAGGAGGTAAGAAGGCGTGTATTACGTCAAATAAGCTATCTCTTTACATGGTATTAGGGCTTTGTGCAAGCCCATCTGGGTAGGTACCACCCACTCATCAGTTATTCTACCAAATAACAGTACTCAGTATTGTTGTGTTCCGGTCTGAAGGGTGAATGAGCCAGTGTTACTACAGGCACAAGGGATATAACATCTTAGTCCCCAAGGTTGGTGGTACAATGACGATGTAAGGAATAGTTGATATTTCTTACAGCGTCATTGTCTATGGGTAATGGTGACCACTTATCATCAGGTGGCCCATATGGTCGTCCACCGACCTATACCATAAAAAAATCTCTATTTATAATTTAATTCGAATTTATTCAGCTCTTGCATGAAAGAGTAAGAGAGATCTATCCATTCCTTATTGTATATTTTAGGTTTTGTATAATGTGTGATGAAATATATATGAATTGATACTTGTAGTCGCTCGCGGCTTCACTCGCGTTTTAGGGTGTTAATTGTTATGTGTTAGGCAATAAAGCCTATATCCTTTAGTGGTTTAAAATGATCATACAAAGAAACAACATCACATACATTACTCTGATCCCAATGTAAGTAGCTGAAGCACTTATGTTGTGGAAAATCAGAAGTAACGACGGTACCCCAAAACACCCAGACCCAAGACAACATAGGAAACTAATGATAATCTATATCGACTTGGCCGGAAATCGAACCCGGGACCTCGGAGTAGCGTACCCATTAAAAAGCGGTGTACACACTACTCGACCACGTCCTCAAAAAGCGGGTTGGTTGTGAAAGAGCGACAGTCAGACAGAAAGACAGAATTACTTTCACATTTGTAATATGTAGTGATGGTATATGTCGTCACGTCGACGTCACGTCACGGGTAAACGACACGGCGGACGGCCGACTCTTTTAATTTAATAGGCGCGCTGACTGTTGAAACAAATAGATGGTACGCCGCGGTAATGGCGATTATGTAAGTTCCGCTTGACTTCTCACACGTATAATGCACGTGACGTCAGCGCACTCTTTTGTTTTACTCGTTAAACATTCAGGAAGGCCGGTCGTCCACCGCAACAGTGAGACATCGAGCTATAGAACTTGGAATTGCTGCAAAGAAAATAGAGCGGTCTTATGTCAAACAAAAGGGATGGCAATTTGTTTTGGGTGTGTGTGTGAGGGGTGGAAAACTGTGTAAATATTTCATGTGCTAATACATGTGTATTAAAAGTTGTTGTGTAGAATACACTAAAGTTTCAAAACGTCGTTTTTGTTTGGTAAATGTAATTACTATAAATTCTTACTAAGCGACTCCATTAAAAAAAAAAACACATATTTAGTGTTCAAAATCTAAAGCGAATTGTTTGTTTGGAACGAAATACTTTAAACATCAATTTAGTGCAAGACTACGATACAAAATTTTTAATCTGCCCTTTGTTTTTTAAAATAAAAAAAATAAAGAACGTAACTGTCAAATATTATTAGGCATATTCTAAGCGGTCATGGCCCTAACATTGCAAATTAAAAAAAAAAGAATCACGTTTTAATTGCGAGGCATTTTACACTGACTCCAGTCCACTCAAATATCATTCCGCCCATTCTTTCAATTTTAATTCAATGCTAGACATAGGTCACGCCATTGTCTTGACCATAATTGAGATCCACAAGCTTCTCCACGTCATAAATCATGAAAGTATCTAAATAGTTCATTGCAATATCATATCAAGGAATATATATCCAACCATAGCACAACCCCTGTAAAAAATCCAACCCTTCGTGTATCTTGCAAGTGTCCTTGCAGTGTTTATCTATTTGTCACATTCCATCAAGCAAGTTACTTGCTGGTTTTTTATGCCATAAAAATAAATGATCGAAATTTTCCATAAACTGTCGATGCACAATTTATGAACAAATAAAATAAAAGAACTTTTATAATTATGACTTTTTTGCAATTACGCACAAGCAAATTCAGTGGTGCTTGCTTAGGTTGAACCCGCATTCATCGGTTAAGATGCACGCGTTCTAAACACTGGGTCATCTCGGCTCTGTGGGTTATATAATAAATCGTTGACACACGTCACTAATATTCCATAGGATTGTTGATTGGATTGGTGACCATCAGGTAGGTAGGTAAATTCAGTTTTCGCTTGCGTTAGCCTTGGTTGACACACGTGTTAGTCAAATATCTGTGTTTTTATACTTATTCTGTGTAACTATTTTATGAATTTTCAGTGCAAATAGTTTAATTTTATGGTTTCTGGGTTTTACTAACATAATTCGGTTTCGGTTATGGGTACAGAGAGTCCACTAATATTGTGCCCTTAAAATTAATTTAAGCCTGCAATCTCGACTGCACCGTTCAATCTCCATCGTGTCTTCTCCATCGCATGTGACATTGGTGAAATAATCTGTGCCCTCTTGGTACAAATAAAAGCCATACAAAAAAAAATAGTTAAAATTCAAAGTATCGACGTAATTAAATATATATATGAATTGAACAACGACAAACGATATCAATATAAAATCGAAAATAAACATCGAAATAGTATTCTAACAAACAAATATTTTAATTAAATCACCGACGCCGGTAGCTTCCCTGGCCCGACGCCAAACGCTACGTTTATTTTACGTTAGATTTTTAAATATGTAATAAGTGTTACTCAGCCGCTTTTTAACCTGTCTTCATAAATATATATATATATATATATATATATATATATATATATATATATATATATATATATATATATATATATATAATTATATATAAACACTTGGAATGTTTACGCTGAGTCATTTTATACGACACTGAATGCTTTCTATATTTTAACAAAAGATAGCGCTATATACATATATCTAGATAGAGTATGCAAAATAACTAATAATTTAAGTCGAGGTCCTCATAGGACGCACCCTTAGGACGCTTTTATTCTGAGTCCTTAAGTTGGTTCCCAACATCCAGGTTTGAAGACCTCCGTGGTCGATGTACATCAATTTTCATGGGTACGCCACTCCGAAGTCCCGGAATCGATTCCCGGCTGAGTCGATGTAGAAAATTCAATAGTTTTCTATGTTGTCTTGGGTGTGGGTGTTTGTGGTACCGTCGTTATGATTTTCCATAACACAAGTGATTTAGCTAATTACATTGGCATCAGAGTAATGTATGTGATGTCCAAAAAGTATTATAACTCGAATCCCCTGGTGACTGGTGACGCTGTACGATACCATTAGGGCCAACAACAAACAAATTTCGAAAACAAAAAACTAACGCGTCATTTCTTGGTATGTGACAGCTACGCTATGCTTGCTACACTACAAACATCTCAATAGTGTGTAGCCAACTGTTGGCTGATATTTTTTAGGCTCGTTCCTCGTGCAAACAATCGATATAAAGCCTTATGCTAAAGATAATTAAACAGGTTTTTGATTGAGACAAATATTTAGGTTTAAAATAATATTAAGTATTAACTCACACATATTATAAATTGCAAACACTTTTCCGCTCCTCAAAACCTGTTTCCTTTGTTTGGTTTAATCTCAAAGTATTGTTAAGATAATCAGGCTGTGTAATACTTATAACTACATATTATATAATAATGATCTTCGTCATAAATGACGCACTTCATACAAATGTATATGTTTAAACCATTGCAATGTATTGAATTACGAAATTGGCATGAAACGGTTATATCAGCATTGATGTTTGAAAAAATAATTTTCAAATGACAATTTTAATAAGAAGAAAAAATACGAGTAACCAGTGGGAATCAGTGTTGATGATCAGTGGGCGCACTGACAGAATGGTCATTACTCAGAGGGATTCCTGGTCATTGGACAGGCGTGTATAGAATAGCTCTAGAATGTCTGAAGAACAACAAAGCAACGAGCAATAATGTATTCAAAACAATGTTTAAATTCACGCTGAACTTGCTTCTAAAAGATTTAGCTCGTCTCTTTAATTTCATCACTAAACAAGAAAAGATTTTAGCAGCGTCGAGCAGAGTGAGGTGGTGCTGATCTTCAAGAAGGGAGATTAAACTCTCTATCCTTCTCGACTCACGTATAAAAAAATTCTAAGAATTTCTGAGCAGTCTTGCTAGATTGATTGGTGCTTGCTTGATTTTTGTCTTTTTTAGCAAAAGAGCTGCCTTACAATCAGGCTACAGGATCGTAGTCCACATTTATACCATTCGGATGATAGATGAGGTTTGCGAGTTTTTGAGTTTCTTTCGCCGGTTTTTCTCGGGTATGAGGTGTTATACTCGTATTCCGAACCGTTGGTAAATGTTCGACTATCAATAAGAAACTGTAAACACTTCGATGATGAATAAAGGTTTTTGACTTTGACTTTGGTACAAGGCATGGATTTAAGGGATACTATCCAAACGGTATACGGTCCTATATCGCGGTACTGAGATGTCTGTTTAATGAGGCTACAATGTCTTTCCGAATCTAAGACTGTAAAATGATTGTGATCCAATTGCGCAGTCATAGGGAGATGTTATATCCTCGAAATTCTTCTCCAATGCATCAAAGACATCTTCAAGGTACTGGATTGGACTGTAAATGGAGTCGATGTAAACGATAAGGACATCTCATCTTCTATTTGCCGACAATATTGTCAAAACTGCAAAGTCGCTAATACAACTTACTAAACTGCTATGTAGCCTATTCAAGCATGGCGTGACGTGTCGGTCTCGTTATGAACTTGGACAAGACTAAGGTCATATTCAACAGGTATGTATTTAACAAGACCGTATGTTGTTTAATATGGGTTCAGTTATACAGTTCGGTTGTAACGAATTCGAGAAGTCGATTGAAGGATTTGTTTAGGATGGGCTGCATTTGCCTACCTTCCTCATGTCTTTACGTCATCTATACGAAGTGTTTTCAAAAAGAAACATGGAAATAACGAGATAAAATTGATCCATATTAAAGTATTTCTTTGTTTTAGACTGTTTAAAAAAAAATGAAATGTCAAGTAATCTGAAAGACATATTTAGTATGGTATAAATAATATTTGTCCCAGTGAAGGCCTACTTATAGTGTTTTATAATATCGATGTTTATCTATAAATAAACCTTCAATTTGTTTTAAGACTCTACAACAGATAACATATAATTAATTTTAGCGCCAAAACTAACTGTCAACAGCTTTGTTGGCGGTCCGCGCACGTGCTAATTCTAAGAACATGTCACTTAAGCTGTCAATAGTACTATTGCATATTATTTATTTTTAAAGCTGATCTACTTTGGTTAATGATACCGAAAATAATCGCAATGATTGTGTGCTTATTTTAGATATTTAATTGTTCTTTATTTGATTGTCTCATTCAATTAAGAGTTCGTTAATTGTCTTATATATCTTCAACTTTTGTTTTGTTTAACACGACAAAGGAAAAACTTTTTATGCCGATTATATAATCGATGTTTTTTTTTATATTTTATTGATCTTATAAATTAAAATATAAGGAAAACAATAGGTGTTGAAATTGCCTTATTATGTCTATGATAGCTTTTAATCAAAGTTACTAGCAGGTAATTCAGTACGGTCGTGCAATCTAGACAGTAATTTCCCCACAGAGTATAATACGAATTGTATATGCAAATTAAGCCTCAGAGATACCTTACTGAGATACCTGACTTCAGTGCAACATCTAAGGTAGTGGTTGCATTGTCTACCTCATACTTGTTCCTAATAATCTATACATATAATAAAATTTGAGTGTCTATTTGTAATATTACAATAGCCCTTTTTCAGTCAATGCATATGTATGTATACACGGTACATATAAACGGTACATATACCAAAATAACATATGTATTTTTGTTAAATTCAAACGCGTTCTTGGTCGCGGGCACAGCTAGTAATTAATAAAAAGATTGTATTTGAAAAAAATCGTTCCCCAAACATACAATCGTATTTATTTCTATAAATGTGTGGAACTATTGTTATGCACGACTATGGCGTGCCAGTAGTTTACTAACGAAGAAATTATTTGTGTGTGTTGTAATTAATTATAATTAATCGATATTTTTTCTGTACCTGTTAGAAATAATAATAACAATAAGGTTATATAAGATATCCCGCTTCCGATAGGGTGAAGACATAAATCGATAGATCAGCATGGGTTGTATGCGCATAGCAAAAGCCCAATTACAAATAATTCTCTGATGGCCCAGTGGTTAGAACGTGTGCATCTTAACCGATTTCGGGTTCAAACCTAGGTAAGCACCACTGAATATTCATGTGCTTATAATTGATCTCATACTGCATGTGTCTAATTTCACTGAAATTCTGCCACATATGTATTTCACTCGCATTGCAACATCGTAGTGGAAAATGTTCCAAAATCATCTCCAAAGGGGCTTTATTGTTGTTGTGTTTGTAAAATAATTCTCTTAGTACCATACCATACGTTTGCAATTACGCCCATAATAATCTCGAATGTCTGAAGCTGTGAATATAACCATCAGAAATAGATGATAATATCTCGCTCTACGCCTTCGGTTATTTTAGTAATTATTTCTATTATCGATACCAAACTATTTGTTTCAAGGCATGTGTTATTTCATATGCGGTGTTACTCTTTTGAACTTTTATTATTGAACGTGTTAAAATAAACGAAATATTTTGAGGATTGTTATTTTTTTTAAATAAATGTGTCGTTGATTTTGTAGCTTGCCAGCTGTAACTCGATGTGGTAGGTTTAAATCTGAGATCGAATCGCGATTTTTGTCCGAGTTGACCAATCATCAGATATTCTACCGAAAAACAACAGTCAATATTGTTATTAAGTAATAGATTATAATGAAATGACATCATATAGGATTAAACGCAGTTTTGGACCGGCTGATTCTTTAAACTTTCGTATTTTCCTAAGCAGAACTCCTTAGACATCAATTTAGTTTTTTCATACATTTTCTTTTTTTTTTATGGAATAGGTTGGCGGACGAGCATATGGGCTACCTGATGGTAAGTGGTCACGATCATCCGACAGACAGATAGACGATGTAAGAAATATTACCTATTCCTTACACCGTCAATGCACCACTAAACTTGGGAACTAAGATGCTATGTCCCTTGTGCCTTTAGTTGCACTGGCTCACTCACCCTTCAAACCGTAACACAACAGTACGCAGTATTGTTGTGTTTAGCGGTAGAATATCTGATGAGTGGCTGGTACCTACCTAGGCTGTCTTGCACAAAGCTCTATCGTCAAGTGAATTATATAGCATTATTTTATTTTTTTAATCCTCACAGGATGTTAGAACATGTAATTGTTCCCAAACTTAGTTGATTTATCATTGTCTATTATTTAAAATACATGACAGATATAGCGAAAATAACATCGGCCCAACCAGGCTCCCGACAGCCTTTCTTTTTGTTACATTGTACCATTGTTTTTTTTTTGAAGATTTTTTTTTAAATAAACGATTTAGAATATGTTATTATTTTTTTTCAATATAAACAATTTATTTTGTTTGATATCCCCGTGTACATGTAGACAATGATTGATAGTGATAGGGCAGGGTGTGGCAACACTTAGTATAATTAGGACAATCGCTGTAAAGGGCAATCTTATGATCCTTATGAATAGAAATGAATTGAACCACTTGGTACACTAACTTATTCACAAAGATAGTTGCTTCTTTGTACTTTCATGTGCATATGTGTGTGTGTTCTTTGTATATCATTCTATTTCTATTTTGTTTTGCATGTGTTGGTGATTTTTGTAAAACAATTGTTTTGGTGATCTTGAGGATTTTAGTTATATTTCGACTTTAGAGGTGGCGCTGTTACTGTTATGCAAATTTGATGCATTTTGTTTATAATATAGGTAGATAGACAAAATGGGTTATATAATGGTAAGTGGTCACCACAGCTTTCGCAAATGCTCCACCAACTTAGGGATTTAAGATGTCCAGCTATACCTAGTGCCTGTACTTATTGGCTTATTCACCATTCAAATCGGAACGTAACAATACTGAGTACTGTTAGGCGGTAGAATATCTGATGAGTGGGTGGTACCTACTTAGCCGTGCTTGTACAAAGCCCTACTACTAAGAAAGTGCATCAATTACATACAAAATCCATAATTGATAATGTTTAGCTGATGACCTCAAAATATTCCAAGCACCAATGACCTTGAACAACGATCTGAAGGACAAACAGGTTAATTCTAAAAAGTTTCCTTCTTCACCGAACACAAGATTGATCATAACCCCTAATTTAGTACATGAAACTAACTATTGGACCATCTCGATCATAATCAACGTTATATTACCAAATAATAATTACATGCAATTTATTCAAAAGCATTTTTAAGACTTCTACGTTACGAATTGAATGCAAACGTGAAGATCAGACAAAAGTACGTCCTTTAACCAACCACTGTCTTATAAATATATAAAAAAAATTACAGCCTGTAAATTTCCCACTGTTGGGCTAAGGACTCCTATCCCATTAAGGAGAGAGTTTGGAACATATTCCACCACACTGTTTCAATGCGGGTTGGTGGAATGCACACGTGGCAGAATTTTGATGAAAATAACATGCAACCTGCATGTTATTTTCCTCACGATGTTTTCCTTCACCGCCGAGCACGAGATGAATTATAAACACAAATTAAGCACATACATATATATAGCGGTGCTTGATTTGAACCTTAAATCATCGGTTAAGATGCATGAGTTCTAACCACTGGGCCATTTCAGCTCAGCTTATAGATATATATGACACACAAACAGTAAAATAATTAAGTACCTTACGATACGTTCTCAGAAATTGTCTATAATTTTTCCTTCTGAGTAGCTACAAGGTTTATTCTCAGGTCAGTGTGGAGCCAACATAAGCCTTTTCAAATGTGTCTTTACAAGATTCGTTTTTAAGGTACCTAAACAGCCTTCGGGTCCGGAGGCTGAATTAAATACGTATTTGTTTCGTGTATCTGATGTATATTTCCTTTATTCATTAATTTTCTTGTCTTCATCGGCTAATACCTTTGATTTTTCTGTTAATCATATTTTCAGAAACATTTCTCTTCTGATCAATAACAGGGGGATATTTGTTTAACTCATAAGGAAGAGATAATAACTCGTCTTACTGACGGTTTTTATTATACTTTCGATTCGTAACTATATATAGCTAACAGGTTTAGACATATTTTTATAAATGGATTTTGCATAAGTGAGCGTTGACTTACGATTATTCTATCAAGAGGCTTTCCAGTTTGAAAGGTAAGTTATTGAAAGGTCAGTGTAATTTCAGATATATACACAGTCGCCAATTAACGGCGTAAATGTGCTTCAAACTGCGCTAAATTTATTTTAACGAGAACTGGCAGAATACTTATGTGACCAAACCTAAAAAATCAAAGTCCTATTAATTAATAATTCTCTTAAATTCTGATCCTAATTCAAGTAAAAATTTATTATATATAGATAACATTATTATTTCAGATACTCTGACCCGAGAAGAACTATCGAATCAAATAAAACTCAGCAACTCTGCCTAATTTTGTAGTTGTTTAAATTTTACAATATTATAAAGAAAAAGCTACAAATGTCTCCTAACTCCAATCTCCAACGGGCTCCTTGGGAAACTTGGCTCCTGTTGGGCACCACGATCAACGACGATCGATGTCCCCATCACACACACATACATATATCTGTTGCGCAGATGGTTAGCCCGAAATAAGTCAGGAGAATATCACATCTTCACTCAATCTGAATTTCGCTATATATCAATTAATCTTTTGAAGTCTCTCCCTATTCTATTGAAGAAAACCAGACATACCAGCGTCCTCTGCTCTTTATAAATCAATACATAGTATAAAACAAAGTCGCTTACCACTGTCTGTCCCTATGTATGCTTAGATCTTTAAAATTACGGTTTTTTTTAACAGCTAGATTGATTCGAGGTGAAGGTTTTTGTATATAAGACATCGACAATATAGTAAAGAAACACGAAAAAATCTGTAGTATATTTAGTATCAGCATTGCACCCGTGCGACGCCGGGGCGGGTCGCTAGTTGATTTATATATGTCTATTTTATGTGTCAACCATTTTAAATTCATCGCGTCGGACTGCAACCACTAACAATGCAAGTATGCACGTTATTTTGTACGTGGGTCGCATCATGTGTGAATAATTGCAAAATTCTATTTAACCTAATGAAATACTTTTAATTGCTTCTCTGAATCGCTTAATCCTGATACAGGGGTGAAATTCTTGAGATAAGGTCCTTTCAAATTTATTATTAGTAATTAAACAAACATAACATCAACTAGTATAGTTTTTATTACATACTTATTACTTATTTTTATACAAACACCATTGTATATTTACAAAATTCTTAGTAGTAAATAATTTCTTGTGGTACACCACTACAGACGTTTACATTATACAATTAAAATGTCTTAAAATTATCGTATAAAAATCTTCTATATATCATATAACTTTCATACCAAAATATTCATCTTCTCTTATTTCATCTATAAGGAATCAATTTTGAGTTCTACGGAACGCGTAGCAAATAACTTTAAGAAGTTTAAGTAAGACGCCCACAATTATAATCTACTTAAGATATTTTTTTTAGTACAAATATGAAATATCTAAAGAATAATAAAAAATAGTTAGCGTATAAACCACAATCGCGGAATAATGGCAAGAATGCTGATATAATTTTCCCGTTGAATCACAATTCCTTTGGACCAAAAACGAACCAGCCTTCATGTCACCACTGGAGGCAATAATGATATATTTAAGGACTTAATGTTAATAATTCTTAGTTTACTAAGTAAACTTATAGATATCACCGCCATCACGACCACTACGCCAGGAAGGAATTTGAATGGAACTCGAAGATCTTGGGTTCATATCGTCTGTAAGATATATTGATTGATTGTGTTGATCAATAAAATAAGTAACGGCTCCCAAAGATTTACGTCATCAATACAAATATGTAATTTAATAACGTTGAAGTTTTTTTAATGTTACGTAATCTTGTCTATAAATGGTGGTCATGTATCATGGTTTATAACTTACGTTGATTATGAGAATTGTTAATCTGCAAAAATGGATAAAAAATTTCACCCTGTAAACACAGTTTCATTTCATATTTTCTGGGTAGGTGCTACCCCATTCTTATACTAGATATTGTACTGCTAAACAACAGCACCCAGTATTGTTGTATTCCGTTTTGAAGGGTGAGTAAGCCAGTATAACTACAGGCACAAGTGATACATCTTAGTTTTCAAGGAAAGTGAAAATTGGCGATGTAAGGAATAGTTGTTTTTTTTTTTGTTTTATGACATAGGTGGCAAACGAGCAGGAGAGTCACCTGATGGAAAATGACTACCACCGCCCATGGACATCTGCAGCACCAGGGGGCTTGCAGGTACGTTGTCGGCCTTTAAGAAAGGAGTACGCTCTTTCCTTGAAGAATCCCATGTCGTATCGGTTCGGAAAAACCACCGGCGAAAGCTGGTTCCACAAAGTGGTTGTGTGAGGCAGAAGATGTCTGTGTCTAAAATGAAATCGTGCTGTTGTGGATTTTCGGACATGTTTTGTTTGTATGTTTTTTACAGCGGTATTGTCTATGGTTTACGATTAACTAAACATCAGGTGGCCCATAGTGCGTCCTATCTATATAATTAATCTATCTAAATAAAAAATTCAAATTAATGTACTTTTGAATCCTAAGTAAAAACATAGACAAATAAATGCAAAATCAAGATCAAAATAAACTTTTTTCAAGTGTGCTTTTACAAGCACTTTTGAATCGTCAATTAAAAATTAAGTGAAGCTACCACCAATTCGAAAAGTAGATTCTACCGAGAAGAACCGGCAAGAAACTCAAAATCATTTAAAGGAATATCATGGGCCATTTCAATTCGTGTGCGAAGTTGGTCCGCTAGCTATTTATACCAGATATGTACAACGAATTCGTGCTGTAATAATCTTACAAGAATTTAGGTTAATAAATGGCAATATAAGTGTTCAGCTCGGTGTGGGTGTTCACGCTCGTGTGATTGTGTGTATGAGTGCTTCCGACACGACATACATTATCACCTACATTTGTTTGTGAGATTGCATTTGTGAAACAAACCTTAAATTTTATCATATTGTAGCCGAGATGGCCCAGTGGTTAGAACGCGTGCATCTTATCCGATGATTGCGGCTTCGAACCCAGACAAGCTACTGAATATGCATGTGACTTATTTGTGTTTATAATTCATCTCGTGCTCGGTGCTGAAAGAAAACATCGTGAGGAAAACTACATGTGTCTAATTTTTTACCATCAGTTGAAACAGTTATCGCACTGTTGAGCAGGCTTCTCCTCTTTAAGGATATAATTGAGAAATAGTTAGACATTCTTATTTTAGTCCAAGATTTTTAGATATTCGCTCTACATAAAATCCTTCTACGTGATTTTTCGATTGGATTGATTGATTGATTGATTGGATTGTTAAACAAGCAAGGTAGTGATTACATTTGTATATAAGATAAGTATTTTAAGCGTCGAACAGTAGGATACTTCTACAAATAAAAGTAGTATCTCCTTTAAAGGATTATCAAGGTTGCTGTTATCAAAAATTTGATAGTTATATACAGTACGACATAACTTAGACGTAGCATCGGCAAATTCAATAAAACCGATTACTGCTGATTTATACAACCAATAGAAATAGCGACCTATCGCGCCATTCGACGCTATTCGTCGCTATAGATTCTCGCGACAGTTCAACCCGAGAAAGCAAATGTATGTAAATCGACGTGTCAAATTGACGAATATATTAGGTCATATGGTATTACAAATTATTACGTTTGTGTAAAGATCATATTCATATAAGAAATACATACATATTGATAATTTGGGATGGCGTACTTAATTCGGATGTGATCGGTTTTACGAATTTTGCCGATGCTACGTCTAAGTAGTGTTTTACTATACTCATATATAACAGCGAAATAACATTCACTAATTAATCACGACATCTGAGAAACTATAACCTACACACTTGAAATTTGGTAGTTAGGTTCCTCATAGATCCGTTAAGAATGGACTTTATGACACTTCACCCCTAATGGAGTAAAACGGGATATGGAAGTTTGTATTTTTCACTTATTATTTCGGTAAAGCTACAGGTTGAGCGAGTATTCGTATAAGCCTAATTACGATTTACAACGTCGCAAAAGAATGGAACGCACAAATGCATTATCCTGTTGGTTAGTTAGAACTTTGCTTACTTTAGCTGATAGGGGGAGATTCGGGTTAGAAAGTACTAAAATTTTGCTTCCATAATAGGTGAATGGACCCCATTCCTCATATCAAAGCACCACCGACCATGGGAAGCAATATATTATCTCATTTGCCTGTAGTTAAACTGGTGCACTTACCCTTCAAAACGCAACACATTCATACTAAGTATGCCAGAAGTATATCTGATGAGTGGGTGGTACCTATTCAGGTGGATTTGAACAATGTTTTAGCACCGCGGATGTATCTTTTCACAACAAAATTGCAAAACTGAAAATTATAATACGACAAAATTTAAGAGGTCGTCTTGATCACCCAACAAAAAAAGCATATTTGATTTTGTCGGATAATTTATAAACTTTTGTGTTTTTTTTTCTTTAAAGTTTTTATTAACTCTTGACGAGCGGTTTGATACTTTTATCTTTTTTAATCTTATCTTTTTTAAGTTTAAAGTAATATTGTTTCGAGCGCTTTACTTTTTCAGTTTATATAAAAGTTGAAACGAAAGCGCTTTAATAATAATCCACGGCTAAACGAAAACTTCGTTTACAGTGCTGGGTTAGGTAAATAACTATTCATATATTAGATATAATGTTGGAAGAAAAATGATGACTAGCAACCCGCCCCGGCTTCGCACGGGTGCAAAGCTGATACTAAATGTACTACGGAATTTTTTAATTCACGACATTATATAAGAAACTTCTATAATGATCAGTATTTCTTTACTATGTTGCCCATATATTATATACAAAAACCTTCCTTTAAAATCACTCTATCTATTAAAAAAACTGCAGCAAAGTCCACTGCTTAGTTTTAAAGATTTAAGCATACATAGGGATATAGGGACAGAGAAAGCGACTTATACTATATAACAAATAGTGATAATAGGATACTTACCGAAAATGTATGAAAATCTTAAAAACTAAATTAATAAAAATAAAACTTTCATGTCACTGTAAGAGGTATTGGTAAATAACCTGATGGACAATGGTCACCAATGTATATAAACATTAGTACTATAAGAAAAATCAATCATAATACCAATTGGCCACCAACCTTGGGTCCAACATTGGATACAAAAAGCTCAGTGAAATCTCGCCAAATCCCTGCATATATATTTTTTTTATATTTTTAGTAATGCCGTAAATTCTAACAGCTGAATAAAGTTCAAAATCCAAACAAATATTATAATAACATAAAATCTATCTAAATATCCCACAGTTGGATGACCTCCTCTCTTTTGAGAAGGTTTCGATTTTATCCACCTAGCTAGTCCAAGGTGGATCACATGTGACATTTCCATCCAACACATGAAGGTTTCCTCACGATATCCACACGGGCGAACAGGATATTTTAGACCAAGGATTATAATTACAAATTAAATTGAATATTAATTCAGATAACTGTTAATTTTCATGTAGTTAATTGTTTTTTTATACACAAGAAAGTGTTATTTAATACTCGTGAATAGCACGCGATTTCAGTTTGTGCTAATTAGCATATATATATGTTCCCACATACATTTACTGAAACAGTTAGCTTTCTATAATCTTTAACTTAACCTATTAAATTTTAAAACTCATGTCAGAAAACCATTTATCTATATTATTATAAATGTGAAAGTAAACTAACTTTCTATTTGTCTGTCAGTCGTTCTTTCACGACGAAACCAATAAACCGAATTTAATGTAATTTGGTGTGAAGCAAACTTGAACTCCAAAGAGGAACATAGGCTACTACTACTACCCTAAAACGCAAACGGAGATAACTAGTAACTGAATACAAGATTATTATAAAGATAAAAAAGCGTTGACTTAGCATTTATTGACTTCTAGGCAAGATGTATTAATAGAGTGTTCTTAATTACATACCTACTCTCTAATTAAAATTTATTTTGATTTTATTTTATTACATTTAAATGAACCTTTTACGTTTATTTGTTTACGTTGAACTTTGCATTAATTTACTGTTTGAAGTTTGTAATATTTACGGCTGAGTTCAGTTATGTATTAGTTTTACCTGTTGACTTCCAAGCAGGATATATTAATTTAAATAATTGTATTTAACTAATTTGACTTTGTACTTTTTAAATGTTGAAAAAGAGTAACTACTATTTTTCTTGCGGGTCCTTCTAACTAGAATCTACTTTCCGAAACGGCGGTAGCTTCACTTAATTGTAAAATGACGATTCAAAAGTTTTTGTAAAAGCCTACTTGAATAATGTTTATTTTTATTTGATTTGTTTATTACCAGGGCTGGATATCCGTTGGTGAATGTACAATAGTAGCTTATGTCTTTAAATTGAAGTTGAAATTCAAGCTTGCTTCATAAATTTCATGAAATTTGGTTTCGAAGTTTAGGCGTAACAGACAGACATACAAGAGCTGTTTCGCATTTGTAATATTAGAATCGATTTGTATTAAGAATATTCAAGATATCTTTAACTAGATTTTGCTTGGCTATCGTTAATATTTCTGTTGGGGGAGTTTGTGCGTGTATATTAACGGTTTGTTATTGGTTTACACACTGTCAGTTTCATCCATGTTCATATAACGTTTTTGTACCTAAGTCCAACGAATTTCCCATTATTTTGATATTATTATTTACTTGTTGAACCCGCAGTGTTACCCGCGCGAAATTATAATATTTTATAGCACAAGCCACTCCCCCAAACCATTTCCTACCTCCTATATAGAAGTCCTTGAAAATTAATAGTTAAATAATAATGAGTTTTATAATATTTTCTTAAGAAATTATTAAATAGATTATCGGTAGATAATGTCACCCCCTTTCCACACCCTGAATGGATAATTTTCGTCTTAAAGCTAACTGTGTCCTTTCCTGGGAATCTATTTCTATAACAAATTTCATTTAAATCGATTTAGTTGTTTAATCATGAAGAGTTTACTTTCGTATTTACAATATATTAAGTAACGAAAATATACAAACAAACACATTGTAGGGTCACATTTTTATTAAAGATAAAATTTAAAAAAATGCTAGTTAGGCTTTATATATTCTACCTTCGTGTAAGAACCACATTCCTTAAGTTTAATATCTAATAGTAATTTTTAAATATAGAATACAATGTTATACGACCTATAAAACTTCAAACGACTCTATTTTTGCAAGGGCTCATAGTAAAATATAAACTGTTCACTTTTATATACGGTATTTACGTAAAATATTTTGTAACTCAAATCGCAGAATGTATTCTCAATATGCCTCTTAGGAGAGGTCTACGTCCAATAGCAGACTATAATAATTATTAATTATGCTGTATATTTGGTTCCTTGATCTCAGTTGTGCTAATAAAAAAAAAGAATCAAATTCCTATATTTAATATAAATTATTTCATAAAACTCCGTTAAAAATCGTTTTACCAGATTTCGTGATATTTACTAACGAAATACTTTATTTATTTATATTAAAATTATATAATTATTAATATTTACATATCTATTTTAGATGTAATATTTATTGTAAATGCAATTTTTTTTTTACATACGTCATTTTTACTTACGCCTAAAATAAGTTGCTATATTAAAAAAATAAAAATAAATGTAAAATTAAATAACTTTGAGAATAAATTCTTGTTTTATATAAAAAAATAAATGTTTTTGTACTAGAATTAATGATCTGAACAACCTGTAGGCAAGCGTTGTCAATGTATTGATTTATTTTGATCACATCTGCGCTTATCTCGCTTACGGACATTATTGTAAAACAAATAATACAATGTTATCATTATTGTCCGTCTCGTCGTCTATTGTGACCGACGACCTTCGCGTATAAGTGGTACTCACTCTTCAGAATGCTGGGAGACACTATCCTTGTCCTTATGAGCTTGTCCTGAGCTGCAGGAATTGCCCATGGCTTCGCCGGACCGGCCACCACCTTTTCACTACCACATACGTCCAGAAACCGCACCAGACACAGTGTTATTTACGAAAACAAACGAACGAACATTCTATCATTGTTTGGCATCGCCCGGCTGCGATCGTCGAGCGGTAAATCTTATTCCGAGTGACACGTCCAACCGCACCGAGTCCCCGAACGCGAATAAATCGATTCGAGTTTTCTCGTCTCCCCCTCCGCTGAGTTTCCGCGCGCGCGTCATTTTCACGCTTTTCACGTTCAATCGTTGAAAGCTTTAACGACCAACGAGTTTTTATATATTCGCCAAATAAATTTAAATAATCAACGTTTACCTATTTGTTTATTTAATTTTATTAACGTAATATTTGAAACAAAACTCAATACGTTTGATCGTTTTTTTTTTAATTCATAAATAGGTATTATTTTATACTTAATAATAATTATGATTTTAATAAATTTATTCATTAATAAAAAGTATGTTTATAATTTTATGTATATATTCAAATATATATTTTAAACTATAAATAACACTAGTTGTGTACGCTATGGGTGTGGAAGGAGCTTTAAAATTAAACATCATAAATCATCTGTGGCAATCAAACTGGCAGCCGAGGGGACAGCCGCCATCGTTTAAATTCGGAATTCTTAAAAATAAAACGCTGTTTTTGCTTGTTTCCAGCTGTCGTATCTCAACAAGTGCCTTACAGTATTACATTTATATCATTAGATTATGTGTATTAAATAATATATTTTAAGTATATTATACTTTTTCTAGTATTTAATATAATGCCCAGGTGTTATTTGAACTCTGTGCGTCCTCGTCGAGGATCTTTTACATATGAAACAGGTGCTTTTTACATGAAAACTTGCATTTAAAATTATTTTGTAAACATTTTTTGTTGTTATATTTTTCATATAAAGTAATTATTTTATTTTTAGACGCACAATTAATTTATAAGTGTTGTTATTCTTGATAATTATTAAAATTATTGATGATTTAAATTAATAGTGTACCTATTGTTATTTATTAATTATAGAGACAGCTATCATATACGGCAAAATTATTTTATTTTAGAATATACTTAAGGTAAGTACCATTTGTATATTTTTAACATGTTTTTATTTATTTATAATATTTTTATTATTACAAATAATAAAGATGTATATATACCTATATAGCGCTATAATTGTAATTTTATAATTATTCAAAAAATAATATTTTTACATTTAGTGATTTCTTGGTCGATTATTCATAGGATTTATTTTTCCTATAAGTTGCATACAAATTCAACATTGAGACTATAAAAATTATTCCTTCAACAATGCGCCACTAACCTTAGCTTGATTTTGAGTCTACTGCCTGTACCTACACTGGTCCACTTACCTTTCAAACCAGTAATAAAACATACTATGTTTGATCCTAGAATATCTAAGGAGTGGGGTCTACACAGACAGACTTGCAAAGAGTCCCCATAACCTTCTTCAAATGTTTTTGTTTAATTTCATCCTTTGTTGGTTCTGTAATACAATGTTAAGTACTTAACAATTGTCTAATGGAGCGGACATTAGTTTTATGTAACCTCTGCTCAATTAGACCATTAATAAAATATATATATTTCAGAAGATACAAAGACGCCACGTGTCCCAAAACCTCAAAACAATAAAAAACAGAAAACTTTACTAAAAACAAACGAAACAATATACCACGACAAAGTGCCGATCTCAACGCGATTCTACCTCCAATTATTAAAGAAAAGTCAGTTCATACAACACTTTATCGATACCGAAAGTTACGATTACGCTTTGGAAAACGAAAAACCAGTGAACAATCCCGAACCGAAGAAGACGACTGCGAAACGTGACGAGAGGATATACAACCTGAGATCCAACGAGGCGAAGACTGAACGGAAAATATTCACGGAGAAGAAAACGAGACGATACAAGCGCTCGAAGCAAGTCTTGCAAAGGAATGACTTGAAGAAAGACAAAAAATCACCCCTCGCGCCGATCATAGAAGAGATTAAAAACAGAGAATGCAGAGCGAAACCGGTCAAAGGTTCGGAAATCGATAAAATCGCGGAGAAATTGAAAAGCCTAGTCGAAAATAACGCTGATGAAAAACTCAATAAAGAACTGTTGTTCTGCAAGGAATCTTTCGACAAGGAAAATGTGGAGTGTCAGATAAATGATGATGTGAAAGTTTTGGTCGATAAAGGTGAGTTCGTCGTATATAGTATATATAAATAAAAGCAAAATACCACTTACTAATTCATCATGAAATCCCAAAACCTACAACACGTAAAATTTAAAATTTGGAAGATTCCTTATAGGGTATAGACATTTGCTAAGAAATGGGATTTTACAAAAGACATCTCTAAGGAGGTAAACGGTGGTTGGAAGTTTGTAAAAAAATCAAATGTAATTGAAGTTAAGCCCTTATTTTAACCGCAGTAGCAATATTTTGGTAATTGGGCTACTAATGTGGCTTAAGAGATGACTTATGTTGAAGCAATCGTAGCTTGCTATAACAGATTTGATAATTAGGTAATATTTCTTAAAGAATGGGTTTGATACTACAAAATTATTTCTATTTAAATTAAAACTAACTGTATAACCTATCATATATTATACACTAACCACCATAACCAACATCAATCAGATATATGTAGCTCTGTAGCTATATCTTTCTATTTTGTAACTCGATTATTGATGTATATTACGATAAAGAATCCGTTAATTGGTTTTCAATTAACAAAATTCAAGATACCATTTCGAATAGGGTATACCCGCTTTAGTAATGGTTAAGCTGAGCAATGATGCCTTCAAGTTCGAGTTAGTGAGCCAATGGAACTACGCTTAAAAAGGATATCTATAAGTTCCCAAGGCTTGATGTGGAATGATGATGTAAATAATTTCTTACAGTGCTTATGTTGATTTGCATTGGTGACTATTTACTGTCGATCATTGGCTAGTCTACCTGCCTACAAAATGAAATTTCGCTGTATCTAGAAGAATGTGCAAAATTCCGCGAATGGGAGCCCCGTCCGCGAGCCAGCCACGTGTGCTCGTACTGCGGCAAAGGCTTCGACCGGCCCTGGGTGCTGAAGGGACACCTCCGCCTCCACACCGGGGAGCGGCCCTTCCCTTGTCCTCATCCCCACTGCGGCAGGACCTTTGCGGATCGGTGAGTATTTTCAAAATCACAATAGGTCACAATATATGCCCTATTTTCAAGTCTCACGTTCTAACTTAAAATAAATAAAATTAGCCTTTATTGCTGTAAACCCACAAAACATAACTTTACTATAACTTAATCTAATTATATCTATATGTTTATTATACGTAATTATTCTAAGCTAACGGCGTTCGGGTGATTATATTCTGCAACAGCTTGTCTTTCGACATAGGTCTCCTCCAAAGATTTCCACTTTTCTCTGTCCCTTGCAACTCTGATCCATTCCTTACCAGCCACCTTTTTCAGATCATCTTCCCATCTTTTTTCTACATTTTAACTTAATCAGATATGAATATTATAAATGTGAAAATAACTCTGTCTGTCACTCTTTCACGACCAAACCGCTGAATCGAATTTGATGAAATTTGGTATGAAGCAAACATGAACTCCAAAAAAGGACATATGCTGCTTTTTTGGCTATTACCTGGCAGCCAACACCCAAAATACGAGCGAAGACGCGATCAACACTACTAAATACTTGTAGTATTGTATAGTTGGTATATGGGACGTTCGTCAACTGCTAGACAATGGTCATGATTACGGCAAATCTTAAAGACCACAGCCGTCATTGTGTTTATGATGGTGTGTGTGTGTGTGCAAACGCAGACGCATTTACTCACGCTTATAGCGAATGCATTCTGTCAATCATGAAAAAGTAACGTGATCAGTCGCATAATAATGACGCAAATATATTGAGAAGACTACATTTCGCTCGCAGCTTGGCCCAGGTTTTAAAGGGATTATCGTAGGATTTAAGTATTAGAAAGTAAATGTGACCTCTGAGCTCCTAGGGTTTAAGCTTTCGTACAAAATTTCATCAAATTCGAATTACTTGTGATGTGCTATTATTTATTATTTATTACTATTATTTATTATTTTTGTTTTTATTATCTATAAAGATCTTGTAGATATGTTTTTTTCTAGGTATAGTTTTCTATATAAGTATGTATATTTTCATGTATTATCTATTATTAAATAATAATTATTATAATAAGGTGGTAATTATACCGCATCATGGTTTTCTGTTTGTCCTAAAGGCTGTCTGGCAGAAAACGCCTTCAGGCATTAAGTCCACCCTTTTTTTTCATTTAATTTGTGGTTTTCAATAAAGTCTTTAAATAAATAAAATATTTATACCAACAGACATACATATTTCCTTTTCATTCATTCATTTATAAAGTCATGTAATTAAGAAAAAAATAGTATCTTCGGTTTATTTTTATAATTATAAAACGTTCGTAATTAATGATAGTGTTGATGTTTATTCGTTTTCTTGTAAACATAATTTGTTATCTGTTGAAAACAATATATTCTACAAATTATTTCAGAACAATTTTTTGTATTTCTTGTTTCTAAGCTGAATATAGTAAATCAGAATGCCTCAATAATGAGGTTTAGACAAATACAAAATGGCTACTCTTGGCTACTAAATATACTATGTTTTACGAGCTGTGGTGACCGCGAATCGTATGCCGTGTGTTTTCCTAAACCGTATAATATAAATTAAGTATCTAACTCTTTTTTTAAATTACTATAATTTATTTCAATATAGGTTAGTCCCATTACAGTAATTAAGAGTAGGTTGTAATATCTTATCAATCGTTCTATTAAGATGTTGATTAAATTATGCTCTAGAAACAAGAAAATAATGTCGTTTTAAGCAACTCATTCCTTCAGCAAGAAATTTAGTGACTAGACAGTCATTTATATAAATTAAACTATACTTTAACTTTTCTTTAAATATACGGGATATCCAACATAAAAATAGTTACTCAATCCATCAATTTTGTCATTTACAGAATAATACATACCTTCTTTAACATAGTGAATTCATAGACAAAACGCTTTGATACTTTTTAAAAACCAAACCTATTTGAAGCTCACCTAAACGTATGTAACTGTAATTAAATTGATACAGAAGATTATACGTACTCGTATACATAAGTCGAGTCGAGATGGCCCAATGGTTAGAACGCGTGCATCTTAACCGATGATTGCGGGTTCAAACCCAGGCAAGCACCGCTGATTCAAGTGCTTAAGTTGTCTTTATAATTCATCTCGTGCTCGGCGGTGTAGGAAAACATCGTGAGGAAACCTGCATGTGACAAATTTCATAGAAATTCTGCCACACGTGTATTCCACCAACCCGCATTGGAACAGCGTGGTGGAATATGTTCCAAACCTTCTCCTCAAAGGGAGAGGAGGCCTTTAGCCCGGCAGTGGGAATTTACAGGCTGTTGTTGTTGTTGTTGTATACATAAGTAGTGTGTGGTGTGCGTGTCAGGTCCAACCTGCGCGCGCACCAGCGCACGCGCGGCCACCACTCGTGGCAGTGGCGCTGCTCACACTGCGGGAAGGCCTTCAGCCAGCACCGCTACCTGGAGCGCCACCGCGCAGATGCCTGCCGCAAGTACAAGTAAGAAAGCAGCCACAATTGATAGGAATAATATCCAATAATTGTCTATAGGATGATGTTACCGTCTGATAGGATTTTTGGCCATTTTATAGTATTTTGCTCAAGGCCATCGGGGCCATTAACACCTATTCATCATTCTTGAATCGCCAACCAGCACTACTTAGTGTGTCCTGATAACAAGATGAGTCAGTGTAACTAAAGACACAAGGAATATAACATCTTAGTTCCCAAGGTTGGTGGCGCATTGGTGTTGAAGAATATGGAATATTTAGTACGGCGCTTATATCTGTTGACCACAGATCATCAGGTGACCTATTGACTAGTCCGCTCTGCTGTTATAATTTTTATATTCTATTTTTAAAAGCTGACGTCGATATTAACGCATTCAATCAAACAATATCCTCAGATTTTTACTATGAATATATATTTTTATTCTATATTCAAGGATGCACACTAGGAGTTCTCATGTATCGTGCACGTTGAAGATATCGGAGGTGCCGCAACCGGTGCCGCTGTACGGGTTTATTTGTCACAACAAAACCACAGACAAGCCCGAGGTGACTGCGATGTCTTACGAAGAAGGTCCAATAGACCTCTCTATGAAAAAATCAAGAGAAGATTGTTTGACCGCGAAAGTTTAATTTTTTTTTTGTATTTCTGCATGTTAATAAGAATTAAATGTTTATTTTGAATATTGAAAGGTAATATCTCGTCTTTGTTCTTTTCTCCCTTTCCCTCTGTAAGTAATTTTTTGTTGTTGTAATACAATTGGTATGTCCACTAAGCAATGTTCTGAGTGTAATACGCTTAATATTTCTGACCCTGAAAATTCTATAGTAGGTGATTATTACTTTCCAACAGGTATCCATTTGCCAGCATGTTTACATATAGTAATGAAAAAGCAATATCCTTGTAAAGTCGGCCTCAGTCGGCCTGAGTTAATTAAATTAACCTTATTTAATTAGAATATTAAAAAATGCAAAGGCACGCCTCTTGAAGAAGCATCTTGCGGGCCGGCATGGACAATGTGTCCGGTACCATTTTCCATCAGATGGTCTGGAGCCCTAAGCCTACACGGCGCATATAAAAAAAATGTAACAATCAGTACATATGTACTAGGTACCATATAGGTCTTGATTTTGAGGTCAGAGTAATAAAACATATGTTTTTATTTAAAAAACTATATTAAGCTAATAAGGATATACAAAATTTTCCTTTGTCGACGTTACAATAATTTAAATAAATATATTTTTACAACTTAACACTAAACGTCAATAATATTGAACTCTCATAAATAATAAATATATTTAAGAAACATTACATTAGTATTACGAATGATAAAAGTTGAGTAAAAATGGTTATCACAAAAGCTATGACAGTGTTGCCAGCTTCGGTTTATGTAACACAAGGATGGCAACACAGAACACAACAAAGCTACACATAGACGATAAGACTTTTACAAGTCAAAAGCTTATAAGCTTTGTCGGTTTAATTAATGTCATTTATCGAAACATGCTCGACACGTGTACCCATCGACGTGATTTTACCGTAAAATGTCGAGAAAACTTCGATAAATTATGTAAAATAACTTATTTAGAATTAATTAATATTTATAGTGAAAAGAAAAGATCTTAATCATCATTATTGCATCAGTAATTGATGTCATAATGCGTTTATATATAAACAACATAGATTCTTTGAACAGTTCTTTGGAAACGTTGATATGAATCGATCAATACAAGATAATATTATTAAGTCAATTAAATGGAGTCTACACGCCTGACCTATCGAACCACTGGCCATATTGGCAGGACGGCATTAAATATGCAACTGTTTCTAACAATAAAGCCCATTACACAATGAAAAAAATAATGTATAAGGAATAAGGAACACAGCAGGAACCTTACAGCAACCAAAACACAATAGGCGATAGGCTACAATATTTAATCAATCACAGCGGTTGAATACCTGCTACTAGTTACGTGCTGCTGTTAGTTTTACGACAATTCGTTGAAAAAATGTCCTGCGATTGGCTGGCTATAACAAATAAGAAACAAATTCCCAATGCGGCGGAAATTTTATTCTTATTTCTTATACCTTATTTTTTTCATTGTGTAATAGGGTTTTATGGCAGTAATAATTCGAGTGTTGCCTTCACTGATATGATTCCTTAAAATCGCCACTACACCTAGCGACCAGATATAGACGGGTTTGACGTGTAGACTCCTTAAAACTAACGAACGTACGCCTCTTTCTATGATATCAAAAATTCACCGGCCATTTCGAAAATATTATACTAAAATAATTGTCAGCTGTAGAAAATAAAAGAAAGGTATCGTGCGACAGATTGGGACTAAGATACTTTTGCTACATATTATGCATTAAATAACAGACACGATTAAATAATGAAACGTATTAAAAATCTATTTAGAATTAAATAAAAAAATAAGTCAATTAAACCGTATATGCATAAAAGAGACAGAGATAGAAAAAGAGAGGCAAGGATGCCTGAAGGCGGTATCTTTCTTTACGATATAATCTCAGCCAGATCACTCTATACGCTGCCTATAATAACTTCATTCCAAAAATACATAATTTAGATCGCTAACCTGTATTTCACAGTATCCTAGTATTTTGAAACCAGTTATGAAAAGTAACTAACAATTCTCTTTTGTTACGTAAAATATCATTACCCTTCATTACTGCGTAGTTAGTAAAGGTCTATGTGTAACTTCATATCACATAGGAATGTAGCGACATCAAAAAATTGTGCGATTTTTTTTTCAATTCTTATAATAAATAAGGGATAAAATCCCTTGGCACTTAATTTTCTTTAGTATATTAGGATATAAATGTTATATGACTATAGTATTCGAAGGACAGCAAAAGCTATATAAATATTAGACTGTCGTATAAAGAAATACCGCATCTTGCACACGTTGGCCAGTGTTGGGCCAATGTTTGCAATTGGCGTGTTGTTCATTGGACATTGGCTGTGTGAAATGGATAGATAACTATTACAGCCATTGAAAATATGAAGTCAATTAAATATCTTGTAAAAACATACCCTATTCTCTGGTAATTTAAGTACATTTTAGTTTGTATTAAAAATTAAAAACAGCCTTAGTTATAAATAATGTTTAGCGGACTTCAATACTGATACCTCTCTTTCTGTCATTATTGATTTGACATTTGTAAGAAGAAGACAGAAATATTTAATTAATTAACCCTATAATATTTTAAAGCAAAGCAGTGTTATTGTAACACAAATCAGTTCAATAGTAAATCAATGTTTTTTACTTGTGGTCTGTTTGAAGGAGCCAGTATCAAAGAGGCATAAGCGTCAAACATTTTCGTTCGAAGATGGCGCTGGCGTATTGGCCATACATTTGCGTATATTGTACTACCAATATATGAGCTTAAGTGATCTTAGAACCAGGCCAATCTACTTATGTCTTGACGAAACGCTTGCCTAAAATGGTTGAATAGTTTACGTAAAGACTTATTATTATTGTAACTTGTATTGACTTTAATACGTGCTCGTAACTCTTAAGCGATTGGTTTAAATACATAAATGATTCATTAAATAAACATACTAGAAGATATTCAATTGCCTACACATACAAGACACGTTTTTCTTTATACGACAGTACTATACATCCACACCATTTAATTTACATATTTAAAAAATAATTTAAACGCTAACGTAAAACAACACGATTTTAATTTAAATAAATAAATTACAAAATTTAATACAAAATTATTTAAAACGAACATTTTCTACTTTTTTATATAAATTAAATTTTATTTATAACACTATAGTGGCAACACTGATGTTACAGAGTAAAAAAAACACAAGTAAAGTCCGACCGCTGAGAGTGCTGACATCTGTCTAGACTAGAGATACTGCACGAGCATAATCAGTGCGATATGGATTAAAAAAAAAACGCAACTGTATCAAATATATTTTAGTAGACAACATCACATACATTACCCTGATCCCAATGTAAGTAGCTAAAGCACTTGTGTTATGGAAAATCAGAAGTAACGACGGCACCACAAACACCCAGACCCAAGACAACATATAAATTAATCAACTTTTCCTACACCGACCGGGAATCGAACTCGGGACCTCGGAGTGGCGTACCCTTGACAACTGGTGTACTCACCACGACCACGTAGGTTATTTGGCTATTTATTTGGCTTTGTGTTGCCAGGGTTGGTACCAATCAGTAATACTTTAATGTCGATGGTCCAAAGCGCAACGCCAGTTATTATTTTACAGGTAAAATTTATAGAGGCAATATCTATGGGCAGTGGGGACTTACCATCAGACCACCATTTACCAGTCAACCTACCTAATACAATAACATTAATTAAATCAAAAGCAACATCGAAAATTCACCTCTTCATAACATCTATTCGAAAAAAACTGTGGAGAACGTATCTCTCAGCAGCTGGACATTATTGATGAGATCTTACATTGTGGGTGCAAATCTTATCTTTCCAATTCCAATATCGAATGACTAGTCACTTTCAAGAAAATATTGCGAATAGTGCCTCGTGGGGGGCGGTAGCATCTTCACTTTCTCTGTAACAGCTGTAAAGAAACATACAGACAAAATTATTATGCAATTTTGTATTATATTTGATCAATTTATATTGGACGAGCCCAGATGGCGCAGAATGCGTGCATCTTAACCGATGATAGTGGATTCAAACTCAGGCAAGCACCACTTCATAGAAGCAATCAAATTATGAATATCCTATTCATTAATTGATGATTTCTTGTAATAGGCTATTTGACAATGCGAAAAATAAATTGTGAATTATTGTAATCAGTGTATATTATGAGTTTAAAAATTGTTATTTACTAACGAAACTTTAAAATAATATTTAATTTATTCAAAAATCAATAAATAAAAATGCATTTTTTCAAACGTTTGTCGCGTGAAACAAAACGCTCCTGATTGGCCGGGCCTATGATGAAGTCACTTTCTTGTAAACCTTGCTTTTCTACTATATGTACCACAGATCAAAATACAGCAAAGTGACGTCACCGACCCCATTGCAGCGCCATATTGTCTATGTAGCGTTTTCGCGCGTTATTTAAATATGTAATTTTTAATACGATATTTTTCGGCAAATATGTACTAGAAATAAAAAAAACTTTTACTGGTTCCTTAACCTCTATTAAATAATATAAAATGGATTTTAAAAACCAGTCAAATAGCCTATTACACTAGTATACCTCAACAACAACAAAAACAGTCTGTCAATGTCCCATTGCTGGCCTAAGGCGTCTTTCCCTTTGAGGAGAAGGATTGGAACATATTCCACCACATTGGAACACCAATGGTATGGTTGGTGGAATACATATGTGGCAGAATTTCTGTGAAAATAGACACATGCAGGTATCCTCACGATGTTTACCTTCACCGCCGAGCACGAGATGAATTATAAACACAAATTAAGCACATATATATATAGTAGTGCTTGCGTGGGTTTGAATCGGCAAGTCACGGTAGCACGCGTAAGCGATCCCGTGGCGTCCACCGAAAGACGGAGAGGATACCGCTGGCTTTTTAGTGGGTAATCCCGGTGGACTTGAGCGCACTAGGCGTCCAGGAAACCGGGGACTACCACCCCCCCCCCACTTTCCATCACGTGGGGGAAGCGCGTAGAGCGTTTTTCCAGCATAAAAAAAAGGGTTTGAACCGGCAACCATGGGTTAAGACACTGGGCCGAGTCGGCTCCGCGTACCTGATGGGGGTGGGGGTCGAAGCGTTTATCCAGCGTAAAAAAAAAGGGTTTGAACCGGCAACCAAGGGTTAAGACAGTGGGCCGAGGGGCCTCCGTGTACCTGAGGGGGGTGGGGGGCCCATTAGAGCGGCGGCGGCTCGCGGATGCCGTCGCTGTGGCGCGTACGGCCCGCCATGTCGAGGATGGCCTTGGCCTCCGGGTTCGTGTCCAGTACACTCAAGTCGCGCTCGTCCTGCACACACACAACACATTCATTTTATTATTCATTGTAAAATTTACACCAACGACTTATCATTAAAAACTTAATAATTATACTTAATATTGGACAACATCACGTAAATTACTCTGATACCAATGTAACATTGAAAACTAATGAAGATCGTCTACATCGACTCGGCCCAGAATCGAACCCGGGACCGACCGAGTGACGTACCCATGAAAACCAATTTCAACGGTGTCAAAATTAATATTTGATGTAGGTAACATTCAAGGTAATACATCTGTTTTGTTGTCCAAAATATCTTCAACCCTTTAAACAGGAAATGAATGATTAATAAAGAAATCTAGGGTCAATCAAATTCTAGAATTTGAAAGAAGCGGTGGCTGAAAATGTGTAAACAAACTAACTCACACACATTATGTCCACCGATCGTGTTCACCAGTTCATCCACCAGTTAGAACGGTAAGTGTACCGGTGTAATTTACAGGCTATGAAAGGGGTGACACTTTATTATCTTACTTTCCTAATCTAAAATTCTTGATATTAATATCAACTATAATACACTCTAAAGAAATAACACATTTCGTGATCATCTTGGGCACATTTCAGCACAGAAGCACATAAAAGCACATAGAAAAGCTAAGCGAATATCACAAGTGACTTCACAAGTACCAGGGCACCATAAGCTACGTGGCGGTCTCTAGTTCCGGCAAGTCGTCGATAATTTGAGTTTTCCCGACCAACTTGAGGAAGTTTAGCTCAGATTTGTAAGCGGTGAGCACACTGTTGCAATCCGTTATAGCTTCCGTTTCCTGGGAGGGAAAAGGGGGGATGATTAGGATAAGGAGAAAAGGGGTAAGCGACAAAATTAGAATTGTGTTTAAATATGGAATTAAAGAGTAGCTTGCGGCAAGTCAGCTTTACGCTTATTAATAATAATAATAAGATGTTCTTTAATATTGTATTAAGGGAATAAAGAAAAATATGAGCATATGTGCGTGAAATATAAAGATAAGCTGCGTGTGTGCGCGCAAGCTGCGTGTGTGTACGCAAGCTGCGTGTGTGTGCGCAAGCTGCGTATGTGTACGCAAACCGCGTGTGTGTGTGCGTAAGCTGTGTGTGTGTGCGTAAAGTGCGTGTGTGTACGCAAGCTGCGTGTGTGCGTAAGGTACGTGTGTATACGCAAGCTGCGTGTGTGTGCGTAAGGTGCGTGTGTGTGCGTAAGGTGCGTGTGTATACGCAAGCTGCGTGTGTGTGCGTAAGGTGCGTGTGTGCGTAAGGTGCGTGTGTGTGCGTAAGGTACGTGTGTATACGCAAGCTGCGTGTGCGTACGCAAACTGCGTGTGTGTACGCAAGCTGCGTGTGTGTACGCAAGCTGCGTGTGTGCGTAAGGTACGTGTGTATACGCAAGCTGCGTGTGTGTGCGTAAGGTGCGTGTGTGTGCGTAAGGTGCGTGTGTATACGCAAGCTGCGTGTGTGTGCGTAAGGTGCGTGTGTGCGTAAGGTGCGTGTGTGTGCGTAAGGTACGTGTGTATACGCAAGCTGCGTGTGCGTACGCAAACTGCGTGTGTGTACGCAAGCTGCGTGTGTGTACGCAAGCTGCGTGTGTGTGCGTAAGGTGCGTGTGTATACGCAAGCTGCGTGTGTGTACGCAAGCTGCGTGTGTGTGCGTAAGGTGCGTGTGTATACGCAAGCTGCGTGTGTGTACGCAAGCTGCGTGTGTGTGCGTAAGGTGCGTGTGTGTGCGTAAGGTGCGTGTGTATACGCAAGCTGCGTGTGTGTACGCAAGCTGCGTGTGTGTGCGTAAGGTGCGTGTGTGTGCGTAAGGTGCGTGTGTATACGCAAGCTGCGTGTGTGTGCGTAAGGTGCGTGTGTGCGTAAGGTGCGTGTGTGTGCGTAAGGTACGTGTGTATACGCAAGCTGCGTGTGCGTACGCAAACTGCGTGTGTGTACGCAAGCTGCGTGTGTGTACGCAAGCTGCGTGTGCGTGTGTGTGCGTAAGGTACGTGTGTATACGCAAGCTGCGTGTGTTTGCGTGTGTGTGCGTGTTCACCTCGTCCTTGTCGATGACGGGCTTGTCGCCGACGCCCCAGACCTCGAGGCTGCGGATGCGGAAGGAGGGCTCCTTGCTGAGCCTGCGGTAGCCGCGGTAGGTGGAGCACGACTCCGCGGACGAGCCCTCGCCGAACGGCTCCGCATTCACCCAGATGCCGCCGAAGTGGAACTGCCCGCCCATCAGCTGAGGACGATACCATCAAACTTACTGAAGAGTCGGAATAGAGATCGTTCACCAATAGGCAATACCTATTAAGTTTATTGTATATAATTGTAGTGAAGTATCTCGACTAGTGTGAAGTATCTCGACTAGAAATACCCAAAACCACAGATACATAACGTAAATAGAAATGTACAAATGGTCTAGTAATTCTTGTGTCCATGGGTTAAGGTACCATTAAATAGCCCAGATATAACTAATAGTTTTTATATTATATTATTTGCCTTAAATACGTATATAGTTATAGTACGACACAACTTAGATGTAGCATCGGTAAATGCAATAAAACCGATTACTGCCTTACTTTAATAACAGTACTTGTAAAAGCCCACTTGAATAAAGTATATTTTGATTTGATTTGATTTGCCGATTTACACAACCAATAGTAATAGCTCCCTATCGCGCCATTCGACACTATTCGTCGCTACACATTCTTGCGTCAGTTCAACCCAAAAAAAGCAAGTGCATGTAAATCGACGTGTCAAATTGACGAATATATTAGGTCATATGATATTACAAGTTATAGCGTTTGCGTAAAGATCATATTCGCATAAGAAATAAATATTGATAATTTGGGATAGCGTACTCAAATCGGATGTGATCGGTTTTACGAATTTTGCCGATGCGACATCTAAGTTGTGTCGTACCATACTTTTATCTTGACGGAAAAACATATACATGATAGTCCTTGTTTGTGTTAAAATCACGAAAATTTTCGCGAGGACATAGGCGGTGAAGGAAAACATCGTGAGGAAACCTGCATTTATCTAATTTCATCTAAATTCTGACACATGTGTATTCCATCCACCAACATTGGAACAGCGTGCTGGAATAAGTTCCACACCTTCTCAAGGTGGCCTTAGCCCAGCAGTGGGAAATTTACAGGCTGTTAACGTAACGTAACTCACCAAGCCATTAGGTAAGGTCTTCGTATGATGATTCATGTATTGGTAATGATCATTATAATTAGTCGCCGGGTAGATCCTCATTTTGGGTGCACAGGTGAACAGGAACGACTCGTCCGTGCCGGTGAAGTTGGGACCGAAGGCCCAGGGTGCAGGGGCGAAGCCTCCGAATATGTAACCGCTGGAATCTTCGATTATTATTATGGATGGCCCTTGCTCTATGATACGACCTGAAAAAACAATAATTTCTATTTATTTATCATTTCCTATCATATGATATGCAAATGGTAAGTGGTTACCACCATCCATAAACATTTAAACTATCGTTGTAACAAATATTTAATCAATCTTTCTCTTAAAAAACCGCATCAAAATCTGTTGCGAAATCGTCATTTTACAATTAAGTGAAGCTATCACCGTTTCGGAAAGTAGATTCTACCGAGAAGAACCGGCAAGAAATTCAGTAGTTACTCTTTTTTAACATTTAAAAAATACAAAGTCAAGTGAGTTAAATACAATTATTTAAATTAATGTATTCTGCCTGGAAGTCAACAGGTATTAACTCGACGCTTTTTTATCATCTATAGAATCTTGTATCGAATAATATGCCTTTTTCACCAAACTTTTTTATAAACGATTTGAATTTACGGAACGGCAAAGTTAAAATGTCTGTGGAATTTTATTATAGAAATGGATACCTTACCCCAAGAAAGATTTATTGACTTTGCTCAGCTTATCCTTACTCCTAGTGCACATACAATGATTATCACTGATTTTATCAAAGTGATCAATGTTACTGTGAATATACGTAATATTGTTGTAAATATACTGTGACACAACAGTATTCCTATTTTGTCAAAAACATCCCGAAGAGAGTCTCTAGCTCTCGTAATATGAAAGATCTAAGCATACATAGGGACAGACAGCGGTAAGCGACTTTGTTTTATACTATGTAATGATAATTAATATCACACACACACACATACACACACACATACACACACACACTCACACACACAAACACACACACACGCACGCACAAACACACATACAAATACCCATACACTTGTGAATATTCTCTTGTCACAAACGTCAACAACTTTCTTTAGACCCACTTTATTTTGCTATCCACTTTGTTAAATATATTATATTAAACACTATATATTGTAACCTTTGTGGTCATAGTCTTCATGAAATTTAAAAAACTGTACAAATATAATCTGTATACGCTGTTGATTGACAGTAACAGCCTGTAAATTCCCACTGCTGGGCTAAAGGCCTCCTCTCCCTTTGAGGAGAAGGTTTGGAACATATTCCACCACGCTGTTCCAATGCGGGTTGGTGGAATTCACATGTGGCAGAATTTCTATGAAATTTGTCACATGCAGGTTTCCTCACGATGTTTTCCTTCACCGCTGAGCACGAGATGAATTATAAAGACAAATTAAGCACATGAAACAGCGGTGCTTGCCTGGATTTGAACCCGCAATCATCGGTTAAGATGCACGCGTTCTAACCACTGGGCCATCTCGACTCATGTTTGTTACAAATAAATAAATATAAATCTGTTGATTACAAATAAATAAATACCGGTCATAGTGGAGAAGGATTCGCCGTGTATGTGCGTGGAGAACAGGAAACGCCACTTGTGCTGGAACTGCTGTGGCAAGTGCGCGTTGATCCACACGATGTGCGACAGGTCGATGAACGCCGGGTAGTCCGGCATTGGGTCCAACCCTGGGGGGGGGCATACAAAGCCAGTTATGACCTGTATCTGTTTATAAATTTTATGTAATAAGTATGTTAGTTTAGTAAGTAAGTAAGTTTTTTTTTCATTTGTTTTTATTTTTAGTTAATTTTGTTAGAATTTTATAGAGCTAAAGAGCGACCTATAGTACGAATTCGTTCATGTACGATTTATTTCGATTGATCTGAAATAATTTCCTTCTTTTTATACATTTTTGGAAAACGAAGAAAAAGGTTATGTTTTTAAAATAATCCGCAGGCCAAGTTTCATAAAGATTTATTTTAGTTATTGAGGAATTTTTGGGGAATATAATCAAAAAAATATTGAATTAAATTCATTTTCCGTCTCGCATTTTTAAATTTGGACCGATAATAATTATTTAAATATTGACAAATATCCAGTGCTTAATCGTTTTATAAAACAAGAAAAAAAATAGTTTTTAATTGAAACGAAAAGTTGCATTTTTGACAAATTTTGGAAAAAAAAACTAAAAAACGTGATAACTAAAAAATGGTTCACTTTTGGATCATGCATTAAAATTATTGCAAATAGTCACACCTATCACCTCCTAACGGATATACGTCGAGTTACCAATAACCCTGTATATTTAAATTTAAAGTTATGATTGTATTGCGTATTACTAGTTGCGCCCGCGCCTTCGAGCACGTTTTAAATTCTAAAATTAAAGTAGCATAAGTCACTCCTTATTACATCAATTATCTACCAGAAAAAGTCGTATCAAAATCGGTGCAGCCGTTCCAGAGTACATTGTCTTTTTTTAATAACTACAGATTAAAATAATAGATTACATTACAACAACGATAAAAACGTCGTAATAATGAACAAAGACTATTTACTCTAATGGCATTTTTTTTATGTTATAGCTATGCGAATTAGCAAATGGGCCGACTAATAGTAAGTGGTCACCACAGCCCATATGGAACGGCGCTGTGAGAAATATTAACCTTACATCGCCAATACGCTACCAACAGGGCCGTATTTAGGGGAGGGCAACCGCCCTGGGGCCTCCACATTAGTGGGGGCCACAGTTTTCAGCAAGTTAACAAATATCGAGATATAGGCAAATTATAATAATGTTTAAATAAAACTAATTATAACGGATGAATCGCGTATATTAATTATTTTTAAACATCCCGACGTTTCGAGCACTTTGCAGTGTTCGTGGTCACGGGTAGACATTGTCTACCCGTGACCACGATAATATACGCGATTCATCCGTTATAATTAGTTTTATTTAAATGTGTAATAATCGCGAAAATTTAAGACAACATTATAATAATGTTATTGTTTAATATTTTAAAAGTTACCAATACAAATAAATAAATCATAGCTTACTGATTGAAATAAAAAAAGTAATTAATTCATGATAATATAATTATTAGGTTGTTCACGCTTCAGTTTGTCTAGGGCCCCCACTGCTTTGTGGCCCGGGGGCCTCCAGACCTGTATATCCGGCTCTGGCTACCAACTTTGGGATATTATATCCCTTGTGCCTATTGGAGCACCACAGTACTGACTTGATCTTTATCCATCCAGTATATTTGAGAAAAATATTATTATTGTAGTTAATATACGTACCGTCAGGTCCGGGCAGTAAGGAGGGCGCGGCCGGCGGGAGGGGGGTGGGGCTCTCGTCGCCTGCCCTCTTGTTGATCCCGTACAAGTTCACGTATACCAACTCAGCCACTTGTTTCAGCAGAATATTTGACTGAAGCCTGGAATTATAAAGTACTAGTAGCTATGTCGTTTATCGGAGTTCAAATTTGCTTCATACCAAATTTCATCAAATTCGGCTCAGCGGTTTGACCGTGAAAGAGCGATACACAGACAGACATACAGAATTACTTTGACTTTTATAATATTATATAATATAGATTAACAGGGATTGTTCACGTGGATTTATAAGGTTCTAATGTTATGTTTATATTGATCCAAGCATCTAATGGATTTAATATTAGAAATGACACAATATCGTTAACTACAAAACAGCTCTTATCTGATAAAAGATCACTCCCTGCTACCATACTAGCTCATGTAAGCAGAACCCGGGACCTCGGAATGGCGTACCCATGAAAACCGGTGTTCACGACTCGACCACTAAGGTCATTTATTTTGTTGTATTATATAAAGTAGCCTTACGAGAACTACATATTCAATCTTATTGACTCAGTTCTTAAAATGAGAATTAAAAAACATAATCTCACCTAACCTAACCTAACCCAACCTTACCATTTCGAAAGCTGTTGCGCCGTGCAATGTTGGGGCGATTCCGTATCACCGCCGACGGACGCCGCGACTGCTTCACCCAGGGCCTGCACGTGCGACGCCGTCGCCCTGAACCCCTTCTCTATCCATGTCCTCGCTCGTTTCGATGACGACGATTTCACTATCTTTATATACGTCGACACGATGCTTTCACAGTACTGTGGAGAGGGAGATTCGTTTATCAGGACATGATGGTCATACTCAAAGCCCTCTTTCCCATTGGGCACTTTGGGCAAGTGCCTAGGGCTCCGCGATCGATAGGGGCCTACTCAGATCAAATAATTAAATATAAAAAAATGTGATTGTTAATAAAATCTATAATCTTGTTTATCTACTATATCTATTCTAACAAATTAGTCCTTGTCGAAAATCCAATAGGAGCCTCATTATCCTAACATGCCCAGGACCTCTAAAATGTTAGAGACGACCCTGGTCATACTCCTGATCAGTCCCTATCATGGCTGACATTATAATTTGTGAAACAACTCCATAGGAGGTACTACATAGTGATCAAATATCAACGCATCAAATCAAATCGAAATATTCTTTATTCAAGTTCATAGAACCACTTTTGAATCGTCACATTACAGATTTTAAATTTAAAGCTACCACCGGTTCTATCGAGAAGAACCAGCTAGACAGTAGAACTCTTTTTCAACATTTATAAACGTAAGGACAAAAATACAATCTCATATATATATAATACATCCTGCCTGGAAGTCAACAAGGTTCCTTTATCAATAGTTTCAAAATTCCTAAAAAATCTTTTGAATAGAAAAGAAGTTTTGCGGGAGATTTAGTTAAATATGTAAACAATTAATTATTAAATACAAACTAACCTCTTTTAAAAGCTGGAAGGGCAGTTCGACATCCTCGTTGTAGTCCATGCCGAGACAGTTGTATGTGACCATCATTCTTTCCTCGACTGTACCTGTAAACATTTTGACAAAGATATAGTAACAAATTAAGAATGCATACATAAAATATGACATAACATGACATTGGGTAGTATTTCTAATTTGCTAGCGTAATTAAAAAAGGTCGTCAATGTCGAATAACCGTACGCAGTCATCCAAGACAGACTAGATATGATTTATTCTCGAACAAAGGCATCTGTTAGAGGGAAGTGGGTTGCTTTGATACTTTTTATTTATTTAGACCACAGCCACGTCACCATAGACAAACTTTAATAGCCAGTGTAGCTACAGGCACAAGGGACATAACATCTTAGTTCCCAAGGTTGGTGGCGCATTGACGATGTAAGGAATAGTTAATATTTCTTACAGCGTCATTGTCTATGGGTGATAGTGACCACTTACCACCAGGTGGCGTATATGCTCGTCCGCTAACCTTTACCATAAAAAATAGCCCACATCTGGGAACAAAAATGTATCACCCTCTTTTTTAAGGGGTAGGTTTTTTCGAATGCTTTAATTTGAAGAAACTGTATTATACTTCACCAACAAATATGTGGAGTTTTCTCTGGTGGTAAAGATGAATGCCAGACATTAGATACCACAGAGTTGTTCTACAACTAGTAGTCGCTCGCGGCTTCGCTCACCTCTTAGGGTATTGTTTGTCGTGTGTCAGGCAAAAAAGTAGCCTATGTCCTTTCTTGGAGTAGAAGTTTGCTTCATACCATAATTCATCAAATTCGGTTGAGCGGTTTGGTCGTGAAAGAGCGACAGTCAGACAGACAAAGTTCCTTTCACATTTTAGTATTAATATAGATGTTATGTAAATTATGCCTGCTGTTACACTGGCTCACTCGACCCATTAAATCAGATCAAATATGTACTAAATATGGCTGTTTGTCGGTAGAATGTGTGATGAGAGAGCAGTACCTACCCAGACCGATATTACACTTACCACGAACATTGTAAACATATAGTTCAGCGAATCGATTGAACTCAACGGTAGCTGTCTTCTGTTGTCCGGAACCGAATAAGAAGTTTGTGAGATACTGCGCTAGCCTCGGATCTATTTGTGGACCCCAAAATTTCTGCAAAGAAAAAAGGACTCAAAAAAAGAACATGACACTTCTAAAATATTCTCTCTCTATTAATAAAAATGTTTTCTACGTCCTAACCCGCAGCGATTATCATATACATTATACTACTTTTATATGGATATTATTAGAAAATAGCCGGTGTCTATTGCAGTTTCAAAAATTGTATACACGTTACCTTCGATGTCTAGTCGCGAGTTTCATCAAAGTGAATAAAGCACTTCTGTAGAATTTTTTTAAGGCTCGCCGTCAGACAAGACTCAGCTCCGGATGCGACATTCATACAGAAATGACACACTACTGGGCCAAAGTATACCGGACCCTATGTCCAAAATCAACGGCCACGGTAGCTGAGGCTGCCGAAGAGGTATTACCCGGATAAGGTGGGAAACCTCGAAGCTAGTTGACTTAAGGTAAGTCAGACAGACCAAAATTTTGGGTCATTTAATCAGTTTTCATCGTAAAATCGCTTAACAGACAAAATATTAGTATTGTATTTCCGAAAAATGTACTAAATTTGTGTCAAACTTTCATAATGTTTGGATATTTCAGTCAAAAACATCTCGGTATATAGGCCAAGCTGTCAAACATTATTTACAAACGTGTTTTCATAAAGTTCATTGTTTATGTTCAGTTTTGATGGCGTACTAGTTTTATATTTAAAATTCGTTCAAGATATTCCAGAACCCTCATAGCAACAGAGTACCGCGAGTATGGTTGTCGTCATAAAATAAAGTAATACAGCTTTTTCCAAAGCTTGAGGAAACCATTTAGAACCTGCCCTAGCTAATGGGGTAAACCTTGATTATCTTTCAATATACCACCATAACTATAATAACCTGCTTTGAGTTGGAGCCTAATTGGTTCATAATAGCTAATATAAAGTATTAAATTACCATTTGTATGTTACTTCCGTTTATTTATAAGTACCTACTTCAATATGTTTTTGGAACATATTAATAAGGATTGGGGTGCCTCGGAAAGCAAGTAAAGCTGTCAAACCTACGTGTACTTTTTCCTACGTCTTTTCTTTTCTTTTATTTTGATTTTTTATAAGTTTGTCAGTTTATAGATTACAAAAAAATACATATATTTGGATATCTAAAAATCACCTTTCAAAAATATATTAATACTATTAATTTTCACGAATAATTACACCAGATACTATAATAATAAAAACCTATGACGACATAAATCTCGATCCTTAAATATCATAAAGTAATTTGCGTAATTCACCTATAAAATTTAAATAGATATACCAAATTCGTTCGACTACAAACTTTTCACATTTCTCATAATTGAAATGCAATCATAAAATGGATTTTTTTCTCGTAATTCACCATTAAACCACAGCCGGTGATAATATTTTATCAATTTAAATATAAAAGCATTTCACTTATCAAAAGCATTCCAATTTAAAATTGATTAACAAGAAAAAACCAAGTCGAAACTCGCGCGCGCAAATATTTACGTCAAAGGCGTGGTTTTCTTCAATCTTAGTCCATAACAATGGATTATCTGCATTTCAGTCTGTGGCCACGAAACCTGAGATAACATATGGAATAAGACCTGTGCAATACACGTCCTCATAGGAAAATGGTAACCATTTTTGTGAAAGGCTTCACAAATACATCATTGTAATGAAGATTGACTGTAGTTGACGAATATTGTTCAAATCAAAAACTTAGAATATCAAATAAACTAACAGCCAAGGAGCCAAGATGGCTGAGTGATCAAAACGCGTGCATCTTAACCGAAGACCGCGGGTTCAAACCCAGGCAGACACCACTGAATATTCATGTGCTTAATTTGTGTTTATAATTCATCTCGTGCTCAGCGGTGAAGGAAAGCATCGTGAGGAAACCTGCATGTGTCATATTTATTATAAATTTGGAATTGAAAAACTTGGAACCTTCCTTTTTCCAAATCTTCTCCTTAAAAGGAAGAGGAGGTCTTAACTACTGGGCAGTGTGAAATTTATAGGCTGTTGTTGTTGTTGTGTTGTTACAGCCAAGTGGACGCCACTTGGCTGTAACAACACAACATATTTATTGTTAAGATCAATTTTAGTTGAGAAATATGAATTTGAGGAGTAACTGTTTAAATTTGCAGGGGCTCAAGAAGCGACCCTGCAATGTATTTTAACCTCGCTATCTCTAAAACAAAGAATAAATGACGCTCAAAATTATTAACAGGCACACTTGATCCAATTTTAGAATAGCTAATCAAATTTAAATTAACTAATTTAGCTTTATTCCGACCATTGATAGCCAATTGAGTATAAGCGATTAATGAGCTTTCAGATTAAAACCAAATAATCCAATCGATCTTGAAACATCACTACAAAAATTGAAGGTTTAATCTTTTTTAATGACTTTCATTTGTGAGGAGATTTAGGGATACAATGGTTTAATCTTACACGATAGTTTTAAGAGCATCAAAATATTTCAGCGATGTACAACCTTGTATTCCATAAGTATCTTCTACTAGATAAAAAAATAATAAAACTGATTGTCACACAAACGCACAGCCGAAACAGACGAAATTTTGCAGTTATTTTTTTATACTATATAGATGAGCAATCATAATGATTTTTTCAATCAAATCGACCAAAATTCTTGAGCGCAGATGAAATTTATATGTAAATCAATTATAATGTAATATGAAAATCGGCATAAGGTAGCTAACAGCTACGGGTATGGCATAATTTCCTTCAAAAAGGACAGGGCTCTTACCCAGCACAAACGTACCAAACGTTTTGGTATATATATGGGTACAATAACGAATCTGATGACCAATTCTTGGCCAATATTTGTCCAACAAAATCGTCCAATAAGGGACCATCGATTTATATTTAACGATTCAAATCGCGTATCATAATCGCTCGCTTCAAGGCTCGCTGTATTATAGTCCAACATTTTTCCCGGCATTGTTCGATAAGAAAATAAACAATGTTTCCGATCCCAAAGATTCGGTAAATTTGTTTACGTTCGAACGATGAATTTATGCTTCCATTAGTGATTTAGATTTATACGTAGATTGTGTACCTGCAGTTTGTCTACACGAACAATCTACCGATTAGTTTATTTTATTACTTCGGTGGTTTTCTTTCTTTTAAACGATTACTGGTCGTTAAGTGTCACATGGGGTAAATTGAATCTGCTTTTATAACGCGTCAAGTGTAAGTTGGCGTGTGGCAAAAACATTTACTATTTTTTTTGTTCATTTATATCTTATTTGTTTTATTTACCTTTATTAAGAAAACTTACCCAAAATCTATTAAAAATGAGACGTAGAGAACTATTTTCTAGGTAGATATTGGTAAAATAAACAAAAAAGTGGCAAAACAAAGGGTGTAGCAGGTGCTGCAACAGGAACGCCAACTTATACTTGACAGTCTATAGCGTCAATCGGCACGTAAAACTAAACTCATAAGGAGTATTTAATTACTACATACATACGTTTCTATGTATGTAGATAATATCCACATGTATCTAACAAGACAACTATTTCAGAAACTATTGTTAATGGATATTATTCATAAAGAAATATACATTACAATGGATACATATATACATAGTTAAACATGACGTATTCACTTTAATTAGTAGTGACGAAGACCAATCTTTTCGTATATTCGTATATGTAACAAAGATTGTACAAATATTGCTTAAAATTTCTTATTAAAATAACCTATTGCAGTGCACAATGTAATTAATACTGTTTGATTTTTAGGCAAGTACAAGTGTAACAGTATTTATTAACAAGCTAAATAAGATAAATATGTTATTCCGATTTATTTTGAACAAAAAACCCAAAAAAATCTAATTTTTCAAAAATATTTACTAGTTACAAATTGGTGCATCAATGGACCAATCAGGATACTCCATTAAGTAAGATCAATTAAAACGGAGTCGATATTTAACCAATCAAAATCAAAATCTATAATTCAAAAATGGAATTACAAATTCCTGAAGCAGCTGTAAATCACACAGGAATCAAACACACATTCCGCATAGATTAATCAAATGGCGAATCATTAACAATTCCTATATCCGTTATAATTCAGCTCAACAATCGGCTAATGGGTCACGTATGGTTTTGACGGGAACACGATCGAATCAATCATCGTATTTGATTGTTCTGTTCAATTCCAAAGTGCTGACCGCTGTGACGTCAAATGCAACGTGGACTGTTTATAATCTGTGGTTAATTTATATGAGAGTCGAAATAGGCGCCTAAATATGAAGCGATTAGTCAGAATATAGAAACCTTGGAACTATATGTTGATACAGAATCCTGTTACACGAAAACATAGCTTTGGAATGGATTGGAGAATATCGAAGCAATACCGGCAGTATTTTGGTATTGGTTTAACAATAATTTCGCTAACTGACATCGGATCGATTTTCACTTTTGATGGCATATTGATAAGAAAAAAATCCTATCGACATATATAAGCGGTTTTTTATATCTTGATTAGTTTTTGAAACAATTTTATGGTCTTATCGTCGATAAGTTACACAGGTTTACATTTTTTACCGCGTTTTTTGTGCTCATAGCTCATAATTGAGCTACATAGGTAACAACATTATAGATATACCATGGCAGACTAGCATTAAAACAAAAATTAGTAATTATACGTAATTTTTCAAATAAAGATCCGTAATTCACTTGATTTTTACTGAATAAACTTAGCCTTTGCATTGAATTGCACTTGCTGAATTATTTAGGGGGTTCGCTGAGGTCTTGAGTCTCCTAATCCCGTGCTGTGAACTCTCAATACTATATCTTCACAAACCATTAGAAGCGATCCTCAATCATACAAATACGTCCAATAAATTTTGTTCCAAATTTTTACCCCTAAAAAATCAAAGCTCAAGTGAAGTTACTTGGTACCTTGCAGCAGGTAGTCTTGTTAAGACCATTAACAAGACTAAAGATACCTCCATGTGCCATCATGTGCTCCTTGTATCAACTAAAGCCTACGTAATTATGTGAATATGTCTATGACTCCAGGGTTTTATAGTCATGTCAAATATTTCTGATAATAACCACGTCGTGTGAATAATAATCGCACCTCGACTCTTAGCTTCCTGAACGGCGAGCTATTGTTAAAACAAAATAGCCGCATACCAGTACCGTCTATTTTAACACCGTTTTACACCTCAGCGTCGATTTAGCGGCAGTAAATCAAAACGAACGATTCAAGGATTATGACGGACCAATTTAATTTTTAACTTGATTAAACTGTTTTGAGGCTTTATTAGTGTAATTAAGGGCCGACATTTTAATAACGAAATTTATGGCTTTTCTCTTTGCAAATTGACTAAAAGTAAATGTGAAGTAACAGCATGTAAATGCTGGGCTAAGGAATCTCTTTTTGAGACGATTTGGACCAAAGTCAAAGTCATAAATCTTTATTCTATACAGAAGTGTTACACTTGCTTATCACTTATTGTTTATCTACCGTTTCAGAATTTAATACCTCGGACCTGAGAAGAACTAGCGAAGGAAACTCAGCAAGATTTTTTTTAATGTATTTTTTTACAACTATTGATTTCCTTCAATAACAAAAAACATAATTTAGTTATTTGAAACAGTTTGGAGGCGATTGTCTCATTGGCAAAACCTTAAGGTCGAATCTTATTTCACAAAACGAAGGTGGATTAGTAGCAGTTTGGCAGATTTTCATCGAACACATATCTTAAATATTTTATTCTGTAACCGCCGAGCGTAAGATGAATTATAAAGACAAAGGGTACATACAGATCTTTCGCGACCTATTTTGTACGATAACGTATATTTTTTTTCCACTTTACAATTTAAACATCATAGAGTTCCAAGTCAACCAAAAAAGATGAAAAAATAAAGACAAATCTATTTTCTAAATGACACATTTCACAGGTAACACAAATATACAACCTCTTTATTTTTGAAGTCGGTTAAAAGACCATAAAACAACATTTACGTGCTAAATGTTATTATGAAATTAACGACTTTTTAGCTGAAAGCACGCCTTCGAAATTAAACCATCGCCTCCAAGCGCTTCAAATATAAATAACTAGCAAAACTCGCGGCTTCGTCCGCATGAAATTCAGATTGTGACGAAAATGCTTCGATAACTTGTGTACCACACTTAATTACCCAACATGGGTAATATGGTCATGAGCAACTTTAAGGGCTGAAAAAGTTATGAAATTTCATCAATTTCAGCAATTTAGAGGCTTAGACATGAAAGCATAAAGACAGACAAAGATACTTTCGCATTTATAATATTAATATATTTTTATTATACAACAACAGCAGCCTGTAAATTTCCCACTGCTGGGCCAAGGCCTCTGCCTTTGAGGAGAAGATTATAAAAAATATATCATAAAATAATCCCATTCAAATGCAATGATTCTTCTCCAAACTGAACAGTTTACTTTCCATACCGTTGGTAGTGAAGACAACGTATTGATAAAGATAGAATATATTGAACTAGTAGTCAACCGCAATTTCGCCTGCGTTTCAGAGTGTTGCTTGTCATGTGTCAGCCAAAAAAGCCAATTTCCTTTCTCGGAGTTCAAGTTTCCTTCATACCAAATTTCATCAAATTCGGTTCAACAGTTTGGTCGTGAAAGAGCGAAGGACAGACAGACAGAGTTACTTCCACATTCATAATATTAAAATAGATAGTAAGGTGGATAATAGTTCCGTTTTTAAAGTAAAAATAAACTCTTATGCAGTGACGCTCTTGCTTGTAAAATTAATTTAAATCGTTTAAACTAATACTAAGACGATAAAAATGTATTTAAATGCTCGTAAAGCCGCTATCCGGCGCTTGATCTATTTGGGATTTTGTTGAAGATAATTATCAACATCGTTTTCAGCTACATTTTCATTAAAATGGTCGTATTGCGTTTCTTTTTCATTGCAACAATTGCAATAATAAGAACGCAACAATTGAGTGAACCCAAATGTCCCATAAGTTTTTTTGGGATTTAGCAATTTTGGAAATTCTATTATTGATGTTAGATTTATGTAAATGCTTGTAGTTGAAAAGGGTACAGCACTAAACCAAAAAGGGAGTCTGAAAATAATAGAAATTTATGTTACGAACATAAGAAAAATTAAGCAATCACAT